>NC_052149.1:206578621-207273804 GCF_902713615.1 Scyliorhinus canicula | reverse complement strand
GCTTCTCCCTCCGCCTCCTGCAGCAGGTCATCTCCCCTCTGCATCGCGATGTTGTGCAGCGCACAGCAGACCACAACAATGCGAGCGACCCTGTCGGCCTGGTACTGCAGGGCCCCTCCGGAGCGGTCCAGGCACCTGAATCTCATCTTCAGGAGGCCAAGGCAGCGCTCCACCACACCCCTGGTTGCTGCTGGGTCTTCTTGTATCGTGTTTCCGCATTGGTCTGAGGCCTCCGTATAGGCGTCATCAACCAAGACCTCAGCGGATAACCCCTGTCGCCTAGCAACCAGCCCCTCAGCCGGGGGGCGACGTCCCTCAAACATCGCAGGGATGAACGACTGCGCCAGTATGTAGGAGTCATGCACACTCCCTGGGAACCTTGCACAGACATTCATGATCCTCATGTGGGGGTCGCATACCACCTGGATATTCATGGAGTATGTCCCCCTTCTGTTTGTGAACACGTCCCTGTCCCTTGCAGGCGGGCGCATGGGGACGTGGCAACAATCGATTGCCCCCTGCACCCTCGGTATCCCGGCCACGCTGGCAAATCCACGAGCTCGTGAGTCTTGACTTGCTTGGTCCTCGGGAAAGGTGATGTAGCGATCGGCGATGGCATAGAGGGCGTCGGTCACATCCCGGATACACCTGTGCACCGATGACTGGGAGATCCCGGAGAGGAACCCGCTCGGAGACTGGAAGGAGCCGGTCGCATAGAAGTTAAGAGCGACCGTCACCTTGATGGCAACCGGGATCGCGTGTCCTCCCCCCGTTCCACGTGGGGCGAGGTGCGCCACGAGGTGACAGATATGTATCACGGTCCGCCTACGCAGCCGGAGTCTCCTCCTGCAGGTGATGTCCGTCATTGTTAGGAAAGAGACCCGGACACGATACACCCTCGGCCTTGGTCGTCGCCTCTGGCGCCGTGGCTGCACCCTCACTCTCTCCTCTTCCTCCTCCTCCTCCTCCTCACCATGCTGCTCGACGACTGGGAACTCCTCGGCCCTTCCCTCTGCTGCTGCAGTTGGCCCTGCATCCACTGTGGGTTATGGGTGTGGATGCTGCTGCATCGCCAAATGCAGTGCAGCGGCCCCAACAACTGCGCAGAACATAGCCGTTCTGTTCACAGACAATGTGCTAACCTATAGAAGGGTGGTTGGGGCAGAGAAACTGGACATGTTAGACGGAGGTTAGTCGACAACTCGGCAGCCGCCAGCCACGGGATACCTGTGTGTCCCGGTGGCCTGGACGCACTGCTGACACGCGGGCAGCCTAACCCCTGGTCACTTTCTGCATCCAACGGCCAGTAAACTATGTCCTCCTCACGGGTGCGTCAGTGGCCTGTGTCCGTAAGCCACAGGGGAAACAGCGGCCTTGTCCTTGTGACCGGCCCAACCGTGGCATGGTGGCAGACATTTTGTTACGGGGTTGGACGGCTCACTCGCTCACTCTCTACCTAAACCCCCCCCCACTCCCACTCCCCCCCTCCATCTCCCCCACTCCCCCCTCCATCTCCCCACTCCCCCCTCCATCTCCCCCACTCTCCCCCACTCCCCCCTCCGTCTCCCCCACTCCCCCCTCCGTCTCCCCCACTGCCCTCTCCATCTCCCCCTCCGTCTCCCCCACTCCCTCCCTCCATCTCCCCCACTCCCCCCTCCGTCTCCCCCACTCCCCCCTCCGTCTCCCCCCTCCGTCTCCCCCACTCCCCCCTCCGTCTCCCCCACTGCCCTCTCCATCTCCCCCTCCGTCTCCCCCACTCCCCCTCCATCTCCCCCTCCGTCTCCCCCACTCTCCCCCGTCTCCCCCACTCCCTCCTCCGTCTCCCCCACTCCGTCTCCCCCACTGCCCTCTCCATCTCCCCCACACCCCCCCTCCCGTTCTCAGGGATGCCTTCCCCGTTGTGGCCAGACTCGAGCGGTGCGCTGAGCGGTGCGCTGAGCGGTGCGCTAACCTCCTGGAAGCAGTCGTCAGCCAGCACGACTGGTTGACGAACTTAAAAAGCAGGTGTGTTTCACGCCGTGTAAACAGTGCGCGATTAAGTCGGGACTTCGGCCCATTCGGGCCGGTGAATAGCGGGGGGGGGCAATTAGTAGCGATTCTGGTCGTGTCGGGGGCGTAATAGAGGCGTTTGGCGGGAATGGCGACTCGGAGATTTTGCGGGGTTCAGAGAATAGCGGGAGGGCGTCAGACCAGCGTCGCCGTAAAAATTTGCACCGCCCGCTATTCTCCGCCTCTTCGTGAGTGCGGAGAATCGCGCCCATGCTGTCAGGTGAATTGGACATTCTGAAGTCTCTCTCGGTTTACCCGAACAGGTGCTATACTGTGGCGACTGATGTGTTGGGCTGGCTGGGTCGATGTGGACTGCACTTGATGCAGAGTAGCGAGAGACACGCTTCCAACACTTGATAAGATGCAACACGATTTTATTTAACATCTAAACTATTATACATGTTCAACTGTGGGTTGACACTATGCTGACTTGAATGGAGACCTGACACTAGCCTGACCAGGTTTACTAGCTACCACATGGTGTTTGCACTGGCTAGCTCATGTGTTCTGCTTGTCTCAGAGGCTTGGTCCCGAGAGAGTGGGAAAACTGGTGCTCTCTGGCTTTATAGTGGTCGTGTCCTGTCTGGTGATTGGCTACTCTGTTCTGTGTGCTTACTGGTCATCCTGTGTGTCAATCACTGCCTGTCTGCACTCCATTATATGCATAGATGTATATTATGACAGCGACTAGGGGATTTTTAAAGTAACTTCACTGCAGTGTTAATGTAAGCCTACTTGTAACACTAATAAAGATTATAGTGTTGTCTGGACACGTTGACTGTTTTTCCAGCACCAATCAGAGTCCTGATTATTCCAGCGCCTATAGCCCCGTCCCCTTATTTGCCCCTTCCACCATCCGCACTCACATCGTATCTGGTTCCCTACCCCAGCACCGAACATTCTCAGCATTCACTACCCAGTAATAATGCAGTGGTAGAACTTACATTTTAAACCACTTGCCAGCTCTTTGAAAGAGCTATACAGTAATTTGGCCTATGCTGAGAGTTTAGGTCCAATTCCAAACTGTTCCAACATCACAACAAATGCTTCCATTCAACTCTACCGAATGCCTTCTCTGCATCTAATGCCCCTATCACCTCTTGCTCCTTCCCCACTGCTTAAATCAAAACCTCGTTTAACAATCATTGTACATTCAAAGCTAACAGTCTCCTCTTTCTGGATCCCTTCTGGTCTTCCCCCACTATCCATTGCTGGCACTTCTGTAATTTAAGAGCAAATGTTTAAACGTCTACCTTTCATAACAATACCAACCAACATGACCCACACTCCATTGGATCTTTATATTTCTTCAACAATAGTGAAATTGAAGCTTGCCACATCATCTCTGGGAGCACCTGCCTTTTCATTGCATCTTCAAACATTATTACCAGCAGTTGAGCCAGTTTATCCGTTAATTCCTTGTAGAGCGTCACCGGGAATCCATCTGGCCCTGCTGCCTTGCTGCCTCCCCCATCTGCACCTTCCCCATTGCAGTCTGTATTTCCTCCATCCCTATAGGTCCCTCCAATCCAGCCTTATCTTCTTCATCTAGAATTGGAAATTTAAATTCCTTAAAGAACTTTTTCATATTGCTCTCATCCCCCAGGGTCTTTGATCTATACAAACTCCTTTAAAACTTCTCGAACACCTTATTCGCCTGATCCGGTGCCGACACCAACCTCCCTGTTTCATCCCGGACCTGTATAATCCCCCTTGAGGCTGCCTGATGCCTAAATTGACCTGTCAAGATCCGACTAGCCGTGTCCCCATATTCATACACCATCCCTCCAGCCCATCGTAACTGGCGTACCGCTTTCCTAGTCGATAGTAAATCAAATTTCATCCACTAGCCGCGGGTGTTCCTCATTTCTCTGTGCACCTGTGCATTGTATGAGATTATTTCCCCTGCATTACTGCCTTAAGAGCTTCCCAAACCACTGAAGGTGAGACTTCCCCATTATTATTATGCATAATATATTCATCGATAACTTATCCTTTCGCAACAGCTCAAATCCGCCAACAATCCCACATCCATCAGCCAAAAGCCGGTCTTTGAATTGGCCCCTTCTCCAAGATTACTTCTACCAAGTGTAGGGCATGGTCCAAAATAATGATTGTGGAATAGTCCGCTTTTCTCAACCCCAGTAGTAGTGCCCTCCCTATGATGAAAAAAAAATCAATCCTTGAATATACAATGTGCACTGGGGAGAAGAAGGAGTCCTCCGGGCCTTCACACCCCACCTCCTTCATTAATGCTGCTAAACAGGGCAGCATGGTGGCAAAGTGGTTAGCATTGCCGCCTATGATGCTGAGGACCCGGGTTCAAATCCCGGCCCTGGGTCACTGTCTGTGTGGAGTTTGCACATTCTCCCCGCGTCTGCATGGGTTTCGCCCCCACAAAGTGTGCAGGTTAGGTGGATTGGCCACGTTAAATTGCCCCTTAATTGGAGAAAAAATTAATTTTAAGAAAACAATAAATAAATAAAAGCTGCCAAACTTTCACCACACCTGAAGGAGTAAATATCTGTGACTTTGAATGATCTAACTTTGGGTTCAGTACAGTTTAAATCCCCACCTAGACTTGGAATGGCTGCCACCGGCCTTTTCATAAATCTTACATCGTCCCAGTTCAAAGAATATGGGCGCGATTCTCCGCACCCGCGGAAAATCGCGAAGTTGCCCGTGAAAACGGCCGAGTTTTGCGACGGCCCGACACGGCCAATTTCCCGAGGTATTCACGTCCGGGAAATGGGCTAGGAACAGAGCCGCGTCAATCACGTGCGCGATGACGCAGGAACGCGGCGACGCTACAAACACGCCCATGTGACGCCGCCCGATGCCGTAAAAAGGCGCGGGCGAGCACAGAAACTATGCCAGGATGTCGGAGCTGAGGAGAGCAGCCCCGCGATTCGTGGAGGCTGATGTTGAGCTGCTGCCCGTATCCATCGAGCAGAGGAGGGGCATCATCTGCCCGCGTAGAGGGCATCGCCACCCTGCCAGCGAGGTGCGCCAGGCCTGGCGTGAGGTTGCTGCTGCCGTCAGTGCTGTGGGGCAGACCCCTCGCTCAGCTGACCAATGTCGGAAGAAGATGCACGACCTCACCAGGGCTGCCAGGGTAAGTGCCAAGAGGGTGCCCCCGGGTCACAACCATCCCTCTCCCCCCCCCTTTACTTAACCACCCACCTCCCCCCCCTGGCACGGGGGGTGGAGGGGGATTGGGGCAGAGTGAGTTGAGGGTGGTTCACAAAGTTGTCACGGACCCAGCGCTCTGGCCACGTGGAGAGATGCAATGGTCTTATTACAACTTAACCCGAAACTGTGCCAGTATCTGAATGGACTGCTGATACCTGCCGTATTGTAATGATCTACCTATGCCCCCTCCCCCAACAGGACAAGACCGCTCACAACACCTGTGTGCGGAACAAGACGGGAGGGGGTTCGCCCATCCTGCGGCCCCTCACACACGTTTGAGCAGAGGGCCCTGGACCTTGTTGGCGGATCTGCCACTCGGGAGATCGCGCAATGCGAGGTTGGCGGAGCTGCAACAAGTGAGACAACCCTGCATGACAAACACCCCCCCTCCCCCATCCTCTGTCCCTTCACACACCCTGCCCACTGGGACACATCCCCCATCCTCTGTCCCTTCACACACCCAGCCCACTGGGATACCTCCCCCATCCTCTGTCCCTTTACACACCCTGCCCACTGGGATACCTCCCCCATCCTCTGTCCCTTCACACACCCTGCCCACTGGGACCGTCCAGCGCCCTGCCGAGCGAATCTAAATAACCCGTTTCATTCTCTTCTCTAGGACGTGATGCCGAACGACCAGGGCCGTCTGGCTCCAGACGGACACAGGCATCTGCCCCCACCTCACCCGGGGCTGCACGACAGAGGGTGCCTGATCAGCAGGGAGTCCCATCCTCCCCAACCGAATCTGTGGAGCAGGACGCCCAGAGGGCGGCGACACCGCAAGATAGAGAAATGGCCCGCGAACGCCCTGCGGCCTCTCAGCGGGCCGATGACATTGAGGAGGCGTCCACCCAAGACGACCTCGAGCTTGCGGCACAGCTATCTCCCGCACCATCCACCATCCCAGAGACACTCACCCCGGTGGGCCTATTTAGTGATGAGGCTCCTTGGTCACAGTCTGGGTCGCACATCACAGCTGAGCAGGTACAGCAGGTGGAGGTCGGAGCAGCCGAGAGCCCGGACTGGCAGAGGGCAGGCCAGGCCCAGCATGCAGCTGGCTCCCAGACGTTTTCCGAGTTCCTGGACTTTCTCAACCCACCCGCACAGCCGATGCATCAAGAAACCCGGGGACACAATGACGGGATGAGGGTTGTCTTTCAGACTCTGCAGACGTTGTTAGAGGAGTCGAACCTCATCCACGAGCAGGGAGTGGTGCCGCTCATGGCAGCAACCCAGCCCGACACCGCACGGGTGGCATCCGCGGTGGAGGCAATGGGTGAAACGGTTTGGGCCATGGGTCAGGTGAAGCAAGGCGTTGGGCTTAATGTGCACGCGTCATCCTCGGCCCTGGACAGGGTTGCCCTCTAACAGGCAGCAATGCGCCAGAGCCAAAACGACATTGCCGGCGCGCTGCGGGCCTTGGCCGAGTCTCAGCAGGTCATGGCCCAGTCGCAGCACGCCATGGCACAGTCACAGAAGTCGATGGCACAGTCCCAGAAGTCGATGGCACAGTCCCAGCAGTCAGTCGCGGAGAGCATCAACCGCATGACACATGTGCTGGATGGTGTCGTGCACTCACAGGTTGAGATCGCACAGTCCCTAGAGGGAATGTCTAACTCCCTGGACTCTGTCTCTGCAAACCTTCGGATCCTGGTGGATACTGTTGCAGGCCTCCAGGACTGGCAGCGCCAGGTGTCGGTGACGCGATGGGGCATCTCCCCGCTCGCACCTCTGTCCCAAAGTGATGCCCGGGGGCCACCGGGCTCCCTGAGGGAGGAGGAGGTTTCGGGGCCCGTCCCATCAACTCCGTCACGGGACGTCCCGGAATTCTCGGCCTCCCCCCGTCCCATCCAGGGCCGGCTCAAGGTACCGGCAACTCGGGCAGTCGCCCGGGGCGCCATGTGCTAGGGGGCGCCATCAAGGAGTGCGTGACCGCCGTCAGAGACCCGGCACCGCGTAAAAGACTCAGGACCCGCGCATGCGCCGCCAGCGCATGCGCGGTGGCCGCCCTCCCCCAGGCCGTCCCGCACAAACATGGCGGATGGATCCAGGCTCGCCGGTGGAAGAAAGGAGGCCCGCCAACAGAGAGACCGGCCCGCCGATCGGTGGGTCCCGATCATGTACCAGGTCACTCCGCCCCCCCCGCCCCTCGGGCCCCCTCCGCCCCCCCCCCCCCCCTCCGGCCCTCCCCCACCGCCCCCCCGCCCCACCGCCTCTGCCCCCCCCGCCCCCCCGAAGGGCGCCGAAGTTCAGCTTGCCCGGGGCGCCAGCAACCCTAGGGCCGGCGCTGGTCCCATCCCTGGTGCATCGGGTGGGCAACAGGCAGAGCAGGGTGGCACAACGTCACCCGAGACGCCCGCAGAGCAGCCTGGCCCATCAAGGCTGAGTCGCCCCAGGAAACGCTAGAGTGTCCGTGACGATCTCAGCGGCCACCAAGGTGGATGGTTCAGCTATTGCCATGGGGCAGACTCTCTCTAACGATTCTGACCTCACAGCTCTTCGCAGAGCGGGCTGTCATCATTCCACATGGCACTGATCACACCCGCTGACACAGCCATCAATGTTGTACCATACCGCCTGGACCCAGTGATAAGGGTGATGTCGGAGTGGAGCAGTGTACACTGAGAGGGGGTGGGGGGGGTTGTGGTGGTGGCAGTTGTGGGTTGACCCTCTGCACGACTAGCGAAGCAGGTGGTGGTTTGGTGTTCAGTGGGGACGTCGCATGCGACGCGTGAACCGTGCTGCCACCAAGGCGTCGCGTGCCCGCCGTCCTCGCCGGGTCCGCCGTGCCGCCTCCTGGACATCACCAGCACCTGGGTCGTGTCTGCGTGCTGCGCCCGCCACTCCGCCAGCCTCCTCCTCCTCCTCCTCCTCCTCCCTCTCCTCCTCCTCCTCCTCCTCTGTGCTGGCACCACTGCCACTGGCTTCTCCCTCCGCCTCCTGCAGCAGGTCATCTCCCCTCTGCATCGCGATGTTGTGCAGCGCACAGCAGACCACAACAATGCGAGCGACCCTGTCGGGCTGGTACTGCAGGGCCCCTCCGGAGCGGTCCAGGCACCAGAATCTCATCTTCAGGAGGCCAAGGCAGCGCTCCACCACACCCCTGGATGCTGCATGGGCCCGTGTTTCCGCGTTGGTCTGAGGCCTCCGTATAGGCGTCATCAGCCAAGACCTCAGCGGATAACCCCTGTCGCCTAGCAACCAGCCCCTCAGCCGGGGGGGGGGGGGGGGGGGGACGCCCCTCAAACATCGCAGGGATGTACGACTGCGCCAGTATGTAGGGGTCATGCACACTCCCTGGGAACCTTGCACAGACGTTCATGATCCTCATGTGGGGGTCGCATACCACCTGGATATTCATGGAGTATGTCCCCCTCCTGTTTGTGAACACCTCCCTGTCCCCTGCAGGCGGGCGCATGGGGACGTGAACATAATCGATTGCCCCCTGCACCATCGGTATCCCAGCCACGCTGGCAAATCCACGAGCTCGTGAGTCTTGAGTTGCTCGGTTCTCGGGAAAGGTGATGTAGCGATCGGCGATGGCATAGAGGGCGTCGGTCACATCCCGGATACACCTGTGGACCGATGACTGGGAGATCCCGGAGAGGTTCCCGCTCGGAGACTGGAAGGAGCCGGTCGCATAGAAGTTAAGAGCGACCGTCACCTTGATGGCAACCGGGATCGCGTGTCCTTCCCCCTTCCATGTGGGGTGAGGTGCGCCACGAGGTGACAGATATGTATCACTGTCCGCCTTCTCAGCTGCTCCTCCTGCAGGTGATGTCCGTCATTGTAAGGAAAGAGATCCGGGCACGGTACACCCTCGGCCTTGGTCGTCGCCTCTGGCGCCGTGGCTGCACCCTCACTCTTTCCTCCTCCCCCTCCTCCCCCCCATGCTGCTCGACGACTGGCAACTCCTCGGCCCTTCCCTCTGCTGCTGCAGCTGGCCCTGCATCCACTGCGGGTTGTGGCTGTGGATGCTGCTGCATCTCCAAATGCAGTGCAGCAGCCCCAACCACTGCGCAGAACATAGCCGTTCTGTTCACAGACATTGTGCTAACCTACAGAAGGGTGGTGGGGGGCAGAGAAGCGGGACATGTTAGACGGAGGTTAGTCGACACCTCGGCAGCCGCCTGCCACAGGATATCTGTGTGTCCCAGTGGCCTGGTCGTGCTGCTGACACGCGGGCAGCCTAACCCCTGGTCACTTTCTGCATCCAACGGGCAGTTAACTACGTCCTCTTCACCGGTGCGTCAGTGGCCTGTGTCCGTAAGCCACAGGGCAAACTGCAGCCGTGTCTTCGTGACCGGCACGCCATGGCAGGATGGCAGACATTTTGTAACCGGGATTGGACGGGTCACTCGCTCACTCTCTCCCTACCCCCCCCCACTCCCACTCCCCTCCTCAGTCTCCCCCACTCCCCCGCCATCTCCCCCACTCCCCCCTCCGTCTCCCCAACTCCCCCCTCCATCTCCCCCACTCCCCCCCACTCTGGACCCCCCTCCCGTTTTCGGGGATGCCTTCCCCGTTGTGGCCAGACTCCAGTAGTGCGCTGAGCGGTGCGCTGAGCGGTGCGCTCACCTCCTCGAAGCTCTCATCAGCCAGCACGACTGGTTGACGAACTTGAAAAGTAGGTGTGTTGGCCGGCGTGAAAACAGTGCGTGATGACGTCGGGACTTCAGCCCATCCGGGCCAGGGAATAGCGGGGGGCCAATAAGTAGCGATTCTGGTCGTGTCGGGGGCGCGTTCGAGGCCTTTGCCGGGAATCCCGACGTGTAGTTTGTGCGGGGCCAGCGTTGCTGTGAATATTTCCGCGGCCCGCTATTCTCCAAACCGGCGTGAGTGCGGAGAATCGCGCCCTATATATTGACCAGTACTACCGATCTTGCCTCCAATGTACCTTTTGACGATGAAGTCAAGCCCCTTGATTCCACTATTACTTTCTTCATCTGGAACCTAACCCTTTTGCTGACCAATATTAGCACCCCTCTGCTATTAAAACCTGAGTTTTGGAGTCATAACTGATTCTTTACCCTCAAATGAGTCTCCTGTAACAGCACCACATCAACTTTCATACTCTTCAGATTTGAGAGGACACTTGTCCTTTTCATCAGCCCTCCCAGTCCCCTTCTGTCACCAACCGGATCAGGGATCTCTCACCCCCATCTCTTTCTGTTCAATCATCACCCTTCTGAGGGGCATGTCTGTCTCTCCGCCAAAATTTTAAATTCCTTATCTCATTTTTATAACATGTGGCCTCACCCGCTGCATGGGCCCGATGCTTATCCCTTACCTCCATCAGCCAGCTTTCCACAAACCCCCATAAATCCCCCAGATATTTACTCGTGAAACTGCTTTCCTCATCCTTATCCCTATTCCCCATTCATTCACTCCTCCTAGGCTGGCCGAATCCTGTTTTAGAAGGTTCGACCCGCCACAGTAATTCCCCTCACCGTGCTTCCGTTCACAAGCCAGTTCCAGCTTACTCCCTTTAATGCCCTCTTCATTAACGTCTTAAACATAAGGCACTTCACATTGCCCTTCTCCCTACTTCTGTTTTTTAATTGTTTTCTCCCCCTTCTCCAAATTTCCTATCCTAGTTCTTTCCTAAACATTTCTATATAATCCTAATATAATACAACTGACCAAATATGTTAATAAACGGCAAAACCGCATATAAAGGGGGATAACTATAACACAATATCCCATCACCTCCAAACCAATCCAATCTAATCGTAATATCAGAGCCGTAAAGATTTAATCCAGTCCCAGGCCTTCAGTCCTTACAAATGCTTCCGCCATCTCTACAGAATCAAATAAAAAGTTCCTTGGAGTTGTATGTCACTTATAATCTTGCCGGGTGGGCCATTCCGGATTGTTCCTTTTATAGAGTGCTGCTTTCGCCTTTTTGAAAGCCATACATTATTTCATCAATTCCATTGTCACATCTTGATCGATGCGAATGGCTTTGCCTTCCAATCTCGCCTCCCGTTTCAGCTTCACCTATTGTAATACTCGTTCCTTAGCCTGATACCTGCTGAAGTAAATGATCACTGCTCTCAGTGTTTGGTTCACCTGTAGTTTCAGGCGAAGTGATGGGTGGGCATTGTCGAGCTCAAAAGGGATAACCTTCTCTTCTTCACCCAACAGCTTTGCAAACATTCTGCCAAAGTGTTCTGTTGCTCTCTGGCCTTTTAGCCCTTCCAGCAGCCCCACAATCCGAAGATTGTTCTGTCTTGAAGTTGCTCAACGTCAATCTTTTTTCTTAGCTATTTCTTCATCTTCCACTGCTTCTGGTGGAGTTTGATGGACATAGAGGAGCGGATGAGCCGGTGGTTTATCCAGAAGTCATCTACACTGTTCTTTGCTTTGGTGATGAGGACATCCTTTTAGTCTCTGGATCGGATGATGTTGAAGGCGATAATGTGCCAGTGCTTTGATCATAGATGTCACCTAGAAGGCAAACTTGTCTTTTTGGCGGAACAGTGTGAGTGACAGTGATGACAATTGGTGAGCAGAAGGTGAGAAGCATGATCTTAAAGCCAATACGGAGGCATGGTTACAAGGAGATTTTTGTGAGGGCCACGAAGAATCCAGCACGAGTTTTAAGGATACAAAGAAATAACATTTATTTACAATAACATGTATCTACAAAACAGCAGCAGCAACTTCCCTTGCTGCTCACTCCTCTCTCTGCTGGTTCTAAACTGGCCAGCTCTATTTATGCAGGGAGTCTGCTAATGATTTCTCCCCCCCCCCCCCCCCCCCCCCCCCCTTATTGGGGAAGCTCATACTCCCATAGGATTGTGGGATTGTCATTAGTCCCCAGCCAGTGGTAAGCAGGCAGGTTATAACAGAGATCAAAGCTGAGAATTAAATATTATGGGATATGTGACTTATTATAAGGAACGGCAAAAAGGAGAGGATTGTGGGTACCTTTGTTAGTTCGAGATGGAAGAATACAAGAGTAAGAAAGGATTTTTGTCAGAAAATGTGAAATCCATATGGACGAAGGTGAGAAATAACAAAAGGAAGCAGATACTGGTGGGAGCAGTGTATAGGCCCTCAAATAGCAGCTATACTGTAAGACGAGTATAAATCTGGAGATAATGAAGGCATGTTAAAAAACAGTACTTTAATCACAGGTGACTTTAATCTTCATGTGGACTGGAAAAATCTAATTGGAGGAGGTAGTCATGAGGAATAATTCATCGAGCATTTCCCAGAACATTATGTTGTGGACCCAACCAGGGATCAGGCTGATTCTGGCAATGTGCACCCAGACAAGTTTAACAAACAATCTCAGACTAAATGATGCACTAGGAAACAGTGACCATACATGGTACAATTTAGCATTCAGTTTGGGTGTGAGGAATAACTGTGCTGGACTTAAATAAGGGTAGTTACAAATGAATGAGGGCAGCATTGGCTGGAGTGGAGTGGGAAAGGAGTTTAGCAGAAAATACGGTTGATCAGCAATGGCAGACATTTATGAAAATAATTTATGACTCACGGTAAAGATATATCCCAGTGAGGAAAAAGGATTCTCGAAGAGGATAAAGCAGCCAAGATTAACCAAGGAAGTTAAAGATAGCATTAAACTGAATGTAAAAAACATATAATGTGGTCAAGATTAGTGGTAAACCAGACGATTGGGAAGGTTGCAAAAAAATAAACAAAAGATGGCCAAAAACATAATAAAGAGAGAGAAGATAAACTATGAGAGGAAACTAGCAAATAATATAAAAACATTCAGTAAGAGCTTCTTTAAACGTATCAAAAGGAATAGAGAGGCCAAAGCGAACATAGGTTCATTGAAGAGATTCATTGAAGAATGAGACTGGAAAGAAAATAATGCGGAACCAGGATATGGCAGAGGAGTTAAATAAATACTTGTGTCAGTCTTCTCAGGTTGGAAGACACGAATAACATTCCAATAACACTAAATAATCAAGTGTCAGAGGTCAGGGAGGAAACAAATACAATTATCACAAGAGAAAAATTACTAGGTAAGCTAGTGGGGTGAAAGTCTGAGAAATCCCCAGGACCTGATGGGTTGCATCCTAGGACAATAAACGAAGTAGTTACAAAAATAAGAATAATCTTTATTAGTGTCACAGGTAGGCAATGAAGTTACTGTGAAAATCCTCCAGTCGCCACACTCCGGCGCCTGTTCGGGTACATGAGGGAGAATTCAGAATGTCCAATTCATCTAACAATCACGTCTTTCGGGACATGGAGGAGGAAACTGGAGCACCCGGAAGAAACCCACACAGACACGGGTCGAATGTACAAACTCCACCCAGACAGTCACCCGCGGTCAGAATCAAACCCAGGACTCTAATACTCTGATGCAGCAGTGCTAACCAGAGTGCCACCATGCTGCCTCAATAGCCAAATGTCACACTTTTGCTCTTGTCTTATGGTCCTCTGGGTCTCCTGGTGGGGGAGGAGGGGGTTTGTTAGGTCAGTGGGGGGGTTGGGTCAGGGCGAGGCATCATTCAGGTCAGGGGATGGGTTGAGTTGGGGAGTTTGGGTTGTGGTGGACGTGTTGGGGATCGGGTCACAAGGGTTGTCGTTAGGGTCAGGGGGTTGAGTCAAGGGGTGTTCCGACGGTCAAATAAACCAGGTGAGGGGCTATCGGGGGATGTTTGGGTCAGGTTGGGTGTGGAGGGTCCTGTGTGGTATCATGTGCATCGAGCGGAGTGGGGCCGGTTTAGCACAGTGGCCTAGACAGTTGGCTTGTAATGCAGAGCAAGACCAGCAGCGCGGGTTCAATTCCCATACCGGCCTCCCCGAACAGGCACCAAAATCTGGCGACTAGGGGCTTTTCACAGTAACTTCATTGAAACCTACTTATGGCATTAGGCGATTATTATTGACAGAGCTGGTTTAGCACAGTGGGCTAAACAGCTGGTTTATAATGCAGAACAAGGTGACAGTGCGGGTTCAAATCCCGTGCCGGCCTCCATGAAAAGGTGCTGGAATGTGGCAACTAGGGGCTTTTCACAGTAACTTCATTGAAGCCTACTTGTGACAATAAGTGATTATTACACAATTATCATTGGGGAAGGATTGGGGTTCCCCTGGGACGTTGGGGTTGTGGGAGGCCTGTGCGGGCCAGGTCTGGGTTTTTTAAATTTTTACTCTGAAGTTAGAAGCAGTCTTTTCCTTCTCATTCTATCAGAGTAAAATTAGTATAAAACTGGCAGAACGAGGGTGGCATGGTGGCACAGTGGTTTGCACTGCTGCCTGCGGCACTGAGGACACGGGTTCGATCCCGGCCCTGGGTCACTGTCCTTGTGGAGTTTCCACATTCTCCCCATGTCTGTGTGGGTTTCACCCTCACAACCCAAAGATGTCCAGGGTGGGCCACACTAAATTGCCCCTTAATTGGAACAAAATAATTGGGTACTCTAAATTTATTTTCAATAAACAACTGGCAGAGCTGTCCAAAGTGAGTGAGTTAAATAGGGATGGTCATCTACCCCCACCCCATGCGAATCTGGAGGCACAGGAAATTGTCAGACTGACTACTGCCAAAGTAGTGACTATTCCTTCAGCCACTTACCTCGCTGACGATGGTGGAGATGTACTGATCCTTACTGTACTCCCAACCATCCAAACAGGGCTCCTGTTCCACCTCAGACATATTGATGGAATCTGGGTCGGCAAACGTCGCTGAAAGATTCCTGATCACATCCAACCGGTACCGTCTGCACTGGCTGTGCTGGAGTTTGCCTCTTTCTTGTTCCAGAGGGAGAGTCCGATTCAGCCACGCTTCACTCAGATTGAGATTCCCGGGAATTAAACAGCGATGTTCCGGAACATCCCCGACAAAAACTATGGACATTCCGCAGAAACCGTTGGGAAAGACGCTGGCGCTCAAAAGGAAGAAGATCATTTTCTGGAAGGGTCCCCATTCACCCAGGAAAGCGGTGATTTCATCGTAATCCCGCATGTTAGTGAGAGCGGGAGGACTGAGAGCGACTGACTGACTTCCCTCAAACTGCAGCAATTTACCTTCGGGGGCGGAGCGTAACCACAGCCTGGAGTTATTTCAAAGTTCATTTCAACCTCAATCGTTTCCACTTTAATTGGTGATCTCATCTTCACCCGGCCCCCAGAGCTCCTCCCAATGTCACCACATTCTTCTTTCAATAAAAAACTGGTTGGCCAACACTGATGTATTTTTGTTCTTCTGGAGAGAGAAACACTAACTTTTTCGTAACTTTAAAGAACAGTTATCACAAATATTACGATTTCTGTTTACTAACTTCTGGCAAGGGATGAAAATAATTATTTTAAAACGCGTTGGAGGTATAGGCTGCGTGGAGACGGCCCAAACATTCCAACCAGCTGGATATGTTTTTTGGAATTTAGGAGGTGGGTTCTTTGCTTCTGAGACCTTGGGCACAATCTTGCGGCCTCGTGACGCTCATGCGCAAGTGTAATGAGGCCATTGAATAGCGGGAGAGGTCAAAAATGGGAACCGCGCCAGGCGCCAAATAGTTTGCGATGCAAATAGTTTGCCCACTCCCGTGGGCAAAATTGGGATCTTGCTGTGTGTAACGAGAAACCAATGTCACCACTTAAAGCCTATTTCCATACTGATGTACCTTCAATTCACAGTGAGGCAGAGAGAGCAAGTGAACAGTAGGCTTTATTAGTCATGAACTTGCCTAGCCAGTGTCAGTAGTACAGGAGAATCCCGCCCACAAAAGGCCGGCTTAGATATGGCCCCGGTGTTGGCAGATAGTACAGTACCTGGAAGAAGTTCATATCACCACTTCCAGGTCACAGGTTACAGGTTATGGTATCATGCATACATTATGGTGAATACATTCACCACATTCACCCCCTGTTAAAAAAATTCAAGTCCAGCGGGGGTGACATGGGGTCATTACATATTCACTCTATCTGGAGGCCGGATCGTTCTCTTCGACCTCCACAGCTCTGGCGGTGAGGCGGGCATAGTTGTCGCAGGTGGTGACTCCAGGGGCGTTGTGTCTGCAGCTTGAGCCTCAGTCCGGGGTGTTGGAGACGGGGTGCGGGGGAAGGGTGGGGGGTGATGGGTGGCAGCAGTGTCGGCGAGGGACCATACAGGAGACCCAGGGGGGCGCTGTGAGTGGCGGCGGGGAGGGAGGGGATGTAGGCGGATGGGGTGCGCGTTGCGGGGGACCAGCTGGCGCCAGGTTCCGTAGGGAGACTGTGTTTTGCCATCCATCCTGGTGCGTGAGGTAAGCATACTCGGGGTTAGCATGGAACAGTTGGACCCTCTCGACCAGGGAGTCGGTCTTATGGCTCCTCATGCGCCTCCAGAGAAGGACTGGTCCCGGAGTTTTCACAAAGATGGAAGCGAGACCCCGGAGATGGACTTCCTGGGGAAGATAAACAAATGATCATGAGGGCTCTCGTTCGTGGCCATGCAGAGGAGCGATCTGATGGAGTGGAGGGCATCAGTGAGGACCTCCTACCAGAGGGGGATTGGGAGACTTCTAGACCTAAGGGCCAGAAGAATGGCCTTCTATACCGTTGCGTTCTCCCTCTCCACCTGCCTGTTTCCCTGCGAGTTATAGCTCGTAGTCCGGCCCGAGGCTATGCCTTTGTTGAGCAGGTACAGACGCAGCTCATCACTCATGAACGATGTGCCCGGTCACTGCGGACGCAGGCAGGGAAACCGAACCGTGTGAAGATGCTGTGCAGGGCCTTTATTACGGTGGCTGAGGTCATGTCGGGGCAGGGGACGGCGAAGGGAAGCGGGAGTACTAATTGATGACGGTGAGAAAGTATGTATTCCGGTTGGTGGAGGGGAGGGGCCCTTTGAAGTCAATACTTAGGCGCTCAAAGGGCCGAGAGGCCTTTACCAGGTGGGCCTTGTCTGGTTGGTAGAAGTGTGGTTTGCACTCCGCGCAGTCCCTGGTCATGGGCTTGACCTCCTCGGAGGAGAAAGGCAGATTGCGGGTCTTAATGAAGTGGGTAAGCCGGGTGACCCCCGGGTGGCAAAGGTCATTGTGGATAGCCCGAAGTCCGTCATCTTGCGCGGCGCATGTGCCACAGGACAGGGCATCTGGGGGCTCGTTGATCTTCCCAGGACAATACTTGATATCGTAGTTGTAGGTGGAGTGTTTGATCCTCCACCTCAAGATTTTATCATTTTTTATTTTGCCCCGTTGTGCATTGTCGAACGTGAAGGCTACCGATCGTTGTTCGGTGATGAGGGTGAACCTCCTACTGGCTAGATAGTGCCTCCAGTGCTGCACGGCTTCCACTATGGCTTGTGCTTCCTTTTCGACTGAGGGGTGTCGAATTGAAAAAAAAAAATGAAAATCGCTTTATTGTCACGAGTAGGCTTCAAATGAAGTTACTGTGAAAAGCCCCTAGTCGCCACATTCCGGCGCCTGTCCGGGGAGGCTGGTCCGGGAATCGAACCGTGCTGCTGGCCTGCCTTGGTCTGCTTTAAAAGCCAGCTATTTAGCCCAGTGAGCTAAACCAGCCCCTTTCGGAAGCGTGGTGGGTCCCAGAGAAAAATGCTACTGACCTGCCCGCCTGGTTGAGTGTGGTGGCTAGTGCGACGTCTGACGTGTCACTCTCTACCTGAAAGGGGATGGACTCATCCACGACATGCATTGCGGCCTTGGTGCTTTCGGCCTTGATGCGGCTGAAGGCCGCGCGGGTCTCATCCATCAGGGGGAAAGTGCTTATTTGAATAAGTGGGCGGCCTTTATCCGCATAGTTGGGGACCCACTGGGCGTAGTAGGAGATCAGCCCCAGGCATCATATTTGGGCCTTGAGGCTGTGGGGAGGGGGGGATTCGGTGAGGGGGCGCATACAGTCAGGGTCAGGCCCTAGGACTCTGTTCTCCATGACATAGCCGAGGATGGCTAGTCAGGTAGTAGGGAAGATGCATTTTTCCTTGTTGTATGTGAGATTGAGGGATTGGGCGGCCTGGAGGAACCTCTGGATGTTGGCATCATGGTCCTGCTGGTCATGGCGGCAGATCGTCACATTGTCCAAGTACGGATATGTAGCCCGCGAACCGTACTGGTCCACCATTCGGTCCATCGTTCTCTGAAAGATCGAATTCCGTTCGTGACGCCGAAGGGGACTCTGAGGAAGTGGAAGAGCCGGCCGGCTGCCTCAAAAGTAGTGTACTGATGCTATTCCATGTGGATTGGGATCTGGTGGTAGGCCGACTTCAGATCGACCATGGAGAACACACGGTACTGCGCGATCTGGTTCACCATTTCCGCTATACATAGAATTCACAGTGCAGAAGGGGGCCATTCGGCCCATCGAGTCTGCATCGGCTCTTGGAAAGAGCACCCTACCCAAGGTCAACACCTCCACCCTATCCCCATAACCCAGTAACCCCACCCAACACTAAGGGCAATTTTGGACACTAAGGGCAATTTATCATGGCCAATCCACCTAACCTGCACATCTTTGGACTGTGAGAGGAAACCGGAGCACCCGGAGGAAACCCACGCAGACACGGGGAGGATGTGCAGACTCCGCACAGTCAGTGATCCAAGCCGGAATCGAACCTGGGACCCTGGAGCTGTGAAGCGATTGTGCTATCCACAATGCTACCGTGCTATGCGGGGTATGGGGTACGCACCGAGTGAATCGGTTAATTATCTGGCTGTAGTCCACAACCATCCGATTCTTTTCCCTGGTCCGGACAACCACCACTTGTGCTCTCCAGGGGTTGTTGCTGGCCTCGATGATCTCTTCATTCAACAGTCGCTGACCTCCGACTTGATAAACGTCACGTCCAGCGAACTGTACGTCTGCTCCTGGTGGCGGTGGGCTGACAGTTAGGAGTGAGGTTCGCAAAGAGTGAAGGGGGGGGGAGACCTTGAGGGTCGCAAGGCTGCACACCATGGGGGGGGGGGGGTAAGGGTCCGCCGAACAGTAGGGTCAGGCTTCGGTGGTTACATTGAAAGTCCAATCCGAGCAGCAGGGGGGTGCAGAGGTGGGGGTGGCCATAGAGCTTAAAATGAGTGTACTCTGCGCCCTGCATCGCGAGATTGGCGATACAGTACCCCCGGATCTGAACCGAATGGGATCCGGAGGCAAGGGAGATTGTTCGGGAGGCTGGGTAGGTGTGGAGGGAGCAGCGCCTTACCGTATCGGGGTGGACAAAAGCTCTCTGTGCTCCCGGAGTCGGAAAGACAGGGGGTCTCGTGCCCGTTCACCCTGACGACCATCATGGAATTCTTCAGCTGTTTTAGCTGCAACTGGTCGAGGGTGATTGCGCCCATCTGCGGGTAGTCTGTGTGATCGGTGGAGTCACAAGATGGCGGCCCCCATGAGTCACACGTGTCGGGCTGGGGCGAAGATGGTGACCAAAATGGCCGCCCCCATCGGTCGCACATGTCGGGCGGTGCCGGGGCCGGTGGCCAAGATGACGGCCCACATGAGTCGCACGTGTCGGTCGGTGTTGGGGCCGACGACCAAGGTGGCGGCCTCCATGAGTCGCACAATGCCGATGACGCATCTGACGGGGGCGTTCCGGGCAGGCACGCAGCCGCATTGTGGGGTCTGTGGTGCTGCAAGTCCATGGGTCGGGCCTGGTGTGTTTTCAATTTCTGGGCCTTAGACGGACCCAGACAGACTCTAGCGAAGTGCCCCTTTTTCCCCACAATCGCTACACGTCGCTGTGCGGGCTGGGCAGCGCTGCCGGGGGTGTTGGCCCTGGCCACAGAAGTAGCACTGCAGTTCCCCGGGCTGGGCTGGCTGACGCGCGGCACAGGCCTGCGACGTAGTCGGGTCCGACGGGGGCTGCGACGAGGGTGTCCATGAGGTGTTCGGCAGTCCCGCGGGGAATGCGCTGACGTTCTGGTAGGCCACCTCTAGTGAGGTCGCTAGTTTTACCGTTTCCCGGAGGTCAGAGGTCCTGTTTTCCAGCAGGCGCTGCCTGATATAGTTCGAATGGACCACCGCCACATCGGTATCCCAGATCTGTGAGTTCATATATTCCTCCGCCGTCACATCTCGGTAGCTGCAGTTCCTCGCAAGTAGAGTCAGGGTTTCGAGATACTCTTCCAGCGATTCTCCGGCGCGTTGATGGCGAGTAGTGAGGAGGTGTCTGGCAAACACCTCTTTTACGGCCTTCACAAAATGTGCCTTTAGAGTTGCGACCGCCGCCTCTTAGCTGGCTGCTTTTTTGATCATTAGAGAGATTCGATGGCTCACCCGGGCGTGGAGGAGTCGCAGCTTGAGAGTCTTTGTCGGAGGCATTGTGGAGGAGTCGAGGTAGGTCTCAAAGCATCGGAGCCAGTGCTCGAATATTTCCTTGGCTTCGGACGTGCGGGCGTCGAGTTCAAGCCTATCTGGATTTCGAGCGGCTTTCATAGTGCTGTCTATGATTAATAAATTGATATACTTTCTGTTCACAGTGAGGCAGAGAGAGCAAGTGAACAGTAGGCTTTATTAGTCATGAACTTGCCTAGCCAGAGTCAGTAGTACAGATGAATGCTGCCCACAAGAGGCCGGGTTATATATGGCCCTGGTGTGGGCGGAGACAGAGGCGGAGCCATACCGGGGTTACAGGACAGTGCCTGGAAGCAGTTCATATCACCACTTCCAGGTCACAGGTTACAGGTTATGGTATCATGCATACATTATAGAACATAGACATAGAACAGTACAGCACAGAACAGGCCCTTCGGCCCTCGATGTTGTGCCGAGCAATGATCACCCTACTCAAACCCACGTATCCACCCTATACCCGTAACCCAATAACCCCCCCTTAACCTTACTTTTTTAGAACACTACGGGCAATTTAGCATGGCCAATCCACCTAACCCGCACATCTTTGGACTGTGGGAGGAAACCGGAGCACCCGGAGGAAACCCACGCACACACGGGGAGGACGTGCAGACTCCGCACAGACAGTGACCCAGCCGGGAATCGAACCTGGGACCTGGGACCCTGGAGCTGTGAAGCATTTATGCTAACCACCATGCTACCGTGCTGCCCAATTATGGTGAATATATTCACCATACATACAATTAACGAAAGCCACCCCTTATCCAATGGCCTCACGTCATTCAGAGTCCTCCTCAGCAAGTGCTCATGCTGGCGCCATTTAGTACTCATTTTGAAAAATGTGAACCTGGCGGAAGGGCTTCTGTGGGGAACCGAGGAGGTGAGTAGCCATCTTTGTTCACAGGCAAAGAGACCAGGGCGCTGGGCTTGCTACCCCTGTGCTCGGTGGGGGATGGACCCTCAGTTGGAGCACCCTACGCAGGGGTGAGCCACCATGGGAGGGTGGGAGGTTACTGGCAATCACTCGTTGCACCACAATGCCAACCCATGGATCATGTATAACCATTCGGGGGGCAGTCCTTGTCACTGCCTGTCCGCCTCCGGACCACCCATACTCCCCCACTGACTGCGGAGGCCTTTGGCCGTGCGGCTGAAGGCTATTGGTCATAGAGAATTGGCAATCATGGTTAAGTGAGCACTTCACACAACCCAACTGGAGCTCCGTGGGAGGGTGGGCCATGTAGCATGTGGGTGTCATTGCCTAGCATCCCAATCAGACCGTGATGCCTGAACAGTGTACCTGAGCACTGCAGGAGGCAATACCACACACGCAGCAGCCAACATCCGAATACGCAGGGGATGGGACACAGCTCCCGGGACTTGTCCACAGCTGGATGGTGGGTGAGTGCCATGAGGAGGGGGCCACAGTCCAGTCCGTTAATGTTGTGAGCGGAGATCCGGGGTACAGGGTCTGGGGCACGGTGAGGAGGGTGTTCGGGTAGGGAGGTGGGTGGGGGGGGGGGGGGTAATCAATGGGGGAATGGAGGGTCTGGGAATAGAAGTCATCTCTGTTTTTCGGTCTAACACCCTCTCCCAATGCCTGACAGATATTGGTTACTATGGCAGGGCTGTTGGACGCAGAGGTTGCCCCAATGGTGCTGGTGCTACATGATGCAGCCAGACCCTGGAGAAGGCAGCAGCAGCAGCATCTGCAGCTGCTCAAGACCCCACCACACAACCTGAGGACCCAGCTGCCCATCAGGCGAGGGAGGGACTCAGAGGGGGAGTCCCGCAACGGCCCAGGTTATACACGCGCCGCTGGTCACTCGAAAAAATGACGGACAGTGTCCGAAGTAGGCTCCGTCTCAACAAGTGCGACACCTGTGCCATATCCTCTCAGACTTGGCACCACATGGAGAAGGAGGTCACTCGCTCATGATGGCTGCCAAGGTCACTCCAGCCCTGAACTTTTATGTCATGGGATCATTCCAGGGCTCAAGTGGGGACTTGTGTGGTATCTCATAGGCCACAGCATTTGGCAGGTCATGAATGGGTGGAAAACTATATTATTTTTGACATGGACCAGGACCAATAGGATATCCGAGCAGCAGGTTTCTCCGCCATTACCGGGATGCCCACAGGTCTAGTGAGTCATAGATGCCACTCATGTTGCTTTGCACTCACCGTACCATCTGGGGGTGCCATATGTTAACCAAGAGGGTTTCCACTCCCTCAACATACAGCTCACGTGACCGCCAGGGGTGCGGTACGTTTCAGCGCCGCCGTTTCAGCGCAGCTGTTTCAGCGCTGCCGTTTCAGCGACGCCGTTTCAGCGCCAGGACTTTTCAGCGCCAGGACATTTCAGCGCCAGAAAAAAAAAATTCTCCAATGTTGTCATATAGTTATGACAGAATTTCTTTGGCACAAAGCAATTTACAAATCTGTAAGTTCATAAAATGAAATAAAACTCAAGTGTTAACTAAATGTTTTTATTGTAAAAGATCCACTTATAAATATCCAAAAATAGTACATTAAAACAATTTACAAATCTGTAAGTTCATAAAATCAATCATTAAAAGGAAAGTTCATTGGACATTCATTGGAAAAAACGCTTTTAGTTTGTTAAATTGTGCCCTATTGAACGAAGGTAGTCAATTTAATTCCTGCTACCATATTCGGAAACAATTCTCAATATCCTCTCATCAGCTTTTCTATATTTAAGTAATTTTAATTGAGGTTCATTACCAGCTAAAAGTTTCTCGAAGTGCTCGTCTCTTCCCTTTTGAACATGCTTAAGGACATCAATGAACTTCCAGATAGTTGGGTGTGACATTAACAGTTCATTTTTCAATCTCCTGTTGGCCGCCTCAGCATAGTTATTTGTTCTGTCATCCCCATCTAATGTTCTTTGATACATATTCCACATCTCGGTAGGAAATAAAGGACTTCGTCTGCCTGCTCCTCGGCGATTAGGACGGCCGATATAATTGTCTTCGAAATAGTTTAAAACCGGAATTAACTCCTCCGGTAAATTACCTGCTAAAGAATCCACGTGACTGTCAAGGTCGGCAACTGGCACAAAACATAGGGCAGTTATCATTTTCGAATGTAATGCAAAATCGGGATTGCTCTTATATAAACGCATGAGACCAAAACCAGTTATCTGCCTCAGTATATTTTGAGACAGATGAAAAAGGCAGCCTCTTACTTCTATGTTGGGGAAGGAGTCTTTCATGGCAGTAAAAGCAGCGCGTTCAAAATCACAATTGATAATGGCAGGTCCTGCATTTGTAATCATCTCTTTTACCATCGCAAATAACATCATATAGGTCGCATACTGTTTGTTTTGTAAAAGCGCGTACAATACAGGGTGAACTCCGTTATTTTTCCTAACCATGATGATATAAACTTGATAAAATAGGTGTGGTGCTACCGCAAATGTTCCGTCAGCATACCAAGTCGTGGAAGTTGCCATGTGTTCTAACCAACTCTCTCTCCCAAATATAATAATCCGTTCGTTGTTCGTACCACTATCCTTTAAACAGAAATTTTCCTCGGTTTCTGGGGTGGGTTTATAGATCATGTATTGATGAGGTAACTGAAGCTCTTGAATCGATCTTGGATTATCGGGGACCTGATTAACTTCGTCTCGTTTTCTACGAATAATTTTTCGCATTGCCTGCCTGTTTGGTAACTGTGCCATACCTGCCACGGACATTTTTTCAATGCACTTGTTGATAATCGTACTTGGAGGCTCACAAGTCTTTTCAGCCCGGTCTCTCGCATCAGTTATGACCTTTTCCACTTCGATAGCAACTGCAGATGGGGGATGAGTATGTTCGTTGATCTTTTCGATCACCTCTCTTTCTAACGTGTGAATGCGGGCCTTGCACCTACCATCCTCATGGCATCGCCAAAACTTAACTTGCTTTTGTTTCTTGCTTTCTTTGTCAAAACGATGTATAAAACCTTCATGACAGAACTTCTCTCTGCCTCGCTTGCTTTTCACTGATTCAGCCATGGGTTTAAAGATATGGAACTTACCAAATTTACCAAAAGAAATTTACCAAATAACTAAGTAAGTATAAAAACTTGTTAACAAAACTCTAACTTTATCTAAACAGTAATCATAATAAAACTCCAACAAAATCTAAAGACAGTTAGAACGATGAAACGACCAAATAACTAAGTGTAAAAGCTGGTATACCTGTGTCATACCTGTGACCATACTCAAGAATGATTTCTGAATGAATGAGCGCTGAAACGTCCTGGCGCTGAAATATTTGGCGCTGAAATATTTGGCGCTGAAACGTCCTGGCGCTGAAATGGCGGCGCTGAAACGTCGGCGCTGAAACGGCGGCGCTGAACTGTCCCATTCCCGACCGCCAGGTGAAGATAATGCATGTGTGTGCACGCTTCCCGGGAGTGTGCACAACAGCTACATTCTGGGGCATTAGTTCATCCCTGCCGTCTTCGCGGATGGATGGCTGGGTCTTGGGGGATATCCACTGAGGGCCTGGCTAATGACGTCAGTACGGAGGCCAAAGTCAGACCTGGTACAACAAGGCCCATGTGACCACCCGGGCTGTGATTGAGCAGAGCATCGCACTCCTCAAGATGCGGTTCTGATGTCTCAACCACTCCGGTGGTGCACTGCAGTATACCGCCCGGAGGGTCGCCCACTTTGTTGTGGTCTGCTGTGTTCTCCACAACCTCGCACCACAACGGACGATGTACTGGAGGTTGGTGACAAGGAACATGTGGCCATCTCCGTGGAAGAGGGGGATGGGGACGAGGATCTCGGTGGAGGAGGGGGATAGGGACGAGGATGATGATGAGGTCCCGGACCAGCAGGGGCTGGAGGATGAGACGGGGAGGAACCCAAGGCACAGCCGGGGCTGCAGGACAGGTGACAGTGGTGAGGGTCCAGCAAGCCTGGAGACCAGGAAGGACCTCATAATGATCTGATTCACTTAACATATGGCCTGGTCCATTGTCGCATCCTTACACACCCACGACCCCCATTTACTACCCTCCCAGGACATGGAGGCCTGTAGTACAATCCTATCAAAGTGATTTTGCCCTTCTTATTTTTCAGTTCTACCCATATAGACTCAGTGGATGAACCCTCAGATATATCCCCTCTCAGTGCTGCAATGGAACTCTCCCTAATCAGAAACGCAACTCCCCCTCCTCTCCTATCATTCTTATAGCATCTGTACCCTGGAACATTGAGCTGCCAGTCCTGCCCCTCCCTTAGCCATGTTTCAGTAATAGCTATAATATCCCAGCCCCATGAACCCATCCATGCCCTGAGTTCATCTGCCTTGCCCATCAGGCCTCTTGCATTGAAATAAATGCAGTTTAATCTAGACTTCCCTTGCTCTCTGCCCTGCTGCCTCAGACCATCTGTCCGGTCTTACTGAACCCATTCACTGAGTTTTCTAGTCTCTGTACTCTGTACTGTGGCCCTTTTTGATTTTTGACTTTGGTTTCTCTGTCTTTCACTTTTCCCCTTATTGCCTTTTATTTCTGTCCCCACTTTACTTGCCCCGACTCATGTATCGGTTCCCATACTGCTGCCACATTAATTTAAACACTCCCCAACAGCACTATCAAACACTCCCCCTAGGGCATTGGTTTCAGTCGTGTCCAGGTGCAGACCTTCCGGTTTGTACTGGCCCCATCTCCCCCAGAACCAGTTCCACTATCCCATGAATTTGAATCCCTCCCTCTTGCACCATTTCTCAAGCCACATATTCATCTGATCTATTCTGACATTCCTCCTCTGACTCGCACGTGGCAATGGTAGCAATCCTCAGATTACTACCTTTGAAGTTGTATTTTTTAGTTTAACTCCTAACTTCCTAAATTGAGCTTGTAGGACCTCATTATTTTTTTAAGCTATATCGTTAATGCCAAAATGCATCATGACAGCTGGCTGTTCACCCTCCCCTCTAGAATGTCCCACAGCCGCTCTGAGACATCCTTGGCCCTTGCACCAGGGAGACAAAATACCATTCCGGAGTTTCATTTGCGTCCGCAGAAATGCCTGTTTATTACCCTTACCATTCAATCCCCTATCACTATAGCTCTGCCACTCTTTTTCCTGTTGTCCTGCTCAGCAGAGCCAGCCACAGTGCCATGAACCTGGCTGCCACCTTCCCCTGGTGCGCCATCTTCCCCAACAGTATCCAAAATGGATCTGTTTTGGAGGGAGATGACCACAGGGGTCCCCTGCACTGTCTTCCTACTCTTCCTCTGTCGAGTGGTCACCCATTTCCTATCTTCCTCAGTAATCTTTAACTGAGGTGTGACCAACTCACTGAACGTGCTATCCACAACTTCCTCAGCATCGTGGAAGCTCCAAAGTGAATCCATCTGCTGCTGCAGAGTCATCAAGTGATCTAACAGGAGCCGCAGTTGGACACACTTCTTGCACGTGAAAGAGCCAGGGACACCGGATGGGTCACTGAATTCCCACATTGCACAAGAGGAACATGAAATGAAAATGAAAATCGCTTATTGTCACAAGTAGGCTTCAATGAAGTTACTGTGAAAACCTCGAGTCGCCACATTCCAGCGCCTGTCCAGGGAGGCTGGTACGGGAATCGAACCGTGCTGCTGGCCTGCTTTAAAAGCCAGCAATTTAACCCAGTGAGCTAAACATAAGTCTTGGACCTCCTGTCATGACTTACCCTTAAGTTAATTTACAACAGCAACCACAATGCTGAAAAAAAAACATTTTTTCCAGTCACCAGTCAATTACTTACCTGCTGGTCAAGGTGACTGAGTTGACTTCTCCCAGAATCCTCTTCTGCCACCTCTACTGGAGTGCAAGGTTTGGAGTTGACTCCACAATATTCACTCTTTCTCTTTATTCTCATGCAGTGAGTAGAGTGAGAGAGATGTGGAGCTGGTAGAACTGGCTGTTATTCTTCTTTCCATGAGGTAATATAGACAATGAATGCATCAACATATAGCTCTCCAGGGGAAACATCAGAACACTGAGATGGAACGAGCGGCCGGACCTGCTCAGTCTCAAGATTAGGGGAGGGGGGTTGGATCCAGAGAGTGACTGCTCAGAGGAATCATCTTTGGTCCAGGGTTTACAGATAGGCAGCATGGTATCATAGTAGTTAGCACTATGGCTTCACAGCGCCAGGGTTCCAGGTTCAATTCCCAGCTTGGGTCACTGTCTGTGTGGAGTCTGCATGTCCTCCCTGTGCCTGCGTGGGTTGCCTCGGGGTGCTCCGGTTTCCTCCCACAAGTCCCAAAATATGTGCTATTAGGTAATTTAGACATTCTTTATTCTCCCTGTGTACCTGAACAGGCGCCAGAATGTGGTGACTCAATGCTTTTCACATTAACTTCATTGCAGTGTTAATGTAAGCCTACTTGTGACAATAAAGATTATTATTAAATACTGGGTACCTAACTTTCATGGAAATGAGTGAGAACTAGTGTCATAGGAGACTGCCCATGTCCAGCGATATGGTCGCTCACCTGTGCTACCTACTCCAGGAGCTGGCCACAAGGCCTCGGAGGGCACCCAGTGCATGTTGTTCTGAAGGGAACAGTTGCCCTGGACCTTTATGCAACTGGCTCCTTTCAGGGCTCCACTGGTCACCTTTGTGACATCTCCCAGGTCTCCATAAATAAGTGCATCAGGTAGGCCACAGAAGCACAGTTCACAAGGGTTCACAATTTTATTAATTCTGACCAGGACCAAGCTAGCCAGGACATGAGAGCCATGGGATTTGCCCAGATAGCTGACTTCCCACCAGTTCAGGCAGCCATTGGCATCCTCTAGTTGTGTGCTGGGTTCCCGGGGAGCGACGACAACAGCTACAGTTTTGGCCGTTCACAGATACCCAAGGTATTTGAGGGAGCACAGGGGTGGCTCCTCAGGGACAAGGCTACTCCTTGAAGACATGGCTAATGATACCTATACGGAGCCGCAGGATCGCTTCCTGATGTTTCCAATTCTTCCTTTGGACCTCCAACAACTGAGAAACAACAGAGTCCAGAGATACATCATCTGACTGGGGCTCATCAGAGTCCTGGCCTCAAGCAGTTCTCTGAGTGCTGGGTCTCTGGGACCTTCCTACCTCCACCTGCTGTGGATCAGAAGAAGTGAGGTGCTCACCAGTTTGTGACCCCAAAGTTTCTTTACTAAACACTACTAAATCCCAGTGAGATGGGACAGTTAATCACATGACCATTGATGAAATCCCCACGATCAACATCCTAGGAATCACCATTCACCAGAAACCAAATGGATCAGCCATATTAACACTGTGGTTACACGATCATAGTAAAGATGAATAACCTATCCCCTGATCCCCAAAGCCTGACCACCATCTACAAGGTGCAAGTGACAAAGGTGGAAGACTTTCGACTTACATAGAGACACAGGAACATAGGAATTATGAGCAGAAGTAGGCAATTCAACCCTTCAAGCCTGCAAACCTGCAATAGCTGAACCTTTCCTGGTCTCAAATCCACCTCCCCATCCGCTGCCGATATCTCTTTCAGTCATTTTATTAAATCAAAAATATATCTGTCTCCTCTTGATACCATTCAATGACTCAGATTCCATGCACAATGGGGCAGCGAGTTTCACAAATTCACCACTCTCCACGAGAAGTAGTTCCTCCTCATCTCAGTTCTAAATCTACCACCTCTCAAACTATATCCGTGACCTCTCATTCTAGATTGCCCCAAAAGGCAGAACATTTGGACTATGTTCACTTTATCAATCCTATTCAGCATCAGATCCCCTCTCGTCCTTCTAAACTCCAGTGAGTATATGCCCAAATGGTTTAATCTCTCCTCATGCATCAACACTTTCATCCCGAGAATCAATCTGGTGAACATCCTCTGAGCTTCTACCAATGCTACCACATCCTTCCTCAAATAAGGACACCAAAACCATTGTTTAGATGTGGTCTCAGCAACACCCGATGCAACTGCAACAACACTTCTTTACTTTTATACTTCAACTTCTCTACTTTTACACATACTCCTGGTTACCTGGATGGTGGCAGCTCGAACAACACTCAAGAAACTAGACACCATCCAAGACAAGGCAGCCTGTTTGATTGCTACTCCTTCCACAAACATTCAATCCCTCCACCACCAACGAACAGCGACAGCCGTGTGTACCATCTACAAGAAGCACTGCAGGAACTCACCAAAGGTCCTTCAGCAGCATCTTTGAAACGCATGACCATTACCATCTAGAAGGACAAGAACAGCAGATACCACGGACCACCACCAGCTGGAGGTTCCGCTCCAAGTCACTCACCATCCTGGCTTGGAATATATCGCCATTCCTTCACTGTTATTGGGTCAAAATCATGGAATTTCCTCTCTAATAACATGGTGGGTATACCTACACCGTAGGGTCTGCAGCAGTTCAAGATGGCAGCTCACCACCATCTTCTCAAGGAATAATAGGGATGGGCAATAGATGTTGGCCTAGCCAATGGTGCCCAGATCCTGTAAATGAACTTTTAAAAATTAAATAGACTGGACCTTTATTCTCTGGAGTTTTGTAGAATGAGGAGTGATTTCATTCAAGCATTCAGAATTCTTACAAGGGTTGACATAGTAGATGTAGGAAGGAAGTTTCTGTTGGCTGCAGTACTTGAAACAAGAAGACACGGTGGGATTCTCCATTAGCCAACGCCAAAATCATGAATGGGCTGAGAATCGGTTCTGAAGCCAAAATTGCAATCCTCTGTCACCTCGACAGCAGTGTCAATGCATTCTGGAATGCACGTATAGTAAACAGTGTTTGCTTATCATCAGCGGGCCCGACCCGGTATTCTCCTGGGCCTCCACGATGCTTCTCCTCCAATGTGGTGGGGATGGTCGGGGGATCGGGGAGAATGGCGAGCCCAGGCCACCCACTGAGTCCACCCATTACTCCCCCAATGTCTGTCCATTCTCCCCCTACTGCCCCCGGCAAGCCCAGACCAGCCCACCCTTCACACCCATCAGTCAGAGCACTGAGGCAGGTTGTAACAGTGGCAACAGGTGTATAATGTGAACAGATAGATACAGATTTGTGCCTTAGCCCCTGTGATGATAGGTAGACTATATAATAAAATAATAGATCATCAACATCTGTATGTGTATTATAAGTCATATGTTTTACTGTTGTAGTTCTAGCACCTGACCAGCAGGCATGTGACCAGACGCACATTCCGGCAGAAGGTGTCAGTAAGGAGTTGATAGCAGTATCATATTAGAGTAACTCTGTAGTATCTCAGTGTTAGTGTTCGACCAGTATTTCCAACTGTATAAACCTTAGATATTATAGTAATCCTTTAGTGTAGTGTTAGTAGTCAATAATTTTGTTGAAAAACAAAGTCTAATGTTCTTTGTTAACACTACCAGATCAGCATCCAAGATAAGCATAATCAAAGAACATTGCAGCCCCTATAACTAAACTGTGCCCTGCACCCGTACCAACTTAATTACTACTGTCTAACGTTCTGGCCTTACAAGTCCTAATGCTACGTCCAGGTGGTTCCCTGGAGAGTACAGCAGGAGTGGAGGCGGCTTGCTGTGATTCTCGCCTTGCGACCTGTGTCTCCATTGACGTGAGTCTTCTGGGGTGACTGGGCCTGGATGGGCCCGGCTGTTGCTCGGGTGTCCCGGATGGCATGGTGCCGCCGTGTTCTGCCTGTTGCCCACCAGATGCACCAGGGGCAAGGGGGCGGGGGGGGGGGGAATTTGAGGTGCTGCGGTTCATGCCTGAATGGAAAAGACCTGCTCCTATTTATGCCTTTCTTATTTTATATAGATAACTTCTTAGGAAAAACATATGGGGCGCGATTCTCCACATTCACGACGGGGCGGAGAATATTGGGCGGCGTAAATTTTTACGGCCACGCTGGTCCGACGCCCTCCCGCTATTCTCCCCCCGCCCCCCCCCCCCCCCCCCCCCCCCCCCCCCCCCCCCCCCCCCCCCCCCCCCCCCCCCCACCACACACACCTCCCGACACGAATCGCTGCCCACCGTTTTTTTATGGCGAGCAGCGATTCACCCCTGGTCGATGGGCCGATTTCCAAGGCCTTTACGACTGTTTTTATGAACATAAAACACACCTGGTCTGACCGTTCGTAAAAACGGCCGTAAAGTCCCGATCTGGGGAACCATGGCACCGATTGGCACGGCAGTACCACGGCCGTGCCAAGGGTGCCATGGGCCCGTGATCGGTGGGCACCGATAGCGGGCAGCGGGTACTTACCCCGTGCACTCTTTCTCCCTCCGCCGCCCCGCTGTATCCATTCGCGGGGTGGCTGAGGGGCATACCGGCCCGCGCATGCGCGGGTTTCACGCATATGTGACGTCATCCGCGCATACGCGGGTTGGAGTCGTCCAATCCGCGCATGCGCGGCTGACGTCATCTGACGCTTCAGCCGTCGCTAACTCTGGCTAGCAGGCTTAACGAAATTCGTTAAGCCCGCGATGCCGGAGTTCACGGCCGCGCGATGCTAACCCCGACCGGGGAGCTGAATTGGTTCCCGGTTGGGGGGGCGGAGGCTGGCATCAAACCCGCCCGTTTTGGACGCCAGCTTCCCGAGTCTTCGTGACTCGGGAGAATCGCGCCCATGAACTGTGACAGTTGAAAGAGGTGTCCTGATCCCAGGGGACAAATGGACGGAGTTGACCTCTGTAGCCTGTGATGACAGCATTCTGCTCAATATCCAGAGTGTTAGGAAGTTCTTCCCCTGTTCTTCCTCCATTTTCCTAATCTCCCTTCATCTAGTTGTCTCATGTAGACTGTCTCCAAGTGCCCATTAGTATATTTTATTTTGAGGGGCTGATCATTTACCCAATGTAAATCTCTTGTTTGAATCCTTCTAACAAATGAATGTAGGACAGGTACCCAAGATGTCAAGTGGTCACCTCCCCCACCCTTGTGTATCTTTTCAGGTCAAGGTCACCTTTTAGTTTACCTCATGCTGAGGGTCATTTGTTAACTCTTCCTGGACCCTTGTAGAGATAAGAATATGCAAGATGACATCTTTCCAACTGAGGAATTTCAACATAGAAATCTGAATAAGGGGACGTCAATATTTCTAATGTTTTTCCAGAGAGAGAAAGAAAAGCTTCTTTGAAAAGTTGGCCTAATGTTTCGCTTATCAATTTCTGTAGAACTCTACACCCATTCTGATAAATATAGAGTGGGATTCTCCAGCAATTCGCCGGTGGCTAAATTCTCTGATCCCACTGTCAGCGCCCCCTGCTGGTGGGTTTCATAGATCATAGAATTCACAGTGCAGAAGGAGCCATTCAGCCCATCGGGTCTGCACCAGCCCTTGTAAAGAGCACTCTACTAAGCCCACGTAACTACCCTATCCCCGTAACCCAGTCACCCCCACTTAACCTTTTTGGACACTAAGGGCAATTTAGCATGGCCAATCCACCTAACCTGCAAATCTTTGGACTGTGGGAGGAAACCAGAGGTAACATGTGAGATGGCTCATGCCAAATTCTTTACCAAGCTGGACGCCTCCCGTGGGTTCTGACAGGTACAGCTTGATGAGTCCAGTGTGAATCTGTGCACGTTTAACACTCGGTTCAGCAGTTATTGCTACAACCGCATACCTTTTGGTATCATATCAGCTTCCAAAGTATTTCATCGCATAATGGAGCAAATGATGGCGGGCATTGAGGGGGTGCGCATCTATGTTAACGATGTGATCATCTGGTCCACGACGCCCGAGGATCACATTGCTCACCTCAAACATGTTTTCCAGAGGATACATGGGCCTCCAGCTCAACAGGGCCAAATGCTCATTTGGTAGGTCTGCTTTCAAGGTCCGCTATCAAGTTTCTGGGTGACCACATTTCACAGCAGGGTGTGCAACCTGACGCTGAAAAGGTGCTGGCAATCAATGCCATGAAGACCCCAGAGGACAAAAAGGCGGTCCTCCGTTTCCTCGGGGTGGTGAATTTTCTCAGGAAATTCATTCCCAATATGGCATCCTACCCCACAGCCCTCCGGCATCTCGTAAAAAAGTTGACAGTGTTCCAGTGGCTTCCCGCACATCAAGCGGAGTAGCTTGAGCTGAAGGCGAAGCTCACCACAGCCCCAGTATTGGCATTCTTTGACCCAACCAAGGATACCAAGATATCCACAGACGCAAGCAAGCCAGGAAGGCATTGGGGCGGTGCTCCTCCAGCGAGACAACTCCTTGTCCTGGACTCCAGTGGCATACGCCTCCAGGGCCATGACTCCGACCGAACAACGGTATGCCCAGATCGAAAAGGAGTGCTTGGATCTCCTGACAGGAATAGTCAGGTTTCATGACTATGTATACAGCCTGCCAAAGTTCACGGTGGAAACAGACCACAGGCATTTAGTCCACATAATCCAGAAGGATTTAAATGGCATGACACCTCGGCTGCAGCGATTTCTTCTTCGTCTCCACCGATATGACTTCGAACTCGTCTACACACTGGGTAAGGAGCTGATCATCGCGGATGCCCTATCCTGATCCATCACCACGCCTTGTGAACAGGGCGACTTCATCTGCCACATAGAGGCACAGGAGCAGTTGTGTGCCAGCAACCTCCCAGCTACTGATGAACGAGTGATCCAAATACGCGAAGAAACTGCCAAAGATCCTCTACTGCAACGTGTAATGCAACACCTCGCCATGGCTGGCAAAAGGGGTAATGTCCCAAGTTCTTTAACGTTAAGGACGAGTTAATGGTTGCTGAGGGAATCCTTCTTAAACTGGATAGGATCTTCATTCCTCAAAGCATGCGAGCTATAGTGCTCAGACAGATCCATGAAGGTCACCTTGGGGTCGAAAAATGTCAACACAGAGCTCGGGAGGCGGTTTATTGGCTGGGCATCAACCAGGACATTGCTGACACGGTCCTCAACTGCACAACTTGACAGAAGTTTCAACCGGCTCAGCCCAAGGAAACACTGCAACAGCACGAGATTGTGACCTCTCCGTGGTCTAAAGTGGGGATAGACCTCTTTCACGCCAATGGGCGTGACTACGTGCTCTTGGTCGACTACTCCAGTTACCCGGAAGTGGTGAAATTGTCGGACCTCACGTACAAGTCAGTCATCAAAGCTTGCAAAGAAACGTTTGCTAGGCAGGGGATACCACTCACAGTAATGAGTGACAACAGTCAATGTTTCTACAGCCAGGAGTGGTCCGATTTTGCACGATCCTACAACTTCAGTCACATCACTTCCAGTCCCCATTACCTGCAATCAAACGGGAAGGCCGAGAAAGGGGTCCATATTGTCAAGCGGTTGTTGTGCAAGGCTGCAGACTCAGCCTCCGATTTTAACTTAGCGCTGCTGGCATACAGGGCAACCCCTCTGTCGCCTGGTTTGTCTCTGGCGCAGATGCTCATGAACCGCAACCTGAGGACGACTGTTCCAGCCATCCATATTCCAGACCTTGACCACCTCACAGTGCAGCAAAAAATGCAGCGATCCAGGGACCAGCAGAAGATCACGTATGATGCTCATGCCATGGATCTGCCTGCGCTGGCTCCAGCAGATGTTGTTCGCGTCCAGTTGCCTGAAGGAGGTTGGTCAGCCCCAGCTGTTGCTGTCAGAAAGGCCGCCCCAAGGTCTTTTATTGTTCAAATGGCTGACAGATCCATTCTCCGGCGCAACAGGAGGGCGCTGCGGAGAGTTCCCCGCCCACCACCTGACAGCATTGCTCTGCCTGTTATCATGCCTCCTCCGGACGTCTCCTGCCACAGGGCCACCGATCTGCCAGCGATCCCCCGCCTGTCCATGACACCACCGCAATGGCAGCAATCCCGCATATCCAAGTGCCGGCGTCTCCTGCTCCACCTCTGTGGCGATCAACAAGAATTTGTCGCTGGGCTCAAAGACTGAATCTATAGACTTTACTTATGTAAATTTTGTTCAGTTTGCTCTGTATCTGCACGATAGACACCTTCCCATGTACATATGTTCATTAACTCACCACCACTTGTACATAGTCAGGCATGTATATACCTCCACGTTCCAAAATGTATTTAAAATAAAGGGGAGATGTCATAATATTCACTCGTATATAATGAGATGCAGACAGGCAGTGATTGACACACAAGATGACCAATGAACACACAACACAGAACAACCAATCACCAGACAGGACAGCACCACTATAAAGCCCACAGGGCATTAAGACTCTCCCTCTCTCAGAACCCAGCTACTGAGACAGTCAGAGTGCACAAGCTAGTGAGCACTATTACCATGCGGTAGCTAGTAAGTCTGGTCAAGCCCGTAAGAGGTCAACAGTTGGATTAGTAGAGTGTCAACCCACAGCTGAACATGTACAGCAGTTCACTAGTTAAATAAAACAGTGTTGGATCATCTCCTGTGTCAGACGTCTGTTTCCAGCTTCACTGCATCCAGTTGCAGTCAACGTCGAACCAGCCTGCCTAACACATCAATCAAATTCTTAAAAGTTATTTTTAAATACTTTAAAAACTATTACAATTCCCCAAATGTTTTAGGGAAATTACTCATATGCTTTCCAGTCATGCTTCCACCTGATAACTTTGTGCTGACCAGCTTAAGGAAGATAAAGATACTCCCCCGAACACCACCAAATTCTGACTATATCTCCCCTGCTATAACTATCAATGACACAACCGTGAAGGCTGTAGATAACTTCACCAATCTCTGAAGAGCAATCTCCAGAAATGTCGACATTCACAGCAAGATGGCAAATAGAAATGCCAGAGCAATAGACTGTGGAGGAAATTAGGTATCAAAGTTAGAACAGAATACTGTGTACAAAGTGGTGGTAATACCTACCCTTTGAACAGTCAGTGAGACATGGGGTGGGATTCACTGTTCCTGAGGCTAAGTGTTGACGCCGTTGTAAATGCCGTCATGTTTTACAACGGCGTCAACAGGCCCCCGGGAGCTACTATTCCGAGTACCTCAGGAGGCCAGCATGGGACTAGAGTGGCCTACGCTGCTCCAGCTGCCGATACCGGCGTTAAATGTGTGCCACGGGTCTGCGCATGCGCACTGCGACTGGCGCGGATGCGTGCATGCGCACTGTGACCTGCGCGAATGCGCACATGCGTGGTAGCCCCCTTCTCCGCGCTGGCAGTTTTTAGCAGGCTAGTTCTGTGCATGGCCGGGGTGGTATCTCACGATAAAAGGCACGAGGTGCTCACACTCTGCCTCTTTCCACTGATGAACATCTACAGAGTGAGTCAGGGTGTATTTACAGTATCACACCTCCAGCACATGGCTAAGAGCTAGTCTGGTTCAGTCAGAGTAACCACACTTAGGTTAGCAGAGAGTCGAACTCATAGAGAACTGTGCTAACTGTGCTACTGGTTCAATAAATCAGATTGAACTAACTTCAAAGTCTGGAGTATCGTTTGGTTAAAGCTGCATCCAGTTGCAGCCTGTATTATCCCAGAGTACATAACATAACATGCTACCAGGAGACTGCTTAATCTGGGTGATTTACCTCAGTCCGTTCCGTGACGACCAGCGAATATATCCCGGCACCATGGAGAAGATTCAGGCTCCTCACCAGCTCAGGACCTCCGGCAATCTCAGTGCCAACTGGCGGACATTCAAGCAAAAGTTTCTGCTGTACATCGAAGCTTCAGACCTTGTGGATGCGTCTGATGAAAGGAACATTGCGCTTCTGCTCTCAACCGCGGGTGATCAAGCCATCAAACCCTTCAACTCTTTTCACTTTACCGAAGGCCAGGACAAGACAAAGTTTCAGACCATCCTGGACAAGTTTGACAGTCTCTGTGAAGTGGACACCAATGAAATCTTCGAGCGCTGCATATTCAAACAGAGTCCACAAGGTAAAGATGAATCTTTCAACTCCTTCTTAACTAACCTCCACCTGCTGTGGATTCTGCAGACTCTCCTGTAGTCCCTCATGTTGTCCAATTTCCCAAGCAATTTCAGCTCCTTCCGCAGCCAGAATGTACCTCACCTTTCAGAGGTGCAGTCTGTCTTTATACTGTGACTACCCTATGGGAACTTGGTTTCAGCTTTTTGAGGTGTGCAGGCACTTAACAGAGCACAAAGTGCTTGTCTGCACACAACCATCATGGAAATGAGCAAGCAAACATTTAAAAAAATGTTTTATTGAGGCATTTATATTATAAATTTTAACGGAATAAGCAACCACCCATCCGGAAAGACAAACCCAGTTAACATGGTTTACATAAACAACAATACAACAACAATTCCCTACCAAACTACCCCCACTGTACCCAAATCACCTCCCTCCCCTGTCCAACACCCGCCCTCCACACACACACACACCACCACCCTACCCTGTCTCTGGGCTACCAGGGAGGAAAAGGCCAAGACATCGGCCTCTCTCATCCCCGGACTCCCGGGTCTTCTGACACACGAAAACCGCCACCGCTGGACTCGGAACCACCCTCACCTTCAGTACATCCAACATGACGTCAGCAAACCCTTGCCAGAATCCCCTAAGCATCGGACATGCCCAGAACATATGGACATGATTCGCAGGCCCATCCGCACATCGCCCACATCTATTCTCCACCCCTTCAAAGAACCTGCTCATCCAGGCCACAGTCATGTGTGCCCTGTGGATCACCTTAAATTTTACAAAGCTAAGCCTGGCACACGACGAGGACTCATTGACTCACCTCAGGGCGTCCCCCCATAACCCAGCCTCCCGCCTCTCAACCCACCTCTTCCTCCCACTTCCCACTTTTTTGTTCTTTTAGTGTTTAATTCTGGTCGCCACACTACCAGAAGGATGTGGAGGCTTTTGAGAGGGTGTAGAAGAGATTTACCAGGATGTTGCCTGGTATGAAGGGCATTAGCTATGAGGAGTGGTTGAATAAATTCGGTTTGTTCTCACTGGAATGACGGAGATTGAGGGGTGACCTGATAGAGGTCTACAAAATTATGAGGGGCATAGACAGAGTGGATAGTCAGAGGCTTTTCCCAGGATAGAGGGGTCAATTACTAGGGGGCATAGGTTTAAGGTGTGAGGGGCAAGGTTTAGAGTAGATGTACGAGGCAAGTGTTTTTACACAGAGGGTAGTGGGTGCCTGGAACTCGCTGCCGGAGGAAGTGGTGGAAGCAGGAATGATATTGACATTTAAGGGGCGTCTTTACAAATACATGAATAGGATGGGATTAGAGGGATACGGACCCAGGAAGTGCAGAAGATTGTAGTTTAGTTGGGCAGCATGGTCGGCACGGGCTTGGAGGGCCGAAGGGCCTGTTCCTGTGCTGTACTTTTCTTTGTTCTTTGTTCTTTGTTCTTCCGCTCCACCTCCCCTATCGGGGCTGCCTCCCCGTCCATAAGCTCCTTATAGATTTATGATACCTTTCCCACCCCCACTCCCGCTTTCGACACTATCTTATCGTGTAGTGCCTGGGGCGGTAGGTGCTGGAAAGTCAATAACTGCCTCCACACAAAGTCCCTCCCTGCAAGTAATGGAATACATTCCCACCAGGCAGCTCAGCGTCCTCCTCTAACTCTTCCAAACATGGAAAGCCCCCCCATCTATGAAAAAAAATCCCTAAACCTCTCGATTAACGTCCGCTGCCACCCCCGAAACACCCCATCCAGCCCCCCCGGAATAAACCCGTGGTTACCATATAACAGTGCCCACACCAATGTCCCCTCCAGCCCCATGTGCTGCAGCCACTGTCCCCACACCCTGAGGGCCACCACCACTACCCACTACTGAGCTTGTGGAATACCTGGTTGGTGAGAACTTCAGAGGCGCAGTTAACAGTGCCCCTAAACCCGTGTCCTTACATGAGGCTGCCTTCATCCGCTCCCACATTGACCCTCCCCCACCCCATTCCTTCGACTCCACTCGAGCAGAACGTTCTTTCCGCACGGGGCTTTACCCGCCCACACAAACAGCATTTACTTTCATGAAAAACACCTTGGAATGAAGATTGGGAGGCTCTGAAATACAAACAAGAACCTCAGGAGGACCATCATCTTTACCGTCAGAACTCTCTCCACCAATGACACGGGATCGCATCCCATCTCCTAAAGTCCCCTCATCTGCTTCACCAATCGAGACAGATTTAACTTATGGAGCTGCTCCCACACCTGCACCGTCTGAATGCCCAAATATCAAAAACTCCTCCCCACCATCTTGAACGGCATCTCCGCCAGTCTCTTCTCCTCCTCCCTCGCCTGGATTGGAAAGACCTTACTCTTCCCTGTATCCAGCCGAATTCCTCTAAGATGCTCATAATCCCCCAATACCACCCAAAGGTTCCAAAATATACAGTAACAGATCGTCCGCATAAAGCGAGACCTGTGTTCCAACCCTGCCCATACCGTGGCCATCTAAAATGGCCACCGCAAAGGATGATGGGAATTGTGGCCAGGTTGGGACACAGACAGGACACAACCTGTGTATATTGCAAACAACAACTCAAACTTATACCGAATCTCACACCTGCTACAGGCCACTCAGGAGTCGTCCCAGGACAATGGGCTTCAGATTGAAACTTACCATAAGTAGCATACTCGGGAACGCCCATTTGCCTTATTTGGGAGTGCCTACGTGCCTTGGACACTAACGGCCATGACCGACTAGGACCCGTCCAGGCATCAAGGTACCGCACCTAAATGGCCAGAATCGATTAGGGTGATTGTAATTCTATTGATCCATTGGATCCTGCCCAAAAGAGCGCAAAAAATCGGAGGATAAGAAATAATGTGCAACCAACATTCTGCCTCTTTTGGGGACTGGCTTCTGTTATCCAACTGCTGCACATCGACCAGCCAAGTTCAAGGACCCGCGACCTCCGCCTGAAGACAGCACTCAGCCAAGATGATCCAGCTAACACGTGAGGAACCAGATAAAAGCCTTATCTAACCTGCACAGAGCCGGTCACTTGGAAGTTAAGTAAAGATTGTTTAAACTGCTAGATATAATCTAATGTGTAGTAACGTGTAATTTATTAAGTATAGAACTAACCTATGTTCAGTAATAACCTGTGATTAAACAAAATACTTGTTGTGCAGTCATTTGTCCAATGCACGGAACACACTCGTACATTGTGGTTATTAATAGTAATAAAGATAGAAGTCAGCAACAGTACTATCCCCTGCTAGTCCCTTGATGCACTCAGCAGCATCGCCAACAGCTCTATAGCCAGGGCACAGACTAGTGGGGCGTGTCCACTGCGTTGTCCCCAGTGAAACCTAAAATAATCCGAGCTCACCCAGTTCAGCCGCACACTCGCCACGGTGCCTGGTACAGCAGCCGGACCCAATCCACAAAACCCTGCCAAAACCCAAACCGCCCCAAAACCTCCCACAAATAGTCCTACTCCACCCAATCGAAGGCCTTTTCTGCGCCATTGGCGACCACCACCACCCCCTATCGTCCCTTGAGGGGCATCATTATCACATTTAGTAACCTCCTGATATTAGCCGCCAGATGCCTCCCCTTCACGAACCCGTCTGGACCCCCAAAAACATTTTATAGAAGTCCACTGGATATCCTTCCGGGCCGGGGGCCTTGCCCGGCTGCATCGCCTCCAGTTCCTCCACCACTTCTACCAGCCCAATGGTGGAATCCAGCCCTCCACCAGACCCAATTCCACCCACAGGAACCCCGACCTCTCCAAAACACGCCTAATTTCCTCCATCTTGGCTGGGGGTTCCGACTCAGACAGCTGACTGTAAAAATCCCTAAACAACTCATTCAACTCCACCGGGTCCAAAACCGCGTTCCTTCCTCTGGCCTTCACTTTCCTGATCTCCCTCGCTGCATCCTGTTTCCTCAATTGGTGCGCCAGCATTCTGCTTGCCAGCGCACCATACTCGTAAACCACCCCTCTCACCCTCCAACACCACTATCGGCGAATAATCCACGTTGACCATGCCAACAGCGTCTTCTGGGACAAAGAAGTCAATTCGGCAGTATACACTATGTACATGCGAGAAGATGAAAATTCCTTCACCCTCCGCCTCCCAAACCTCCACGGATCCACCCCCCAACCTCCCCATGTGCTCCATAAACCCCTCACCTACTTTGCTGACGCCCCGCACAACCTCACACCTTGGGTCTAAAGCCATAGTAAAAACTCACACATTATCAACCGATGTGAGTCCAGATCAGGCATCATCACCAACAACTGCTTCATAAATTCCACATTGTCCCAGTTCAGAGAATGAATACTCACCAGCACCACCGGCATCCCCTCCAATTTCCCACTCACCATCACATATCTCCCCCCAGAGTCAGCCACTATACTCCGCACTTCGAACACCACCCATTTGTAAATCAATATTGCTGCCCCGCTCGTTTCACAATCTAATCCCAAATGGCGTATCTGCCCTACCCATCCTTTCCGAAACCTAGTCTGAACTCCAACCTTCAGATGTGTCTCCTGCAACAGAGCTACGTCCGCCTTTAGACTGTTTAAATCTGCGGACACACGATCCATTCAACACTCACACGTTCCATGTGATCAGCATGGTTGAGGGGCCTCTTGTGTTATATACTCTGGAATAACACAGGCTGTAACTGGATGCAGCTTTAACCAAAATATACTCCAGACCTTGAAGTTAGTTCAATCTGATTTATTGAACCAGTAGCACAGTTAGCACAGTTCTCTCTGAGTTTGACTCTCTACTAACCTAAGTGTGGTTACTCTGTCTGACTGAACCATACTAGCTCTTAGCCACGTGCTGGACGTGTGATACTGTAATTACACCCTGACTCACTCTGTAGATGTTCATCAGTGGAAAGAAGCGAGTGTGTGCGCCTCGTGCATTTTATAGTGAGATACCACCCCGAGTGTCCTGCCTGCTCATTGGTCCTGTCCTGTTCTCTGTGTTCATTAACTGCCTGTCTGTTCCTGTCTGTATATCATTATCTGCATGTCTGCATATCATGACATCTCCCCTTTTTAAAAATGTTTTGTTGGCATATGGGAACGTACTTACATGTGATGGCATATATTAACATATTTACAAGCGGTGGCATTTGTGAACATATTTGCATATGAAGACAGCTGTCTAATGTGAGAAAACAGAACATAGCAAACAAAATGAATGTTCATAAATCCAGTCTCTGGGGCTTGCGTCTGATGATCGTCGACTGCTGGAGAGGTGGTGGTGGGGACGACAGCACCTTGACAAGCGGGATGGAAGCCTGACTGGTGGCCTCCTAGTTCGAGGTATCATGAGGTGGCAAAACAAAGGACGGAAACGGAGAAGAAAGCGGTTGTGGGCAGGCAACTTTGCGCAGTGCCCTTCTGTTTTGTCGCACAACAGAACCATCAGCCATATGTACAACATACGAGCGGGGTGCAGCCCATCGAACAATGACAGCTGGAGCAGACCAGCCACCATCTGGTATCTTGATCCTGACAGTGTCTGCCGGGGATAACACAGGCACATCAGTGGCATGAGCATCATAGCCCTGCTTTGCCTGGTTTCGGAGTTGCTGCACCTTCTGTAGCAACGGGAAGTGATCCAGGTTGGGCAAGTGTATGGCTGGAAGTTTCGTCCGCAGGTCCCTGTTCCTCAGGAGTTGAGCCGGCGACATGCCAGTGGACAATGGGGTTGCCCTGTACGCAAGCAGCGGGAGGTAGATGTCAGAAGCAGAATCCGCGGCCTTTCAGATGAGCTATTTCACAATGTGCACCCCTTTTTCAACCTTCCCATTGGACTGCGGATAGTTTGGGCTCGAAGTGACATGTTTGAAATGGTATGACTTGGCAAACATAGACCACTCGTGGCTGTTGAAGCATGGGCCATTGTCACTCATGACAGTGAGTGTGATACCATGCCTGGAGAACGTCTCCTTACAGGCCTTGATGACGGTCCGAGATGTGAGGTCTGAGAGCTTCATGACTTCAGGGTATTTGGAGAAATAGTCAATAATCAACAAGTAGTCACAACCATTCGCACAAAAGAGGTCGATGCCAACCTTGGACCACGGGGAGGTCTCGATGTCATGCTGCTGGAGCGTCTCCTTGCTCTACGCTAGCTGGAAGCGTTGACAGATCGTACAGTTGAGGACCATGTTCGAGATTTCCTGGCTAATACTGGGCCAATAGACAGCCAGCCTGGCTCTGCGCCTGCACTTCTTTACGCCCAGGTGTCCCTCATGGATTTGGTGGAGCACCAAGCTCTGGAGACTGAGTGGAATGACAATCCAGTCCAGCTTGAGGAGGATACCATCAATCACCGTCAGGTCGTCCTTTACATTGTAAAATTGAGGGTACTGCCCTTTCTGCAGCCATTGGCGAGGTGGTGCATGACATGCTGCAAGAGGGGATCTTTGGCTGTCTCCTTGCAGATACGAGCCACCTTCTCATCAGACGCCGGGAGGGTGCTAGCACACAGCTGCACCTGTGATTCAATCTGCCGGATGATTTCCAGCGGTTCACTAGGCAATGTGATGGAGCGGGACAATGCATCAGCGATGATGGGCTCCTTGCCCGGTGTGTACACTAAGTCAAAGTCGTACCTTCTGAGTTTGAGGAGGATGCGCTGCAACCGAGGCATCATGTCGTTCACGCCCTTGTGGATAATGTGGACCAGAGGCCTATGATCCCTCTCAACAGGGAATGCTGGCAGGCCGTAGACATAGTCGTGAAACTTGAGAATGCCAGTGGGAAGCCCAATGCATTCCTTCTCTATTTGTGCATACCTTGCTTTGGTGGGCGTCGATGCGTAGGCTACCGGTGCCCAGGATAAAGTGTCATTGTGTTGAAGCAGCACCACACCGGTGCCATCCTGGCTCACATCGGTTGAGATCTTCGTCTCCCTGTCTGGGTCAAAAAATGCCTAGACGTGTGCAGTGGTGTGTTTGGCTTTCAGCTCCAACCACTCTGCCTGATGTGCTGCCTTCCATTCAAAGGCAGAGGACTTTTTCACCAGGTTTCGTAGGGCCATGGTGTGTGAGGCCAGGTTTGGGATGAACTTGCCCAAAAAATTGACTATGTCCAGGAAGCGCAACACCGCCTTCTTGTCTTCAAGGACCTTCACCTTGACCTTGACTGTGTCCGGGCACACGCCCTGATGAGAGATCTGGTCACCTAGGAAATTGAGTGTCGACATGTCAGAGCAACATTTGGACCTGTTCAGCTTCAGGCCATTGGCGTGGACATGGTGGGATACCTGCTGGATATGGGAAACATGCTCTTCAGGGATTGTGGACTATATATGATGTCGTCCACGTACACACAAACCCCTTCAATGCCCTCCATCATCTGCTCCATGATGCGATGGAGGATCTCCGATGCCGAGACAATGCCAAACGACATGTGATTATGGCAGTATCTGCCAAACGGTGTGTTGAAGGTGCAGAGCCTTCTGCTGGACTCATCCAGCTGGATTTGCCAAAAGCCATGTGACGCATGTAACTTGGTGAAAAAACATGCGTGTGCCATCTCACTGGTGAGTTCCTCCTGCTTCGGGATGGGGTAGTGTACACGCATTATATTCTTATTGAGATCCTTGGGATCAATGCAGATGCGCAGGTCTCCCGAAGGCATTCTAACACATACCATTGAGCTGACCCAGTCAGTCGGTTCGGCTACCTTGGAAAAGATGCACTGTTGCTGAAGATCTTTGAGCTGTGCCTTCAGGCACTCCCTCAGCGGAGCTGGGACCCAGCGTGGTGCGTGGACCACTGGATTGGCATCAGGTCGTAGCAGAATCTTGTATCGATATGGCAGCGTGCCCATCCCATCGAACACATCCGGATACTGAGCGAGGATGTCGTCAATGCCGGCCTGAAGATCCACATTGGAGTATGTCGTTGTGTAAACCCCGCTGCACGAAGTTCAGCTGCTTTCAGGCATGCACACCATGTAGGGATGCCCTATCTGGCTTGACAATTTCAAGACGTAACCGTACATGGCTTCTCTGGTTGGAGACTAGTAGATGGCAGGATCCCAGCGCCGTGATGGCATTTCTGTTATAGTCCAGGAGCCTGCAGGCTGTGGGGAGGACTTTGGGGGGGGCTTCTTGATGCATTTGAAATCTGCCTGTGAGAGGAGGTTGGCAGAAGCACCTGTGTCCAGCTTAAACTGGGTGAAGCAGTGGTTGACCTGCATCATTGCACGCCATGCGTCCGCAGAATCCACAGCAAGGATGGATTGACTTGGTGATGAGTTGGATGTGGCATATTCACATTTGGTAATGATGCCCACACAGTCGGCGGAGTCCAGACATTCTTCCTCTGGATCCATTGTGCTGCCAAGATCAGAATCCTGTAATCGTTGTTGCACACTCTGAACACACCGTCGTCGGAATTGGATGCGCTAGCCCCTGACTGGTGGTGCAGACCTGCACAAGGCTGCATAGTGTCCAGGCTTCCCGCAGTTTAAACATCGCCTGCCTCTTGCAGGGCAGTATTTCTTTAAGTGGGCGTTGCCGCAATGCGAGCACATCATGACACCGGCGTCCTGACGCTCCGTGCCTTGGCGCACATGCACAGTGGGGGTGTCCCGTTCACATCGCGCATGCGTGGGCCCCGGGAAACGCATGCGAAATAGCCACTTTCACAATGCTGAGGCGCTGCATCCGGCAGATGGCCTGCACACTCTCTGCCTCGTGGGAGGCAAGTTTCTCATTTTCAGCTGATTTGTACTGGGAGTAGCGATTTTTGGCATGCTCATGCACTGTGCATGTTTCATTCGCAACTGGCCGGGTCATATGCTTGGTTTTCAGTAGCTGCTCTCGCAGAGGATCAGAGTGAACTCCAAATTGAGTCAGCAATATCACCAAAGTTGCAGGACATCGCTAGCAGGCAGAGGTTAGTTAAGAAGGAGTTGAAAGATTAATCTTTACCTTGTAGATGCTGTTTGAATATGTAGCACTCGAAGTTTTCATTGGTATCCACTTCACAGTGACTGTCAAACTTGTCCAGGATGGTCTGAAACTTTGTCTTGTCCTGGCCTTCGGTGAAGTGAAAAGAGTTGAAGAGTTTGATAGCTTGATCACCCGCTGTTGAGAGGAGAAGCGCGATCTTCCTTGCATCAGACGCATCCACAAGGTCTGAAGCTACGATGTACAGCAGAAACTTTTGCTTGAATGTCTGGCAGTTGGCACTGAGATTGCCGGAGGTCCTGAGCTGGTGAAGAGCCTGAATCTTCTCCATGGTGCTGGGATACATTCGCTGGTCGTCACGGAACGGACTGAGGTAAATTACCCAGATTAAGCAGTCTCCTGGTAGCATCTTATGTTATGTACTCTGGGATAATACAGGCTGCAACTGGATGCAGCTTTAACCAAAAGATACTCCAGACTTTGAAGTTAGTTCAATCTGATTTCTTGAACCAGCAGCACAGTTAGCACAGTTCTCTATGAGTTCGACTCTCTGCTAACCTAACTGTGGTTACTCTGTCTGACTGAACCAGACTAGCTCGTAGCCATGTGCTGGAGGTGTGATACTGTAAATACACCCTGACTCACTCCGTAGATGTTCATCAGTGGAAAGAGGCAGAATGTGAGCGCCTCATGCCTTTTATAGTGAGATACCACCCCTGAGTGTCCTGCCTGCTCATTGGTCATGTCCTGTTCTCTGTGTTCATTAGCTGCCTGTCTGTCTATCATTATCTGCATGTCTGCATATCATAGAATTTACAGTGCAGAAGGAGGCCATTCAGCCCATCAAGTCTGCATGGCTCTTGGAAAGAGCACCCTACCCAAGGTCAACACCTCCACCCTATCCCCATAACCCAGGAACCCCACCCAACACTAAGAGCAATTTTGGACACTAAGGGCAATTTATCATGATCAATCCACCTAACCTGCACGTCATTGGACTGTGGGAGGAAACCGGAGCACCCGGAGAAAACCCACGCGCACACAGGGAGGATGCGCAGACTTCGCACAGACAGTGACCCAAGACGGAATCGAACCTGGGTCCCTGGAGCTGTGAAGCAATTGTGCTATCCACAATGCTACCGTGCTTGCCCTGAAATATCACAACAACGTAGTGGTATTGTCACTGGACTAGTAATCCATAGACCCAGTGTACTCTGGGGCCCCAGGTTTAAATCCGCCACTGCAGATGGTGTAATTTGCATTCAATAAAAATCTGGAATTAAAAGTCTTGAAGTCTAAATATGACCATGAATCCATTGTCGTGAAAACCCATCTGGTTTGCTAATGTCTTTTAGGGAAGGAAATCTACCATCCTTGTCTGCTCTTTATGTGACTCCAGACCCACAGTAATGGCGTTTCCCCTGCCCCACCTCAAAGGCAATTAGGGATGGGCAATAAATGCTGGCTCAGCCAGCGACGCCCACATCCCATGAACAAATAAAAAAAGCCTGTTGGTGTAATTCATGAAGGCCTGCCTTCTGAAACTTGCCTGATGTGTGGAGATCCTCAGTTAACTCGACTATGGTGACTTAACTTTAGGTGATGAACCCACACTTCTCTCCTGGAAGGTTCATGGGAATTTACCATGGGGCATGGGAACCTAGATTGTAGTTTTGGGGTATGGGAGATTGAGAGTATATAGGTCAGGAGCACAGATTTGACTTTGCAGGAGGGTGCCAGTGTTCAGGTAGGTGGGTTGAAGTGTGTCTACTTCAATGCCAGGAGTATACGAAATAAGGTAGGGGAACTGGCAGCATGGGTTGGTACCTGGGACTTCGATGTTGTTGCCATTTCAGAGACATGGATAGAGCAGGGACAGGAATGGTTGTTGCAGGTTCCGGGGTTTAGGTGTTTTAGTAAGCTCAGAGAAGGGGGCAAAAGAGGAGGAGGTGTGGCGCTGCTAGTCAAGGACAGTATTACGGTGGCGGAAAGGATGCTAGATGGGGACTCTTCTTCCGAGGTAGTATGGGCTGAGGTTAGAAACAGGAAAGGAGAGGTCACCCTGTTGGGAGTTTTCTATAGGCCACCTAATAGTTCTAGGGATGTAGGGGAAAGGATAGGAGCAAGGAAAACCCAAAAGCTTTCTATAGGTATGTCAGGAATAAAAGAATGACTAGGGTAAGAGTAGGGCCAGTCAAGGACAGTGGTGGGAAGTTGTGTGTGGAGGCTGAGGAGATAAGCGAGATACTAAATGAATACTTTTCGTCAGTATTCACTCAGGAAAAAGATAATGTTGTGGAGGAGAATGCTGAGACCCAGGCTATTAGAATAGATGGCATTGAGGTGCGTAGGGAAGAAGTGTTGGCAATTCTGGACAAGGTGAAAATAGATAAGTCCCCGGGGCCTGATGGGATTTATCCTAGGATTCTCTGGGAAGCCAGGGAAGAGATTGCTGAGCCTTTGGCTTTGATTTTTATGTCATCATTGGCTACAGGAATAGTGCCAGAGGACTGGATGATAGCAAATGTGGTCCCTTTGTTCAAGAAGGGGAGTAGAGATAACCCCGGTAACTATAGGCCGGTGAGCCTCACGTCTGTTGTGGGTAAAGTCTTGGAGAGGATTATAAGAGATACGATTTATAATCATCTAGATAGGAATAATATGATTAGGGATAGTCAGCATGGTTTTGTGAAGGGTAGGTCATGCCTCACAAACCTTATCGAGTTCTTTGAGAAGGTGACTGAACAGGTAGACGAGGGTAGAGCAGTTGATGTGGTGTATATGGATTTCAGTAAAGCGTTTGATAAGGTTCCCCACGGTCGTCTATTGCAGAAAATACGGAGGCTGGGGATTGAGGGTGATTTAGAGATGTGGATCAGAAATTGGCTAGTTGAAAGAAGACAGAGGGTGGTGGTTGATGGCAAATGTTCAGAATGGAATTCAGTTACAAGTGGCGTACCACAAGGATCTGTTCTGGGGCCGTTGCTGTTTGTCATTTTTATAAATGACCTTGAGGAGGGAACAGAAGGTTGGGTGAGTAAATTTGCAGACGACACTAAAGTCGGTGGAGTTGTAGACAGTGTGGAAGGATGTTGCAGGTTACAGAGGGACATAGATAAGCTGCAGAGCTGGGCTGAGAGGTGGAAAATGGAGTTTAATGTAGAGAAGTGTGAGGTGATTCACTTTGGAAAGAATAACAGGAATGCGGAATATTTGGCTAATGGTAAAATTCTTGGTAGTGTGGATGAGCAGAGGGATCTCGGTGTCCATGTACATAGATCCCTGAAAGTTGCCACCCAGGTTGATAGGGTTGTGAAGAAGGCCTATGGTGTGTTGGCCTTTATTGGTAGAGGGATTGAGTTCCGGAGCATGAGGTCATGTTGCAGCTGTACAAAACCCTGGTACGGCCGCATTTAGAGTATTGCGTACAGCTCTGGTCGCCTCATTATAGGAAGGACGTGGAAGCTTTGGAACGGGTGCAGAGGAGATTTACCAGGATGTTGCCTGGTATGGAGGGAAAATCTTATGAGGAAAGGCTGATGGACTTGAGGTTGTTTTCGTTAGAGAGAAGAAGGTTAAAAGGTGACTTAATAGAGGCATACAAAATGATCAGAGGGTTAGATAGGGTGGACAGTGAGAGCCTTCTCCCACGGATGGAGGTGGCTAGCACGAGGGGACATAGCCTTAAATTGAGGGGTAATAGATATAGGACAGACGTCAGAGGTAGGTTTTTTACGCAAAGAGTGGTGAGGCCGTGGAATGCCCTACCTGCAAAAGTAGTGAACTCGCCAACATTGAGGGCATTTAAAAGTTTATTGGATAAGCATATGGATGATAATGGCATAGTGTAGGTTAGATGGCCTTTAGTTTTTGACTTCCCATGTCGGTGCAACATCGTGGGCCGAAGGGCCTGTACTGCGCTGTATCGTTCTATGTTCTATGTTCTATGTTCTAAAAATCTAGGCGGCATGTGGCGCAGTGCTAGCCCTGGGACTGCGGCGCTGAGGATGTGCTGGTTAGGTGAATTGGCCACACTAAATTGCCCCTTCATTGGAAAAGAAAAATAATTGGCTACTCTAAGGTTATTTAAAAAAAAGCAAAATCTTGCAGATGCTGAAAATCTGACCTGCTGAGTCTTTCCAGCATTTTCTGTTATTACAAATATCAATATCCTGCTCACACTATTAAGCTAAATCAATATCACTCTCACAAGTACCATTCCTGTAACTTCAGAACCGTGCCCACACTATTAACCCTTTAATTGCTGCTTCTGAGAAGTTGCTGCTTCACCTCCAGCTGTTTCTTTAGCTAGTTGCTGTATTTTAGTCCATCAATTCCCTTGTTAAATATATTTTCTGAGAGCTCTATGCCAATGCGGCCACTGCTATCAGCTACTGAATTTCCCCTTGCCTGCCTCGACTATTTCTGCAATCTACAGTGAGTAGTGCTGTTCTTACTACCACACTTGGTCTTACTACTGAACCACGTTTCTAAACAAAAATAAAATCACACCCATGATAATGGTCGCCACTAAAACCCCTTTCTAAATCGGTGACCTCTGACATACTGTAACAATTTCATGAACAGTTCATTAGCCTATGAAGATGATTTTAATGGGGATTATCTTGGTTACATCAAGTCAGTTTCGCCCTCATAAAGAAGTTTTCTGGTTCGTAAATAGACCATTACTATATGAAGGTAGTTTCAATGAGGAAGATACTGGTTATAATAATATAATAATCTTTATTATTGTCACAAATAGGCTTACATTAACACTGTAATGAAGTTACTATGAAAATCCCCCAGTTGCCACATTCTGGCACCTGTTGGGTACACTGATGGAGAATTCAGAATCTCCAATCACCCAACAAGCTCGTCTTTTGGGACTTGTGGGAGGAAACCGTAGCACCTAGAGGAAACCCACACAGACACAGGGAGAACGTGTAGACTCCACACAGACAGTGATCCAAGCCGGGAATCAAACCTGGGATCCTGGCACTGTGAAGCAGCAGTGCTAACCACTGTGCTACCGTGCCGCCCAATATCCAATAGATTTTTCTCTGATCAAAAAGTTCTCTGCGATTAGCATTTGCAAGGAATGTGGGAGTGCATTCAGATGTAGTCGCTCCAAATCTCAATGTATTATTTGTAGCTCTACAGTTTATAGATGCATACCCATTGTGTGATCTGGTGGTTTTGTTAAATACTTATTGATGAGTATATTGAAAAGGCACTCGCTGTGCATATGTCAAATGCCCCCTGGGATACTGGAAGGCAGAATTGGCCAATTGCTGGAGGTTTTCCATCTTTGGACTTTTTTGGACTGCCCATTTCTTTATTTTTAAATGTATTTTATTACAAACATGTATCAAAACAGGTTACAGCCAATAAACACCCCGGGAAACATACTTTTCAACAATCAACTATACAGTCTGTACAGAGTTTTCCCCTTTTTCACTCCTCCCCCGTGACAAACAGCCCCTCAAACATGGTCACAAGCATCCTCCGCCTTTCCTCAAAGCCCCTTGAAGAGCCCCTTAACTCATACCTTATCTTCTTCAATTGCAGGAAGTCGTACAGGTCACCCAACCAAGCCGTTACTCCCGATGGCGAGGCCGACCACCACGCCAGCAAAATTCGCCGCCGTGCAATCAGAGAGGCGAAGGTCACGACATCGGCCTTCCTCCAATCCATGAGCTCCGGCTTCTCTGAAACCCCAAATATCACCACCAAAGGGTCCACCTCCTCCTCCGCTATCCTGGCTAAGACCATGAACACTCCCACCCAGAATCTTCCCAATTTTTCACGACCCCAAAACATGTGAGTGTGATTCGTTGACCCCCCCCGCCCTCACATCTCACACTCATCTGCTACCCCCTGAAAGAACCCACTCATTTTCGCCTGAGTGATATGCACCCTGTGCACCACCTTAAACTGTATCAGGCTCATCCTTGCACAGGAGGAGGTCCCGTTTACCCTACGCAATGCCTCACTCTATACTTCCCAATTAATCTCCCCTCCAAACTCTACTTCCCATTTATCCTTGAACTTCACCACCCGCTCACCTCCCTGCTTCCCCAGCCACTTATATATAGCCCCAATTATTCCCTCCCCTTCCACATCCGGAAGCAGCAGTTGCTCCAGCATAGTGTATACCAGCAACCTCGGAGACCCCCTCCAGATCTTTTGCACAATGTCCCGATCCAGCAGATCCTGAACTCACTCCCTCTCGGCAACTCTACACTCTTCCTTAGCTCCTCCAGACTGGCGAACCCTTCCTCCAAACACAGATCCCTCACCTTGACCAGCCCCACTTCCCTCCACCTCCTGTATACACTATACATACCCTCCCGGCTCAAACCCATGATTCTCGCACAACGGCGTTAGCACCGACATCCCTTCCATCCTAAAATGCATCCTCAACTGATTCCATATCTTCACCATGGACTATACCACCGGGCTCCCTGAATGTCTACTCAGAGCCATTGGCAACGCTGCCGTCCTACTCGGAGCCATTGGCAATGCTGCCATCACCAGAGCCTTCAAACTAGACCCCTTTCAAGATTCCTCCTCCATCCTAATCCACTCTCCCCCTTCTACTTCCCACCACCGCCGCACCTTGTCCACATTCGTCGCCCAATAATAATGAAGCAAGTCTGGCACGCCAACCCCCCCTGCTGCCCTGTAGCATGGTCCTCCGCACCCTTGGCACCTTCCCCACCCATACAAAGTCAGAAATAATCATGTCCACTTTCTGAAAAAAGGCCTTTGGTAGCAAGATTGGGTGAGCTTAAGGAGTGCCCATTTCCTTGCAGCTTTTAAATGTTGACTTAATTTCAGTTCACATATTTGCTGAAAGACTAGCTACAGAACTAACCAATCAATTACACATACAGATAGAGTGCCTCAAACTGGAAATCTTGCGATGGAGACCAGGCTGGAATTTAGACCTTGTCAGCTTGTAGAAAAGTGTAGATATTTCACAATACCTGTAGCGCAATTAGATAAAGGTTGACACTGATGAAGTTAAGGCCTAAGGCAGCCACAACTTTAAAACTGTTTTCACTTCGGGTCACTGGAGTACTGGGGAAACACACAAGGTGACTGTTTTGCGGAGAAGTGCAGCTCCCCAAACCCTTCTGAGTTGGATTGTGTGGGGTCAGAAGGACAGGCAGGCAGGCAAAGCGGATACATACTTACCATGTCATGGTGCCAATGCAGCAGCTCCCGGAAAAGCCGATAAGTTTTTTTGCTCATTTAACCGCCCTTAAAATTCTCGCATGGCCTGTTTAAAAACCATACTGCTTTTGGACACCACCAGTTTTTGAGTAGCCGGATTTGAGTCACTGTTTCTCGACAAAAAGCCAAACCCTTATGGCATGTCCATATTTTATGCTCCTCCTCAAATTGCCCTTAACCTTCATCTTGCAATCTCTTGTAGTTTACAAGCCACAGGTACGAGCAACCATGTACCCCGGCATCCCTCATACAACCCTCTTTGTGAATTTATGTTTCCGGATACCCCAGAATATCTGCCTGGCCATCAGTGATCCTGAGCCTGAATGCCTCAAGAGAGTTGAAACACGAAACAAAGGAACACTGTCATTTCACCTGATACTCACAACCATCAGATACTGGCATTGCACGAAACCTAAAGAGGAGTAAACATGGGGAACCTGTACATAAGGCAGTCATTGAACATACATTAGATATAACCAGGTCAGCTGGAGAGAATATTGTGTGAGCCTGTTCATCAGATTACAAGGTCACGCTAGAATTCGGCTGCGGAAGACTCATGTCAAAATCGATGGGTCAGCGTACAGGAAAAGACCGATGGGAAAGTGACACAAAAATGCTTGGTGCATCAGGAGTTCTGCCACAAAGCTGGTACTCATTGTTAGAGAGCATAGAGGAGCTGGTCTTCAACTTAGGCAGCAGGGTAGCATGGTGGTTAGCATAAATGCTTCACAGCTCCAGGGTCCCAGGTTCGATTCCCGGCTGGGTCACTGTCTGTGTGGAGTCTGCACGTCCTCCCCCTGTGTGCGTGGGTTTCCTCCGGGTGCTCCGGTTTCCTCCCACAGTCCAAAGATGTGCGGGTTAGGTGGATTGGCCATGCTAAATTGCCCGTAGTGTGCTAATAAAAGTAAGGTTAAGGGGGGGTTGTTGGGTTATGGGTATAGGGTGGATATGTGGGTTTGAGTGGGGTGATCATGGCTCGGCACAACATTGAGGGCCGAAGGGCCTGTTCTGTGCTGTACTGTTCTATGTTCTATGTTATCACAGAGTTTGAAGCCCACCCTATCCAGCGACTATAAGTTTTAAAAATTAGTTTATGGGATGTGGGCATTACTGGTTAGGCTAGCATTTACACCCTTAATTTGCCTTGAGAAGGTGGTAGGGAGATGCATTCTTGAACTGATACAGTCCCTGTGGTGTAGGTATCCTTACAGTGCAGTTAGGGAGGGAGTTCCAGTATTTTGACCCAGCAACAATGAAAGAACCTCAATATATTTCCAAGTCAGGATGGTGAGTGACTTGGAAGAAAACTTCCAGGTGGTGGTGTTCCATATTTCCTGGCAATTTAAGCACGTCTACTATATTCATATCTTTGACTAACAGGATAGTTAAAAAGGCCTGTTGTGTTAAGAAAACAGAGACATGTGTGAAACATTTAGTTTTATATCCTGAAAATTAGATTATTCCTTTTAACATGTGGCATTATAAAAATAGCAGAAGCAGTCACTTTACTTAATCATACAGAATTTTTCATTCTGTAAGATTAAAATTAAATTCTGGAATCAGAGTTTGTAACTGTGTATTCTCTTGATTTTTATTATCTAGGGATCTGATTAGGTGAATATGTTGTGCTGTTTTTTTAAGTGTATCCTGCTTTTAAAACACCAATCATCTTTGTGCACCAATTTTATATATATTTAGTGTATACTTCATGCAATTTTTGTAAGGCTATGTATTATTCTGCACTCCTGTTTTCAATTAACTTATACCTAACACTGGCAGCAAGTACAAAAACATAATGGCAAAGCTATTCTCGTAACCAAACCATATTTATCGATGCCTGCCATAATGATAGTTCTATCGGACATGCAATATTAATTCTCATACATCAATTAGGCGCTTGGGACAATAGCGCAGACATTGAGAATTAATGATATCATCGCCTCTTTTATTTCAAAGTAGTGGACACTAAAACTACACTAAAGCCACTGTTCATGCAGTAGAAAATCATAAGAAATTAATGAAATAATCAAAAAAGTTATGATGAGGGGAAGCGTGCTACAAGTAACTGACACATCAGAGGGCCAGTCAGAAGATAAATGGAAATTACATTAATGCACTTTGCAGTGGCATAGTGGTATTGTCATTGGACTAGCAAAGCAGAGTTCCAGGGTAATGCTTTGGGGACCCAGTTTCAAATCCCACCACTGCAGATGGTGAAATGTGAATTAAATTAAAATCTGGAATTAAAAGTCTAATGATGACCATGAAACCATTGTTGATTGTCATAAAAACCCATCTGCTTCACTAATCTCCTTTAGGAAAGGAAATCTGCTATCCTTACCTGGCTTGGCTTACATGTAACTCCAGATCCACAGCAACATGGTTGATTCTTCACTGACCCTCAAGGGCAATTAGGGATGGGCAACAAATACTGGCTCACCCAACCACGCCCACGTCATATAAATAATTTTTTTAAAAAATCATCATCACCCTCAAGAAACCAATCAGAAAATGATCATACACCAGCTGAACCAATCAGGGACAACCATGGTATGTATACATGTGTTCGATGTTGGATGTTGGATTTGTTTATTGTCACGTGTACCGAGGTACGGTGAAAAGTATTTTTCTGTGAGCAGCTCAGACAGATCATTTAGTACATGAAAATAAAATAAAAAGAAAATACGTAATAGGGCAACACAAGGTACACAAGGTAAATACAAAGACACTAGCATCGGGTGAAGCATACAGGAGTGTAGTTAATCAGGTCAGTCCACAAGAGAGTCATTTAGGAGTCTGGTAACAGTGGGGAAGAAGCTGTTTTTGAATCTGTTCATGCGTGTTCTCAGACTTTTGTATCTCCTGCATGATGGAATAACCTGGAAGGGTGAGTAAGCTGGGTGGGAGGGGTCTTTGATTATGCTGCCCCCTTTCCCCAGGCAGCGGGAGGTGTAGATGGAGTCAGTGGATGGGAGGCAGTTTCATGTGATGGACTGGGCTGTGTTCACGGTTCTCTGAAGTTTCTTGCAGTCTTGGGCTGAGCAGATGCCATACCAGGTTGCGATGCAGCCGGTTAGGATGCTTTCCATAATGCATCTGTAAACGTTGGCACAATAAGAAGTCTTACAACACCAGATTAATGTCCAACAGGTGTGTTTCGAATCACTAGCTTTCGGACCGCAGCTCCCTCCTCAGGTGAATGTTGGTAAGAGTCAGTGTGGACATGCCAAATTTCCTTAGTTTCCTGAGGAAGTATAGGCGCTGTTGTGCTTTCTTGGTGGTAGAGACGACGTGGGTTGACCAGGACAGATTTGTTGTGATGTGCACACCTAGGAATTTGAAGCTGTCAACTGTGGTAGTCACCACTAGCAGTATTATATGTATTATGGTAAGACATGCATAGTAGATGTACATGGGTAAATCCCTGCCTGCTGGCTCCACCCAGTAGGCGGCATATAAATGTGTGTGCTCGCCGGTGCTGCAGCCGTTCTGGAAGCAGCTACAGGAGGCACATCTTTGCTCAATAAAGCTTAGATTATTTCACTACTCTTGTCTTTATGGTAATTGATAGTGCATAAATTTATTGAGCAAAGATTTTAAAAACGATAGATCTTCGCCTCAAGCCTGATCGCCTGTAGCTGAGCCCTCAAGCAGCCAATGCTATGTCCGCTTTTGACTACTGGCTAGCCTGCTTCGAAAGCTACCTCCGAACATCCGCTGAGGAACCCTCAGACACGCAGAAGCTCCAAGTCCTTTATTCACGGGTGAGCTCTGACATTTTTTCTCTCATCCTGGATGCACCCACTTACTCCGAAGCGATGGAGCTCCTGAAGGGACATTACGTTCGGCCAGTCAATCAACTATATGCCAGGCACCTCCTGTCCACTCCCCGGTGACTCTCTGGACGATTTCTGGCATGCCCTGCACATCCTGGGGAGGAACTGTGACTGCCAGGCAGTTTCAGCAGTCCAGCACACAGAACATTTAATCCGAGAAGCCTTCGTTACAGGCATGAGGTCTGTGTATGTCCGCCAGCACCTACTGGAAGAGGGTATGCTTAATCTTGCGGGAACTAGGCAGATCGCAAACTCATGAGAAGTGGCCTCCCGTAACGTCCAGTCATACGTCCCCGACCGCGCGACATGCTCATGGGTATCGTGGGCCCCACCAGCTGCCGATTCCAGCTCACCGCAAGCCTGCGCCGTGCAGCAGTCGGCCAACCCTGAGGGGGCTATTTTTGCAGACAGAACAAACACCCCCGGCAGCACTGCCCGGCGCGGAGAGCGACCTGCAACGGATGTAGAATGAAGGGACACGATGGGCGCAATTCTCCCATCGGGAGACTAAGGGTGCGATTCTCCGCTCCTGGGAAAAATCGTGAAGGCTGTCATGAACTCGGCCGAGTTTCACGACGGCCTCGGAGCCCGCTCCTCTCACCGAATTCACCCCCACCCAGGGGGCGAGGAGTGGCGCTCCGTTATTCTTGGCCGCCGGGCCTTGACGCTTTTGCGTCAAGGCGGCGCGCCGAGAATAACGCGACGGTGGCACCTATGTGATGTCAGCCGCGCATGCGCAGTTTGGCCGGCTCCAACCCGCGCATGCGCGGCTGACGTCACAACGGCTGACAGCTCGAACCCGCGCATGCGCGGTGGCCGTCTTTCCCCTCAGCCGCCCCGCAAGACGTGGCAGCTTGATCTTGCAGGGGGCGGAGGAGAAATAGTGCGTCCGATTGAGATGCCGGCCCGCGATAAGTGGTCACCGATCGCGGGCCTGTCCCCTCCTGAGCACGGTCGTGGTGCTTATTCCCCACCAGGCCCCCTACAAGCCCAAAAACAGGCATCTCATGGTGATTTCATGACGGCAGCAACCAGGTGTGGTTGCCGCCGTCGTGAAACGGTCGCGAACGGCAGGCCACTCGGCCCATCTGGGTCGGAGAATCGCCAGTCGGCATGAAAAACGGCGAGTGGCGATTCTTCTGAGCGGGGGGTGGGAGAATCGCGGGGGCGCCAGGGGGTCGTGAAATCCCTCCCACGATTCTCCCACACGGCGTGGGGGAGCGGAGAATCACACCCTAAGTCCCGACACCGGAGTGAAAACCGGAGTGTTTTCCCAGCATTCCCGCGCTGTTCCCGCTGGCAGCGACAAGGTGTGGACGGTGCCGGTGGGAACCTGTCGTGTTTGGCAGGCCACTCGCCCCATCCGGGCAAGAGAATTGCTGCTCGCCCATTACAAACGGTGAGAGGCGATTCTCTGAGTGGCCAGCCGTGAATCACGCCGCGCCGGTTTGGGGGGGTGGAAGAATCGCGTGCGGGTGACGAGACGACGTGGTGGGACTCGCTCGGTGCCCCAGCGATTCTCCCACCTGGCGTGGGGGGGGGGAGAATTCCGCCCTACGTTTCTGTTTGCCAGGCCCGGTCGGTCGCCGCTGTATCCAGGCCCAGCGTTTCTACACCTCCCACCTGCGACCCAGGTGCAAGCCACGTGCGGCCCATGGGCGCCGCCATCTTTGATGCCGCCCGCCTTGTGCACCCCGTGGGCGCTGCCATCTTCGGCGCCATTTTGGACGGCGCCTCAGGATCCCTGCTCGTCTGGCCGTTCATCACCTGCCGCTACCTCCACCACCGCTGACCAGCCCGGGACCTCCCAGCATCTGCCGCAACTCGCCTCGATCATCCTGGATCAGTCCCGGCTCCGCAACCTCACGATCGCAACAACAACGGTGCAAATCGATGGGCACGAAATGACCTGCCTTTTTGACTCCGGGAGCGCAGAGAGCCTCATTCATCCCACGATGGTAAGGTGCTGCTCCCTCGCGGTACACCCCGTTACCCAGAAAATCTCCCTGGCCTCCGGATCCCATTCCGTGAAAATCCGGGGGTACTACATTGCGACCCTCATCGTCCAAGGCGCAGATTTTTAGCAACTTCCAGCTCTACGTTGTCCCCCACCTCTGCGCTGCCCTTTTACACGGCCTGCACTCTCCCCTCAGCCCTCTCCCCTCAGCCCTCTCCCCTCAGCCCTCTCCCCTCAGCCCTCTCCCCTCAGCACTCTCCCCTCAGCCCTCTCCCCTCAACCCTCTCCCCTCAGCCGCTCCCCCTCAGCCCTTTCCCCTCAGCCCTCTCTCCTCAGCCCTCTCCCCTCAGCCCTTTCCCCTCAGCCCTCTCCCCTCAGCACTCTCCCCTCAGCCCTCTCCCCTCAACCCTCTCCCCTCAGCCGCTCCCCCTCAGCCCTCTCTCCTCAGCCCTCTCCCCTCAGCCCTTTCCCCTCAGCCCTCTCCCTCCAGCCCTCTCCCCTCAGCCCTCTCCCCTCAGCCCTCCCACCTCAGCCCTCCCACCTCAGCCCTCTCCCCTCAGCCCCCTTTCATGTGCTGAATGTATTCAGTTTGAAGTTGATCGTTTGCTCACTGTCATGGTCCCAGTTGAAGATATAACTGTACGCAAAAAACTGAAAAGAGCCCTGGTTTGGAGACCATAATTCCCTATTACAGGGGTGTGGGGGGAAGGGGGGGGTCTGACGTTGTGTCACCCCCCACTTGGGGGTAGAGGGGCACCTCGGCAATCCATGGATTCAGGGCCGATTGGCGGTGCGGAGGTGGGGTAGCCAGCTGCAAGATCTCACCATTGGGCCGCTCGCTCAATATGCCGGTCCGATAGCGGGATTCCCTCGTATGCCACGTCATGCATAAATTTGTGTGGCAAGGAATACAGAATAGCTTACCACTTTGCACTCCCAGGGGGTTCTGCTCCGGTGGGAGAACATATTCCCCCAAACCGTGAATTCCGCCCACAATGTTTGTTCCCATCAAATTTGTCTTGCAAATGCACTTTGTTGGCTGTGAGATCTTTACAAGGATATAACCTGTAAAGTCACCATAGTCCCAGATAACCATAGACTGTTTTGTCCTTTGAGGGGGAGAGCTGCCTGGTGGTGATTTAACCTGAGGATCACCATATCTCAGGAGAGGGGCAAAATTGAGAAGGCATGAATAATCTAAGCCGGTATGGGAATTGAACCTCTGCTGCAGGTTTCACTCTGCATCATGAATCAGATGTATAGCCAACTGAGCTGAACTGTCCATAATGAGTGAGGGAATTAAGTAAAATAAATATTGGTCCCTGAGAGGAAGGACCAAGTGAAATTATTATGGGGTATGATGAGACGGAAGAGATGTTGGTCAAATACATTGTGCCTTGTTGTCCTGTGTCCAGTCGCATGTCCTGGACGCTTGCAAGTGATTGAGTAATGATCGAGATGCATAAGTTACAACTTAAGCAATCACAATGATTTGTTTTACGAAAGTTTGCTTGATCACTAAATATCCCAATTACATCAACCATGTACTTTCTTCTGTGTGTGATATTACCCGTCTGTCCTCAGCTTGATCAAGCCTGCTGGTGGGGTGTTTGCTCACCAGGTCCAACTTCAGGTCTGCTCCTGGAATGTGGGTCCCGGGTTCTCCTGCTTCACCTGGTCTTCAGCCTTCCTTTTATCTTTCTTTCTTTCTTTGTGCATGACCACAGCCACTGGAATTCAGCTTATCAGTGGTATTTACTGTTGATTGACTCATCTCTTGGGCACCATCCAGCTTGTTGATTAACTTATCCCTGATGTTATTCTTTACAAAAGGACACAATGGAGCCCACTTTAGTAAAGCTCGGCGAGTCCAAAATGAGTAAAATAAACATTTATTTTACAACAATTATACACCTGAGCACAGGTAGAATCTCACTAGATACTGTCTCCTGACGGTCTGCTCCATGCTGGCAGACCTTTTATGTAAATACCAGTAGGTTACCCTGTCCCGAGCGGAGAAAGTCGTACTCCTCAAGAAGCACACCCTATAACCCATGCAGGTTATTACACCCACCTCATGGTGAGCCAATATTGTTGTTTTATGTTATATTCTTTTTAGATTAACCCTTTACTGGGTATCACAGCCTTTCTTCACAGTAGAAGAACAAAGAAAAGTACAGCACAGGAACAGGCGCTTCGGCCCTCCAAGCCTGCGCCAACCATGCTGCCCATCTAAACTAAAATCTTCTACACTTACGACGTCTGTATCCGTCTATTCCCATCCTATTCATGGATTTGTCAAGACGCCCCTTAAACGTCACTATTGTCCCTGCTGCCACCACCTCCTCCGGCAGCGATTTCTAGGCACCCCCTACCCTCTGTGTAAACGACATCTCCTCTAAACCTTGCCCCTCGCACCTCAAACCTATGCCACCTAGTAATTGACCCCTCTACCCTGGGAAAAAAACCTTTGACTATCCACTCTGTCTATGTCCCTCATAATTTTGTAGACCTCTATCAGGTCGCCCCTCAGCCTCCATCGTTCCAGTGAGAAAAAAACGAGTTTATTCAACCTCTCCTCATAGCTAATACCCCCCATACCAGGCAACATCCTGGTAAATCTCTTCTGCACCCTCTCCAAAGCCTCCACATCCTTCTGGTAGTGTGGCAACCAGAATTGAACACGATCCTCCAAGTGTGGCCTAACTAAGGTTCTATACAGCTGCAACATGATTTGCCAATGTTTATACTCAATGTCCCGGCCAATGAAGGCTAGCATGACGTATGCCTTCTTGACTACATTCTCCATCTGTGTTGCCACTTTCAGTGACCTGTGGACCTGTACACCTAGATCTCTGTGACTGTCAATACTCCTGAGGGTTCTACCATTCATTGTATATTCCCCACCTGTGTTAGGCCTTCCAAAATGCATTACCTCACATTTATCCGGATTAATCTCCATCTATCATCTCTCCGCCCAAGTTTCTGGCCTGGCGGGGGGACCTGTTGGAATACTTGACCTTTTAGAAGGTTAAGTTCGAACTGAGGGGAAGCTCGGAGGGGTTCGACAAGTCAGGGCACTATTTATTATGCACTTTCAAGAACTGGATAACAACGAACATTAGTTGGGGGGGGGGGGTGGGTGGGATGGTTGGGGGGGAAGGGGGCTGTGTATATTAAGGATGACTATGGGTAATCCCTGATTCCTTTTTGTCATTTGTTTATGTAAACATGCGGGCTGATGTTTGGGGGTTGGTGGGAGGATGGGATCGTTGTTATTGTTAAGAGGTTTGACATATTTGTTGTTGATTATTGTTGGTGTTGGTGGGTGTAAATTCTGGAGAAAATGTGAAAAAGGAGGAGAATAAAAATATTTTTCAAAAAGGTCTCCAAACGATCTAAATCCTGCTGTATCCTCTGACAGTCCTCATCACTATCCTCAATTCCACCAACCTTTGTGTCGTCCGCGAACTTACTAATCAGGCCAGTTACTTTTTCCCCAAATCATTTATATATACTACGAATAGCAAAGGTCCCAGCACTGTTCCCTGCGGAATACCACGAGTCACAGCCCTCCAATTAGAAAAGCACCCTTCCATTGCGACTCTCTGCCTTCTATGACCTCACCAGTTCTGTATCCACCTTGCCAGCTCACCTCTGATCCCGTGTGACTTCACTTTTTGTACCAGTCTGCCATGAGGGACCTTGTCAAAGGCCTTACTGAAGTCCATATGGACAACATCCACTGTCCTACCTGCATCAATCACCTTTGTGACCTCCTTGAAAAATTCAGTCAAGTTAGCGAGACACGACCGCCCCTTCACAAAACCGTGCTGCCTCTCGCTAATACGTCCACTTGCTTCCAAATGGGAGTAGATCCTGTCTCAAAGAATTCTCTCCAGTAATTTCCCTACCAGTGATGTAAGGCTCACCGGCCTGTAGTTCCACGGATTATCCTTGCTACCCTTCTTAAACAAAGGAACAACATTGGCTATTCTCCAGTCCACCCCCCGTTCATCACCTGAAGACAGTGAGGATCCAAGGATTTCTGTCAAGGCCTCAGCAATTTCTTCTCTTGTCTCCTTCAGTATTCTGGGTAGATCCCATCAGGCCCTGGGGACTTCTGCACCTTAATATTTTTCAAGACGCCCAAAACCTCGTCTTTTTGGATCTCAATGTGACCCAGGCTATCTACACACCCTTCTCCAGACTCAACATCCACCAATTCCTACTCTTTGGTGAATACTGATGCAAAGTATTCATTTAGTACCTTGCCCATTTCCTCTGGCTCCACACATAGATTCCCTCCCCTGTCCTTCAGTGGGCCAACCCTTTCCCTGGCTACCCTCTTGCTTTTTATATACATGTAAAAAGCCTTGGGATTTTTCTTAACTCTATTTGCCAATTACTTTTCATGACCCCCTTTAGCCCTCCTGACTCCTTGCTTAAGTTCCTTCCTACTTTCCTTACCTTCCACACAGGCTTTGTCTGTTCCCTCCTTTTTATTTTTGACGAGACCTACAATATCTCACGTTATCCAAGGTTCCCGAAATTTGCCATATTTGTCCTTCTTCCTCACAGGAACATGACAGTCCTGAATTCCTTTCAACTGACATTTCAAAGCCTCCCACATGTCGGATGTTGATTTACCCTCAAACTTCCACCCCCAATCTAGGTTCTTCAGTTCCCGCCTTATCTTGTTACAATTAGCCTTCCCCCAATTTAGCACATTCACTCTAGGACCACACATATCCTTGTCCACCAGCACTTTAAAACTTATTGAATTGTGGTCACTGTTCCCGAATTGCTCCCCTACTGAAGCTTCGACCACCTGGCTGGCTCATTCCCCAATGCCAGGTCTAGTACAGCCCCTTCCCGAGTTGGACTATCTACATATTGTTTTAAGAAGCCCTCCTGGATGCTCCTTACAAACTCTGCCCCATCCAAGCCCCCAGAACTAAGTGAGTCCCAGCCAATATTGGGGAAGTTAAAGTCTCCCATCACAACAACCCCCTGTTGCTTTTGCTCCTTTGCAAAATCTGTCTACCTATCTGCTCCTCGATCTCCCACTGGCTGTTGGGTGGCCTGAAGTAAATCCCCAACATTGTGACTTCACGCTTCTTATTCCTGATCTCTACCCATATAGCCTCGCTGCCCTCTGAGGTCTCCTGCCGCAGTATTCTCTCTAACCAGTAGCGCAACTCCTCCACCCCTTTTACATCTCCCTCTATCCCTCCTGAAACATGCGGGTGACCTCGAGGATGGGAACCCACCCCATATTTTGTGCTTCCCCACTGAATACATGCCCACTGGGGGCATATAAAAGTCAGCTCAGTATCTCTGATTGGAGTGGATTGGTTTATTGTTATGTGTACCGAGGTACAGTGAAAAGTATCTTTCTGCAATCAGCTCAACAGATCATTTAGTATATGAAAATTAAAGAAAAGAAAAATTAAATACATAATAGGGCAACACAACACAATACCAGAATCGGGTGAAGCAGACAGGGGTGTACTGTTAATCAGGTCAGTCCATAAGAGGGTAGTTTAGGAGACTGGTAACAGTGGGAAGAAGCTGTTTTTAAATCTGTTCCTTTGTGTTTTCAGACCTTTGTAACTCCTGCCTGATGGAAGAAGTTGGAAGAGTGAGTAAACTGGGTGGGAGGGGTCTTTGATTATGCTACCCACTTTCCCCAGGCAGTGGGAGGCATAGATGGAGTCATTGGATGGGAGGCAGATTTGTGTGATGGACTAGGCTGTGTTCATGACGCTCTGAAGTTTCTTGCGGTCTTGGGCATAGCAATTGTCATATCAGGCTGTGCTGCAGCCAGATAGGTTTCTTTCTATTATGCAACTGTAAAAGTTGGTGAGAGTTGATGTGTTGGGTAATCTGAGTCTGCGAGGACTGCGTTTACTGCAGCAGTGAGAGAGACAGGCTTCCAACACTTGAAGAAATGTAACTCGATTTTATTCAACTCTTAACTATCATACATACTTTAACTGTGGTTGACACTGTGCTTACTTGACTTGAGACCTGAGGCTAACCTGACCAGACTATCTTACTACCACATGGTGTATGTTCGAGTTGTTGCTCACGGGCTCTGACTGTCTCAGAGGTTGGATCCTAAGAGAGCGGGAAAACTAGTGCCCTCTGGCTTTATAGTGGCCGTGTCTTGTCTGGTGATTGGCTGCTGTGTTCTCATTGGTCATCCTGTGTGTCAATCACTGCCTGTCTGTGCACCATCATATACCTGTGTGTATATTATGACAAGAGTTAATGTGGAAATTTCGAATTTCCTTCATTTCCTGAGGACGTCTAGGCGCTAATGTGCTTTCTTGGTGGTAGTGTAGACATGGGTGGACCAGAACAGATTTTTGGTGATGTGTACCCCTGGAAATTTGAAGCTCAATGAAGACTCACAAGTGCCAGCTTGGATGATGAGTTCTTGTGCGCAGTGTTAGGTTTGGGCCAATGATCTAATTGAATGTAGAAAAACATCACAAGTCACAGATGCAAAATAAAATGACTGTCAAATCAAAGCCAAAAAAGAAAGACACTCGGAGCAGGTTGGCAGAGGCTGAGTAAATCCAATGTCATTGTGCCAGAGGTTTTAGTGAGTGTTTCTGGAGCTTGTTGACATGAAATATGAGTAGGGTTGGGACGGCCAGGTTTGGGCTTCCAATTTCACTTTCCCTCATGCATGTTGAATAAATTTGTTTTTGCTTCAGTTCAACAGGTCTCAAGGACTCCATTCATTTATTCCCTCCAAGAAATTGGCGCAGCGAGCAAGGGTATTGCACTTGATGACCGGCGACTAGAATCATAGACCTGAAACTCCCAGTTGGGAATAATTATAATCAAGTCCTAACCTGGGCAATGAAAGCAGAGGCCAACCACGAGAAGGAATCTAAGGTGAGCCCCATGGAGAGATTAGAAGGAGTGATGAGGTGTTGCAAATGCGGGGAAAGAGGGCATTTTGCTCGGGAGTGCAGGAGCAAGAAGGAACTGAGGCAGGACCCACCAAGATGCCAGAATTGTCGTAGGCAGGACATGATCAGGGCGATTGCAGGGCTAAAGAAGGAGGCATGGAATATCAGGGACTCAGTATTCCTCAGAATAGCGGGGGGAAGGGAGCCTCCGGATCAGTAACCCAGCTCTCAGCTGAGGATTCAGCAAAGATGTTTGGTGCAATGAAACAATGACGAGTCTCGGCCCTCACCAAGAGAGCCAGAGACTCCCGGATATTTATTGACGCGCTATTGGGGGGACGGCCGTGCACAATCACAATGTTAATAGATACTGGGGTCTCGTGATCTATAACCAATATGGACTTTCCCTTAACCCACATACGGGGGGTGGGAGATGGAGTTCGAGTGGTGACATTAAGCGAGCCCACACTCCTGGAAATCAAAGGTTTTTTGATAAAGGTTCAAACCCGGATATGCAAAACCGCTGAATGCACTATACTGGGGATAGACTGGCTTGAACAACTGGGAGCAATAATAGACACCAACACCCACAGTTTTGAGTGGCGAAAACCAGACTCAACAGACCAATGGGGAAGGAAGACCCGGCACTATGTCCAAGATATTGCTTTAGCCACCACAGAATTGAAGCAACAGGGAATGTGGAGAATAATAGCGCAGGTTTATCCAGCTGTTTGGGCGAAAAGCAAGCAAGATTGTGGGAGATTAAAGGTGCCCCCAAAATCTATAGAAGGAACCCTACATCCACTCCACAGGCCCCATTAAGAAGGAAGCCATAGAGGCAGTACGGATCATAGTGCAGGAGTTGCGGGAACTGCAGGAGCAGGGGATAAAAAGTAAAAAAGCCAGATGGCTCGTGCCAACTGATGATAGATTATACCAGCCTAAACAAATACACTGTGAGTGAATATCTTATCATGGCGAACCCAACCACGATAAGGAATAACCTTTGCTCAGAACATAATATGTTCTCTGTATTGGACATTGCAAACGGGTTCTGGTCCATCTCAGTGTGGGAGGGACACCAGGATAAACTGGTTTTTATTATGGGGAAAAGCAGTACACATGGACTAGATTGCCCCAAGGGTTTCACAGCAGTCTGACCATATTCCACAGACATAAGGCCCAGTTCATAGCCCAGATAGATCTGAACAGAACACAGAGCACCATCCTCCAGTATGGTCGACAACATCCTGATAGCCTTAAAGGGGGAGAAAGACCACTAATCGCCCTCACCCAGACTTTAGCAACCATACTGCAAGGTGGCCTTAAGGTCAACCCAGGAAGGCACAGTTGGGGTGGGATGAGATTGTATACTTTGGCTACCACATTAAGCAGAGGGAGAAAAGATTCCCAGGAGAGAGAAAGAAAGCCATTTTGGGAATGCCAAAGCTCCAGACTGAGCAAAGTGCCAGACAGGCACTGGGATTATTCTACTACTGCAGGCGCTTTGTGGGAAATTACTCAGAACTTGTGAAGCCATTGCAGGAGCTGACCAAGGGGAGCAAGCAGACGTGACGAGTAGAGTGGGGAATGAAGCAGGATACTGCCTTCGCTAGGATAAAACACACACTCACTCAGGCCCCAACCTTGGGGCTGCCAGACTTGACCAAATCCTTCCACTTATATTGTGACCATCGGGACGGGGGGAAGGCACGACAAGACAGTAGTGGGCCAAAAACACAGGAATAGGGACGCGACCTGTGACATACTACTCAGCGAGAGGGAGTCCCGTAGTGGCAGGGTTAGACCGGTGCACACAGGCATTGGTTTGCGCCACGTGGGCAGTAGAGGCATCAGAGCCAGTAGCGCTTTTGGAACCTATCTGATGAACCATCAATCGAACGCGAGACGAGTTGCTGTACAAAAGTTAGGCTTTAATAAGCTAGAAGTTAGCCCTGCGGTCGACTACAGTAAATGGACGACCGCCGGGCGTTCTGGGTATTTATACCTCACTCTGGAGGCGGGGTTAACTCAGCCTCTCGACCAATCGGAGAGTCGTCACATGACTGGTCTCAACCAATCGGTCGAGAGGCACATGACCGACCAGAGCCAATGGTAAGCCAGTGTTCTGCACCAATGGCAGACAGCTATGCAAATCATACTACCACACTATCATACACCACTCTCCTCACTCCATAGTGCAGCAAAAGAAGCGGGAAAGTTAAGGGCAGTTTAAGACAGCCACCGAGTCAAGTGGAAGAGTGTGCTACTCCCGGCAGAGAAGCGCATACCGACCCACTTAAGCCCTCACTTCCACCCTATTCCATAACCCAAGAACCCCTCCTCACCTTTTTGTTCACTAAGGGCAATTTATCATGGCCAATCCACTTAGTCTGCACATCTTGGTTCTTTTGTTGTTCATTGGGGTTGGGGGGGTGGGGGATGGGATACATGCGTCTATACGGTCTGGGGGTGGTACGGTTATTATGGGTTATTTTGTTGCATTTCATTGTTTGTCGTTATGTTTTATATTTTCTGTAAAAAATTTCAATAAAAATTATATTTTTAAAAAAAAATTGATGATGCTCAGTTCAGTTATACTGCAATATCATTAAATATGATTATTTTGTTTGTCGATCACAAGATGAGAATATTCTCCTCATTGTGGTAGTGTGATTATTGAATCTACAATTATGCATTGATGAATGCTATGACTGTTAATCTAAATTAGTGTTCAGATATGTATGATTTATGGAATTCATTGAAATTGCTTGATTTATTTCAGTATCTAACTTTCTTCAATAACCTGGTGTTAATGATGTGCCAATGAAATGATACTAACAGAAATATGGAATTATTCAATTCATATTATCACGCAATTCCCAAGTTGATGGAGCAGGATACTTGGGCTGAAACGCTGTTTATTGTTTGTAACTAGCAGGAAATCAATTTAGTTTATTGCTGTGACATTGCTCTACATTTGTTCAACATTTGTTTCTTTCATGAAAACACCAAGCGAATATGGGCAAGGTGCGGTAGTGGTGGGTTAGAGAAGGGGTAGAGTGGGTTAGGGTGGAGGAGGAACCTTGTAAGGGCTCTAGTTTGAGGGCTGTGGTGACAGCAGCATTGCCAATGGCTCCGAGTAGGTATTCAGGGAGCCCAGTGGTGCACTCCACAATGATGATATGGAATCAGCTGAGGAGGCATTTTAGGGTGGAAGGGATGTCGGTGCTAACGCCGCTGTGCGAGAATCATGGGTTTGAGCCGGGGGGATGGATAGTGTACACAGGAGGTGAAGGGAAGTGGGGCTGGTCAAGGTGAGGGATTTGTATTTGGAGGAAGGGTTCGCAAGTCTGGAGGAGCTAGGGGGGAGGGTAGAGCTGCCGACGGGCAGTGAGTTCAGGTATCTACAAGTTAGGGACTTTGCACGAAAGGTCAGGAAGGGTTCCCTAGATTGCCGGGATACATCCTGCTGGAGCGAATGCTGCTTCCGGATGTGGAAGGGGAGGGAAGAATTGGGGATATATGTAAGTGGCTGGGAGAGCAGGGAGGCGGCGGAGCAGGGAGGAGAACGGGTGGTGAAGATCAAGGAGAAATGGGAAGCGGAATTGGGAATGGAGATCAATTGGGGAGGCACTGAAAAGGGTAAACAGGACCTCCTCTTGTGCAAATATGAGCCTGATACAGTTTAAGGTGGTGCACAGAGTGCATGACTCGGTCAAGAATGAGTGAGTTCTTTCAGGGGATAGCAGATGAGTGTGAGAGGTGTGGGCGGGGGCCAGCGAATCATGCGTACATGTTTTGGGGTTGTGAATAATTGGGAAGATTCTGTGCGTGAGTGTTCCCGGCCTTAGCCAGGACAGTGGAGGAGGAGGTGGACCCGGACTCTTTGGTGGCGATATTTGGGGTTTGGGGTTTCAGAGAAGCCTGAGCTCATGGAGAGGAGGAAGGCCGATGTCATGGCCTTCGCCTCTCTGATTGCACGGCGCTGAATTTTGCTGGAGTGGCAGTCGGCATCGCCACCCGGGGGTAGCAGCATGGTTGGGTGACCTGTATGACTTCCTGTGGTTAGAGAAGATAAAGTATGAGTTAAGGGGCTCAGCAGGGGAGTTTGAGAAAAGGTGGGGGATGTTTGTGACCGTGTTGAGGAGCTGTTCGTCGCAGGGGGGGGTGAAAAAGGAGGAAAATCTGTACAAACTGTATAGCTGATTGTTGGGAAGAATGTTTCCCAGGGTGTTTACTTGCTGTAACTACTTTGCTCCAAGTTTGAATAAAATGTGTATAAAAAGAAAACACCAACAATGTTTTGAAATTCACTCTAATGTTATGCCAAACCTATTTTCTCCAAAATCTGCTCATCAACCCCCTGAGCGAGAAAAATGTGTAACTGGAGGTGCCCTGAGTGAAAAGTTTGAACAAGCTTTGTCCTGGATGGTGTCAAGTTACTTGAGTATTGCTGGAGCTGCACTCATCTAGGTAAGTAGAGAGTATTCCATTACACACCTGACTTCGGACAGCACGGTAGCATTGTGGTTAGCACAATTGCTTCACAGCTCCAGGGTCCCAGGTTCGATTCCCGGCTTGGCTCACTGTCTGGCGGAGTCTGCACGTTCTCCCCGTGTATGCGTGGATTTCCTCCGGGTGCTCCGGTTTCCTCCCACAGTCCAAAGATGTGCAGGTTAGGTGGATTGGCCATGTAAAATTGACCTTAGTGTCCAAAATTGCCCTCAGTGTTGGGGTGGGTTACTGGGTTATGGGGATAAGGTGGTGTGGACCTTGGGTATGGTGCTCTTTCCAAGAGCCGGTACAGACTCAATGGGCCAAATGGCCTCCTTCTGCACTGTAAATTCTTCTGTCTTGTGGATGGTGGACAGGCTTTGGGGAGTCAGGAGGTGAGTTACTCACTGCAGGATTTATAACTTCTGCCCTACTTTTGCAGCAATAGTATTTTTATGGCTAGTCCAGTTCAGTTTCTCGTCAATGGAAATCCCAGGATGCTGATGTTGGAGGATTCAGGGATGGTAATGCTATTTAATGTGAAAGGATGGTGGTTGGATTCTGACTTGCTGGAGATGGTCATTGCCTGGCACTTCTGTGGTACCAGTGTTAATTGTCAGCCCAAGCCTGGTTAATGTTCAGATCTTACTGAATTTGAGCATGGGCTGCTTCAGTATCAGTCGAGTCATGAATGGTGCTGAACATTGTGCAATCATCAACGAATATCCCACTTCTGACCTTATGATCAGGAACTGAGTGACACTGGCCAACCTGAGTCAGCCTGAGTATCAATGAGCAGATTATTGCCGAGCAAGTGCTGCCCTTTAGCACTATTGCCGACCCTTCCATCGCTTTGCTGATGATGGAGTAGACTGATGAGGCAGTAATTGGCTGGTTTGGATTTGTCCTGTTTCTTGTACACAGGAACTGCTTGGGAAATTTTTCACATTGCTGGACAGATGACAATGTTGTAGCTGTACTGGAACAGCATGGCTAGGGGTGCGGCAAGTTCTGGAGCAGAAGTCTTCAATCCTATTGCTGGTATATTGTCAGGGTCCATAGCTTTTGCAGAATCCAGTGTCTTCAGGTATGTCATAGAAGAAGCATCACATTCCGACAGTGCAGAAGGAGGCCATTCAATCAATCAAGTCTGCATCATTGCTCTGAAAGAGCACTCTACCTAGTGTGGTGAATGTATCACTGCTACCATTCACCATTGTATTGCATTACACTGCATTGTATTATGTTGATTCCCTTGTGGGCTCCGCCTATGGTTCCACCCTGCTGCACTAACAATTGCACACAGAAACACAAAACGGTACAAAAGAAGCTTTATTACCGTGAGATGTTATTACCTCAAGTGAATCTGTTAAATGGCAGCTCAGGAGACCTCATGGTACTGCTCCTGTGGGCAGAGCTAGCCGGCAGGGGCTTACCGACAAACTATGCAGGGGCTTACCGACAAACCTGTAATAGCCGGTACTATTGTACATCCCCTAATAGAGGCACACACATATATATATATACAGTGGTATTACCACAGTCACCCCCTGTTAAGAATGAGTCCGGTGGGGTGAGGTGAAACTATAATACATAAGCAGGGATTTATTTACATGGGGGGGGGGGGGAGAAAAAAAATCAGGTGTCCATCTTGCAACCCGGTGCCCGTCATAGGTTGAGTCTGACCAGCGGTCTGGTGGTTCGTTGAGAGCGGCGCAGCAGCGGTGGCGACGTCTGCACCGGTGGTGTTGGCGTCGACGGCATCAGTGGTGGCAGTGTTGGTGCTGGCCAGTGGCTGGACGACTCCGGGAGCGTGCCAAAATCTTCCATGTCCTCTAGTGTGGGCAGGGGAACGAGGGATGGACCTGGTGGGGCTGACGTTGGGGGCGCCGGGGAAAAGGATGGTGGCGCATGGGTGGGGAGGTGTGGGCGTGGGATCGGCACCAGAGGGGGCCAGGTCCCTGAGCGAGACTGTATCCTGGCGGCCGTCGGGTGTGTTGTTAGTAGCGGTGCACATCAGTGACCGAATGGAATGGAGCGTGTCAGGGAGGACCTGCTGCCAGCGAGCGGCTGGGAGGTTCCTGGACGGTAGGGCCAGCTGGACGGCCCTCCATACCGTCCCGTTCTCCCTTTCTACCTGCCCGTTTCCCCGGGGGTTGTAGCTGGTCGTTCTGCTGGAGGCGATACCCCTCCTGAGCAGGAACTGATGCAGCTCATCGCTCATGAAAGAGGATCCCCTGTCACTGTGTATGTAGTCAGGGAAACCGAACAGGGCGAATATGGAATCGAGCGCGTTGATGACAGTGGCAGACGTCATATCCGGGCATGGGATGGTGAAGGGGAACCTAGAGAATTCATAAACCACACTAAGGATGTAGGTGTTCCGGTCGGTGGAGGGGAGGGGCTCTTTGAAATCCACACTGAGGCGTTCAAAGGGGCGGGACGCTTTCACCAGGCGTGCACGATCTGGCTGGTAGAAGTACGGCTTGCACTCCGCACAGACCTGGCAGTCTCTGGTGACTGTCCGTACTTCCTCGATTGAGTAGGGCACATTGCGGGCTTTGATCAGATGGTACAAACGAGTGACCCCCGGATGGCAAAGGCTCTCGTGCAAGGCACGGAGCTGGTTCACTTGTGCACTGGCACATGTACCTCGGGAGAGGGCGTCTGGGGCTCGTTGAGCTTGCCAGTGCGATACAAGATCTCGTAATTATAGGTGGAGAGCTCGATTCTCCACCTCAAGGTTTTATCGTTTTTGATCTTGCCCCGTTGCGTGTTGTTGAACATGAAGGCAACCGACCGTTGGTCAGTGAGGAGTGTGATCCTCCTGACAGCCAGGTAATGCCTCCAGTGCCGCACCGCCTCAATGATAGCCTGGGCCTCCTTTTCAACTGAGGAATGTCGATTTCTGAGGCATGGAGGGTGCGGGAAAAGAATGCCACGGGTCTGCCTGCTTGGTTTAGAGTGGCGGCAAGGGCGACATCTGAAGCGTCGCTCTCTACTTGAAGGGCAGTGTCTCGTCTACTGCGTGCATCCCGGCCTTAGCTATGTCTGAGCGAATATGGGCGAAGGCCTGTTGTGCCTCGGCCGCGAGGGGAAATTGCGTGGACTGGATCAGTGGGCGGGCCTTGTCCGCGTATTGTGGGACCCACTGGGCGTAGTAAGGAAAGAACTCTAGGCATTGTTTGAGAGCCTTGGGGCACTGGGGAAGGGGAAGCTCCATGAGGGGGCGCATGCGGTCGGGATCGGGCCCCAGTAGTCCGTTCTAGACTACGTAGCCGAGGATGGCTAAGCGGTCTGTGCTCAATACGCACTTCTCCTTGTTATAAGTTAGATTGAGGAGAGATGCGGTGTGGAGAAATTTGGCAAGGTTGGCGTCATGGTCCTGCTGGTCGTGGCCGCAGATGGTGACATTATCTAAGTACGGAAACGTGGCCCGCAGTCCGTACCGGTCAACCATTCAGTCCATTTCTCGTTGAAAGACCGAGACCCCATTAGTGACGTCGAAGGGAAACCTAAGGAATTGATAGAGACGACCGTCCGCCTCGAAGGCAGTGTAGGGACGGTCCGATTTACGAATGGGGAGCTGGTGGTAGGCGGATTTCATGTCAATTGTTGAGAAGACCCGGTACTGTGCAATCTGACTGACCATATCAGATATGTGAGGGAGGGGGTATGCGTCAAGCTGCGTGTACCGGTTGATGGTCTGGCTGTAGTTCACGACTAGCCTGTGTTTCTCCCCAGTTTTAACCACCACCACTTGAGCTCTCCAGGGGCTATTGCTGGCCTTGATAATACCCTCCCTAAGCAGCCGCTGGACTTCGGACCAGATAAAGGTCTTGTCCAGGGTGCTGTACCAACTGCTCCGGGTGGCGACGGGTTTGCAATCTGCAGCCAGATTGGCAAAGAGAGAGGGAGGGTCAACCTTGAGGGTCATGAGGCCGCAAATGGTGAGTGGAGGTAAGGGTCCACCGAATTTGAGGGTGAGGCTCTGGAGGTTACATTGTAAGTCCAGGCCCAGTAAAAGTGTCGCACAGAGGTTGGGGAGAACGTACAGACGGAAACGGCTGAATTCCACGCCTTGGCAGGATGGACCACGAGGGAGCAGCGCCTTACCGTGTCTGGATGAATGAAGCTATCGGTGCTCCCGGAGTCAAGTAGGCAGTAGGTTGCGTGGCCGTTGATGAGCACCGTCGTTGAAGCGGTGGCCAGGTTGCGAGGACGGGATTTGTCGAGCATCATGGAGGCAAGTAGCGGGTGATCGTCTGAAGAGTCCAAAGATTCCGATGCGTAGCGGCAGTGACCCGGGTCCCGTGATCCCGTGATCCAGTCCCGAGGGGAGGACAAAATCGTCCGGTGTACCTGCGGGGAAGAAAATGGCATTGCCCATGCAGCGCACGTGGCCCCGGGAGCTGCAGATGGCGGGGCCCATTGTGCGATCGGCTGGGGAGAGGGGAAGAGGTCGGGTGCGATAGAGGCAACAGCACGGGCCTGACACACCGCTGCAAAGTGGCCTTTCTTGCCACAAGATTTGCAGGTCGCGGCGCGGGCCGGGCAGTGCTGGCAGGGGTGCTTCTGCTGGCCACAGAAGTAGCAGCGGGGACCCCCAGGATGCGCGGTCTGGCGAGCAACGCAGGCATACTGCGGGAGCGGCCCCAGTCGGGGGGATCGGTAGCGGGGTCCACGAGGGGTAGAATGGGTGGGCCGTGCGGTAGGATGAGTGGGCGTGGTAGGATTACACATTATGGGAAGCGGCCGTCATAGAGAGCGCTAAAGTCTTTGTCGCTGCTTGATCGAGCGTGGCCCCTTCCAGCAGTTGTTGCCGGATGGGGTCCGATGCAATACCCGTTACAAATGCATCCCGCATGAGGAGATTGGAATGTTCCGTAGCCGAGACGGCCTGGCACTCGCAGTCCCGTATTAGAGGGATAAGGGCCCGCCAGAAGTCCTCAATCGACTCACCCGGTTGCTGGACGCGAGTGATGAGTACATGCCTCACAAACAGAGTGTTCGTCGACTGGACATAATTCTCTTTGAAAAGTTCCAAAGCACGGGCGTAAGTCGGCGCGTCCTGTATCAGCGGGAACACGCTGGAGCTCAGTCTGGAGGAAAGGAGTTGTATCTTCTGAGCCTCCGATGGTGCAGGGTCCACTGAGGAGATGTAGGCTTCGAAGACAGCCAGCCAGTGGTTAAAGTCTTTCCTGGCGTTCGGCGATTGCGGATCCAGCTGCAGGCGATCAGGCTTGATTCTGATGTCCATGATTTGCGAAATCTCACGGTAATAAATTGTTGCGCTAACAATTGCATACAGAAACACGAAACGGTACTGATGGAACCATCAATTCAGCAAACATGTGTAGTTGGATCTGAACAGAGGCTTTAATACACTTACAACAGAGCCAGCCTATTCGTCGTTGAACTCCGTGAAATGGCAGGCTGGCTCTAAGGCACTGATCTTTATACATCGGTCCCAGGGGGAGGAGTCCTGGGCGGAGCCAAGGGAGGTGCCCAGTACAAACTCTCGCGCACTCCCAGAGCGACTCCCCCTGGTGGTCGGATAGTGAAACTGCACTTACAATGGTGGATAGTGAACATATATACACGGAGTTATATTGGCAACTATATACAGCATTGATCTTACAACGGGTAGATAACGAACATATATACATGGAGTGATATTGGCAACTATATATAGTGTGAATCACATTCACCACAGGTACAAAAGAGGCTTTATTACCGTGAGATGTTATTACCTCAATTGGATCTGTAAAATTGCGGCTCAGGGGACCCCAAGGATATTTATACTGCTCCTGTGGGCGGAGCTAGTCGGCAGGGGCTTAGTGACAAACTATGCAGGGGTTTACCGACAAACCTGTAATAGCCGGTACTATTGTACATCCCCTAATAGAGGCACACACATATATATACAGTGGTATTACCACACACCCCCTCGGGGGAGCTATATAGATCTGAAGCCTGTAGGCGGCTCTCAGTACAGAGCAGTCGCAGGTAGGCACAGATCTAGCTGATTAAAACCACTATTCACTTCTACTCATCGTCTTGTGTGAATTGGTGTTCGCATCAATTTAATAAGCTAAGATTTTGCTATGAAAGCCGCCCTCAAACCTGATCGACTGGAACTCGCAGCTGAAGCTAAAGGAATCTTTTTGCACTGACTCCGCTGCTTTGAGGTCTATCTCGCCTCCTCCTCGCCCGTTGTCACCAAGGAACAGAAGCTGAGTCTCCTCCATGCCCGGGTGAGCCACCGAATCTCCATATTAATCGAGGAAGCGAACACGTACACAGACGCAGTTGCGATCCTGAAATGACTTTACGTGAGTCCGGTGAACAAAGTGTTCGTGCGGCATTTCCTCACCACTCATCGTCAACGCCCGGGGGAATCGCTCGAGAGACAGTAAAACTATCCACATCCTTAGAAGTAGCTTTCCAGAGCTTAAACGCTTTCCCCTCCGACCACGCGAGTCCCTCGTGGTCACCCGACCTGAGGGTGTCCCAGGCTGCCCGCCCAACCCGAGAGAGCCGTCTTGCTATTTCTGCGGCCAGAGCCATCACCTCAGGCGGTTTTGCCTGACCCGGAACGCAACCTGCAACGACTGCGGCAAGAAAGGACATTTTGCCAAAGTCTGGTTGGCCCGACTCAAAGCTCCTAAATCGCAGGCCCGAATCACAGACTCACAGGCCCGCAGATCCCGCAGCGTGGCTGCATGCCTGCCGGTACCGCCCCCTTCCAACACATCATCCGCCTCATGCCATCCGTGGGGGCCGCCATCTTTAACTCAGTTCGACACGTGCGACTCATGGGGGCCGCCATCTTGGGCGCCGTCTTCAACCCAGCCCGCCATGTACGACTCATGGGGGCCGCCATCTTGGCCGCCATCTTCAACGCCGCATGACATGTGCGACCGACAGGACCCACCATCTTGGGACCACCCCGCTACCTCCGTCCGCGCCGGATACCCGCAACTCGGCGCTTTCACCCTCGACCAGTCACGGCCCAAGCACCTCAGGAACTTGATGATGACCATCCGGGTCAATGGGCACAAAACGTCCTGTCTGTTTGACTCTGGTAGCACGGAGAGCTTCATGCACCCAGACACAGTAAGGCGCTGCTCTCTCAAGATTTCCCCCGCATCCCCAACAATCTCCCTCACTTCCGAATCACATTCAGTGCAGATCCGGGGGTCCTGTGTCACGAACCTCGCAATACAGGGTGCCGAGTACGCCGATTTTAAACTCTATGTCCTTCCCCATCTCTGCGCTCCCCACTTGTTAGCACTGGATTTCCAGTGCAACCTCCGAAGCCTGACGCTGAAGTTCGGCGGACCTCTACCCACTCTCACCGTATGTAGCCTCATGACCCTTAAGTTGCCCGTCCCTCGCTCTTCGCGAACCTCACCCCCGACTGCAAACCCATCGCCACCAGGAGCAGGTGGTACAGTGCTCAGGACAGGACTTTTATCAAGTCGGGGGTCCAGCGGCTCTTGAGGGAGGGGATTATCGAGGCCTGTAATAGCCCCTGGAGAGCCCAAGTGGTGGTCGTCAGGTCCGGGGAAAAGAACCAGATGGTTGTAGACTACAGCCAGACCATAAATTGTTACACGCAACTCGATGCGTACCCCCTCCCCTCATTGCGGACATGGCAAACCAGATTGCACACTACCGGGTTTTCTCCAAGGTAGACATGAAGTCTGCATACAATCAGCTCCCGATCCGCCCGGAAGACTGCCACTACACTGCCTTTGAGGCAGACGGCCGCTTCTTCCACTTCCTCAGGGACCCCTTCAGCGTCACCAATGGGGTCTCGGTGTTCCAAAGAGCAATAGACTGAATGATTAAGGGGTACGGGCTGCGGGCCACGTTCCCGTACTTGGATAACTTCACCATTTGCGGCCATGATCAGAAGGACCACGGTGCCAACCTTCAGAAGTTTATCCAAACCCCCCAAGCCTTCAATTTCACCTCCAACAAGGAGAAATGAGTTTTCCGCACAACCCGGCTAGCCATCCTCGGCTATGTCATGCGAAACGGGGTCCTAGGGCCGGACCCCGACCACATGCGCCCCATCCTGCAACTCCCCTTTCTCCACAGCCCCAAGGCCCTGAAGAGATGCCTCGGGTTCTTATCATATTAGGCCTAGTGGATCTCCAACTATGCGGACAAAGCCCACCCACTTATCAAAGCCACCATCTTCCCCCTGCCGACTGAGGCCCGTCTGGCCTTCAGCCGCATCAAGGCAAACATCACCAAAGCCGCAATGCACTCTGTGGATGAATCCATCCCCTTCCAGGTGGAGAGCGATGCGTCAGATGTCGCACTGGCCGCCACCCTTAACCAGGCAGGCAGGCCTGTGTCCGGCAGGGCGATTGGACCCCGGGGATGCCCCCACGGTGGCCAGGCCCGCGATCGTGGCCCACCGACCGGTGGGCGGGCCAGTGTCGTGGGGGCACTTTTTTTCTTCCGCCACCGCCACGGCTTCCACCATGGAAGAGAACTCCCCTACCGCGCATGCACCGGTGGTGACATCAGCGGCAGCTGACGCACTGGTGCATGCACGAACCGGCGAAGGCCTTTCGGCCAGCCCCGACGCCGGCCGGCGAGCGTCAAAGGCCGTTGGCGCCGGTTTTGGCACCAGTCGGCGTGGCGCCAACCACTCCGGCGCGGGCCTAGCCCCGAAAGGTGCGGAGAAGGGTAAGGGAGAATCCCGGCCCTGGGTTAGCGACATGGCTGGGTTTCTCAGACTTGAGAAAATCAAGTTTGCCTTCAGAGGTCAATGCTAAAGTTCGTCCCGAGGTGGCAGCCGTTTGTCAACTTCTTGGGGGGGGGGGGGGGGGGGGGGGGGTAGGGGGTAGGCTATTTTCTGTTTAGAGTGGTGGGATTTGTCAGAAATGGAGATGGTTTATGCACTATGTTTATATCTGTATTTGTACAGTTTACTGTTATTATTATAAAATTATAAATACCTTAATTAAATGTTATACAAAAAAAAAGAAGTCACATAGTAGAGAGGCTGAGGGAGGAAAACCACGACAACAGATCCTTGAGAATTTTAAAATTACATTTTAACCGGTGATAAGGAAAGGAGGTTTTAAGTGAGATGTGACAGGGTGAAGCAAGGAGAGATGCTCGAAAGAATCAGAGGAGGAAGACCACTTTGAAAAAAATTAAAGGAACTTCAGGCACAGTGGCACAGTGTTTAGCACTGCTCCTCACAGCATCAGAGACCCGGGTTCAATTCTGGCCTTGGGTGACTGTGTGGAGTTTACACATTTTCCCTGGTCTGCACGGTTTCCTCCGGGTGCTCCGGTTTCCTCCCACATCCAAAGATGGGCTTGTTAGGTGGATTGACCAGGGTAAGTTTCCATTAGTATCCAAGGATGTGCAGGTTAGGTGGAGTTACAGGGCTTTGGGGATAAGGTGGGGTTGGGCCTGGGTGGGATGCTCTTTCAGAGGGTAGGTGCAGACTCGATGGGCCAAACGGCCTCCTTCTGCACTGTAGGGCTTCTATTGGTCATTCAGCAACTGTGTTGCGATCAAGCAAATCACAGAAGTATTTCCATTGAAAGTAAACAAGAATTAAAAATGCAGTGAAGGTTTCACTTCTAATTAAAAAGTGAAAGCAATTGTTAGCATCAATGAATCTGAAAGAATTACTCGGCACTCAGGTCTGTTCCAAAAGTCAAAACGGTTTATTTGTTACGCCAATGGGGAGCGAATCTCCAGCTAACCCCAAGCTCTCTCCAAAGAACAAAAGGAAATCTCATCATTTGTTCACATCTTCAGATAAGTAACCGCCCAGCAGGGCTGATAATGACCCAATCATTCATTAACAGGCAGGGATGGTGTAATCTGCAGTTGAAGGTTTATTCATGACTTTCTGATGTTATCAGACCCCAGGCGAAATTCACCGAAGACCTACGTGTCGCCCATTACCGGCGGGCAAAAGCGGCGCTGGTGACTCCGGCGTCGGGGCCTGCTTTTAAGGCCTAAATCTGCCGTCCCGAAAGGGCCAGCTGCGGAGTGACGCTGTACGCGTCAGTTTCAGCCGCTGCGGAAGTGGCGTGTTGGAGGGGGGAAGGGAAGGGAAGGGAAGGGAAGGGGAGGGGGGGAGGGGGGGGGGGTAGCGGCGCTGGGGTGGGGTAGCGGCGCTGGAGGGGGGTAGCAGCGCTGGAGGGGGGGTAGCGGCATTGGAGAGGGGTGGGGAGGGGGGGTAGCGGCGTTGGAGAGGGGTTGGGAGGGGTGGGGAGGGGGGGTCACGGCGTTGGAGAGGGGTGGGGGGTAGCGGCGTTGGAGAGGGGTGGGGGGGTTGCGACGTTGGGGGGGTAGGGGGGTAGCGGCGTTGGAGAGGGGTGGGGAGGGGGAGTCGCGGCATTGGAGAGGGGTAGGGGTGTGGGAGGGAGGTGGGGAGTAGGGGTGGGGGGGTGGGGGGGTAAGGGTGGGTGAGGGCGATAGGGGTAGGGGTGGGGGTGGTGGGGGGGTAGCAGTGTTGGAGGGGGGTAGGGGTGGGGGAGGGGGGAGGGGTGGGGGTGGGGGTGGGGAGGGTCGCGGCGTTGGAGAGGGGTGGGGAGGGGGGTCGCGGCATTGGAGAGGGGTAGGGGTGGGGGAGGGGGGTGGGGGGTAGGGGTGGTGGTGGGGGGGTAGGGGTAGGGGTAGAGGTAGGGGTAGGGGGTTGGGGTAGGGGGCAGTGGCGTGCAGCGGGGGGGCTACGGTGCGTTGGCCACGGGCATCCATTGGATGGGGGCATCAGCAGATCTTCCTCAAGGCTCCCCTTCCTCCCAGCTGCCTTGTCTTTGTTAGAGAGAGAGAGAGAGAGAGAGAGAGAGGGAGATTGCTGGGACAGACAGAGAGAGAGAGAGAGACAGAGAGAGGGAGTCCCGTCCGTCCTTTGGCTGAGAGCAGGGCTTTGGTGAGTATATTGCAATCTGCCTAAACCCATGAATATTGCCTGGTTAGAATGCAGAGGGAAATGTTGGGATCCCGGGGTGGGAGATGTGTCTGGATTTGTCTATTTCAGCTTCAGCCTCTGCGATTTCAGGTCAGTTTCACAACAACAGGAAAAACGCGCGGAGAGAGAGGGAAAAACTTTTGGCAAAGTTTCTGGGTTCTGCCTTTATAATTCACAGCGCAGAAAGGGTTCTGCGCTGTGAATGATCAAGGCACCTTTTCTAATCCTGGGGAGAAACAACCTTTTGAAGAGTCTGAGGAAATAAGCAGGAATTTGGATTAATTCTGCCTCCCCACCCCCTGGGCCTCTTTCTCCTCCCTCCCCCTTTCTCCTCCCTCCCCCTTTCTCCTCCCTCCCCCTTTCTCCTCCCCTCCAGCGCCGCTACCCCCCCTCCAGTGCCGCTACCCCCCCTCCAGCGCCGCTACCCCCCACCCCTCTCCAACGCCACTACCCCCCCACCCCTCTCCAACGCCGCTACCCCCCCTCCCCACCCCTCTCCAGCCCTCTCCAACGCCGCTACCCACCACCCCGCGCACTCGATGTAGGTTAATGAACGGCGTCAACCGTTATAAACCTACTTTGATTTTCGCCGACGTGACCCGTGGCCACGTCGGCGGGACTTCGGCCCATCCGGGCCGGAGAATTATTCACCCTAAAAATAACATGACATCCCGCCGGCACCAGCTGTTCTCCTTGGCGGCCGGCGGGATTTGAACAACGCCGTTTTATGGCGGGTCGGATAATTCCTTACATGTCAGGAGCGGGAATAACACCGCCGCCGGCCGATTCTCGGATCCTGCGTGGGGTCGGAGAATTTCGCCCCCCACGTCTCTTGTCCTTGTTTCTTTGCATAGTCACTTCCCATTATCGTAACGTTGTCAGTGACTGGTACCATTGTCCTTAACTTTACCCTCATAATCCTAACTTTGTCAGTGCCTATATTCACGAGGTTAGACTGGGGGCTAGTGATACAGGGTGTTCCTACTTAACAAGTTGTTTGCATTCTAGAAGGATCATAGAACATAGAACATAGAAAAATACAGCACAGAACAGGCCCTTCCGCCCACGATGTGCCGAACCTATAGATTAATCATAGATTATCATAGAATTTACAGTGCAGAAGGAGGCCATTCGGCCCATCGAGTCTGCAACGGCTCCTGGAAAGAGCACCCTACCCAAGGTCAACTCCTCCACCCTATCCCCATAAACCAGTAACCCCACCCAACACTAAGGGCAATTTTGGACACTAAGGGCAATTTATCATGGCCAATCCACCTAACCTGCACATCTTTGGACTGTGGGAGTAAACCAGAGCACCCGGAGGAAACCCACGCACACACGGGGAGGCTGTGCAGACTCCACACAGACAGTGACTCAAGCCGGAATCGAGCCTGGGACCCTGGAACTGTGAAGCAATTGTGCTATCCACAATACTACCGTGCTGCCCTTAAGAACAAATTAATCTACACTCCATCATTCTACCGTAATCCGTGTACCTATCTAATAGCCGCTTGAAGGCCCCTAATATTTCCGACTCAACTACTTCCACAGGCAGTGCATTCCATGCCCCCACTACTCTCTGGGTAAAGAACCTACCTCTGACATCCCCCCTATATCTTCCACCATTGACCTTAAATTTATGTTCCCTTGTAATGGTTTGTTCCACCCGGGGAAAATGTCTACTCTATCTATTCCCCTGATCATTTTATAAACCTCTATCAAGTCTCCCCTCATCCGTCTCCGTTCTAATGAGAAATGGCCTAGCACCCTCAACCTTTCCTCGTAAGACCTACTCTCCATTCCAGGCAACATCCTGGTAAATCTCCTTTGCATCTTTTCCAAAGCTTCCACGTCCTTCCTAAAATGAGGCGACCAGAACTGCACACAGTACTGCAAATGTGGCCTTACCAAGGTTTTGTACAGCTGCATCATCACCTCACGGCTCTTAAATTCAATCCCTCTACTAATGAACACTAGCACACCATAGGCCTTCTTCACAGCTCTATCCACTTGAGTGGCAATTTTCAAAGTTCTATGAACATAGACCCCAAGATCTCTCTGCTCCTCCACTTTGCCAAGAACCCTACCGTTAGCCCTGTATTCTGCATTCATATTTGTCCTTCCAAAATGGACAACCTCACACTTTTCATGGTTAAACTCCATCTGCCACTTCTCAGCCCAGCTCTGCATCCTATCTATGTCTCTTTGCAGCCGACAACAGCCCTCCTCACTATCCACAACTCCACCAATCTTCGTATTGTCTGCAAATTTACTGACCCACCCTTCAACTCCCTCATCCAAGTCATTCATGAAAATCACAAACTGCAGAGGACCCAGAACTGATCCCTGCGGTACGCCACTGGTAACTGGGCTCCAGGCTGAATATTTGCCATCCACCACCACTCTCTGACTTCTATCGGTTAGCCAGTTCGTTATCCAACTGGCCAAATTTCCCACTATTCCATGGCTCCTTACTTTCTGCATAAGCCTACCATGGGGAAACTTATCAAATGCCTTACTAAAATCCATGTATACTACATCCACTGCTTTACCTTCATCCACATGCTTGGTCACCTCCTCAAAGAATTCAATAAGACTTGTAAGACAAGACCTACCCCTCACAAATCTGTGCTGACTATCCCAAATCAAGCAGTGTCTTTCCAGATGCTCATAAATCCTATCCCTCAGTACCCTTTCCATTACTTTGCCCACAACCGAAGTAAGACTAACTGGCCTGTAATTCCCAGGGTTATCCCTATTCCCTTTTTTGAACAGGGGCACGACATTCGCCACTCTCCAATCCCCTGGTACCACCCCTGTTGACAGTGAGGACGAAAAGATCATTGCCAACGGCTCTGCAATTTCATCTCTTGCTTCCCACAGAATCCTTGGATATATCCCGTCAGGCCCGGGGGACATGTCTATCCTCAAGTTTTTCAAAATTCCCAACACATCTTCCTTCCGAACAAGTATCTCCTCGAGCTTACCAGTCTGTTTCACACTGTCCTCTCCAACAATATGGCCTCTCTCATTTGTAAATACTGAAGAAAGTACTCGTTCAAGACCTCTCCTATCTCTTCAGACTCAATACACAATCTCCCGTTACTGCCCTTGATCGGACCTACCCTCGCTCTAGTCATTCTCATATTTCTCACATATGTGTAAAAGGCCTTGGGGTTTTCCTTGATCCTACCCACCAAAGATTTTTTATGCCCTCTCTTAGTTCTCCTAATCCCTTTCTTCAGTTCCCTCCTGGCTATCTTGTATCCCTCCAGCGCCCTGTCTGAATCTTGTTTCCTCAGCCTTACATAAGTCTCCTTCTTCCTCTTAAGAAGACATTCAAGCTCTCTTGTCAACCATGGTTCCCTCACTTGACTGCCTGACCGGGACATACATATCAAGGACACGCAGTATCTGTTCCTTGAACAAGTTCCACATTTCACTTGTGTCCTTCCCTGACAGCCTATGTTCCCTACTTATGCATTTCAATTCTTGTCTGACAGCATAGTATTTACCCTTCCCCCAATTGTAAACCTTGCCCTGTTGCATGCACCTATCCCTCTCCATTACTAAAGTGAAAGTCACAGAATTGTGGTCACTATCTCCAAAATGCTCCCCCACTAACACAACTACCACTTGCCCTGCTTCATTACCAAGTACCAAATCCAATATGGCCTCCCCTCTGGTCGGACAATCTACATACTGTGTTAGAAAAGCTTCCTGGACACACTGCACAAACACCACCCCATCCAAACTATTTGATCGAAAGAGTTTCCACTCAATGTTTGGTAAGTTGAAGTCACCCATGGCTACTACCCAGTGACTTCTGCACCTTTCCGAAATCTGTTTCCCAATCTGTTCATCCACATCTCTGCTGTTATTGGGGGGCCTATATGAAACTCCCAACAAGGCGACTGCTCCTATCCTATTTCTGACTTCAACCCATACTACCTCAGTAGGCAGATCCTCCTCGAACTGCCTTTCTGCAGCTGTTATACTATCTCTAATTAACAATGCCACCCCCCACCTCTTTTACCACCCTCCCTAATCTTATTGAAACATCTATCACCAGGGACCTCCAACAACCATTTCTGCCCCTCTTCTATCAAAGTTTCCGTGATGGCCACCACATCGTAGTCCCAAGTACCGATCTATGCCTGAAGTTCACCCACCTTATTCCTGATGCTTCTTGCGTTGACACACTTCAACCCATCTCCTTGCCTGCAAGTACTCTCCTTTGTCAGTGTTCCCTTCACCACTGCCTCACCAAATGCTTTGGTGGCCTGAATATCGGCTACCTTAGTTGCTGGACTACTAATCCGGTTCCCATTCCCCAGCCAAATTAGTTTAAACCCTCCCGAAGAGTACTAGAAACCCTCCCTCCCAGGATATTGGTGCCCCTCTGGTTCAGATGCAACCCATCCTGCTTGTACAGGTCCCACCTTCCCCAGAATGCGCTCCAATTATCCAAATACCTGAAGCCCTCCCTCCTACACCATTCCTGCAGCCACGTGTTCAACTGCACTCTCTCCCTATTCCTAGCCTCGCTATCAGGTGGCACCGGCAACAAACCAGGGATGACAACTCTGTCTGTCCTGCCAATGTGGATCTCTTTTCCGAAAGAATGTAGTTAAATCAGTACATGGTCAAGTCCTACCATGCTTTGCGTATGTTGTTTTAACCTGAGAGCGAGCATACATTTGCTTCTTTACAGACATTCAACTCTTTTAACCTGAGAGCATACATTTGCTTCTTGATTCTGTTACAGACATTAAAATGTTTGGTATAAGCTTACAGGTGCCTATGACCGGCAAGTGCCCTCGAACAATCCACCCTTTCAGTAAGGGGACTAGGTCTGGTTCCCAGGCCTTAACCCAATTTGTTAATTTTTATTGATCTATTTTATTCGCTCGGTATTCTTTGCCTCTTGTGCTGGCCAGTCACACAATTTCAGGAATTCCGGACATCTAAATCAAATTGATATATTCCAAATTAGGCCATCCCTCTGACATGCAAAACTTCTTACTGGTTTCAATGGTAGTTTTTACTTCCTTTCCTCATGCGTAGTGATGACATGATTGGCAGGTCATGATACTGTTATGGGCCAGGGTTCAGAGAACTCCAAAGTGTATCATGGAGTACCTGACCCACAATTTTTAATAGATTGTGGTATAGGGAGCACACGGCCCACTCTACAGGTGGGGTACAGCAGAAATCGAAAAGTATTTTTTGAAGCAAAACAATGTCTATTCTATGAACTCAAGTTAATCTTCTCAACACATACAGTGAACATCTTAGATACCATCAATTCAAATACAACCCCCAAATAATACAACACTAAGTAATCCTGAATAACTTCCCAAACAATATCCAGAAGACACAAGAAACACCTTGTAACAGAAGCACATTAGGTTTACATTCACGACTGAGAACATTTAGAATTCTGAATTCACCAAATGATCAAGGGATAGTCTTTTCATGGCAGAGAGAACAGCAGTACACCCGCTTTGTCTGGCTTCAGCTCCAACACTGAAAACAAAACTAAAACACACCCTGCAGCAAACAGCCTAAAACGAAAGTAAAAAGCTGACAGACAGCCCAGCTCCATCCAAACTCTGACATCACAGCAGTAATATGAGCAGCCAAACATTTCTTAAAGTGACATTCTCATGACACCCCCCCCCCCCAAAGAAAATCATCCACTTCAAGATGGTTTTTCACCTTTTCGTTATCCATTAAGAAATGCACACAGAAAATATACTTTTTCGTTTCAAAAAACAACACACGCAAACAGTTATAATAATATAGTCCATTGTTTTCTTCCTCCAACTGAAATCCTTTTCTTTGAACAATAAGGTCACTGCACGATCCGTCCATTTCTCTACGCTGCGGCATTTTTTAAAAAGTCAAATACTTTAGTTTAATCTGATCGCAGAGTCCCTTGTAATTCTCCGACACATGAGCATTGGTTATCACAGCTTTCAGGCAGTCAAATGCCTGTTGAAAATCTGCTGGCCACTGAAATTTTTGAAGTTTCTTCAGCAAATCCATCAGTGGAGCAATCACGCGACAAAACTTTTGAACAAATGTTCGATCAAATCCACTCGTGCTAAGAAATTGCATTATTTCCCTTTGTCTTGAGAGTATTGAAAACTCCTCAATAACTGTTGGTTTCACATTCCATATGACCATTCGACCCTGTCCGATTGTATGGCCAAGGAAAGTGGCATGGGCTTTTCCAAATTTAATTTTGGCTAGATTTATTACCAAACCTGCCTCCTGAAGTCAATCAAATAACTCCATCAAATGTTTTAAATGTTCTGTCCGTGTCTGGGTGAAAATTATCAGATCATCGATGTTTACCACACAATTGGGTAATCCTGAAACAACTTTGTTAGTTAACCGTTGAAATGTGGCTGGGGCGTTTTTCATGCCAAATGTCATAACTTTGAATTGGTATATAACATCTGGAGTCATATAAGCTCAAATCTCCTTCGCCCTTTTGGATAAAGGTACCTGCCAGTAAGCTTTAAGTAAATCCAGTTTGGAAATAAAAGCTGATTGTCCCACTTTCTCAATGCAATCCTCCAATCATGGGATAGGATAAGAGTCCGTTCTTGTAACTGCATTAACCTTTCTATAGTCCACACACAACCATTGGGTACCGTCTGGTTTAGGTACAACCACTATGGGTGACCTCCATTGACTGCAACCCATTTCAATTATGCTATTATTAAGCATACTCTCAATCCCTTTGTTAACATGTCCCAATTTTAAAGGGTTAAGTCAATATGGAATTTGTTTGATTGGAACAACATTTCCTGTATCCACATCATGTATCGCCATTTTAGTACTTACCAATTTATCTCTTCAAACTTGCCCACATGATATCAATAACTTTTTCAGATCAGTTTGTTCTTCCTCTGGAAGGGAACTCAACATTTTATCCCAATTTTTAAGAACATCCTCGTTTTCCAATTTAATTTGAGGTATGTCAAATTCAGTCATCTAGATTTGGTTCGTCACTTTGAGTTAGAATCATGAAAACCTCCTCCTTTTTCTCTCCTTCCCTTTCAAAGTACCTTTTAAGCATATTCACATGACACACTCGGTGAGTCTTCTTTCTATCCGATGGTTTTACCACAAAGACGTGCAGGTTATGTGGATTGGCAATGCTAAATTGCCCATTGTGTCCAAAAAGGTTTGGAGGGGTTAATGGGTTCAGGGGATAGGATGGAAGTGAGGGCTTAAGTGGGTCGGTGCAGACTCGATGGGCCGAACGGCCTCCTTCTGTTATGTATGTTCTATGGTCTATAATTCACCGCACTTAATTTACTTTAAATCTGATAAGGTCCACAAAACCTTTTTTTCAAAGGTTCACCTACCAGTGGCAACAATACTAAAACTTTATCTCCACAGGCAAAACTCTGATCTTTGGATTTCTTGTCCGCTACCCGTTTCATCACATTTTGAGCAACTTTTAACTAATGTCTAGACAATTCACCTGCTCTATTCAATCGTTCCCCAAAATTTGACACGTAATCCAATAATGTAATTTCTGATTTCTCACTCACCAATTTTTCCTTAATAAATTTAAGTGGTCCTCTTAGCTCATGACAAAAAATTAGTTCAAAAGGACTGAATTTAGTTGACTCATTAGGTGCATCCCTAATTGCAAAAAGTACAAATGGAATTCCATTATCCCAATCCTCTGGATAATCATGACACTAAGCCCTCAACATTGTCTTTAATGTCTGATGCCAACTTTCTAATGCACCCTGCGATTCTGGATGGTACGCAGTTGATTTAAATTGTTTTATTCCTAAGCTATCCATAACTTCTTTGAATAACCTTGAGGTAAAATTTGATCCTTGATCCGATTGTATTTCTGTGAGTAGTCCATACCTAGTAAAGAATTTAAGTAATTCCTCCACAATCTTTTTAGCTGTTATATTATGTACTGGGATGGCATCTGGAAACCTGGTAGTCACATCCATTATAGTCAAAAGAGATTGATTCCCATTTTTCGTTTTAGGAAGCGATTCTACACAATCAATCAGGACCCTTGTGAAAGGTTCCTCAAATGCTGGAATGGGTATTAAGGGCGATTGTTTTATCACTGCTTGAGGTTTCCCTATCACTTGACATGTATAACATGATTGACAAAATGTAACTACATCTTTATGTAGACCAGGCCAATAAAAATGTTTTTTTTTATTTTAGCTTGAGTTTTCCTTATTCCCACTGGTACTCTTTTAAAAAAAAAAAATTTTTATTCAAATTTTTCAACAACCAATTTTCTTCCAACAATAAAATAAACAAGGTTTGGAATAAACAGAAAGAAGGACCCCCCCCCCCCCCAATACAAAGCAATAAATTAAGAACAATACAAAAAATAAGAAAGTAACAAACAGCCGCAAAAACAAACCCCCTTAACAGACCCCTAACCCACCCCCCCTTACTCTCCCCCCCCCCCCCCCCCACCCCCGGGTTGCTGCTGAGATTGACCACCCTCTAACCCTCCACCAGAAAATCGAGAAAAGGCTGCCACCGCCGGAAGAACCCTTGTACCGACCCCCTCAGGGCAAACTTGACCTCCAGCCTGATGAACCCGGCCATGTCGTTGATCCAGGCGTCCGGGCTCAGGGGCTCCGCGTCCCTCCACTGCAAAAGAATCCTATGCCGGGCTACTAGAGTCGCAAAGGCCAGGGTACCGGCCTCTTTCGCCTCCTGCACTCCCGGCTCCGATGCTACGCCAAAGATCGCGAGCCCCCAGCCTGGTTCCACTATGGAACCGACCACCTTGGACAAGGTCCCCGCCACCCCCTTCCAAAACCCCTCCAACGCCGGACACGCCCAGAACATGTGCGTGTGGTTCGCCGGGCCTCCCGAACACCTCCCACACATGTCCTCTCCCCAAAGAACCGGCTCATCCTGACCCCAGTCATGTGCGCCCTATGCAGCACCTTCAGCTGAATTAAGCTGAGCCGTGCGCAAGAAGAGGACGAGTTCACCCTCCCCAGGGCGTCCGCCCACGTCCCCTCGTCAATCTCCTCCCCTAGCTCCTCCTCCCACTTTGCTTTCAGCTCTTCCACCGAGGCCTCCTCCTCCTCCTGCATCACCTGATAAATTGCCGAGAACCTACCCTCAGCGACCCACGTCACCGAGAGCACCCTATCCTGCACCCCCCTAGGCGGCAGTAGCGGGAGCTCCGCCACCTGCCGCTTAACAAATGCCCTATTCTGCATATACCTGAAAGTATTCCCGGGGGGACACCCCACTTCTCCTCCAACTCCTCTAAAATCGCAAACTTCCCACCAAGGAAAAGGTCCCCCATCCGCCTGATGCCTGCCCTATGCCAACTCAAAAACCCATCATCTATTCCCCTGGTGCAAACCGGTGATTGCCCCATATCGGGGCCCACACTGAGGCCTTCACTTCTCCCCTATGCAGCCTCCACTGGCCCAAAAGTTTGAGGGAAGCCACCACTACTGGACTCGTAGAATACCTTGCCGGGGGGGGAGTGGGAGCGGGGCCGTCACCAATGCCTCCAAACCTGTACCCACACAGGACACCACCTCCAACCTCTTCCATGCGGCACCCTCCCCCTCCATCACCCACCTACGAATCATTGCCACATTCGCAGCCCAGTAAGACCCACACAAGTTGGGCAACGCCAAACCGCCTACCTCCCTGCCTCGCTCCAGGAATACCCTCCTCACCCTCGGGGTCTTCCGCGCCCACACGAACCCCAGAATACTCATATTTACCCTCCTAAAAAAAGCCTTCGGAATCAATATGGGGAGGCACTGAAAGAGAAACAAAAACCTCGGGAGCACCGTCATCTGAACTGACTGGACCCTACCCGCCAAAGAGAGTGGCAGCGCATCCCACCTCCTAAACTCCTCCTCCATCTGTTCCACCAGCCTCGAAAAGTTTAGCCTATGCAGGGCCCCCCCAGCTCCTAGCTATCTGGACCCCAAGATATCTAAAGTTCCTCTCCGCCCTCTTCACCGGGAGCTCTCCTATCTCCCTCTCCTGGTCACCCAGGTGCAGCACAAACAGCTCACTCTTCCCCACATTGAGCTTATAGCCTGAAAAATCCCCAAACTCCCGAAGTATCCTCAACAACTCTGCCATCCCCCCCGCCGGATCCGCGATGTACAACAGTAAATCATCTGCGTACAGTGACAACCGGTGCTCCTCTCCCCCCCCCCACCCCCAAACCCAGCACAATCCCCCTCCAGTTCTTCAAATCCCTCAGCACCATGGCCAACGGCTCAATCGCTAACACGAAGAGCAGGGGAGACAAGGGGCACCCCTGCCTCGTCCCCCGGGACAGCTGAAAGTCCTCTGACCTCCTCCCATTCGTCACCACACTCGCTACCGGGGAACTATACAGCAGCCTCACCCAGCTAATGAATCCCTCACCAAACCCAAACCTCCTCAGCACTTCCCACAGGTAGCTCCACTCCACCCTGTCAAAAGCTTTCTCCGCATCCATCAATGCTACTATTTCCGCCTCTCCATCCGCCGACGCCATCATCATGACACTAAGAAGCCGCCGCACATTGACATTCAGCTGCCTCCCCTTCACAAACCCCGTTTGGTCCTCATGGATAACCATTGGGACCACATCTTCCACCCTCCTGGACAGTATCTTAGCCAACAACTTTGCGTCCACGTTGAGGAGCGAGATCGGCCTGTAAGACCCACACTGGAGGGGGTCCTTATCTGCTTCAGGATCAGTGAGATTATTGCTCTAGACATCGGTCGGGGGCAAAGCCCCCCCCCCCTCACTCGCCTCATTCAGGATCCTCACTAGCAGCGGGCCCAGCAAGTCATAGAACATAGAACATAGAACACTACAGCGCAGTACGGGCCCTTCGGCCCTCGATGTTGCGCCGACCTGTGAAACCATCTGAAGCCTATCTGACCTACACTATTCCATTTTCATCCATATGTCTATCCAGTGACCACTTAAATGCCCTTAAAGTTGGCGAGTCTACTACTGTTGCAGGCAGGGCGTTCCACACCCCTACTACTCTCTGAGTAAAGAAACTGCCTCTGACATCTGTCCTATATCTATCACCCCTCAATTTAAAGCTATGTCCCCTCATGTTGGTCATCACCATCCGAGGAAAAAGACTCTCACTGTCCACCCTATCTAACCCTCTGACTATCTTATATGTCTCTATTAAGTCACCTCTCAGCCTTCTCCTCTCTAACGAAAACAACCTCAATTCCCTGAGCCTTTCCTCGTAAGACCTTCCCTCCATACCAGGCAACATCCTAGTAAATCTCCTCTGAACCCTTTCCAAAGCTTCCACATCATTCCTATAATGTGGTGACCAGAACTGCACGCAGTACTCCAGGTGCGGCCGCACCAGAGTTATGTACAGCTGCAGCATGACCTTGTGGTTCCGAAACTCAATCCCCCTGCTTATAAAGGCTAGCACACCATATGCCTTCTTAACAGCCCTATTAACCTGGGTGGCAACTTTCAGGGATTTATGTACCTGGATGCCGAGATCTCTCTGTTCATCTACACTACCAAGAATCTTGCCATTAGCCCAGTACTCTGCATTCCTGTTACTCCTTCCAAAGTGAACCACCTCACACTTTTCCGCATTAAACTCCATCTGCCACCTCTCAGCCCAGCTCTGCAGCTTATCTATGTCCCTCTGTATCCTATAACATCCTTCAGCACTATCCACAACTCCACCGACCTTCGTGTCATCTGCAAATTTCCTAACCCATCCTTCTACACCCTCTTCCAGGTCATTTATAAAAATGACAAACAGCAGTGGCCCCAAAACAGATCCTTGCGGTACACCACTAGTAACTGAACTCCAGGATGAACATTTGCCATCAACCACCACCCTCTGTCTTCTTTCAGCTAGCCAATTACTGATCCAAACCGCTAAATCATCTTCAATTCCATACTTCCTTATTTTCTGCAATAGCCTACCATGGGGAACCTTATCAAACGCCTTACTGAAATCCATATACACCACATCAACAGCTTTACCCTGATCCACCTGTTTGGTCACCTTCTCAAAAAACTCAATAAGGTTTGTGAGGCATGACCTACCCTTCACAAAACCGTGTTGACTATCGCTAATCAACTTGTTCTTTTCAAGATGATTATAAACCCTATCTCTTATAACCTTTTCCAACATTTTACCCACAACCGAAATAAGGCTCACAGGTCTATAATTACCAGGGTTGTCTCTACTCCCCTTCTTGAACAAGGGGACAACATTTGCTATCCTCCAGTCTTCCAGCACTATTCCTGTCGACAAAGACGACATAAAGATCAAGGACAAAGGCTCTGCAATCTCCTCCCTGGCTTCCCAGAGAATCCTAGGATAAATCCCATCTGGCCCAGGGGACTTATCTATTTTGACATTTTCCAAAATTGCTAACACCTCCTCCTTTTGAACCTCAATTCCATCTAGCCTGGTCGACTGAACCTGAGTGTTCTCCTCGACAACATTGTCTTTCTCCAGTGTAAACACTGACGAAAAATATCCATTTAATGCTTCGCCTATCTCCTCTGATTCCACACACAACTTTCCACTACTATCCTTGATTGGCCCTAATCTTACTCTAGTCATTCTTTTGTTCCTGATATACCTATAGAAAGCCTTAGGGTTTTCCTTGATCCTATCCGCCAACGACTTTTCGTGTCCTCTCCTCGCTCTTCTTAACTCTCCCTTTAGGTCCTTCCTGGCTAACTTGTAACTCTCAAGTGCCCTAACTGAGCCTTCATGTCTCATCCTAACATAAGCCTTCTTCTTCCTCTTGACAAGTGCTTCAACTTCCTTAGTAAACCACGGTTCCCTTGCTCGACAACTTCCTCCCTGCCTGACAGGTACATACTTATCAAGGACACGCAGTAGCTGTTCCTTGAAAAAGCTCCACATTTCGATTGTACCCATCCCCTGCAGTTTCCTTCCCCATCCTATACATCCTAAATCTTGCTGAATAGCATCATAATTGCCTTTCCCCCAGCTATAATTCTTGCCTTGCGGTATATATCTATCCCTGCCCATTGCTAAAGTAAACATAACCGAGTTGTGATCACTATCACCAAAGTGCTCACCTACATCAAAATCTAACACCTGGCTGGGTTCATTACCCAGTACCAAATCCAATGTGGCCTCGCCCCTTGTTGGCCTATCTACATACTGTGTCAGAAAACCCTCCTGCAAATGCACAAAAACTGACCCATCTATAGTACTCGAACTATAGTATTTCCAGTCAATATTTGGAAAGTTAAAGTCCCCCATAACAACTACCCTGTTACTCTCGCTCCTGTCAAGAATCATCTCTGCAATCCTTTCCTCTACATCTCTGGAACTATTCGGAGGTCTATAGACAACTCCCAACAGGGTGACCTCTCCTCTACTGTTCCTAACCTCGGCCCATATTGCCTCAGTAGACGAGTCCTCAAGCGTCCTTTCTACCGCCGTAATACTTTCCTTGATTAACAATGCCACACCCCCCCCTCTTTTACCATCTTCTCTGTTCTTACAGAAACATCTAAATCCTGGAACCTGCAACAACCATTCCTGTCCCTGCTCTACCCATGTCTCCGAAATCGCCACAACATCGAGATCCCAGGTACCAACCCATGCTGCAAGCTCACCCACCTTATTCCGGATGCTCCTGGCGTTGAAGTAGACACACTTCAAACCAGCGTCCTGCTTGCCGGTGCCCTCTTTCGAACTTTTAACCCTATCCCTGACCTCACTACTCTCAACATCCTGTACACTGGGACTACAATTTAGGGTCCCATCCCCCTGCTGAATTAGTTTAAACCCCCCGAAGAGCACTAACAAATCTCCCCCCCAGCATATTGGTACCCCTCTGGTTCAGGTGAAGACCATCCTGTTTGTAGAGGTCCCACCTAACCCAGAATGAGCCCCAATTATCCAGGATACCAAAACCCTCCCTCCTGCACCATCCCTGTAGCCACGTGTTCAACTCCTCTCTCTCCTTATTTCTCACTTCGCTAGCACGTGGCACGGGTAACAACCCAGAGATAACAACTCTGTTTGTTCTAGCTCTCAGCTTCCACCCCAGCTCCCTGAATTTCTGTCTCAAATCCCCATCTCTCTTCCTACCTATGTCGTTGGTACCTATGTGGACCACGACTTGGGGCTGCACCCACTCCCCCTAAAGGATCCCAAAAACACGATCAGAGACATCACGAACCCTGGCACTTGGGAGGCAACACACCAACCGTGAGTCTCTTTCGTTCCCACAGAACGTCCTGTCTGTTCCTCTAACTATGGAGTCCCCAATGACAAGTGCTCTGTTCCTCTTCTCCCTTCCCTTCTGAGCAACAGGGACAGACTCTGTGCCAGAGACCTGTGCCCTATTGCTTACCCCTGGTAAGTCGTCCCCCGCAACAGTATCCAAAACGGTATACTTGTTATAGAGGGGAACGACCACAGGGGATCCCTGCACTGCCTGCCGGTTCCCTCTCCCTCCCCTGACAGTAACCCATCTACCTTCTTCTTTTACCTGAGGTGTGACTACCTCCCTATAACTCCTCTCAATAACCTCCTCCGCCTCCCGAATGATCCGAAGTTCATCCAGCTCCAGCTCCAGGTCCCTAACGCGGCTCTCGAGGAGCTGGAGTTGGGCGCACTTCCCGCAGATGTAGTCCGAAGGGACACTAGAGGTGACCCTTTCCTCCCACATTCTGTAGGAGGAACATTCAACTGCCCTAGCCTCCATTCCCACTGAACTAACTTCCCAACTACTGAAAAATAAAAATAAAAAACTTGTTATTTTAGCAATCCAACGGACAGAACTTTTTTTTTTGGTTAGAGGAGGAGGATGGGTGGGAGACACTACGTAAGTAGTGTTTCGGGTAAAGCTGTCACTCGAGAACAACCCCTTCACAAACCACCTTCAACTTACGCTGACCACAGGAGGTCTGAGAACTTCTTATAAAACTCCACCTGGAACCCGTCAGGTCCCTGTGCTTTCCCTGTCTGCATGTTCCCCAGTGCCTCCATCAGCTCCTCCAACTTGATTGGGGCCCCCAGACCCTCCACCCGCTCTTCCTCCACTCTTGGGAACTCCAGCTTATCCAGAAAGCGGTCCATCCCGCCCACCTGCCTAGGGGGCAACGACCGGTCCAGCCCCTCGTAAAAGGATCTGAACACCCCATTAATGTCCTTACCACTCCGCACCAGGTTCCCTCCTGCATCTGTGACTCCCCCTATCTCTCTCACTGCCTCCCGCTTCCGGAGCTGGTGGGCCAGCATCCGACTTGCCTTCTCCCCGTACTCATATACCGCCACCTGCGCCCTCCTCCACTGCGCCTCCGCCTTCCGGGTGGTCAGTATATCGAGCTCCGCTTGAAGACTGCGACGCTTCCACAAAAGCCCCTCTTCCGGGACATCCGCATACCTCCCGTCCACCCTTTCCATTTCGTCCACCAACCTCTCCTTCTCAACCCTCTCCCCTCTCTCCCTGTGTGCACGAATAGATATCAGCTCCCCTCTAACCACCGCCTGCAGCGCTTCCCAGACCACCCCAACTTGCACCTCCCAGTTGTCTTAGCTTCCAAATACCCCTCTATACCCCTACGGACCCGCCCACATACTTCCTCCTCTGCCAGAAGACCCACATCTAACCTCCACAGCGAGCGCTGATCCTTCCCCTCCCCCAGCTCCAGGTCCACCGAATGCGGAGCGTGGTCAGATATGACTATCGCCGAATACTCCGCCCCCCCCACTCTCGGGATTAGCGCCCTGCTGAGAACAAAAAAGTCAATCCGGGAATAAGCCTTGTGGACATGGGAGAAAAAGGAAAACTCCCTACCTCCCGGCCTCAAAAACCTCCAAGGGTCTACCCCTCCCATCTGATCCATGAACCCCCTCAGCACTGAGGCCGTCGGCGGCCTCTTGCCCGTCCTTGACCTCAAACGATACAGAGCTGGATCCAACACCATATTAAAATCCCATCCCAAGATCAAGCCCGCCCACTCCAGGTCCGGGATCCGGCTCAACATTCGCCGCATGAAGCCTACATCGTCCCAGTTAGGGGCGTACACATTAACCAGAACCACCTGCTCCCCTTGCAGCTTACCACTCACCATTACGTATCTGCCACCACATTCAACGCCACAAATGACAAGCTCTTGCCAACTAAAATCGCCACCCCTCGATTCTTCGCATCTAGCCCTGAGTGAAACACCTGTCCAACACAGCCTCTTCTCAGCCTCACCTGATTCGCCACCTTAAGGTGCCTCTCCTGGAGCATAGCCACGTGCACTCCCAGCTCCTTCAAATGCGCCAAGACCCGGGACCGCTTCACCGGTCCATTCAGCCCCCTCAGGTTCCATGTGACCAGCCGAATCTGGGGGGTCTTCCCCCTCCCACTGCGCCGGTCAGCCATAGCTCTCCCTCGGCTCACCACATGCCCGCAGAACCCCCCAGGCCTGTTCCCCATGGTGGCAGACCCCCCTCCCAATCTCCCCATAACCAGCAGTTCCCCTTTGGCCCCTGCAGCAGCAACCCGGTACCCCCACCTATTTCCCCCCCCACAAGCCCCCCCCCCCCCCCCCCCCCCCAAGCTAGGGACCCCTAGCTGCATAACTCCTTCCATCGTACTTCCGTAAGTCAGCTGACTCCTGCTGGCCCCAGCTGCTCCCACCATCCCAACGTCCCCCCCCACCCCGATGCAACACAAACCCCCTCCCAGTGCCGGCCCCGCCCACTGCTCCACCAGCGCGGGAAGAAAACCCGCGCTTCCATCCCAAACCCCGCCCCCCCGACCCAACACAAGGGAAAAAGATGGGCATGTGACCCAGCGGGGCCGCGAACAGCTCCCCAGCCCTCCACCAGTGAAGAAATGAAAAAGCACCCAAATAAATAAAAAACAGCCACAAAAAGCAAAAAAGCAGAAAAGCAAAAAGGCATCATCAAACACAACCAATAAAAACGAAAGGATACCAAGGTGGACAAAGACTCCGGACAGTGTACATCATTCCCCAGCCCCCCAGTCCTCAGTTCGAGTCCAGCTTCTCTGCCTGGACAAAGGCCCAGGCCTCCTCCGGAGAATCGAAGTAGAGCTGGAAATCCTTGTAAGTGACCCAGAGGCGGGCCGGCTGTAGCAGGCCAAACTTCACCCCCTTCCTGGGAAGCTTTCCCTTCGGCCGATTGAAACCAGCCCTTCTCTTCGCCACCTCTGTGCTCCTGTCCTGATAAATCCTGATCTCTGCATTCTCCCACTTGCTGCTCCTTTCCTTCTTCGCCCATCTCAGCACACACTCACGGTCAACGAAGCAGTGAAAACGGACCAGCACCGCCCTAGGCGGCTTGTTCGGCCTGGGCTTCCTCAACAGCACTCGATGGGCCCCCTCCAGCTCCAAGGGTCCCTGGAACGACTCCGCGCCCATTAACGAGTTCAGCATCACAGCCACGTAGGCCCCCAAATCCGAACCTTCCAGTCCCTTCGGGAGGCCCAGAATCCGCAGGTTCTTCCGATAGGAGCGGTTCTCCATCTCCTCCATCCTCGCTAGCCACTTCTTGTGGAGCGCCTCGTGCGACTCCACCTTTACTGTCAGGCCCAGGTGTTCGTCCTCGCTCTCCGAGGCCTTTTGCCGTAGCTCTCGGATCTCTGCACCCTGAGCCGTCTGAGTCGCCATAAGCTTGTCCAGCGAGGCCTTAAACGGTTCCAGGATCTCAGCCTTCAGCTCTCTAAAGCAGCGCTGAAGCAGCTCCTGCTGCTCCTGCGCCCACTGCTGCCACGCTGCCGGTTCCCCGCCCGCCGCCATCTTGTTTTTCCTCCCTCGCACCTTTCTCTGCTCCAAAGCCGATTTTTTGACCGCTCCGCTCCTGGTCCAGTCCATCCACCGGCAGATAAGCACAGTGGATGTGTTCCCACACGAGAAAAAGTCCAACCAGCACCGCTACGGGCCCTTAAAAGAGCCTAAAAGACCAAAAATAGCAGGAGCTACCGAACGTGCGGCTTAGCTTCGCATCTACGCAACCGGAAGTCCTACCACTGGTACTCTTATACAATTCGCAACAGCTCCTTTCTATATTCTGCCAGCAATACTACTTGATGAACTTCTGCCTACTTTTTATCCGTCCGCATACGTAAAGGTCTCCATTTTCTCATCAAGACGTTACTTTTATGTTAACAACACTCTGGTATACACTCAGATTCCTCTTCCGTGTATGCTTTCTGATACATCCGTTTTATTTCGACATCTTTCTGTTGTAACTCCACCAGTTTTCCTGAACTAGAAATATCCGTCTCATCCTCCACCTGTTCTTGTTCTTTGTCAACCATCTGATCAAAAATTGTTTCTGATACTGGCACTTCAAATTGAAAAAAAAAATGAAAATCGCTTATTATCACGAGTAGGCTTCAGTGAAGTTACTGTGAAAAGCCCCTAGTCGCCACATTCTGGTGCCTGTTCGGGGAGGCTGGTACAGGAATTGAACCGTGCTGCTGGCGTGCCTGGGTCTGCTTTAAAAGCCAGTGATTTAGCCCAGTGTGCTAAACCAGCCCCAACTTCATCTTAACTCTTTGATTTCTCCTCTTGTCCTGGCGACCTTGTTACAACACAATCCAGAAAAATCCCACGTTACTCGTCCTTCAAAACTTCAATTGTCTGATTTTCCACTGGCTTATCAACCACAGTAGGCTTCACCTCACCTGCGATCCAGCTACATCATTACCCAAGATATACTGTATTCCTGGACAAGATAGTTTTTCTATTACTCCTACAACCACTTCACCACTCTTCACTGGACTTTCCAACCTTACCTTCTATAATGGAACACTACTCCTCTCACCCTGAATTCCACATATTACCACCTTTAATGGCAACATTCTTCCCAAACTACATAACTCCTCACCTCTCACCATTAATGATTGACCAGCTCCCGTATCTCTTAAAATCGTGACTGCTTTCCCTGCTCCTCTTGATACCATGAATAAACTTTACCCACACAAGTAAATTCATTAAAGACATCTGGCACCTCCTTGTCAATCACCTCTTGATCAGGATGTGCAATCTTTTGCACCTCCTTCGCTTCACTTGGGCTTTCCTTTACCACTTTAAAAACCCCACTGTCTTATCCTGTTTTACCACATTAGCCTTCCCAGTTCTTTTCTTCAACCACCAACACTGTGACTTTACATGGCCTACTTTATTACAGTGAAAACATTTGCAACTTTTCATTTATTTTCCACCCTCCTGGATTTCTTTTAAAATCTGAGGTACATGCTACTAATTATCTCCCATCAGATCACCTTTACCTTTGCCACTTGAGTATTTCTCATGTCCCCAGTTTCTATCCCTCACAGCCTGAAACTGATGTGGGAAACCAAGTTTTGATTTATGAAGTAATTTATAATCATCTGCCATTTTTGCTGCTAATCTCGTAGTTTTAACCCTCTGTTCTTCCACATAAGTTCTCACTACATCAGGAATTGAATTTTTAAATTCTTCCAAAAGTATCATTTCTCTGAGAGCTTCATAGGTTTGGTCTATTTTCAAAGCCCTTATCCACCTCTCAAAATTACTTTGTTTGAGCCGTTCGAACTCCATGTAAGTTTGACCAAATTCTTTCTTTAAATTTCTAAACCTTTGTCTGTGAGCTTCAGGCTCTAGTTGATATGCACCTAAGATGGATTTCTTCACCTCCTGATACGTCCCAGATACGTCCTCCGGTCGTGATGCAAACACTTCACTAGCCCTACCTACCAGCTTTGTTTGAATCAGTAATACCCACATGTCCTGTGGTCATTTTATTTGTTTAGCTACCTTCTCAAATGAAATGAAAAAGGATTCAACCTCCTTCTTGTAAAACCTTGGCAATGCTTGGACATATTTAAATAGATCCCCACCAGACTTTTGATTTTGACGCTCTTTTTCACTATACTCATCACTATCATCCAGTTATACGTTTCCCTTTACGTCTGCCAATTTTTAACTGACTGTCATGTTTCATGGCCATTTTCTGAAGTTCAAACTCTCTCTCTTTATCTTTTACCCTGATCTGTATCTCCCTTTCTCTTTCTTTTTGTTCTGCTCGGGCTATTCTTTCTTTCCTCCTTTCTTTTTCCTCTCTGCCTCCCTTTCTTTTTCCTCTCTTTCGTATGGAAGCTGCTTTAATTCTTTCTCATGTTCCATTTGTTTAATTTGTAACTGAATATTTGCCACTTCCAATGAGTCAAACTGTATCTCAGGCAACTTTAAATGCTTAGCCACCACCATAATTACTTCATCTTTTCGCATTTTGTCAGGTAACGTTAACTGCAATGTTTTTGCCAAATCTAACAGTCTGTTTTTAGTCTCTGTCTGTAAGTTACTGCGTGTGACCGTCTCCATCCCCAAAACCATCAGAGCCTCTGCAAGAGCCATTGTCCACAACACACTCCCCACTTAAACTAGAATACCACACATGAAAATCAACCACAATATGCTCACTCCTCACTGTCTTTAAGTTCACTGAGCCAATCCAATAGATAGACTTTTATCCCCATCGAGCCCCCAATTTGTTAGGGGCCAGGGTTTAGAGAACCCCAAGTTGTATCATGGAGTTCACCTGACCCACAGCATTTAATAGATTGTGGTATAGGGAGCACACGGACCACTCTACCGGTGTGGTACAGCAGAAATCAAAAAGTATTTTTAAAAACATAACAATGTTTATTCTATGAACTTAAGTTAACCTTTTTAAAACATACAGTGAACATCTTAGCAACCATCAATTCAAATACAACCTGCAAAGAATACAACACTTAGTAATCCTTAAAGCTTCCCAAACAACATCCAGAAAACACAATGAAATCAAATGAAATTTGCTAATTGTCACAAGTAGGTTTCAAATGAAGTTACTGTGAAAAGCCCCTAGTCGCCACATTCCGGCGCCTGTTCGGGGTGGCTGGTACAGGAATTGAACTGTGCTGCTGGCCTGTTTTGGTCTGCTTTAAAAAAGAAACACCTTTTAACAGAAGCACATTAGGTTTACATTCACTACTAAGAACATTTAGAATTCTGAATTCACCAAATGATCAACAGGTAGTCTTTTCATGGCAGAGAAAACAGCAGTACACCTGCTTTGCCTGGCTTCAGCTCCAACACTGAAAACAAAACTAAAACACACCTGCAACAAACAGCCTAAAATGAAAGTAAAAGGCTGACAGACAGCTCAGCTCCACTCACACTTTGACATCACTGCAGTAATATGAGCAGCCAAACATTTCTTAAAGCGACATTCTCATGACAATACCCCAGGCCAATACGAAGATTAGCCGTATGCGCATGTGTGTATGCCATATTATCCTAATCCATGGATGGATGTTTATGTTCATCCCGCAGTTCCAGACGTTCTCCGACCATCTCTGATATTGTAGCTCGTTGTTGGCATCTTCCTCTAAAATTTTAATCTTTATCTCCAATGGGTGGTTGAGCGGACCTGAATAGCCAAACCAAAGTTTTATTTACCTTAATACCTCAGCTAAGTGCGCAATGGGGGCGTTTTCTGCTTCCTCGTAATCTTGTAAGTGATCATGTAACTGATCCGTGATGTTAATAATCTTGGTCCCACTGCATCTCACGTGAATTATTCTGGCCTGCCCTTTGGTGAAGGTGTAAAGCAGAGATTTGGCTGTGAGATAGGACATTGCAGGTTTTGATAAGTGTAGGAGTTCTCAGTGGTAGCGCTGCAGTATTTTCCTTTTCCTCCATAACCTGCCCTGGAAATGTGCATGGGGCAGGTGTAATGTCTAAGACACAACCATGAGTTCTGTTGAACTCACATTTGTCCAACTCTCCCTGTCCCACCGGATGGGGGCACACCATAATGTCCCTTTTCTGTTTACACCCCGTGAGGTAGCTCTCATATAGTGTATTATTCCTGCGTTTTTCAGATAGTACTGGAGGGAGGGTTAGCCTATACAATTCCAATGTTCTCCAGTTGGTAGTGAGGGAATGGCCGTGAATCCAGTGTGATGTTAAGGATTATTAAGATCACCCCTACCCCCATTATATCGCCCATTTTGCAGTCAGGATCACTGAGTATAGTCTGGTTAGTCCCTTCAGAGTATAGTTGTCCAGCGTCCCTTGTTATTTCATTAGCTTAGACGGTTGTGGGCTGTCTATCCAATCAGGCACCTCCCCGCTTTGGATATGATCAAGGTTGTGTCTCAGCTGCCCCACCATCCATAAGCCATGCGTGTGACAGAGCTTCCCCTGCCGGAGCCTTCCGGCATCCTCCCTTCTCAGTTGATGAGTTTTTTGATTGTCTTCGCATGGGCCTCTAACAGTTATCCCATCCAATTGTATGCCCAGGCTCACTTCCCCCAGGCTGGCCTGATCCTCCTTATTTCTTACTGCTCTCTCTAAGAGCTCTTTCATTATTCCTTTAAGTTGCTCCACCTTTGCATTTAGCCCTTGTATGTCAAGTGAATTTGCCACAGAAGTTCCTATGTTAAGTCCCTTCACCGCATCATTGATTATGCCTGTTCTTACCCTATGTACCTCAACCTGCCCTCGAAATCTAATGGCACCCGTGGCATCAACAGGCTGCTTCAATACAACCGTACTTACAACACTACACATATTTCTTTCCTGTTCTGAACCATATCCCAGCATCCGAACCCGCAAAATATTGATCAGTACAGGCACAATTTCATGCTTACCATACAGTATCTCCCCCTCATTAACAATTACAATCCCATTCTCTGGTCCCTTAGTGGTCATAGGGCATTGCCCACTGGGGCTGGTTTAGCACAGGGCTAAATTGCTGGCTTTGAAAGCAGACCAAGGCAGGCAAGCAGCATGGTTCAATTCCTGTACCAGCCTCCCCAAACAGGCGCTGGAATGTGGCGGCTTGGGGCTTTTCACAGTAACTTCATTTGAAGCCTACTTGTGACAAGAAGCGATTTTCTTTTCATTTCATTTCATTTCATTCCTTAGACAGGGTGTTCGAGGTGTGGCGTCAGAGGGGAAGGAAAACAAACATGTTGGGATAAGGCAACTGCTCCCACAATAACTACATATTCCCACCCCTTTGTTATGGGGCCCTGTGGGGGGATAGGTAGATTATCCCAAAAGTGCATCCATCCGGCTTGTTGGTGACACAGCTGACTCTTGTCATTAAAATATGTTCTATCATTGTTCCAGTCCCTGGCTGCTGGGATACATATCCCGTCAGTAAAATTATATGAAGCCCCATAGTTCATGTAGCTATGTTCATCCTGCATCCGTTGTGAAATCGGTGATGGCCGGGCGCTCTTATGGGCTTGTAGTTGTTCTGAAATCTCAAGAGGCATCAAGAGTCCCCACAGCCGAAATAGCCGTTATCGTTCCATTTAAAGGAAGGGATCCTGGTTGTCACCAGGTTTTGTCCGTATAAAATTTCTCCGGGATGAGCCAACCACATCTGTTATTCAGGTGCATTCCTCCCCAAGGAGGAGGAAACATGCTAAGGCATCCATGGCTGACAAAGGAAGTCAAGGACAGCATAAAAGCTAAAGAAAAAGCATACAAAGTGGTGAGGATTACTGGGAAGCCAGAGGATTGGGAAGCCTTTAAAAATGAGCAGAGAGGGCAGCACGGTGGCGCAGTGGTTAGCACTGCCACCTCACGGCACCGAGGTCCCAGGTTCGATCCCGGCTCTGGGCCACTGTCCGTGTGGAGTTTGCACATTCTCCACGTGTGTGCGTGGGTTTCACCCCCACAACCCAAAGATGTGCAGGCTAGGTGGATTGGTCACACTAAATTGCCCCTTAATTGGAAAAAATGAATTGGGTATTCTAAATTTATTTTTAAAAAGGGAGCAGAGGGCAACTAAAAAAGCAATAAGGGGGGAAAAGATGAAGTATCAGTGCAAGCTTGCTAGTAATATAAAGGAAGATAGGAAGAGTTTTTCAATATATAAAAGGTAAGAGAGAGGAAAAATAGACATTGGACCACTTAAAATGTGGCTGGAGAAGTATTAAAAGGAAACAAGGAAATGGCAAACAAACTGAATAGTTACTTTGCAACAGTCTTCATGGTGAAAGACATCAGTGGGATGCTAGAGCTCCAGGAGAACCAGGCGGCAGAGGTGAGTGCAGCAGCCATTACTAAGGAGAAGGTTCTGGGGAAACTGAAAGGTGTGAAGGTGGATAAATCACATGGATTAGAGGGATGACACCCCAGGGGTCTAAAAGGGATAGCTCAGGATATTGTGGAGACATTGATGATGATCTTTCAGCAATCACTGAAGAGGAAGGGTCCCAGAGGACTGGAAAGTGGCTAATGTAACACCCCTGTTTAAGAAAGGAGGGAGGCAGAAGACGGAAAATTATAGGCCGGTTAGCCTGACTTTGGTCATTGGCAAGATTTTAGAGTCCATTATTAAAGATGAGTTCGCGGAGTACTTGGTAGTGCATGATAAAATAGGACTGAGACAGCATGGCTTCGTCAAGGGGAGTTCATGTCTGACAAATCTGTTAGAGTTCTTTGAGGAAGTAACAAGGAAGTTAGACAAAGGAGAACCAGTGGACATAATTTATTTAGATTTCCAGAAGGCCTTTGACAAGTTGCGACATAGGAAACTGTTAAATAAGTTAAGAGCCCATGGTGTTAAGGGTAAGATCCTGGCTTGAATAGAGGATTGGTTGACTGGCAGAAGGCAGAGAGTGGGGATAAAGGGGTCTTTTTCAGGATGGCAGCAGGTGACTAGTGGCATACCTCAGGGGTCGGTGCTGGGACTACAACTTTTCACAATATACATTAATGATCTGGAGGAAGGAACTGAAGGCACTGTTGCTAAGTTTGCATACAATACAAAGATCTTTAGTGGATCAGGTAGTATTGAGGAAGCAGGCGGCTGCAGAAGGACTTGGACAGGCCAGGAGAGTGGGCAATGAAGCGGCAGATGGAATACAATGTGGAAAACGGTGAGGTTATGCACTTCGGAAGGAGAAATGGAAGCATAGACTATTTTCTAAATGGACAGATACTTAGGAAATCAGAAGCACAAAGGGACTTGGGACTTGTTCCCGATTCTCTTAAGGTTAACGTGCAGGTTCAGTCAGCAGTTAGGAAGGCAAATGCAATGTTAGCATTCATGTCAAGAGGGCTAGACCAGGGTTGTACTTCTGAAGCTATATAAGGCTCTGGCCAGACCCCATTTGGAGTATTGTGAGCAGTTGCCCTGTATCTAAGGAAGGATGTGCTGGCCTTGGAAAGGTTCCAGAGGAGGTTCACAGGAATGATCCCTGGAATGAAGAGCTTGTCGTATGAGGAACGGTTGAGGACTCTGGGTCTGTACTTTGTATCCCGATTAAAATTCCTTGTGTTTATCAAAAATACCCTGGAATCGTCAGTAAACATGGATTATAACCTTTGGAAAGAAAGATTTGTTAATTCCATTTCCCGTTGTTAGCTGTTTGACTCAAATCATTTAAGCTATGATCTCAAAATCACAATATCATGGGACATACGAGTATCATCCACACACAAACAGAGGAACATAGCAGGGTCTGTAATGGGAAATTCAAGGTTACTTTCCCAGAAAGATAATCCTGAGCAAATATAGTCCAAAACACAAAAACACAGACGCACGAACATCCACAGAAAACAAATGAGAAACAGATTCTTGCAGCTTGCAAATTTCAAAAGGTTAACCCTTAGCTGTCTCTTACGGCTACAGATTCTTAAAGAGACAGAGCAAATTCACAATTGCTTGATTGAAATACTAGGCAAGATTCTGCATTCTCCTTCATTACAAAACTTAAATTTATTTTATTTATTTTGTTCCTTTTCAGTCAATCCCCACTTACTGATTTAATAGGCATGAGCTATTCTTTGTGGATTTAAAATTTCAAATGCATTCTTGCCCAAACACAATGAGATCTGGGGCTGGTTTAGCTCACTGGGCAAAATCGCTGGTTTTTAAAGCAGGCCAAGCAGGCCAGCAGCACGGTTCGATTCCCGTACCAGCCTCCCCGGACAGGCGCCGGAATGTGGCGACTAAGGGCTTTTCACAGTAACTTCATTGAAGCCTACTCGTGACTCTAAGCGATTTTCATTTCATTTCATTTCATTCATTTTTCATTTCATTTCAGATTCTTAAATTCGTACCAATTTTCTCCAACCATGCTTACAATTTCCACATTTAACTGGTCTTGTCGAATTCCCATAAATTCCCTTAAACCTGACATTTTTTTGGACAATTTAAAACAAATCAACTGTCTTTTGTAATGATTAATTTTCCTATTTTCAATTTCCCTAAAGGGGCGGAGAATGGGCAGATAAACCTGGCATGCCATTGTGTCCCTTCACGTAATTTGAAGACTTATTTTGTTCTTTCCTTTAATTTTACTCAAATTTCTCTCTTTAAACTGATTTCAATTCCCAATGTTTGCAACTTAACCAGTGTTTAAAAGAAATCTTACTCATTTTTTTTAACTTAAATTAATTGGATTACTGCCAGGTTTATCTCAGAGGCACTGGCCTGGACGATTTGAATGGCTTAATCTCAAAGTCAAATCCAATCATGCAAATGTAAAACAATTTGAATTTATTTTTAGACAGGAACCCATTTGTTACATTTTTAACCTTAATCTTCTATTTACTTTATTCCCTTTTTTGGGGGAAGGGGTCAGCTGCGGGGTCCAGCACGCAGCTAGGGGGAGCTGTCATCCCCAGATATTTCTGATAAACCTTATTGAGTTTTCCAGACCTTTATAGTGTGCAGCAGAATGTCTATTGTAATGCACCCAGCTTCCACATTTTATCTATTGGGTTGCAATACCTCTGGGTGAGGAAAAGGGACATTGAACCTTCCCCTCCTTATTCCTCAATGAACCCGAGGTCTGTCTTTTTGGATTTAGTTTTATTTGATTTTTCTTTTTTCCTTTTGACATCTCCATTTTATCTAAATGGTGATTGAAGATCTAAACATTATTCGAATTCAGGATGTCCCCCTCGCAGGAAACCTCACCATTCAATAAAGTTAAAATCAGATTTAATAATCTTCTTGATAAACTTTTGTTCTGGTTGCCAAATGGCACATGGGGGAACCACTCCTGTCCCCATTTGAGCTCTGCTTTCTTTTCCACTGGCCAGGTTTGGGTAGGATCAGAACTGTTTAGTAATCTACTCTCCAAGGTCTGCTTTAAGTCCAAAACAACTTGTAGTAGACCGCCCTCAACCGACTGTCGGATCACAAGTCTGCCACTCTTCATACAAACCCATGATAAATAACCTTCAAACACATTAAATCAAGCCCGGCATTGCCCAAACGAACTACCTACCATTGCATGCCATCGTGCCTGAATTATTTTCTCTGTCAATTTGTTATGTTTCTCCACCATATGGCGGGTAAGGACCCCTCTGGTCCCACTCGAGCTCCAACGTTTCCCTTTTTTCCTTGACCATTTACTGGGTAGGATCAGACTCGTTAGAAATCTCCTCTTAGATTTCTGCTTTCAGTCCAGCGCTACTTGTAGTAGACACATCTCTTGGTTGATTGTCGAGTCACAAGTCTGCTATTATACACACAACCCCATGATAAATATCGTTAAAACTTTAAGAAATGCCTGACAACACCTATGTCTCTTAATGAACAACCTACCACTGTTTGACTGTTGGTTAGACCCTGTTCACAGGTTTGGAATTCGCTAAACACTAAAGGTCCCGGAATAAGTTTTAAAATACTTATTATGAGTAAATGTACGCACCCGGTATTCCATCGGTTTTTATCAATCACTGAATGTCTTTAAGACAGAGATAGATAGGTGTTTGATCAACAAGGGGATCAGGGGTTATGGGGAGAAGGCAGGAGAATGGGGATGAGAAAAATATCAGCCATGATTGAATGGTGGAGCAGACTCGATGGGCCGAGTGGCCTTATTCTGCTCCTATGTCTTATGGTCTTATAGGTGTTAGTAGTTCTCATATTTTACAACCTTTTTCACATCTATTTTCCTCGAGGTTGCGCTCTTGATTCTGTTGCACTTGAACCCGACCCTGACGTGCTTGTGGCTGTTTAATTAACCACCATAATATAACCCATATCCTCTCCCCAACTATCTCAAATTCTTGAAGTTACTGCAAACCTTGTTCCACTTGCAGTTACTTGTAAAGTAAAACACAAAAGATCCATTCTGCTTGGGACAGAGTGGGTTAACTAACCTGAATATATCTGACAATTCAAACCTTAAAGTTTGTAATTCCCAATTAAAAATATACATCTCCAGCTAGTAAAATTAAGGGTCAATTTTCTGCTTAATTGAAAAGAGGTGGAGTAAGAGTTCTCAATCAGACGTCATTTTGTCACCACTCTTCTTCTGTTTTACCAAGAAACATGATCATGGACCTATTTTATTTACCCATCTATCCTTTACACTTCCTTCTGCAATCTCAGAATTATTCCTTCTATACTGTACCAGCTGTTTCAGGGAAGTTTTAACCCTGGGCTAATCCAACACCAAATTGGTCATATGCATTTCAACTATTCCAACTTCCAATGAACCCTATCAAATTAATATTATCTTACTCTTACATGTATGAATTTGTATCCCGATTAAAATTCCTTGTGTTTATCAAAAATACCCTGGAATCGTCAGTAAACATGGATTATAACCTTTGGAAAGAAAGATTTGTTAATTCCATTTCCTGTTGTTAGCTGTTTGACTCAAATCATTTAAGCTATGATCTCAAAATCACAATATCATGGGACATACGAGTATCATCCACACACAAACAGAGGAACATAGCAGGGTCTGTAATGGGAAATTCAAGGTTACTTTCCCAGAAAGATAATCCTGAGCAAATATAGTCCAAAACACAAAAACACAGACGCACGAACATCCACAGAAAACAAATGAGAAACAGATTCTTGCAGCTTGCAAATTTCAAAAGGTTAACCCTTAGCTGTCTCTTATGGCTACAGATTCTTAAAGAGACAGAGCAAATTCACAATTGCTTGATTGAAATACTAGGCAAGATTCTGCATTCTCCTTCATTACAAAACTTAAATTTATTTTATTTATTTTGTTCCTTTTCAGTCAATCCCCACTTACTGATTTAATAGGCATGAGCTATTCTTTGTGGATTTAAAATTTCAAATGCATTCTCGCCCAAACACAATGAGATTCTTAAATTCGTACCAATTTTCTCCAACAATGCTTACAATTTCCACATTTAACTGGTCTTGTCGAATTCCCATAAATTCCCTTAAACCTGACATTTTTTTGGACAATTTAAAACAAATCAACTGTCTTTTGTAATGATTAATTTTCCTATTTTCAATTTCCCTAAAGGGGCGGAGAATGGGCAGATAAACCTGGCATGCCATTGTGTCCCTTCACGTAATTTGAAGACTTATTTTGTTCTTTCCTTTAATTTTACTCAAATTTCTCTCTTTAAACTGATTTCAATTCCCAATGTTTGCAACTTAACCAGTGTTTAAAAGAAAGCTTACTCATTTTTTTTAACTTAAATTAATTGGATTACTGCCAGGTTTATCTCAGAGGCACTGGCCTGGACGATTTGAATGGCTTAATCTCAAAGTCAAATCCAATCATGCAAATGTAAAACAATTTGAATTTATTTTTAGACAGGAACCCATTTGTTACATTTTTAACCTTAATCTTCTATTTACTTTATTCCCTTTTTTGGGGGAAGGGGTCAGCTGCGGGGTCCAGCACGCAGCTAGGGGGAGCTGTCATCCCCAGATATTTCTGATAAACCTTATTGAGTTTTCCAGACCTTTATAGTGTGCAGCAGAATGTCTATTGTAATGCACCCAGCTTCCACATTTTATCTATTGGGTTGCAATACCTCTGGGTGAGGAAAAGGGACATTGAACCTTCCCCTCCTTATTCCTCAATGAACCCGAGGTCTGTCTTTTTGGATTTAGTTTTATTTGATTTTTCTTTTTTCCTTTTGACATCTCCATTTTATCTAAATGGTGATTGAAGATCTAAACATTATTCGAATTCAGGATGTCCCCCTCGCAGAAAACCTCACCATTCAATAAAGTTAAAATCGGATTTAATAATCTTCTTGATAAACTTTTGATCTGGTTGCCAAATGGCACATGGGGGAACCACTCCTGTCCCCATTTGAGCTCTGCTTTCTTTTCCACTGGCCAGGTTTGGGTAGGATCAGAACTGTTTAGTAATCTACTCTCCAAGGTCTGCTTTAAATCCAAAACAACTTGTAGTAGACCGCCCTCAACCGACTGTCGGATCACAAGTCTGCCACTCTTCATACAAACCCATGATAAATAACCTTCAAACACATTAAATCATGCCCGACATTGCCCAAACGAACTACCTACCATTGCATGCCATCGTGCCTGAATTATTTTCTCTGTCAATTTTTTATGTTTCTCCACCGTATGGCGGGTAAGGACCCCTCTGGTCCCACTCGAGCTCCAACGTTTCCCTTTTTTCCTTGACCATTTACTGGGTAGGATCAGACTCGTTAGAAATCTCCTCTTAGATGTCTGCTTTCAGTCCAGCGCTACTTGTAGTAGACACGTCTCTTGGTTGATTGTCGAGTCACAAGTCTGCTATTATACACACAACCCCATGATAAAAATCCTTAAGAAATGCCTGACAACACCTATGTCTCTTAATGAACAACCTACCACCGTTTGACTGTTGGTCAGACCCTGTTCACAGGTTTGGAATTCGCTAAACACCACCCGGTCCCGGAATAAGTTTTAAAATACTTATTATGAGTAAATGTACGCACCCGGTATTCCATCGGTTTTTATCAATCGATCGAATCCTGTTGACTGCACCATTCTGTTAGCGTTGATGAATGTGAAAGAATCACTAGCTGCTCAGGTCAGTAGGATCAGTTTCAAGACCTGTGTATTGAGTCAGCTTCCACTTGGCTTATTCCCTGTGGCTCAACTCAGTACAGAGGGGAAAACACACATCAACAACCTGGACAAGATGGCTATTTAATCAAGCTTGTTACATATACACGGAGAACCGACCTGGATATCTGCCAAGATCTGTTCTGCCGAACAAAGGCCAGAACATAGTACTGATACAATTTTCAAAAACCCATAGCCCACCCCAGTTGGACGCGATCCAATCCCTGATGGAATTGCAAGCAATGTTTAAACTTCACCCAATGGAATTGCAAGCAGCGCATGATTGATCCTCATTCTGACAGCTGTGCATTCATTGTCTGTGAGAGCAGGTCCAGAAAAACCCGTATCCTGCATTGTTTCACAAAGACAAGATATCAGAAGTGATGTCCTTCCAGACACATTAGCTATCCTAAATCCCATCGTACTTATTACTGCTGTGTCCTAAAAATACATGTTTGATGGTTAATAATGATTACTCAGTCCTATAATTCATCTCAATCCTTAATAAAGTAACTTATGTAAAACTACTCTCATGGCGTGCTAACTATTCAGTTTTAAGAGGTATCAATGCTGAACCCCACCCTTTGAGGTCTATTCCAAAAGTCAAAACGGTTTATTTGTTACGCCAACAGGGAGCAAGTCTCCGGCTCACCCTGGGCTCGCTTCAAAAAATGAAGGAAATCTCATCATTTATACACATGTTCAGATACGTAACCGTCCAGCATGGCTGATCATGACCCAATCATTTGTTAACAGGCAGGATAAGATGGTATAATCTGCAATTAAAGGTTTATTCATGACTTTCTGATGTTATCAGACCCCATGTTTCTTGTCCTTGTTTCTTTGCATATCCACGTCCCCTTATCGTAACCTTGTCAGTGTCTGGTCCCATGAAATTAAATAAAATGTAAATCGCTTATTGTCACGAGTAGGCTTCAATGAAGTTACTTTGAAAAGTCCCTAGTCGCCACATTCCGCCGCCTGTCCGGGGAGGCTGGTATCGGAATCAAACCGTGCTGCTGGCCTGCTTGGTCTGCTTTAAAAGCCAGCGATTTAGCCGAGTGAGCTAAATCAGCCCCATTGTCTTATCATTGCCCTCATCATCCTTAATTTCGATGTCGAGATACCTGCTTTGGACTGGGGTGAGCTGAGTAAGAAGTCCTACAGCACCAGGTTAAAGTCCAACAGGTTTGTTTCGAATCACTAGCTTTCAGAGCACAGCTCCTTCCTCAGGTGAATGAAGAGGTGGGTTCCAGAAACATATATATAGACAAAGTCAAAGATGCAAGACAATACTTGGAATGCAAGACTTTGCAGATAATTAAGTCCTTACAGTTCCAGACAGAGCAATTGGAGAGAGGTATGATCACAGGTTAAGGAGGTGTGAATTGTCTCAAGCCAGGACAGTTGGTTGGATTTTGCAAGCCTAGGCCAGATGATGGGGGTGAATGTAATGCGACATGAATCCAAGGTTCCGGTTGAGGCCGTACTCATGTGTGCGGAACTTGGCTATAAGTTTCTGCTCGACCATTCTGCGTTGTCGCGCGTCCTGAAGGCCGCCTTGGAGAATGCTTAGCTGAAGATCAGACGCTGAATGCCCTTGACTGCTGAAGTGTTCCCTGATTGGAAGGGAACATTCCTGCAGGCGATTGTTGTGCGATGTCCGTTCATCTGTCGTTGCAGCGTCTGCATGGTATCGCCAATGTACCACGCTTTGGGACATCCTTTCCTGCAGCGTATGAGATAGGTAATCTCAAAATAGCAAAAAAGGTACTGATGCCAGTAGTAGTAACAGCTGTGAGTGAAAAAAATCAAGGTGAAAGGGCAGAAAGCCAAATTTTATTTTGACAAAATTGCCAATCCACTGCCACAGTTGAGCATTGGAGAGCCAGACAGGGTTCAAACCTTTAATGCTCTTAACAGGACTCAGCCCACGTGGCAATCTGGAATATTGTTGAAACCTCAATTGGACACGTGATAGATCTAACATGTGGTTTTAGCAGCACATTGCGATTACTAAAACTCAGTAGAAATTTAAGTTAAAACTTCTCAGGTACAAATAAGAATCTGCTTTATTTGTCTCTATTGCTTACAATTGAGAATCATTTAAAGTCTTATTCACTGATAAGTCCAGTTAACATAGGACTCACAGAGAGGCAATCTGTAGACAATTCAACTTTCAAACAATCACAGAAATGATTTTTCTTGTTTAGGCAAACAGCTCGCAATAACTTCAAAAGTCACAGTCAGAAAATGAACTATGAAAAAACAGAGAGACAGCGAAAAGTTAAGTCAAAGTATAGATTGATTCCGGAAAGAGAGAGAGATGGCCGAAAATCCATCACGGTAATACCAAATCATTTCAGACTTTAGCCATCTATCTTCACCCCAATGTAATTCTAATTGGTTTGGATTAACATCAAATGAGTTTGATTTGAGGGTTAGTTGTCACTTATTAATGGGCAACATTCACCTAAAATGTATTCTTGTATGAGCTTATGGAATGCGATTCTGCTTCCTTATCGCAAGCTGCTTGAACTGGATTCTTGCTGAGGACAATAGCGCCATTAGGTTCCTGCCCTGTTACGGAGCCTACCCTGTCCTTGGTCACTTTTTCTTGCAAATGTATTTGTTAGCTGAGTGAGAATGCTGTTTTAATCTATCTGTTTCTGTGTTCTGTTGAAGCTATGTTTTGAAATGCTGAATGGGTGTTTTGAAATGACCTGAGGTTATGAGTGAGTTTTAAAATAGTATTTAATAGACATGATGAGGAAATGGCTGAGGAACTGAACAGGTTTTTTGGGTCGGTCTTCACAGTGGAAGACACAAATAACATGCCAGTGACTGATATAAATTAGGTTATGACAGGTGATGACCTTGAGAGGATTGTTATCACTAAGGATAACACTAAGCTAATGGGGCTAAAGGTAGACAAGTCTCCTGGCCCTGATGGAATGCATCCCAGAGTGCTAAAAGAGATGGCTAGGGAAATTGCAGATGCACTAGTGATGATTTACCAAAATTCACTCGACTCTGGGGTGGTCCCGGTGGATTGGAAATTAGCAAACATGACACCACTGTTTAAAAAAGGAGGTAGGCAGAGAGCAGGAAATTATAGGCCAGTGAGCTTAACATCGGTAGTAGGGAAGATGCTGGAATCTATCATCAAGGAAGAAATAGCGAGGCATCTGGATAGAAATTGTCCCATTGGGCAGACGCAGCATGGGTTCATAAAGGGCAGGTTGTGCCTAACTAATTTAGTGGAATTTTTTGAGGACATTACCAGTGCAGTGGATAACGGGGAGCCAATGGATGTGGTATATCTGGATTTCCAGAAAGCTTTTGACAAGGTGCCACACAAAAGGCTGCTGCATGAGATAAAGATGCATAGCATTAAGGGTAAAGTAGTGGCATGGATAGAGGATTGGTTAATTAATAGAAAGCAAAGAGTGGAGATTAATGGGTGCTTCTCTGGTTGGCGATCAGTAGCTAGTGGTGTCCCTCAGGGATCCGTGTTGGGCCCACAATTGTTCACAATCTACATAGATCATTTGGAGTTGGGGACCAAGGGCAATGTGTCCAAGTTTGCAGATGACACAAAGGTGAGTGGTAAAGCGAAAAGTGCAGAGGATACTGGAAGTCTGCAGAGGGATTTGGATAGGTTAAGGCTAGGGTGTGGCAAATGGAATACAATGTTGAAAAAAGTGAGGTTATCCATTTTGGTAGGAATAACAGCAAACGGGATTACTATTTAAACAATAAAATATTAAAGCATGCTGCTGTGCAGAGACCTGGGTGTGCTAGTGCATGAGTCACAGAAAGTTGGTTTTCAGGTGCAACAGGTGATGAAGAAGGCAAATGGAATTTTGTCCTTCATTGCTAGAGGGATGGAGTTTAAGACTAGGGAGGTTATGCGGCAATTGTATAAGGTGTTAGTGAGGCCACACCTAGAGTATTGTGTTCAGTTTTGGTCTCCTTACTTGAGAAAGGACATACTGGCACTGGAGGGTGTGCAGAGGAGATTCAGGAGGTTAATCCCAGATCTGAAGGGGTTGGATTACGAGGAGAGGTTGAGTAGACTGGGACTGTACTTGCTGGAATTTAGAAGGATGAGGGGGGATCTTATCGAAACATTTAAAATTATGAAGGGAATAGATAGGATAGATGCGGGCAGGTTGTTTCCACTGGCGGGTGAAAGCAGAACTAGGGGGCATAGCCTCAAAATAAGGGGAAGTAGATTTAGGACTGAGTTTAGGAGGAACTTCTTCACCCAAAAGGTTGTGAATCTATGGAATTCCTTGTCCAGTGAAGCAGTTGAGGCTCCTTCATTAAATGTTTTTAAGGTAAAGGTAGATAGTTTTTTGAAGAAAAAAGGGATTAAGGGTTATGGTGTTTGGGTCGGAAAGTGGAGTTGAGTCCACAAAAGATCAGCCATGATCTCATTGAATGGCGGAGCAGGCTCGAGGGGCCAGATGGCCTACTCCTGCTCCTAGTTCTTATGTTCTTATGGGGCTGAATGCTAAATAGCTATCTTTTACCGATAGAAAATAGCTGGCTTCTACAACACAATGGATGAGAATTACCAAATATACCAGCACAACTAAAAACACATACGCACAACTAGAGAAACTGTTCCTTCACTAGAGGTGACTAGTCAGGAGATGAGATCTCTCCAGTAGCACAGAGTACAGAATGACCATCACATCCCGGAGGTCCTTTAGTCCCCAACAATGAAAATGGAGCAACAACAAAAGTTATCATGGCAACAATAAATGCCACAGGAGTAACACTCCCTTGGGAGGGAACATAACCCATACAAACAGACAATGACCACTCGCACAGGCAAGATTAAGAGACCTGCATGATTTAACAACTATGTATGCCATGTATTTGCAGAGTCTGACTATAATAGTGAACAGTTTGGCAATGCATGAGAGTGCTGTATAGTAGGTAACTTGGGCAACTCACAGTTACACATGATATTGCATGTCAGTTTCACTGGTGTTTTTTGTGAAAAGTGGCTTGGCATAGTCATCTGATGACTGTCATGAAGAACTGCCTGAAACAGCCATGTTATATTTAGTTCTCGAAAAGACAAACTGCAATAAGCACTGTACTCATTGAGCTCTTACCACTACAAATTTCTGCACATGTCACAATTCCCGGAAGGTGGCAGAACAGGTTAATAGGTTCGTTAAGAAGGCACACAGAACACTTGCCCCAATTAGTTATTTAAAAAATATATATTTTTATTCTCCTCCTTTTTCACAATTTTTCTCCCGAATTTACACCCAACAACAATCGATAACCAACAACAAATATCTCAAACCCCATAACAGTTACAACGATCCCATTCTCCCACCATGCCCAGACATCAGCCCGCATGTTAACATAAACAAATGACAAAGAAAAAAAAGGAATCAGGGATTACCCATAGCCATCTTCAACATACACAGCCCCCCTCCCCCCGCACCCCCCCCACCCTTCCCCCCCCCAACTAATGTTCAATGTTATCCAGTTCTTGAAAGTGCATAATAAATAGTGCCCATGACTTGTAGAACCCCTCCGAGCTTCCCCTCAGTTCGAACTTAACCTTCTCAAGGGTCAAGTATTCCAACAGGTCCCCTCACCATGCCAGGGCACAGGGTGGAGAGGCCGCTCTCCATCCCAGCAGGATCCGTCTTTGGGCGATCAACGAGGCGAAGGCTATGACATCTGCCTCCGCACCCGTTTCCAACCCTGGCTGATCCGACACCCCGAAAATAGCCTCCCGGGGACCCGGGTCCATCTTCACATGCACCACCTTGGAAATTACCCTAAACACCTCCTTCCAGTACTCCCCAAGCTTTGGACAGGACCAAAACATATGAACGTGATTAGCCCCCCCCCCCCCCCCCCCCCGCAACGTTCACACACATCTTCTACCCCTTCAAAGAATCGTGCCCTGTACACCATCTTCAGCTGTATCAGCCCCAACCTCGCACACGAGCTGGAGTCATTCACTCTCCGGAGCTTCTCACACCAGACCCCCTCCTGTATAACCTCTCCCAATTCTTCCTCCCACTTTGCTTTGATCCCCTCCAGTGGTGCCTTATCCTTTTCCAACATAGCTCCGTATACCGCTGACACTGTCCCCTTCTCCAGTCCACTTGCCGCCAGCACCTCCTCCAACAACGTGGAGGCAGGTTCCTCCGGGAAACTCTGTATCTCCTTCCTGGCAAAGTCCCAAACCTGCATATACCTAAACATTTCTCCCTCCTCCAGCCCATACTTCGCTTCCAGCTCCCTCAATCCTGCAAATCGACCCCGGGGAAACAAATCTTTTAGAGTCTCTTCCCATTTCCGAAAGCTTCCGTCCCACCTCCCTGGTCAAATCTGTGGTTCTCCCGGAACGGCATTTCCCTCGACCCTGCCCCCAATCTGAAGTGTTGGCGAAACTACCTCCAGATTTTCAATGAGGCTATTACTACCGGACTCCCTGGGTATTTCCCCGGAGCTATCGGGAGCGAGGCCGTTGCTAGTGCCTTCAGCCCCGACCCCCTGCACGAACTCTCCTCCATTCTGACCCACTGGGAATCAACCCCTCTGACCCAGCTCCGCACTTTCTGCACATTTGCCGCCCAGTAGTAGTACATCAGGTTCTGGAGACCCAAACCCCCTGTCTGCCTTCCCCTCTGTAGCAGCACCTTCCTCACTCTGGCCACCTTCCCTCCCCATATAAACGAGGTAATCCTCCCCTCAATCTCCCTGAAAAAGGACTTTGGCAGGAAAATCGGTAGGCATTGAAAAATAAACAGAAATCGCGGCAACACATTCAGCTGGGGCTGGTTTAGCTCACTGGGCTAAATCGCTGGCTTTTAAAGCAACCAAGCAGGCCAGCAGCACGGTTCGATTCCCGTACCAGCCTCCCCGCACAGGCGCCGGAATGTGGCGACTAGGGGCTTTTCACAGTAGCTTCATTGAAGCCTACTCGTGACAATAAGCGATTTTCATTTCATTTCATTAATTTTAACCCCTGCACCCGACCCACCAGTGATCAAGGGAGACCATCCCACCTCGCCAAGTCGGTTTTCACTCTCCCCACCAAACTAGTGATGTTGTATCTGCGAAGCCGTCCCACTCCCGGGCAACCTGCACCCCCAAATACCTAAAGTGAGTCCCTGCCCTACGGAATGGCAGCCCCACCACCCCTGCCCCCACCCCCGGTTGAGACACCACAAAATACTCACCTATGTCCAAGTTCAGCTTGTACCCAGAGAAAGACCCAAATACCTGCAGCAACTCCAATATTCCTCCTATTGACGCACTCGGCTCCGACACATACAGCAACAAGTCGTCGGCATACAAGGACACCCTATGCTCTATCCCCCCCCCCCCTCACTATTCCTTTCCATGCTCCCGAACTTCTTAATGCGATGGCCAACGGCTCAATCGCAAGAAGCGCAAAGAGCAGGGGGGACATAGGACATCCCTGCCTTGTCCCATGGTGGAGAGAGAAGTATCTCGAACTGATATTGTTCGTGCGAACACTGGCCTTCGGCTCCTTATATAATAACTTTACCCAGTTCACAAATCTTGGTCCAATCCCAAACCGTTCCAGCACTGCCATCAGGTACCCCAATTCCACCCGCTCAAACGCCTTCTCCGCGTCCAGTGCCATCACCACCTCTGTTTCCTTCTCTTCCGCCGGTGCCATAACGACGTTCAAGACCCTCCTAATATTCGAAAACAGCTGCCTCCCTTTCACGAACCCTGTCTGATCCTCACCTATCATCTTCGGGAGGCACCCCTCCAGCATACCCGCCAGTACCTTTGTGTCCACATTAAGAAGCAAAATGGGCCTATACGACCCACACTCTGTCGGATCCTTATCCTTTTTAAGCAACAGTGAAATTGATGGCTGCCCCAAGGTTTGCAGCAGCACTCCCTTCCCTATCACCTCTTCAAGCATCCCTACCATCAGGGGTGCCAACTTATTCTTAAATTTTTTATAATATTCCACCGGAAACCCATCCGGCCCTGCCACCTTCCCCGACTGCATCCTCCCAATCGCGTCTTTTATCTCCTGCTCCAGTATTGCTCCTTCTAATGTAGCCTTGTTTCCCTACCCTAGCCTCGGGTACTCCAACCCATCCAGAAATTCCCGCATCTCAGGGTCTCCCCCGGGTGGCTCTGACCTGTACAACCTCTCGTAGAATTCCTCAAAAACCTTGTTAATCAGCTCCGGAGCCACCACCAACTTCCTGGCCCTATCCCTTACCTGAAGAATTTCCCTTGCTGCTGCCTCCCTCCGGAGCTGACCTGCTAACATACTCCCGCCTTGTCTCCATGCTCATAAACTGCACCCCTCGCTCGCCTCAGTTGGCTCACCGCCTTCCTGGTGGATAGTTGGTCGAAGCTCGCCTGTAGTTCCTTCCTCTTTCCCAGCATCGCTGGGTCCCCATCCTCCGCATAACTCCTATCTGCCTCCAACATCTCATCTATTAGCCTCTGCCGCTCCAACCTCTCCTCTTTGTCCACCCTGGCCTTAAACAAAATTACCTCATCCCTCACTACCGCCTTCAGAGCCTCCCAGACGACTGCCATTGACACCTCACCCGTACAGTTGAATCTTACATATTCCTTAATTACCTTTTCAATTTTTTCACAGAATACTTGGTTCCCCAAAAGCCCCACATCCAGTTTCCACCCCGGCCTCTGCACTACCCACTTCTCCAGCACCATATCCGCCCAATGTGGCGCGTGATCTGACACAGCAATTGCAGAGTATTCCGACCCCTTGACTCCAGCCAGCAAAGCCTTTCCCACCATAAAAAAGTCAATCCACGAGTATACCCTATGGACTGCTGAGAAAAACGAGTAATCCTGTTCCCCTGGGTGCAGGAACCTCCAAGGGTCCACCCCTCCCATTTCCACCATTAGCCCAGCTAGCGCCTTTGCCCCCGGGTGTCCAGTTACTAGTGGTGTACCACAAGGATCTGTTTTGGGGCCGCTGCTGTTTGTCATTTTTATAAATGACCTGGAGGAGGGTGTAGAAGGATGGGTAAGTAAATTTGTAGATGACACAAAAGTTGGTGGAGTTGTGGACAGTGCAGAAGGATGTTACAAGTTATAGAGGGACATAGATAAGCTGCAGAGCTGGGCTGACAGGTGGCAAATGGAGTTTAACGCAGAAAAGTGTGAGGTGATTCATTTTGGAAGGAATAACAGAAAGGCAGAGTACTGGGCTAATGGTAAGATTCTTGGTAGTGTGGACGAGCAGAGAGATCTCGGTGTCCATGTCCATAACATAAAACATAGAACAGTACAGCACAGAACAGGCCCTTCGGCCCTCAATGTTGTGCCGAGCCATGATCACCCTACTCAAACCCACGTATCCACCCTATACCCGTAACCCAACAACCCCCCCTTAACCTTACTTTTATTAGGACACTACGGGCAATTTAGCATGGCCAATCCACCTAACCCGCACATCTTTGGACTGTGGGAGGAAACCGGAGCACCCGGAGGAAACCCACGCACACAGGGGGAGGACGTGCAGACTCCACACAGACAGTGACCCAGCCGGGAATCGAACCTGGGACCCTGGAGATCTCTGAAAGTTGCCACCCAGGTTGAGAGGGTTGTTAAGAAGGCGTACGGTGTGTTAGCTTTTATTGGTAGAGGAATTGAGTTTCGGAGCCATGAGGTCATGTTGCAGTTGTACAAAACTCTGGTGCGGCCGCATTTGGAGTATTGCGTGCAGTTCTGGTCGCCACATTATAGGAAGGATGTGGAAGCATTGGAAAGGGTACAGAGGAGATTTACAAGAATGTTGCCTGGTATGGACGGAAGATCATATGAGGAAAGGCTGAAGGACATGAGGCTGTTTTCGTTAGAGAGAAGAAGGTTAAGAGGTGACTTAATTGAGGCATACAAGATGATCAGAGGATTAGATGGGGTGGACAGTGAAAGCCTTTTTCCTCGGATGGTGATGTCCAGCACGAGGGGACATAGCTTTAAATTGAGGGGAGATAGATGTCGGACAGATGTCAGAGGTAGGTTCTTTACTCAGGAGAGTAGTAAGGGCGTGGAATGCCCTGCCTGCAACAGTAGTGGACTCTCCAACACTAAACGCATTAAAATGGTCATTGGATAGGCATATGGACGATAAGGGAATAGTGTAGAGGGACTTTAAATGGGTTTCACAGGACGGCACAACATCGTGGGCCGAAGGGCCTGTACTGCGCTGTAATGTTCTATCTTCTCCACCGTAAACAGTGCGGCCCCGCTTTGCAGTTCGGCTTCTGCCATCCTATCATCACTTTTATTCGTGTTCTCCTTCAGCGGCGACCCCGTGTTTCCTCCTTTCTTCAACGCTGCTTTTCGCATCCTTTAGCAGCTTATTGTTTTTCACTTTCTTTCTCTTCTCCTCTCTCTCCCTCCACCCTTCTGTCCTTCATCAATCTGAATTATTCTTTTTTTAAAGACAATGGGGAGGGAAAAAAAACTTCACCAAACTTTAAATTTCTTTAAATCTTCCAGCTCCCTTCCTTTCCCCTCTGTACTCATCCAGAACTCCCCTGGGACCAGGTTCCAACCTTCTTTCTTCCTCCTAGGTGGGAGCCATTCGTTGTGGGACACCGCACTTACATGGTGCCCTAAACTCGGGCCTACCTCCTCGGCCTACTCGTAGCTCCGCCCCCGCTGCTCTGGCCCCGACGCCGCGCTGGGCCCAGGACCACAGCCCCCGCCGCCCCAACACCCACGCGGGGATCTTCACCGGTTTTTAAACCGGCACCGCTGGCTGCTCACGATGGCCCCAAAGGCCGACGGTAGTCAGGGGGTGCATTGAAACTCGGGGATTTCCCCGAAATCGCTGCGACTCGCAGCCACCGGCGGAGCTCTTTGCGCTGCGGCCGCCCTGCGCGCCCACACCACCGGAAGTCATGCCCCAATTATTTATGGCATAGATTATAAGAGCAGAGAGGTTATGTTGAAATTGTACAGAGCTTAGTTTAGGCCACAGCTGGAGTACTGGGTTCAGTTCTGGTCGCCTCACTATAGGAAGGACGTGATTGCATTGGAGAAGGTGCAGAGGAGATTTGCCAGGATTTTTCCTGGGACCGAGCATTATAGCTATGAAGAGAGGTTGAATACACTTGGGTTGTTTTCTTTGGAGCAGGGAAGGCAGACCTGATTGAGATGAATAGGATAATGAGGAGCATAGACAGTATGGATAGAAAGCAGCTTTTCCCCTGAATTGAAGGGTCAATAAAAACTGTGCATAATCTGACAGTGAAAGGCAGGTGGTTTAGAGGAGATTTGAGGAAAATTTAATTCACCCAGAGGGTGCTGGGAATCTGGAATTCACTCCCTGGGAGGTTAGTTAAATTACGAAACCCCACCAGCTTTAAAACGTACTTGGATGAGCACTTAAAATGGCATAACATTCAAGGCTATGGGCCAAGTACTGGAAGTGGGATTGGTTTAGATTAGAGTCGTCTTATTTGTCGGTGCCAGGCTTGATGGGCCAAAGACCCTCTTGTATACAGCATTATTCCATGACTCTATGATTGTATTATTCCAAACCATACCTACTTTAGCTGTGATATTATTGAAAAAATGTTTTGTAAAGTTCAATTTGAATGTCTACCAGACTATTAACATACTTGAAGCAGCGTATTCTTATAACATAGACACTGATTAAAATGTTCAACAGGAGTCTACCATCTGTCCACCATCTACAAGGCACAAGTCAGGAGTGTAGTGGAATACTATCCACTTGCCTGGATGAGTGCAACTCCAACAACACTCAAGATGCTCACCACCATCCAGGACAGAGCAGCCCTTCCTTGATTGCTCTTCCTTCACAAACATTCAATTCCTCCACCACCGAATAATAGTGGCAGTCATGTACACTATTGTTGCCTTTTTTACCTGCTACAAATATGGCAATCAATAAGGTTGCTCTTCTTTCTTTAGATATTGATATTATATTGCTCAGAGTCGCCAGGTATCACATAATACCGCCACAAGGTTCAACTGGATATCGATCAAAGAGCCAAACACCAGTTAGTTATTTCAAGATCAAGGCTACTTTATTTACACACAAGGTTAATCATGCAACATAAACACTACTAGTTAAACTAGACCTAACAACTATGACAACCTGTACTTAACTTCAGGCACCTGGCTTAGATCAGAGGAACAGTGGCCTTTGTTCGAATCTGGATCTACTGAGTCTGGAGAAATAACTGCTGCTCAGCTGGGCTCATCCGTCTGGCAACGGGCGTGGAACTTGAACTTGCTTCTGGTGGTGCTGCAATTGGAGGTGGACTTTGCCGGAGCACCAGGTCCAAAAGAGATCGAACACATGGCAGTCTGTCTATTTATCCTTGGGGAGTTTCGCGCTCTTCGGTTTGGACCTCATTAATTGGGTAGTTCCCAATAACTGTATTCGATTTGAGCCAATAAAGGGGCGGGTGCCTTGATGGCTGGGCATGACCTAAGCGGTCATTGACTCTGTTGCTAATTGCTAATGCTTCCTGAGTAAAGGGAGTGGCGCCGAAATGTCTAGGATTGTATCGGTTACTCAAGTATCAGTCCTTTGTCTGACGGAGATGGGCCATCAAAATGCTAATCGGGTGGGGGTTTCGATGCTGTCCAGATTCTTTGCTCACAAATATACATTCAGGCTCTGAGCCTGCCTGAACCTTACATTGTCCACATTTCCCTTAAGGCTTTGCGAACTTCCATGTTTCTTGCTGTAAGTGGCCATCCCAGATGGCTACAATATTTACAAGATGCACTGTAGGAACTCGTCAAGGTTCCTTAGACAGCACCAACCAAATCCATGACCACTACTATCTAGAAGGACAAGAGCAGCAGATACCTGGGAGCCCTGCCACCTGGAGATTCCCCTCCAGGTCACTTATCACCCCGACTTGGAAATATATCACTGTTCCTTAATTGTTGCTTGGTCAAACTCCTGGTACTCCCTTCCTAACAGCACCACAGTAACTACAGCAGTTCAAGAAGGCAACTCACCACCTCCTTCTGAAGGGCAACTAGGGATGGGTAATAAATGCTGGCCTAACCAGCTCCACCCACATCCCGTAAACAAATTTTAAAAAACTACTTCCTGCATCAATGACGAGACTAGGCGGTTTAACAAAAATAAAAGACTGTGGATACGGGAAATCTGAAATAAAAACATAAACTGCAGGAAACATTCAGTAGGCTGGGCAGCAACTGTAGAGTGAGAAACAGAGTTGAAGTTTCAGAATCTGATGAAGAGTCAGCAGCCAGGAGGTAGTTAGTAGAATGTTGGAAAAATTGATTTTGGAAGGTATTTAATAAGGTTTTCCAAGGTAACTTGTTGAGAAAATATGAAGACCATGGAAATTAAGAGGAAAGTGGTCGTATGACTACAAATTGACAGTGACAGGAAGAACTGGATTGTGGTAGTGGATGGATGTTTACACAGTGGGTGGTAGACTGGAGTGGTGTTCCACATGAGGCAGTCTCGGTCCATTGCGCTCCTTCCCCTCCACTTTATTTACCTTACCCAAGGCTCTTTATCAGTTTAGCATATTCAGCTGAATAAAGAGTTTAAAATTCATGAGCAAATGGCCAAAGTGTAACTGTGTTTTATTATTTAATGACAAGATTGCTTTATTATCACCTTTTTGAAGTGTTCCAGTCTGATGTGGTTTGGATTAGAAACAATGACAATCCTGATGTCAGCCAGCCAATGGAAACATCAGATGCCAATGGAAACATCAAACAATTATTGTTGTTTTATATATTTTGCATTAGCGAGCTTCACAGCATCAATCCTACTGAGTCACACGATAGTCTGAGCTTCAAATACTGCAAAGAATTTTAGGCTAAAGTAGGGAGTCACCACTGTATATGGTCAGAATTAGAAGCTGAAATTAGAGTTGTGTCTTTGCCAAAATAGAGAATAAAATTCCAATGGGACATTTAGAATATAAGGCCACGTTTAATGTGGTGAATGAAGGTATTCAATTAGCCAAGGGGAGGAAAGCTGACCTTGTCTGTTCCTGCCCCAAACATAACAGTGAGGGATGATAGGTTGGGGGGTATAAGTCAGGAATGTGACAGGTTCTCCACCCTCTGATTTCCCCTCCACCTTCCCTCACCTCACTTCCCAGTCGGCTTTCAGGGGAGTGAGTAGAACCCACTTCCAGACTTCGAGTGCGGTCCACTTGATTGTGCTCAAGTTTCGCAACAGTGGGAGGAGGAGCTCTTAAGAATGACCTGTCATTTAATCTACATTTAGTAAAATGAAGAATTTGGAATAAATTTAGTTTAGAGGATAAAATCAAATTAACTGATGAAATGAAAATGAAAATTGCTTATTGTCACGAGTAGGCTTCAATGAAGTTACTGTGAAAAGCCCCTAGTCGCCACATTCTGGCGCCTGATACGGGAATCGAACCGTGCTGCTGGCCTGCTTGGTCTGCTTTAAAAACCAGCGATTTAGCCCAGTGTGCTAAATCAGCCCCTTAGATAGAGTTAATCAAAATAGTAGGAACAGGAGGTTCTGTAAGTGAATTCATATCGCTTCATGAAGGTTCATCAGCAATCAGTTGCAATTGTGCAATAATGCTTTTTATCAGCACTTATTTGCTGACATGATTATGTTCTCTCCACAGTACAATATATTGCTCACCCAAGTGAAGAGATAAAGATAGCAGGCGCAATTTAATGGCCGCGCTGCGCCTTGCACAGATCCCTATGTGCTGGTTAGATTGTGAATAAAGCCGAAACCAGGACCTGTGCTGGACGCCGATTGGTTTGCAATCTAACCGGCTGTGGTGGTATGATTAGCATAGCTGCCGGCCATTGGTGCAGAACACCGGCGTACCATTGGCCCTGGTCGGTCATGTGCCTCTCGACCAGTTGGTTGAGACCAGTCATGTGACGGCTCCCCGATTGGTCGAGAGGCTGAGTTAATCCCGCCTCCAGGGCGGGGTATAAATACCCAGTACTCCCGGCGGTCGTCCTTCTACTGTAATCGACCGCAGGGCTTAACATCTAGTATATTAAAGCCATACTTTTGTTCAGCAACTCGTCTCGCGTTCAATTGATGGTACATTAATTTAATATACTAGAAATTTGAAGATGGAGCTCCGGATCAAGCCCGACTGCCTCCGCATCAGCCCGCAAACTGCGAATGAATCGGCAATCTTCAAGCATTGGCTGGCGTGTTTCGATAGTTATCTGGCGACCGCAAGCAGCCCCCCCACCATGGCACAGAAACTTCATATTCTCCATTCCAACGTGGGCATGGCGGCCTACGCTATGATAGAGGAAGAAAAGGAATATGACGTGACCAGGGATACGCTAAAAGGACAATTTCTTAAGCCGGTAAACCGAGTGTACGCCCGACGTCTGCTGGCTACCAGACAACAGTTCCCCGGTGAGTCCTTAGATGATTTTTACCGGGCCCTCACTGTCCTGGGGAGGAATTGCGCCTGCCTCCGGGTTTCAGCCACTGAGCACATGGAACTTTTAATCAGAGATGCTTACGTGGCTGGGATGCAGTCCACCGCAATCCGCCAGCGGCTGCTGGAAAAAGACGACCTCAGCCTAACTGAAGCACGGACTCTCTCCACCTCCCTGGAGGTCGCCGATTTAAATGCCCACACCTATGTCCCCATCCGCGCTGCAGTGCCCTTGGCCTCCTGGCACGCTTCCCCACCGTCATCCGTCGTTCCCAACCCCCCTCAGGCCTGCGCCGCGGGACGCCCCTACAGGTCCGCGGGGCCCCGCTGCTATTTCTGTGGGCTTGCCAAACACCCCCACCCGCGCTGCCTGGCCCGCTCCGCCCTTTGTAAGAGCGCCGGGAAGAAGGGACATTTTTCGACAGTCTGCCAGGCCAAATCGGTCGCTGTTGTGCCACACAGCGACCGGGGATCTCCTCCTCTGGGCCCTTCCAGGCCCTTCCAGCGCACTGCGTCAATCTCCCCCCCCGCCCCCGGGCCCCTGCGTCCGGCCTGCGCGCCTCTCTGCCCCCGCTCTCAGCCGCTCCGATTGGCCCGCCGGCACCGCTAACCCCGCCCCCAGCAACCACAAGGGTCCTGCGGGCACCATCATCTTGGGCCCCGACTCCACGTGCGGGTCCTGGGTGCCGCCATCTTGGGGTCCTGACTCCACGTGCGTGTCCTGGGCGCCGCCATCCTGGACTGGCACACAAGGTCCTGCCAGCACCTACTCGGCCGACGACGACGACTATGGATCTTCTCCATGGCTCACGGCCATTCAGCTCGACTAGTCACGTCCACGCACGCTTGCCAAGACGACGAGGCAAATCCACCTCAACGGGCACGAGACGGACTGCCTGATGGACTCCGGGAGCACGGAAAGCTTCGTACACCCTGACACGGTAAGACGCTGCGCGCACCCTGTCCACCCTGTAAAACACAAAATCGGGTTAGCCTCAGGTTCGCACACCGTCCGCATCACCGGGTGCTGCATCGCGGACCTCACGGTCCAGGAGAAGGTTTTAAAAAATTATAAACTCCTAATCCTCCCCGACCTTTGCGCACCGGCACTCCTAAGACTGGACTTTCAGTGCAACCTGCAGAGCTTGACCTTCCAATTCGGCGGCCCTATATCCCCCTCACTGTCTGCAGCCTCGCGTCCCTCAAAGTAGACCCCCCCTCCTTGTTTGCTAATCTCACCCCCGATTGCAAACCCATCGCGACCCGGAGCAGACGATACAGCGCCCAGGACCGGACCTTCATCAGGTCCGAGGTCCATAGGTTGCTGAAGGAAGGGGTCATCGAGGCGAGCAACAGTCCCTGGCGAGCCCAAGTGCTGGTGGTCCGGACTGGGGAGAAAAACCGGATGGTCATCGACTACAGCCAGACCATAATCCGGTTTACGCAACTGGATGCGTATCCTCTCCCCCATATTTCCGCCATGGTAAACGAGATTGCAAAATACAAAGTCTTCTCCACGGTGGACCTCAAGTCTGCTTATCACCAGCTCCCCATCCGCGTGAGTGACCGCAAGTACACCGCGTTCGAGGCAGATGGGTGCCTCTACCACTTCCTCAGGGTTCCATTCGGTGTCACAAGTGGAGATGGACCGAATGGTCGACAAGTACGGATTACGGGCTACCTTCCCGTGTCTCGATAATGTCACCATCTGCGGCCACGACCAGCTGGACCATGACACCAACCTCCGAAAATTCCTCCAAATCGCAAAACTCCTTAACCTAACTTACAATAAGGATAAGTGCGTGTTTAGCACCGACCGCCTAGCCACCCTCGGCTACGTAATGCGTAACGGAGTGATAGGCCCCGACCCTGAACGCATGCGCCCCCTGATGGAACTCCCTCTCCCCAATACCCTCAAATCCCTCAAACGCTGCCTGGGTTTCTTCGCTTACTACACCCAATGGGTTCCCAATTACGCTGACAAGGCCCGTCCCCTCATTCAGTCCACGACCTTCCAGCCGTCGACGGAGGCCTGCCAGGCCTTTAGCCGCATCAAAGCGGACATCGCAAAGGCCACGATGCGCGCCATCGACGAGTCCCTCCCCTTCCAGGTCGAGAGCGACGCATCAGAAGTAGCTCTGGCGGCCACCCTGAACCAAGCGGGCAGACCCGTGGCCTTCTTCTCCAGAACCCTCCAGGCTTTCCGAACTCCGCCACTCCTCAGTGGAAAAGGAAGCCCAGGCCATAGTCGAAGCTGTGCAACATTGGAGGCACTATTTGGCCGGCAGGAAGTTTACCCTCCTCACAGACCAACGGTCAGTAGCCTTCATGTTCGATAATGCACAGAGGGGCAAGATTAAGAACGACAAGATCTTGCGGTGGCGGATCGAGTTGTCCACGTACAACTATGATATATCTTATATCGTCCTGGGAAGCTCAATGAGCCACCTGATGCCCTGTCCCGCGGTACCTGCGCCAGCGCGCCGATAGACCGCCTCCGCTCCCTCCACGCGGACCTCTGCCATCCAGGGGTGACCCGTTTCTATCATTTCATAAAGACCCGCAACCTGCCCTCCTCCATCAAGGAAGTCAGGACATTAACCCGTGACTGCCACATCTGCGCAGAGTGCAAACCGCACTTCTACTGCCCTGAGCGCGCGCATCTGATCAAAGCATCCCGCCCCTTCGAACGTCTCAGCGTAGACTTCAAGGGGCCCCTTCCCTCTAGCAACCGCAACATTTACTTCCTGACGGTGATCGATGAATACTCCCGCTTCCCCTTCGCCATTCCCTGCCCTGACATGACCACATCGACCGTCATTAAGGCCCTCCTTTCCATCTTCTCCCTGTTCGGCTACCCCGCGTACATACATAACGATCGGGGGTGCTCCTTTATGAACGACGAGCTGCATCAATTCCTGCTCAGCAGGGGCATTGCCTCTAGCAGGACGACCAGGTATAACCCCCGGGTTAACGGACAGGTCGAGCGGGAAAATGGTACCATCTGGAAGACCATCCTACTGCCCCTTCGGTCCAGAGATCTCCCTATTTCCCGATGGCAAAAGGTTATCCCCGATGCCCTACATTCCATCTGTTCCCTCCTCTGTCCAACAACTAATCAAACATCTCATGAACGTCTTCTTGTTTTCCCCAGGAAGTTGTCCTTTGGATCCCCTCTCCAGACGTGGCTGGCTGCCCCTGGACCCATCTTGCTCCGGAAGCATGTGCAGGTGCACAAGTCCGACCCGTTGGTGGAACAAGTCCAGTTACTCCACGCTGACCCGCAGTATGCATACGTGGAATACCCCGACGGTCGGCAGGACACGGTCTCCCTCCGGGACCTGGTACCCGCCGGCGTGCGCCTTCCCCCCCTTCACCACAGACCCCCCTGCCCCTTTTCCCCCAGCGTCCCACCCAGGCCACCCCTTCCACATCCATGGCGTCTCCACCAGCAGCCCGGGTGACGGAGACTGTTCAAGAACCATCGCTCCCGGACTCCAGGACATCAGCTGAACCACCACCATCGGCTGAACCAACGTCACCAACTCCCCTGCGGCAGTCTGCCAGGATGTCACAGGCAACGAAAAGGCTGATCGAGTCCACCTAACTTCAACACCACCATGGACCTTGTGTGGACACTATGTACTGTTGCTAAATGTCTGGGCCAGTGGGAAGCCAAGGATACATTTCTTTTCTCCTTACTACTCATACCACCAGTTCTCCCCCCCTCCAGCTCTCGTTGATAGCCCCCCCCCCCCGCCCCCCGGCTTCTTTCTCCGCAAGGGGTGAATGTGGTGGTATGATTAGCATAGCTGCCTGCCATTAGTGCAGAACACCGGCTTACCATTGGCCCTGGTCGGTCATGTGCCTCTCGACATGTTGGTTGAGACCAGTCATGTGACGGCTCCCCGATTGTTCGAGAGGCTGAGTTAACCCCACTTCCAGGGCGGGGTATAAATACCCAGTACTCCCGGCGGTCGTCCTTCTACTGTAATCGACCGCAGGGCTTAACATCTAGTATATTAAAGCCATACTTTTGTTCAGCAACTCATCTCGCGTTCAATTGATGGTACATCACCGGCCACTCCCGTTGGCAGATTCCAGATCCTGCCTGGATGTGGCGAGACACCAACCGTCACTGACTAAGAGCAGTCTCCATCTTATTAATGAGATGGCTGCCCGAGCAGATGGCCAGCTGGGAACTAGCTGGATCCCCTGAGAGAGGTCACGCGGGTGCCATTTAGCAATCCTACATATGAATGGGAACCTAGCGCAATGGCTGCTGACAGGACTGGAAGAGAGGAGTAGCATTTTCATTTTAGGGCATGCAGCCCAGAGGCACTGGTGCTGCTAGCCCAGTGGTCAGGTGGGTTGGGGGGGGATTGAATGGGCCTGGTCGGGGGGGGGGGGGGTGCGCATGCCATCGGTTGGGCATCGCCTTTGTGCTGGGGGGGCCTCCCATAGCAGGGACAACTACTGCTGCTGCTTGTCTGTCCCACCAAACACATCCAAAACAGAGTCCTGTGTGTGGTTATAAGGTGAAAGTCAGTTTAACTGCATTGTTGTACTGCTGACTGTGAAATCTATCATGTCTGGAGGCTGTGTGTTTGCTCGCAACTGCCTCTTTTGCTTCTATGGCCTGGAGCAAGGACTGGGTGGAGTTGGTAACTAGAAGCTGCTGTTATATTTTAAATATTGACTTAAATAAAATATATATATTACTCTTGAATCCACCAGGATGATAAGATTACTAATAGTCTTCTTGTTGAAAGATGTACTATTTAATGAGTAATAAAATAATAAACTGTGAGACCTTTTACTCAATACTAAACTTTTTTTTGAAATTGAGAGTACCCAATTCATTTTTTCCAATAAAGGGGTAATTTAGCATGGTCAGTCCACCTAGCTTGCACATCTTTGGGTTGTGGATGCGAAACCCTCGCAAACACAGGGTGAATGTGCAAACTCCAAACGGACAGTGACCCAGATCCGGGATCGAACCTGGGACCTCGGCGCCGTGAGGCCGCAGTGCTAACCCACTGCACCACCATGCTGCCCTAACTCAAGACTAAACTAACAATAAAAAATTAAAGTACAATATAGATAACTATATAACTATACACTATTATAACAAAATAGTTCTAACTTCTCTCATTCTAGCTATTCTATGTCTTGCTTGTACACTGTTCTGAATCACATCATCATCTGCTTCATCTGACTTAGAAAAGGTGGGAAACCGGTTCTCATAGTATGTGACTGTGAGCTATCTAGTGTTGAAATGACTACACTTACATACATTGATCATGTCTATTGATATCTGAATATCATGACAGCCAGTACGACAGGAGGAAAAGGGTGGTGGCTCGCTTCAATTGAGCAACTTGAAGGTTGTGCAGAAATCCTTTGTTGATTGCTGGAGGCTTTATTGTGCTGGTGACAATTTACTGTTTCAAGTTTGGAAGCCGTGCAAATCGCTGACGCCTTTTTGTTCTATTACCTTTTACTTTTAATGTTCGGAAGCCATGTGTTTGCTGTTTAATGCCTAGAGGCTGTGTACTTGATTGCTGTAGCCATTTTGTTTATGTGGCCTGGAGTCCGTAACCATTGCCAGTGCTGCAGAGGGGGAGGGAGTGCTCTCTCGCTCTTCTGCAATGCTCTGCACAGTGTGACTTTTCCAGTGTATTGTTGCGCAACCCCCTGAGTGACTTTCCACCAATGCAAATCTGTTGCTGATACTGTGGGAGGGAAGAGGGTGGTGGTTTGATTTGGATGCTGGTAGCCTCATTGTATTGATGACTGTTTAGTGTTTAACATGTATTTGGTTTTCTTTGCATAAATCCATTGTTGTGACAGTGTCTATAGTGATATTCTGCAGTGAACATGTGCCTGTGTGTATGGCACGGTATTGAACAGGTTCCTCCTAATGTTCCTGGCGGGAGCTGTGTTTCGGGGTCTGGGGTCTAGGGTCTATGGGCTGCTGCTGTGGCCGGGGGTGCATGTACACGGTGGTGTCCCCCAGTTCAACTGGCTCAGTGGGTGGCGCTCTGTGAGAAAGCGGGACATGTGAGGATGTGGGAGGCTTGGGGATTTGATGGTCCACCCTCGGCGGATGCCCAGGTCTTGCATGTACCAGGGCAACAGAGAGTGCACTTCATTAACAGAATGGGGTTCAACTCCCTGAATTTTCAACTTCTATGTGACTGCCACCTCTGGATCATGCACGTATGTGCACGCTTCCCAGGGACTGTGCATGACAGCTACATCCTGGGGCACCTGGAGATCCCTGGCATTTTTGAGGACCATCCCAGGATGACGGGCTGGCTCTTGGGGGCTAATGTGTATCCACTGAGGTTCTGGTTAATGACACCAGTTCGGAGGCCAGAGACTAAGGCAGAGGCAGGTATAATGAGGCCCCTGTTGCCACTTGTGTTGTCATTGAGCGATGCATTGGACTGCTCAAAATGCAGTTCCAATGCCTACACCGCTCTGGTGGTGTTCTGCAGTATAGCCGCACAGGGTCTCCCGCTTTGTGGTGGTCTGCTGTATCCTCCACAACCTGGCACAGCAGCGGAGTGACGTGCTGGAGGAGGAGGAGTGCAGGGACACGCGGCCTCGTCTGAAGAGGAAGATGAGGGGCTGGACCTGGAGGGGCAGGAGTTCGAGTCCGGGGTGGACCGTGTGAGCAGCTGGAGGAAGGAGGAATGGTGGAGGTAAGCTCTGATGCTCCTGGGTCTATGCCATAGTCTTTCTCCTGTCTACTAACAGCACGCTCACACCCATTGCCTGCACGAGGTATGCTTTAGAGGCTCCTGATCTAGGACCACTGTGCTGAGTGGGGGTGGGGGTGTGGCCAGGGGTGGTGGGAGCAGAGGGCAACAGGGAGTGCCTCTGTGTGTGTGTCCATTGGCGATCACTGTGTGTGTGTCCATTGCCGAGGCTGGCCTGCTGTGCAGAATAATGTGACAGAGGCTTCACACGTCTCGGGTGTAACATTTTAATTGTGAACGTTTGGAAGCCTAACTGTTCCGAGCTACCAATGTTGCCCCTCTTCCCCCACTGCCCACTCAATGATGCTCAGTCTTCTTAAGCTTTTGTGCTCTGCCATTCACATCTAGATGTGAAGGGGAGGTCATGTCTCACTAACTTAATTGGGTTTTTTGAGGAAGTGACAAAGATGATTGATGAAGGTAGGACAGTGGATGTTGTCTCCACAAACTTCGGTAAGGCCTTTGACAAGGTCCCTCATAGCAGACTGTTACAGAAGTTAGATTCACATGGGATCAGTGGCGTTTCTCAGGGATCAGTGCTGGGACCTTTGCTATTTGTAGTATATATAAATAATTTGGAGAAATGTAACTGGTCTGATTTGTAAGTTTGCATATGACACAAAGATTGGTGGAATTGCGGATAGCGATGAGGATCTTCAGAGGACATGGAAGAACATAGGTCGGTTAGAGACTTGGGCGGAGAGATGGCAGATGGAGTTTAATCTGGACAAATTTGAAGTAATTTATTTTGGAAAGTCTAATACAGATGGGAAATATACATTAAATGGCAGAACCTTTTGGAGTATTGATAGGCAGAGAATTTGGGTGTACAGGTACACAGGTCACTGAAAGTGGCAATGTAGGTGGAGAAGGTAGTCAAGAAGGCATACGGCATGCTTGCCTTCATTGAACGAGACATTGAGTATCAAACTTGGCAAGTCATGCTGCAGCTGTACAGAACCTTAGTTAGGCCACACTTCGAATATAGTGTTCAATTCCGGTCACTATACTGACAGAAGGATTTGGAGGCGTTAGAGAGAGTGCAGAAGAGGTTTACCAGGATGTTGCCTGGTATGAAGGCCCAAAATATTATGCCGCTTGAAGAGAAAAAGAAATACCTGCGTTAATAAGAACATAAGAACATTAGAACATAAGAACTAGGAGCAGGAGTAGGCCATCTGGCCCCTCGAGCCTGCTCCAGCATTCAATGAGATCATGGCTGATCTTTTGTGGACTCAGTTCCACTTTCCAGCCCAAACACCATAACCCTTAATCCCTTTATTCTCCAAAAAAACTATCTATCTTTATCTTAAAAACATTGAATGAAGGTGCCTCAACTGCTTCACTGGACAAGGAATTCCATAGATTCACAACCCTTTGGGTGAAGAAGTTCCTTATAAACTCAGTCCTAAATCTACTTCCCTTTATTTTGAGGCTATGTCCCCTAGTTCTGCTTTCACCCGCCAGTGGAAACAACCTGTCCGCATCTATCCTATCTATTGCCTTTGTAATTTTATATGTTTCTATAAGATCGCCTCACCACCCCCTGCCCCGCATTCTTCTAAATTCCAACGAGTACAGTCCCAGTCTACTCAACCTCTCCTCGTAATCCAACCCCTTCAGCTCTGGGATTAACCTAGTGAATCTCCTCTGCACACCCTCCAGCGCCAGTACGTCCTTTCTCATGTAAGGAGACCAAAACTGAACACAATACTCCAGGTGTGGCCTCACTAACACCTTATACAATTGCAGCATAACCTCCCTAGTCTTAAACTCCATCCCTCTCGCAATGAAGGACAAAATTCCATTTGCCTTCTTAAACACCTGTTGCACCTATAAACCAGCTTTTTGCGACACATGCACCAGCACACCCATGTCTGTTGCCCCCTAAAGATTTCCCAGTCCTCTAGTCTCCCACTAATCATTGCCACTTTGTATGCTTTTTCCTTCAATTTGATACTCTCCCTTATTTCCTTAGATATCCACGGTTGATTTTCCCTCTTTCTACCGTCCTTCCTTTTTGTTGGAATAAACCTTTGCTGAGCACTGCGAAAAATCGCTTGGAAGGTTCTCCACTGTTCCTCAACTGTTTCACCATAAAGTCTTTGCTCCCAGTCTACCTTAGATAGCTCTTCTCTCATCCCATTATAATCTCCTTTGTTTAAGCACAAAACACTAGTGTTTGATTTTACCTTCTCACCCTCCATCTGTATTTTAAATTCCACCATATTGTGATCGCACTTTCCGAGAGGATCCCTAACTCTGAGATCATTAATAAATCCTGTCTCATTACACAGGACCAGATCTGGGACCGCTTCTTTCCTCGTAGGTTCCATTGCATACTGTTCTAGGAAACTATCGCGGATACATTCTATAAACTCCTCCTCAAGGCTACCTTGACCGACCTGCTTAAACCAATCGATATGTAGATTAAAATCCCCCATGATAACTGCTGTACCATTTCTACATGCATCAGTTATTTCTTTGTTTATTGCCTGCCCCACCATAATGTTACTATTTGGTGGCCTATAGACTACTCCGATCAGTGACTTTTTCGCGTTACTCTTCCTGATTTCCACCAAAATGGATTCAACCTTCTCCACAGCACCGATGTCATCCCTTACTATTGCCTAGACTTCATCCTTAAATAACAGAGCTACACCACCTCCCTTACCATCCACTCAGTCCTCCTGAATAGTTTGATACCCTTGGATATTGTAGCCATTTGGGATGGCCACTTCCAACTAAGCACAAGCAACTCGCAAAGACTGATTGGTAAAATGGACAAGCCAAGAGTCGGGCAGGTTCTGAGCCTGAAATGCATGTTTGCCAGCAAAGTCCAGATGGTATCGAAACCCCGTCCCATTAGCATGTTAATCAGGCCGATTAGCAGGTGATGGCCCATCTCCCCAAACACAAAGGTCTGGTACTCCAGCTACCGGGAAAGTCCCAGACTTTTCGGCGCCACTCCCTGTCCAAGGGAAACACAAACAATGAGGTCTATGACCACTTGAGACACACCAGTCATCCAGATCCCCGCCCAATTATTGGCTAAGGAATCAAATGTAATGATCAGGGATCACCCAATTAGTAAGGCCCAAATCAAAGGACGGCCCAAAAGAGTGCGAAAGTCCTCCAAGGATAAAGAAGAGTTCGCCATATGCTCGCTCTTTTTGGCCTTGGTACCCCAGTCACAGTCATCACCAATCACAGCAACACCAGAAGTAAGTTCGAGTTCAACGCCCACTACCAGATGGATGAGCCCAGCTGAGCAGCAGTTACCCCTTCGAACCCAAGAGATCCAGAACTGAACAGCGGCCACTGTTTCCTGAACTAAACCGGGTGCCCGAAGTTAAGGCAGGTTGTCTTAGTAATAGGAGTAGTCACCTAGTAGTGTTTATGTTGCATGATTGATTGTATATAAATAAAGTACCCTTGACCTTGAACTAATTAACTGCTGTTTGGTTCTTTGATTGATAGCCGGTTGAAACTTGTGGTAGTATCATTCGATACCTGATGACTCTAAGCATTCGGACATAGACAATATAGAAAGAAGGCAAATTCACTGATTGCCCTAATTGGAACAGAGCCAGAGTAAAGAGCATAGTAAAGAGAAATTGGCAAAAGTTATTGGCAACTCCGCCGGGACTCGACCCAGAAGTGAATGGTGATATGGAATCTAAATTGGCAAAGTAAAAGAAACCACAGCAAAACCAGTATTGATCAAAGACCCAGAATTCAGAAGTGTGTAATTTGCACGCGTGCTAACGAAGGGATATAAGGTAAACTCAATAGATTTTGTTGTGTGACACTTTTGGGGGTTGGATAAACCGGAAAATAGCTTAAGCCGTACCCATGTTTGCACCACTGCTTTATTCCCCCTTGTTCCAAATTTCCGGTCGAAATAAGTATTTGTAGGGATGGCCATGAAGGCAATGGAACACCTTATGCATCCACAAGAGCCCGAGGTTGCAGCGACCAATAGATCAGAACAGTGTCCATATGGGAAGAAGAGATCAGGAAGTACCTAAAGGGGAAAGGATGGCCCCTATGGTTTGGGTTTTGCGTGGATGAAGAGACAGGTCCTGGCAGCATAGGACAGACTTGGTGGGCAGCGTGACCGAGATCCATAAAAAGAGTTTATCTAAGGTTCATAAGCTGATGGCAATTGTGTCCTGTCTGGCACAATTGCGAGGCACAGAGGAGGTCGTGAAGATGAATAAAGTTTATTTTTCTGTGTATGTAAGTGTCCATGATAGGAAGAAATGCAATGCTGCTATTGAATAATTTTTTGTATTATAACATAAGTTTTGGGATTGTAAATAGCAGCATGAGTTGACAAATTAAGTTCTTTACCCGTCAGTCTGGTCTCAATAAAACTCGAGAGGGATCTGTAGGTATGGTATTATTTATTTTTAAACAGCTTGCAAGGCTGACCCGCTCTATAGAGATTCAGAACACACACAGTCTCCTGAAGCTCCCAGAACCAAGTGAGGCCGAGGACAAAGAGATCTCTGCACATATAATTCAAATGGCATCAGGTTTCACGTACAAGATTCCCATAGGTCATCCTATACACCTCCTGACCTGGCCATATATCCTGATTGGCTCACTTTGCATTCCTCAACCCTGGGCCTCTTGTTACCCAGCATTCTTTTCACTATCCTCTGCACGAGGCTCCCCTCCCCACTTTCTGGCCATGCTTCGCTCAATTTCTTTGTTCTTTGTCTGTTAACTCATTACCATCAGACCGGCTCTCTCCTCTACATTATTCTAACTAATTATCCTATTTTATATCACATTCGTTTGTTCAATTCCTTAGAGTGTAGTCTAGTTAGAGGCAGTTAGAGGTTCCCCTTTTACTGAATGTTAAATGGCCCCCTAGAGATTATTAAACATATGTTGTTTAGGGAAATTAGGTAAATGTTTTTGGACCCACAGGACAGAATAGAGTAGAACCTGTCCTTGGTTAAGGGTACCCGGCATCCCAAGAAAACAAAGAAGACCCAGTATTGTGATCCTTCACGCTTCGCGTTGTGGGTCAAGAGGATCGAGTGTAGCCATCTGGGATGGCCACTTCCAACTAAGCACAGAGCAACTCGCAAAGACTGGTGGGTAAAATGGACAAGACCAGAGTCAGCCAGGTTCTGAGCCGAAATGCATATTTGTCAGCAAAGTCCAGACGGTATCGAAACCCTGCCCCATTAGCATGTTAATCAGGCCGATTAGCAGGTGATGGCCCATCTCCCCCAACACAAAGGACTGTTAGTCCAGCCACGGGGACAGTCCCAGACATTTCTGTGCCACTCCCTGTCCAAGGGAAACACAAATAATGGGGTCAATGACCGCTTGACACACCCAGTCATCCAGATCCCCGCCCACTTATTGGCTAAGGAATCGAACGGAGTGATCAGGGATCACCCAATCAGTAAGGCCCAAATCGAAGGACCGCTCAAAAGAGCGTGAAAGTCCCCAAGTATAAAGGAAGAGTTCACCATATGTTCGCTCTCTTTTCGCCTTGGAACCCCGGTCACGGTCATCGGCAATCGCAGCAACACCAGAAGCAAGTTCGAGTTCAATGCCCACTACCAGACGGATGAGCCCAGCTGAGCAGCAGTTACCCCTTCGAACCCAAGAGATCCAGAACTGAACAGCGGCCACTGTTTCCTGAACTAAACCGTGTGCCCGAAGTTAAGTACAGGTTGTCTTAGTAATAGGAATAGTCACCCAGTAGTGTTTATGTTGCATGATTGACTGTATGTAAATAAAGTACCCTTGACCTTGAACTAACTAACTGGTGTTTGGCTCTTTGATCGATAGCCGGTTAAAACATGTGGTGGTATCATTCGATACCTGCCGACTCTAAGCATTCGGACATAGACAATATAGAAAGAAGGCAAATTCACTGATTGGCCTAATTGGAACAGAGCCAGAGTAAAGAGCATAGTAAAGAGAAATCGGTAACAATATTTAACTCCCAGTCGTGACCATCCTTTAATCTTGTTTCAGTAATGGCCACTAAATCATAATCATTCACGATGATTTGCGCCAAAAACTCATTTACCTTATTCCGAATACTACAAGCATTCGGGTAAAGTACGCTTACATGGCTTTTGTACCTCTGTTTTGAATCTTAACACCTTGATCAGTAACCTCTCCTAAGTTATTTTTCCTCTTAACGTTTCTCCTAATTTTCCTTGCCATTGAACCCATATCTTCGTGTAACAAACTGCCATCTCGCTTTCCATTTATGTTTTTACTTTTAGTTTACCACTTTATTCCTTTTAGTATTACTGGGCTCCCCTCAGTCACTGTACCTTGTACTGTCACCCTTTTTGACGATGGCTTCTCTGCCTTACTTTCCCCCTTAGTGCCTATTGTTTTTGTCCCTGTTTTACTACCTTCTGAACTCCTGCATCGTTTCCCATCCCCCTTCCACATTAGTTTAAATACTCCCCAACTGCTCCAGCAAATAGCCACCTGAAGTAAAAAATTCACCACTATTCTTAGAACCCCCCTTACCAAAAACGGGTCAAGATATTCTAAATGGTGAACAGGGATTCTCACTCCCTGACCCCAATGCAGACGTAGGTGGGTGCTATTCGCATCAAACTAGTGTTTCAAGTTATCCCCCGGCATAACCCATATCTTCATAGAAGAATTTTATCCACTAACCACTTAGTAGCATCAATCCTGGGTCCCGTGTTGCTAAGTAGATAAAGTAGACTTTGTAATAACCCCTGTTTCAGGTTAAAACTTTAAGTTATTTTATTATTATTTTTTCTTTTAAAAGATAAAATCACTGTCTTTACAGAAAAGTAAAAAGATCTTGCTTCTGGATTCTCCCGGTTGGTTGATCAGACCTCCCTGGGCCTCCTTGACAATCTCTCTTCTTTATCTGTTGGTTTTCTCCCGGTTGTTTTGTGGTTCTGCCCGGTTTTCGTGTTCAGTCCTTCCCATAACCGAGATCACTCTACTAGCTGAGAGTAAGAGTTTGTGCCTGGCTGATAGTGACTCAGGATATATATATCACCCTTCTAACAACCTTGCTGATTACATGACATTATTTTAAAGTATTGTCTTCTCCTTAACGCAATACTTTTTTTGTTCATTTAATTCTACATCTAGTTTCCATAATGTCTAACATGAGAATGCTTTCACGTTAAGCTTGACCTTAGTTTGTCAGATCACTGGCAGGGAGGCTTCTTGCTAATTATTCTGTGGCATTACAGCCTTTCAATTCCTTATCATTTTTAAGCATTGTATTTTCTTGTATTCCTAAATGTTTCAAGTTATATTCTTCCCTTTTTACAATTTTACAAAAAGGTGTTGACTGCTTTTTGAAAAGAAGGAATTAGCTGCGGTGAATTGTCCTGTATTAAAATCAACTGTTATCTCCAGATTTCTACTTTTAACTGGTGTCATTAAATTGTGATGATTCATAAATAAATTTTATTTCAAGTAATTCAAAGTTAAGATTCTGGCAATTCCAATCAATTGCTTGCTGAGCTAATTAACTACTATTAAAGTGTAGAAAACTCATTCCCTTTATATAACCTCAAACTTAACTTTTATAAACAATTCTCCCACTTGAACTAAATGTTATGGGCCAGGGTTTAGAGAACCCCAAAGTGTATCATGGAGTTCACCTGACCCACAACTTTTAATAGATTGTGGTATAGGGAGCACAGGGCCCACCCTACAGGTGTGCCACAGCAGAAATCGAAAAGTATTTTTTAAAGCAAAACAATGTTTATTCTATGAACTCAAGTTAACCTTTTTAAAACATACAGTGAACATCTTAGCAACCATCAATTCAAATACAACCTCCAAAGAATACAACACTAAGTAATCCTTAATAACATCCCAACAACATCTAGAAGACAAAAGAAATACCTTTCAACAGAAGCACATGAGGTTTACATTCACTACTGAGAACATTTATAATTCTGAATTCACCAAATGATCAAGAGATGACATGGCCAAGAGAACAACAGGACACCTGCTTGGTCTGACTTCAGCTCCAACACAAAATCAAAACTAAAACGCACCCTGCAGCAAGCAGCCTAAAACAAAAGTAAAACGCTGACAGACAGCTCCACCCACTCTCTGACATCACTGCTAAACAACCATTTCTTAAAGGTATATTTCTTAAACACCCATTTCTTAAAGGTACTCTCACATGACATGTCCCCCCCAAGAAAAAAAAACATCAACTTCAGGATGGTTTCATTTTTCACCTTTTCACTCTTCTTTAAGAAATGCACACAGTAAATATACTTTTTCGTTTCAAAAAACAACACACGCAAACAGGTATAATAATATAGTCCATTCATTTTCCGTTCTTCTTCCAACTGAAATCTTTCTCGATTGACAGTCTCTTTGAACAAGAAGGTCTTTGCACGATCCATCCATTTCTCTATGCCTTGGCATGACTCTTTAAAGTCAGATACTTTAGTCCAATCTGATCACAGAGTCCCTTGTAATTCTCAAACACAGGAGCATTGGTTATCACAGTTTTCAGGCTGTCAAATGCCTATTGAAAGTCCGCTGTTGACTGAAAATGTTGACGTTTCTTCAGCAAGTCCATCAGTGGAGCAATCACGAGGGTATTGAAACCTCAATACTGTTGGTTTCACATCCCGTGTGACCATTCGACCATGTCCAATTGTATGGCCAAGGAAAGTGGCGTGGGCTTTTCCAAATTCACTTTTGGCTCGATTTATCACCAAATCCGCCTCCTGAAGTCGATGGAGTAACTCCATCAGATGTTTTAAATGTTCTTTCCATGTCTGGCTGAAAATTACCAGATCGCTGATATGTACCGCACAATTGGGTAATCCTGAAACAATGTTGTTAGCTAACCATTGAAATGTTGCAGGGGATTTTTTCATGCCAAATGGCATAACTTTGAATTGGTATATACCATCTGGAGTCACAAAAGATGAAATCTCCTTTGCCTTTTTGGATAAGGGTACCTGCCAGTAACCTTTAAGTAAATCCAGTTTGGAATAAAAGCTGATTGTTCCACTTTCTCAATGCAATCCTCCAAACGTGGAATAGAATAAGAGTCCGTTCTTGTAACTGCATTAACCGTTCTATAGTCCACACACAACCGTTGGGTACCGTCTGGTTTAGGCACCATCACTATGGATGAGCTTCATTGGCTGCAACCCACTTCAATAATGCCATTTTTTAGCATACTCTCAATCTCTTTGTTAAACTGTGCCAATTTTAAAGGGTTAAGTCTACATGGATGTTGTTTGATTGGAACAGCATTTCCCACATCTACATCATATACAGTCATTTTAGTACTTCCTAATTGACCTCCACAAACTTGCCCATGTGATATCAATAACTCTTTCAGGTCAGTCCATTTTCCTCTGGAAGGTAACTCAACAATTTATCCCAATTTTTAAGAAAATCCTCGCTTTCCAATTTAATTTGAGGTATGTCAAATTCACAGTCATCTGGATTGGGGTTGTCACTTTGTGTAAGAATCATTAAAACCTACTCCTTTTCCTTTCCTTCCCTTTCAAAGTAATTATTGAGCATATTCACATGACACACTCGGTGAGATTTCCTTTTATCTTGCGTTTTTGCCACATAATTCACCTCACTTAATTTCCCTTCAATCTGATAAGGTCCGCAAAACCTTGCTTTTATAGGTTGACTTACCACTGGCAACAATATTAAAACTATTTCCACTGGCAAAACTATGAACTTTGGATTTCTTGTCCGCTTCCCGTTTCATCACATTTTGTGCAACTTTTAAATGTTCTCGCCAATTCACCTGCTCTATTTAATTGTTCCCTAAAATTTGACATGTAATCCAATAATGTAATTTCAGATTTCTCACTCACCAATTTTTCCTTAATCAATTTAAGTGGTCTTCTTACCTCATGACCAAAAATTAGTTCAAAAGGACTAATTTCTGTTGACTCATTGGATGCATCCTAATTGCAAACAGTACGAATGGAATTCCTTTATCCCAATCCTCTGATAATCTTAACAATAAGCCCTCAACATTGTCTTTAATGTCTGATGCCACCTTTCTAATACTCCCTGCGATTCTGGATGGTACGCAGTTGATATAAATTGTTTTATTCCTAAGCTATCCATAACTTCTTTGAATAACCTGGAGGTAAAATTGATCCTTGATTGGATTGTATTTCTGTGGGTAGTCCATATCAAGTAAAGAATTGAAGTAACTCCTCCACTATCTTTTTAGCTATAATATCACGTAATGGAATGACATCTGGAATCCTAGTAGTCCATTATCATCAAAAGATATTGATTCCCTCCTTTTGTTTCAGGAAGCGGTCCTACGCAATCAATTAGGACCTGTGTAAAAGGTTCCTCAAATGCTGGAATGAGTATCAAGGGTGCTGGTTTCATCACTGCTTGAGGTTTTCCTATCACTTGACATGTGTGACATGATTGACAAAATGTAACTACATCTTTATTAGTCCAGGCCAATAAAAATATTTTTGTATTTTAGCTTGAGTTTTCCTTATTCCCAATGACCTCCCACTGGTACCTCATGTGCAACTCGCAACATCTCCTTTCTATACCCTACTGGCAATACTACTTGATGAACTTCTGCCCACTTTTCATCCGCCTGTATATCTAAAGGTCTCCATTTTCTCATCAAGGCATCACTTTTACGCTAATAACACTGTGATATCCACTCAGATTCCCCTTCCATGTATGCTTTCTGATAAATCCGTTTTATTTCAACATCTTTCTGTTGTAACTCCGCCAATTTTCCTGAACTAAAAATATCCACCTCATGCGCCACCTGTTCTTGTTCTTTTTCAACCATCTGATCATAAATCGTTTCTGATAATTGCACGTCAACTTCATCATCACTCTTTGATTTCTCCTCTTGTCTTAACCTGTGACTTTGCGACCTTGTTACTGCACAATATGGAGAAATCCCAGGATATTCGTCCTTCAACACTTCAGTTGTCTGAATTTCACTGGCTTATCAACCACAGTAGGCATCACTCCCACCTACGATCCAGCTAGATCTTTACCCAAGATAAGCTGTATTCCTGGACAAGACAGTTTATCTATTACTCCTACTACCACTTCACCACTCTTCACTGGACTTTCCAACCTTACCTTATATAATTGAACACTACTCCTCTCAGTCTGAATTCCACATATTACCAACTTTTCGGGCAACATTCTTCCCAAACTTACCATCATTTCCCTAGTTTCTGTCATTCTTAAACACCCATTTTTTAAAGGTACTCACACATGACATAAAGGTATCACGTTGCAGCATGACCTGCTTCGTTATCTCAAGGCCTGTGTGATAATGGCTGCCTGCATTCTAAAGAACTTTTGTCTGCAGTTAACCCTTTGAGGGCCTTCTGCCATATCATTTTTTAGCATTTCATTACATTTACGTTTATAGGATATTTTCTGTTACTTTGCTTTTACTCATGTTCCTTGGGTTTTATCATCAGATGTTCATGTTTCAAATGACATCTTTCACATTTTTCTTAACACCCCCTAGGACATTTAGTTGGTTGGATCACGGATCGGGCTGGTGGGGAGGTGGTGTGGAAGTGGTGGGGTGCTGGGTTTGGGCTATTGGAGAGGTGGTGTGGAGTTGGTGGGGTGCTGCGTTTGGGGTGTTGGAGGGGTGATGGGGTGGCATAGGGGTGGTGGGGTGGTCTGCGTGTGGGGGTTGTGTCATGTGTGCCATAGGGATGCCGCAACTCAGCAGGGACTCACTTGGCTCCCCAATGCTGACCTCTGCCTTGGAGACTGTCCTCTCTCTGAAACAATTGACTCGGGAAGCCCATGAATGGCAAACACTTGGCCAAAGATATCTACCGTGGATGCTGAGGTAATGGTCCCTATCTCTTGAACTGATGGCCACTTCAAGTGAGAATCTACCAGCACCAAAAACATGTTGCGCAGTAATGGGCCTGCATAATCAATGTGGACCCTGATCCACGGGCAACCTGCCATTCCTAGGTGTAAAGGGTACTAGAAGGCAGCAAAGATTGCTGCATTTGGTAAGTGTAGCACTGTTGAAAGAGGCCTTCAATGGCTTTGTCTATTCCTGGCTACGAGGTGTATTTGAGCACCAACATCTTCATCTTTTTCTGACACAGGTGAGAGCTGTGTAGCTCTTGAAGGAGAGGCCCCTGGCCTGAGGTGGGATGACCATCTGTGAACCCACAGAATCATGCCATTTTCACATGTCAACACATCTTGACAAGTGAAGTAGGGACTAAACTGATCAGATTTATTCTAACATCAGCAAGACTCTATCATTCGTTTGACCTTTGAAAGACTAGGCTATCTTTGAGTCCAGCAGCGGTTATGCCCCGAGGTCACTGACAAGGTTTCTCAGAAGGTTAGAGCTAGAATGATCTCCATGGGTATTTATGGTGGTGGAATGCTCTTGGGTAGGGTCAAGCAACTTAATGCATCTGCATTAGCAATTTACGTCCCAGGCCAGTACTGAAAAACATAGTTGTAAGCCATCATCATCAGGGCCCAGTGCTTCATCCTTGATGATGCTATGGGTGGTATGGGTTTTACTTCCTTTAAAGGGCCCAGTAATGGCTTGTGGTCAGTCACGATGTCAAACTGTCGACTGTACAAATACTGGTGGAATTTCTTTACATCAAATATAATCGCTAAGCCCTCCTTCTCAATTTGGGCAGTTTTATTCTGCATTTGAAAGGGTCCTTGAGGCAAAATGATGGGGCATTCTAAACCCTCTAATCTTTTTTGGGATAAAACTGCCCCTATATCGTAAGCAGATGCATCACATGTCAGCATGATTGGTTTCCCCAGATCAAAATGCGCCAAGAGGTTTGACACCCATAATGCTTGCTTCACAACTGAGAAGGCTTCCGCTTGAGGCTCCATTGTCAATGCTGATTTTTCCTGAATAGCTGGTGTAATGGTGCCAACGTTGTGGCTAGATTTGAAATAAAGCTTCCATAGTAATTGACCATCCCAAGGAAGGACATAAGCTTGCTGACATTTTGGGTGCAGGGATGTCTTGTATAGCCTTGACCTCTTCTTTCATTGGGTGCAACCCTGTTCCATCAACACAAATCCTAGGTACGTTACTTCTGAGTTTTGAAAAGTACATTTTTCCCATTTCAGGTGGACCCCTGCATCAAAAAGACCTCTTTAATAATTCATTTTGGCTGGCCAAGTGGTCTTCTGGTGTAGTGCCGCTGACGAGCACATCATCAAGGCAGACCACCTCCTTGGGAATCCCCTGGAGTAGATTTTGCATTGTGAGCTGGATGTTGGTGCAGGCTAAATGATGCCGAATGATAGTCTGTTATACTGGAAAAGGCCTAAATGGGTATTGATTGGAAGAAAACTCTGAGGCTCCTCATCCAAATCTAATTGCAGGTCGGCATGACTGCTGCCCAAATTTGAACAGGTGAGGCCCCATGCTAGCTTGGCATAGAGGTCTTCAAGATAGCCTGAGCTATCTTGGTTGCTTTTTCCAATGTGGTCTCCGCCAGACGCTTCATCTGGATATTAAGATTATAGATCCCACAATCCAGCCGGTTGCGCAACATGTTGCTCAGCATGGCTCCAAACTTTGTGCTCAACTAGCTGGTGAAGCAAGGCAATCAAGGCTCAGACAGAATTTGCATGCCTGGTCTCTCACTGTAGGGTTAAAGTTATAATATTGGAGGATAATCGAGGGCCTTGGGTTGGAATTTTCTTTAAGCAATTTGACTATGTGGTCAAAGGTCTTTGAGTTTGGTGCCTCCAGACACATGAGGTTCCAAATCAAATTACACGTTTGGGGCCTGAGAACTGTCAGAAGAATCACCTCTTTGTCCTCACCTGTAATCTCATTCATGAGAAAGGAGAACCAGAGCCATTCACCATACTGATCCAAGGCTTAACCCCTTCGTCATATTGGTCTAGCTTTCCAATGATAGACAATTCCACTCACAGTTTAAATGATCGGACTCTTGCTGGAGCTTCTGTACTATGTCAACTATCCCGTCCCTCTCAATTCACTATGACTGTCTGTTGCGATTGAAAACTTTTATCTTATCGCCAATATGGTACTTGAGACATACACTGGAGGCTTCCAGTTTTCAACAAAAGGGTTTGTTGACGAAAGGAAAGGCAGTTAGATAACAGGCATAGAACACGATACAACGGGTCTTTATTCTGCAGCTTCCTGGCCTACACTGCCCTGGGTCTAGCTCCCAGACCCGCACAAACTTCCCATTGGCCAGCATTCACACACTTTCACGCGATTGGCCCCTAGCCAATCATGTGGTTGGTGGAGCCCGCCCCCTTAAAGGGGCCACGCAACCACACTTACATAAATCAAAGAATGCTGATGCAGTAATGTAAATGGATAAGACCTGCTGCCTGTCAGTAACTATAAAATATTTATAAAACAGGGTATAACATTGTGGGTGTCCGCCTAAAGTTTACACTGGGGACCCCCTCCATAGAAAACCCTCAACTAGTGCTGTTCCCAAGATAAATATGGTATATTTGTCTTTATTGCACAAAGTTACTAGAATATAAAAGTGTAGTATTACTGCATTTGTTGGGGCCTTGGTGAGACCGCACCTGGTACATTGTGTGGCAGCTTAGTTCCTTCCCAAAGAAAGGGTATAATAAGCATGGCGGGAGTGCAATGAAGAGTCAATAGACACATATCTGAGGCAAGGGGATTTTTCATGAAGACAGACATGTAAATTGGCTAATAGCCTGTAATTCTGAGACGGTCTCTTGAATCATATCAAATTCTTGAGCTTGTTAGGATAAATGTTGAAGGATGTTTGTTTGTCAGGTTGAGAGTATAAACTTGTGGCCGGGGGGGTCTCACAATGAGAATTTTGGTTGTAATATTTCTTTAAGGGATGGCAGCATGCCATCACTGGAGAGGAAGTGTATCCAGTTTTAGTTTTGCTTTTGGTTTTGTGCTGAGCACAGCACAGATTGATCTGCTGCTGGTGTTTAAAAGTTTTTTTTACATTTATATTGTTTTCATGTCCATTAAAGTCTCAATAAATAAACCACAACCCAGTTCCTTATAAATTATGGGTGCTTTGATATCATTATAACAACACAACAGGTTTGACTATTTAGGACTGAGATGAGAGAAATTTCTTCATTCCTGTTTGAATTTTGTACCCTGGAGAGCAGGAGATGGTGGAAACAGTATGGAAAAGGTGGAGTTGAGCTTCAGCCAGGATCATATTAAATAGCAAAACAGTCTAAAAAAGCTGAATGGGCTATTTATGCTTCTCTTTTTGATATTATTACATTCTGATGGGATATTATCATTGCTATTGCTTTTCAGTCAAGTTGTGCCATATCAGGAAGTGTGAGATATTCTCATATGGTTTGAAATTTTACTGCTTTGCTGAGTTTGAAATCCGGCACAAATAAAGCTTAAATTAATTTACAACTAGATGTCATCAAATAGTGTGGGCAGCTTTTCTTGGCACAAATTCCAATGGAGCATCCAAAGGTACTCTCTGTGAGATAAATTTAATTGCCTGACTAGTGGGAGGAAGAGTCCACATGCTTTCCTGGGATTCACTATACAAAGGATATGTGCTTTTAAAAATTATCTTTAATTCCTGGAATGCTTACGGTACATGTTCATTGTTAGATTATCTGGGCTCAGGGTCACAGTAAAGTCTCCACAGTCCCAGATAATCCCTTTGAGGAGGAGAGCTGACTGGTGGAAATTTATCCTGAGGATCACCCCACCTCAGGCAAGGGCAAGGTTCGAGAATTGAGCCCAGATGGGTGATCTCACCAGCTGCCCACTAACTGAGCTAAACCCTAATTAGTCAGTCAACAAGTCAAAATAAATTTTAAGATGGTTTATTAAGTTTATTTTAAAAACAACAGTTTAGATATGATACATTCACTAATCAGACAGAATGTATGACCCTTAATAGCTGATTGGTTCCAGAATGTGGACAGATAATTTGGCACAGTGTCTTGATCTCATCATTCTCCTCCTTGTCCATCTTAAGGAGGCAGCTACTGAAAATTACTGCAACCTCACCATGACACCTCAGCAAGACACAACCAGGATCTCCCCAGTACACCACACCCTACTACTGTTCCTGAGCCCTTGTTAATATACACTTTATCCTGTGGGTTGGTATCTTATCCAGTGTCGGTCATCTGTTGAAACTATTCTGACCAATTGGTACAGGACAAGTATCCAAACTGCCAGGGTGGTTGACACCTCTTGTATTTGTCATCCTACTTGAACCAGCTTTTTGGTTCACATTCTACTGAGACTCATCTCTTATAATAAAAGCAAAATATTGTGGATGGTGGAAATCTGAATAGAAATAGAAAAATGCTGGATAAACAGAGCAGGTCTGGCAGCATCTGTTCTTCAGATCTGTAGAAGGGTCCAGTCCCTGTACACGGAATTTAGACCCAAAACGTAATCCTGTTTCTCTCCACAAATGCTTTCAGACTGCTGAATGTCATATCTTGATATTTTTAAAACACTTGCATAGATAAGGGGATACATAGAACATAGAACATAGAACGATTACAGCACAGTACAGGCCCTTCGGCCCTCGATGTTGCACCGACATGAGAAAAAAACTAAAGGCCATCTAACCTACACTATGCTCTTATCATCCATATGCTTATCCAATAAACTTTTAAATGCCCTCAATGTTGGCGAGTTCACTACTGTTTCAGGTACGGCATTCCACGGCCTCACCACTCTTTGCGTAAAAAACCCACCTCTGATCTCTGTCCTATATCTATTACCCCTCAATTTAAGGCTATGTCCCCTCGTGCTAGCCACCTCCATCCGCGGGAGCAGGCTCTCGCTGTCCACCTATCTAACCTCTGATCATTTTGTATGCCTCTATTACGTCACCTCTTAACCTTCTTCTCTCTAACGAAAACAACCTCAAGTCCATCAGCCTTTCCTCATAAGATTTTCCCTCCATACCAGGCAACATCCTGGTAAATCTCCTCTGCACCCGTTCAAAGCTTCCACGTCCTTCCTATAATGAGGCGACCAGAACTGTACGCAATACTCCAAATGCGGCCTGTACTAGAGTTTTGTACAACCTGCAACATGACCTCATGGCTCCGGAACTCAATCCCTCTACCAATAAAGGCCAACACAACATAGGCCTTCTTCACAACCCTATCAACCTGGGTGGCAACTTTCAGGGATCTATGTACATGGACACCGAGATCCCTCTGCTCATCCACACTACCAAGATTTACCATTAGCCAAATATTCCGCATTCCTGTTATTCTTCCAAAGTGAATCACCTCACACTTCTCCTCATTAAACTCCATTTGCCACCTCTCAGCCCAGCTCTGCAGCTTATCTATGTCCCTCTGTAACCTGCAACATCCTTCCGCACTGTCTACAACTCCACCGACATTAGTGTCGTCTGCAAATTTACCCACCCATCCTTCTGCGCCCTTCCTCTAGGTCATGTTATAAAAATGACAAACAGCAACGGCCCCAGAACAGATCCTTGTGGTACGCCACTCGTAACTGAACTCCATTCTGAACATTTCCCATCAACTACCACTCTCTGTCTTCTTTCAACTAGCCAATTTCTGATCCGCATCTCTAAATCACCCTCAATCCCCAGCCTCCGTATTTTCTGCAATAGCCGACCGTGGGGAACCTTATCAAACGCTTTACTGAAATCCATATACACCACATCAACTGCTCTACCCTCGTCTACCTGTTCAGTCACCTTCTCAAAGAACTCGATAAGGTTTGTGAGGCATGACCTACCCTTCACAAAACCATGCTGACTATCCCTAATCATATTATTCCTATCTAGAGGATTATAAATCATATCTTTTATAATCCTCTCCAAGACTTTACCCACCACAGGACGTTAGGCTCACCGGCCTATAGTTACCGGTGTTATCTCTACTCCCCTTCTTGAACAAAGGGACCACATTCGCTATCTTCCAGTCTTCTGGCACTATTCCTGTAGCCAATGATGACCTAAAAATCAAAGCCAAAGGCTCAGCAATCTCCTCCCTGGCTTCCCAGAGAATCCTAGGATAAATCCCATCAGGCCCGGGGACTTATCTATTTTCACCTTGTACAGAATTGCCAACACTTCTTCCCTACGCACCTCAATGCCATCTATTCTAATAGCCTGGGTCTCAGCATTCTCCTCCACAATATTATCTTTTTCTTGAGTGAATACTGACGAAAAGTATTCATTTAGTATCCTCGCTATCTCCTCAGCCTCCACACACAACTTCCCACCACTGTCCTTGACTGGCCCTACTCTTACCCTAGTCATTCTTTTATTCCTGATATACCTATAGAAAGCTTTTGGGTTTTCCTTGATCCTACCTGCCAAAGACTTCTCATGTCCCCTCCTTGCTCGTCTCAGCTCTCTCTTTAGATCCTTCCTCGCTTCCTTGTAACTATTCAAGCGCCCCAACTGATACTTCACGCCTCATCTTCACATGGGCCTCCTTCTTCCTCTTAACAAGAGATTCCACTTCTTTGGTAAACCACGGTTCCCTCGCTCGACCCCTTCCTCCCTGCCTGACTGGTACGTACTTATCAAGAACATGCATAGCTGTTCCTTGAACAAGCTCCACATATCCAGTGTGCCCAACCCTTGCAGCCTACTTCTCCAACCAACACATCCTAAGTCATGTCTAATGGCATCATAATTGCCCTTCCCCCAGCTATAACTCTTGCCCTGTGGGTTTACTTATCCCTTTCCATCACTAACGTAAAGGTCAACCGAATTGTGGTCACTGTTTCCAAAGTGCTCACCTACCTCCAGATCTAACACCTGGCCTGGTTCATTACCCAAAACCAAATCCAATGTGGCCTCGCCTCTTGTTGGCCTGTCAACATATTGTGTCAGGAAACCCTCCTGCACACATTGTACAAAGAACGACCCATCTAATGTACTCGAACTATATCTTTTCCAGTCAATATTAGGAAAGTTAAAGTCTCCCATAACAACTACCCTGTTACTTTCGCTCTTTTCCAGAATCATCTTCGCCACCCTTTCCTCTACATCCTAGAACTATATAGGATTCCAGCTTAGAGCTTTTGGAATGTCAACATGGCTACCTAAACAATAGAATGTTAAGTGGTCAACGCGTTCGGAAAGCTTCTTTCCAGACAGAGAATCATTGCTTCTGAGCAAATTCTATAAAAATTCTATATTATTGTGTTTATTCAAGACCCCAATCTCTTACATCATGAAGTAATACGATACTCTGTGCATCTCCACCTATCACCTACCGTCCTACACTCACGCTGTTTTACCCACAAAATGTGGTTTCAAAAGATAGTTAGGATCTTTGAAACCAGGTTCAGTCAAAGATCTGCCTTGTCCAGTATTAATATCAGCTAAGATCCCGAGTAAGAAATGTGGTATTGCATGTCGCATTATCAGAGATTTAGCCATTTTTGATTTATTTCCCTCCTGCTAGGCACCCCAATAACTAATGAATAAATGACAAAAGCAACTCATATTTATCTGATGTTCTAAATTTAATATTGCGTCCTAAGATGTATTGTAATATAGGTGGTGATTTTTAGCCCACGTTCGCTATCAAAGAGGCAATGAGATTCTCTCCAGAGATATCACGTTTTCCGATTTTCCCCTACCCTAGCTGGTGACATCAAGAGGTTCAAACCCACAAAGGGTGAGAACCTCATTTTAATAGATTTTAATCAATTTAAATATCATTAGCCAGCCCCTCGCCACATGATCTCCTCTCACTGAATATTCAACAGCTTTTTAAAAAGGGGTTCAGTTGAGGGGATCCTTCCGGGGGCGCATTAGGTAAATATAGTCCCCATAGGGGATCGATATGCCCATGCACTTTCCCCTGTCATTTCCCCCGGCACCAGTATGGCACGGCCAGGTTGGCACAAATGCCAGCCTGGCAGTGCAAACTTGTACCAAGGGGATATGCCAGGGCACAGTGCCAGGGAGCAGTGCCAGAGTGGGCTTGGGTTGAGTCCCATGAGGAGGTTTCCATTTATATGTAGTGGGGGAAGAGGCGCAGTGAGGGGGAACTTTCAGGCACAGGGGAGAGCGTGCACAGACAGGGGGGTTTACTTCCACGGTGGTGCCAGTGGGGAGCCCATGAATGTTGCGGGAGGTGGGGACGTCTGGTGATTGTTTGGGGAGGGGGATGGGTGGTAGAGTCCGATGATTGTCGGGATGGGGTGTCGGGGCGGGGGTTGGGTAGAGTCCGATGATTGTTGTCGGGAGGGCGGTAGGAAAGTTTGATGATTGGGTGAGGGTCGGGGGGGGGGGGGGGAAGCACCCACAATACCTCGCTACCTACGTGGTTGGGGGGGGGGAGTTAATCTTCAGTGCTGATTGAATGATGGTGCCTCGATCTCTGTGGAGAAAGGTGCCAGCTCTATAAGGCCCTACCTTGCCAGAGTGAAAGCGTGAGCCACAAACACTATTTTTTTATTCTCATAGAGGCTCAAGATATGGAGAGAAAACTCGACAGCTGCATGCCAGTTTTCAGTCTAAACCTAATACTGATATTGCAAGAAGCAGCCCATAACAACAACATCGTAAATTATTTTATAATGGTGGGTGTGGTGATATGCCTGTAGATAACACTACATGTACTCAGCAGTGTGGCCTCCCAGCAGTAGGTGGTGTCAGATATAGGTCAGGGCATATCCGGCTGTTGTCATTACATGACGAGAGTCGTGCATCGGGGAAGCTCCATGGGAGTCCAAATAAACACTATGATAACTTGCTGTGTATCTGATCGTTACCTTACCACTTGTATGTTAATAAATCCTGGTTTTGGTTAAGTCACCAGCAGTTCTACAGATTCCTTGCTGGACTAAGTACACGGAACACAAGAGTGGGTAATGTTAGGTGTCAGGAAATTAATTCTAGTTGTTCTGCGTCACGTGATGTGCAGTAACATCAGCAGAGTGTTTGCACTGGCTTTTTTTCTAAAATTTAGAGTACCCAATTCTTGAGTAAATCACCATCTTGGTTGTGAGCAACACCCGTAATCAACCTTGCATTGTGTTTTACAAGAATCCAGAGTGTGGGCACCTCCATACTTTTTTTCTTTGCGACAACAAAGAAATATAACAAAATTGGCAATGGGGATTGAGGCAAACATTGCAGGAAAGTAGATTTGTCGACTCATTGTGGGACAGAATCAGGAGCAACGGAAGATTCTCGGAACTGGACTCGTGAACACAGATTTGGGGCAGCATGGTAGCACAAGTGGCTAACACTGTGGCTTCACAGTGCCAGGGTCCCAGGTTTGATTTCCCGCTGAGTCACTGTCTGTGCGGAGTCTGCACGTTCTCCCCGTGTCTGCATGGGTTTCCTCCGGGTGCTCCAGTTTCCTCCTACAGTCCAAAGACATGCAGATTAGGTGGATTGGCCATGATAAATTGCCCTTAGTGTTCAAAAAGGTTTGGGAGGGTGGGGTTATTGGGTTACAGGGATGGGGTGGAAGTTTGGGCTGAAGTGCATCGGTGCAGAATCGATGGGCCGAATGGCCTCCTTCCGCACTGTATGTTTTATGTTCTATGTTGGGCAAAGCACGGCCACTAATCAGAAAGTTTATCAAAGGTTTTCAACACTGTGAGTAAGAAGACCAACAATCAGGGAAGGCTTGTTTGTGTTGAAGTGAGTGGGGTCTCAGCTACAGGGGCCGTGTACGTGGTGAAGCTACACGAGCTGCGGTCGCAAGGATTTTGAACTGCATGACTCTGCATGAGCCATTACTCTGTAGAAAAGTGAAAATACTCGGACATAAAGAGGAAATATTTCCCAGTTGCTTCTTCGAGGGATTGCTGTGCCACACTTTTCAAAACAGTCAGAAGGGAGGAAGTGTTGATGCCAGGAGCCGGGATCCAAAAGAAAAAGGCAGGAAAAAAGCAGCAAATATTGGGTGGAATTTTGAGCCCACGTTAGTCGTCAGTGTAACTGATAATGCAGCCCCAAAATCTCAGGAGAGTTGGAAAACTAGATTCTTGCCGCCGAGATATCGGTTTGCCATTTTCCACGCATTTCATCAGTGGCGTAATGAGGTTCTCAGCCAGAAAAGGTCTCACCAGGATCACACCAGCATAACTACTTAATTGCAGTGCGAGGGAAGAGGAAGGACAACCATTGAGCTGACAACCTTGCTAAAAGGTGATGGAGGATGTGTCGTCGTTGCCATCTAGCTCAAACCTGAAACTCGGAAGTGGATACTATAATGAAACGAGAGCGGGGAAGCACTTTAATACATTACATGGTGCTTACATCAGTGTTGACTCTCTTACTGTGCCTAACCTCACATGTGACCACTGTGTGCCGACAATTGATTTTCCTTCCTCATCCTCTCGGTGGTTCCCCAGAATCTAAAATGAAGGATGAAGTGGCCTGCTGTCTGCCACACTCTGAAATGACCTTGGTGGGCATCCCTTGGAAGAACAGGACCTTGAGGGCCTCGACCAGCTTTTGGGCAGCACAGGTGATATTGTGTTTCCCTCATCGGTATGCAGGGCTGGAGGTGTGTCGGTCACAGGAAGGGGGGTGACAGATGGGCTTCCTGGTGGAAGGCCCGGGGTATGTACCAGGTGTCCTACTCCCTCTGGTTGCCTGGAGAGCCCTGATCTCTTTTACGGGTGTGGTGATAACCACTGTAGATATGCATACTTGCAGTAGGGGGATGTGTAGCTGTACCTGTAATACAGGTTCCTCCGGTAAGCCCCTGCCGGCTAGCTCCGCCCACAGGGAGCTTGTGTATAAATATACGTGTGAGTCACTCAGACCCTATTCTACAGTTGCAGCTGGAGGAATAGCATCACACATCAATAATGCCTCGATTGAACTTGTCTCTCTTTGAGTGCAATTGTTAGCGCCACAATTTATTGCTGTGCGATTTTCCGTACACCATGGACATCAGAATCAAGCCTGATCGTCTGCAGCTGGATCCGCAGTCGCCTCACACCAGAAAAGACTTTGATCATTGGCTTGCAGTCTTCGAGGCCTACATCTCTTCAGCGGACCCTCCCCCGACGGAGGCTCAAAAAAAGCAACTCCTGTACTCGAGAATTAGCTCCAGTGTCTTTCCGCTAATTCGAGATGCGCCTGACTACGCCAGAGCTATGGAACTGCTCAAGGAGAACTATGCACAGTCGACGAACACCCTGTTTGGGAGGCATCAACTCTCTACTCGCGTCCAGCAGCCGGGTGAGTCGATTGAGGACTTCTGGAGGGCCCTTATACCTCTGGTACAAGACTGTGACTGCCGGGCCCTCACAGCCACGGAACACAGACTTACTCATGCGCGATGCCTTTGTTACAGGCATTGCATCGGACCCCATCCGGCAACGACTGCTGGAAGGGGCCGCCCTCGACCTCGCAGCCACAAAGACTCTGGCGCTTTCCATGACGGCCACCTCCCATCGTGCGCGATCTTACTCCGCTAGCCGCTCGGCCCACCCGTCCTACCCATCATGGACCCCGCAAATGGCCCCCAAGCCCACCCACCCTACCCCTCATGGATCCCACAACCTGCCTCCCCAGCAGCCGCCCCCGCGCACAACGCCTGCGCTGCTCGCCGCACCGCGCTCCCTGGGGGTCCCCACTGTTACTTCTGCGGTCATCAGAAGCACCGCCGCCAACGTTGCCAGGAAATGACGTCTGCCACCGTCACCAAGGCCCTGGATTCCATTTTCGCTCTGTTCGGTTTCCCCGACTACATCCACAGTGACAGTGGTTCCTCGTTCATGAGTGATGAGCTGCGTCATTTACTGCTCAGCAGGGGTATCGCCTCCAGCAGGACGACCAGCTACAAACCCCGGGGAAACGGGCAGGTAGAGAGGGAGAACGGGACCATATGGAGGGCCGTCCAGCTGGCCCTATGGTCCAGGAACCTCCCAGCCCCTCGCTGGCAGCAGGTCCTCCCTGATGCGCTCCATTCCATTGGGTCACTACTGTGTACCGCAACTAACAGTACACCCCATGAACGTATTTTTCCCTTCCCTAGGAAGTCTACATCTGGGGTGTGTAGCCATCTAAGATGGACACTGGGCTACAAAATGGAGAACTGCTAAGACTGCAGGGAAAAACAGTTATAGTGAGAACAAGCAGCTTGCAGAAGACTGTTTTGCATTCTACACGTACAGAAACCAGTTTCTGGCCATGTGCAGAGTTTCAGCCAAAGGTGCAAATGGGAAACAGATCTGCATAGTAATGAGGTGATCCAGATCCAGACCCCGGACAATAGAAACATTTAAGTATCAATGGATACTTTTCCATGGACGCCCAGACAGAATGGCGCCAAAGCAACCAACACAAAGAGCCGTTGGGACCGCCCCACCCATCGAGGAACGACCCTCAGATTGGGGAGTTTGAAAGATATCGATTGGGAGAGACCCAATCGATACCTAGCAGGTGAAAGAACTCGCCCCAAGGGGCACGGAATTCTCGGACCTATAAGAGTAGGTCCCGCACATGGTTCGGTCTGTTTTGCTCCGGCCCAGATCTGTTTTGCTCCGGCCCAGATCTGCTGTTGCTTCCAGACTCCGGCCCAGACCTGTTCCATCGCATCCTGACTCCAGTTTCATCACCGGCCGTTGAGCATCAGCCATCGAACTGTAAGTGCCAACACATTGATCGCTACGTGATCCAGACCTTGCTAGCCTTGACAACTTTGCGAATCAGAAAGTTGCAGACCAAGAACGGGACGAAGACCTTGTTCCCTGACCTTGCCTGTTCCTGTCTAGATAAGTATTTAGTTGTTTAGTATTAGAAGTAAGTTAGTCTCTTTAGCGTATGCATGTGTATTTATTATATTTGTTATAATAAACACCAATCGTTTGGACTTACTAATCGGTGTACGGATTTATTACTTTGAACCTGACCTTGATATACTTGTGACGGTGTCTCAATACGACACCTGGCGGCTCCGAGCATAATTACACATACTGAGCCATAGTAGTGTTAAGCACACGGACTTTAAACGGAGGCGTGTTAATCACACTCCAGTAAAACGAGCAACATTTAGTGGCAACATCCTGACAGGACGCGGTTACAAGTGGCACCCCCACTCCGTGAGAACCCCAGAAATTTGAATTAGAAATCTGATTGGAGAAAAAGGAAAAATCACAAATAATCAAGGTGTTCAAACCAATAAAGATAATTCGGAAGTGTGTTTTGTGCATGCGTACTAACAGGGTTGTAAGGTTAACCTGAGAGCTTTTTGTTGCGACGAACTGTCGGGAGTTTTAAGCGGAACATAGCGAAAGCCTTACCCGTCTTGTAAAACATTACCTCAACACCCCCTGTCCTAAATTAAGAGAGAAAGAGAAAATGGCCATGCAGGCAATGGAACGCCTCATGAACCCAGAACGGTTTGTGGTCGCAGCGACCAGCAGTAGCCGAGTAGGTCAGTGTCCCGTGTGGGACCTGGAACTCCGCAAGTATCTGAAAGGAAAGGGATAGCCCCTTTGGAACGAGTTCTGTATGAATGAGGAGACAGGTCCCGGAAGTATAGGACATACTTGGTGGGAGAACCTCTCTCAAATTCATAAGAAAAATCTTAGTAAATCATGCAAGCCGATGGCAATCGTGTCCTGTTTGGCACAGTTGCGAGGCACTGAGGAGGTCGTTCAGACACTCCGAGCAGAGTTAGAAGAGAGAAATAGGATGAGCAAAGTTGATGTCAGGGACATAGAAAAGGAAAACATGGAACTAAGAGGTAAGCTGGCAGCGAAGGGTAGAGAGGTGGATGATGCCAAGAGGGCACATCAGTCATGTCTAGCCCATCTGAGCAGTTCCCAGACCCAGTATGAAAAAGCCTATCAAGACGTGCAACGTGCCGTCCTGATAAGAGAGGAATCGGAAAAGCAGGTAGAGGTATTGCAGAGGCAATGCTCTGACCTTAAAGCAGCGTTAAGAGCACTCCATGCTGCCACTACTGAGCAAAGACAAAGCACAGTGGATCATGCCAAGTGTAGGAAGCAGATTGCGCAGCTGCAATCTCTGCTTTCCATACAGAATGGGTTCCAAAGTACTTTTGGAACACAGCTAGATGAGGAGAATGCCCCAGACTGGCAGGAATTAAGTGAGACAGCGCAGCGCTATGTTCAAGGAACATGTGCGCCAGCAGCGCAGCAGAAAAGGAAAGCACCCCAACCCCCCACAGATCAAATACCTACCGCACCTATGAATCCAGTCACCACGCAAAGGAAAGCAACCACAGAAGGCGCACCCGATATCACCTACACCACCCCCTTAACTGTAACCCAACTCAGGGACGCGTGTGAGAAAATCACTCCGTTTCTCCCCACCGCAGACCCCCACCAATTTTTCGCGAAAGTGAAACAGCAGGCTACCATGTACGGCCTGGACGAGGGAGACCAGGTTAAGCTCACGGTTCTGAGCTTAGACCCGTCTGTAGTAGCAGCCCTCCCCGACCCGCAGAACGTTGGCGGAGGCACCCTAGAAGAAATGAACACCGCCATTTTAGATGCAATAGGATACAATAGAGGAGACCCAGTCGAAGGACTAAATAAGTGCCGACAAAAGAGGACAGAGCATCCCACAGCATTTGCAGGAAGGCTGTGGATCCATTTCAACGCAGTTTTCGGCGAGTTAGATAGAGCGCATTTGAACCGTGACAATATGGTCAAATGGATGCACACCATAATCTCCCATGCCACAGATGCAGGACAGAGTGCTTGCAATAGCTATGACCCCTCAGAAGAGGCCCATAACGAGAAATGGGTTCTGAAAAGATTGTCCCGCGCTTGGGAACAATCGGTTCAGGGCAAAGGTAAAATAAAGACCCCAGAGGAAGCTCAGGCTGCAGCGGACATTCAAGCAGTAAAAGCGCACCAAAGCCCCGCATGGGTAAATGAAGGGAAGAACAGCCCTCCACAGAAGTCGCTCGAATGCTACAACTGTGGCCAATTAGGACATTTTGCTAAGGAATGCAATGCACCCCAAAGATCACAGAGAGGCCAGCAGACAGGCACTCTGAACAGAAATAGAGCGAAGCCTATCCATAGTATAGGAATACAGTCAGGACAGACCAATGTGGACGGAACGGACTGACGGTGTTCGGGCTCCCCCACATGGGTCTGTGACACTCTTTGGGATCAATCCGGAAGGGCGGTAGTCACAGCAAAGGTTAGAGGGAAGCCCATAGAGTTACTTTGGGACACAGGAGGGTCCCGCACCACGATTAATTCAACCACCACGGCACAGGCAGACACGTGGCCGACCACCTCCACCATCACACTTAGAGGTTTTACAGGACACTCACAGCAGGGACACATTACAGCCCCCGTAGCAATCCAGCTAGGGAACATCTCTACCAAACACCCCGTCGTTTTAGTAAATCTTCCCCGTACAGCCGAACACATATTGGGAATAGACTTTATGAATGCCCATAGCCTATCGTTCGACCCAGTAAACCAGTGTGTCTGGCGAATGGCAAGGTCAGACAGAGCACCCGCTACTCTCACCGTAGGAGAGTACGCTAATCGGATTAGCGCAGTAGGCGACTATTCTTTCGACCTGACTACACTAAGCACGGACAAACAAGTGAGAGCAGTTTTAAATAAACACAGGACAGCATTTGCCAGTCACCGGCACGACTGCGGCAGAATGACTGGACAAGTTCAAGTTACCGGACCTGACCCCCGACCACAGAAACAGTACAGATTTCCCCTAGAAGCAGAGGGAGAAATAGGGAAAGTAATAGATAGCTTATTGGAGCAAGGGGTACTTAGAACAGTAGCCTCGACCAATAATGCTCCTATTTGGCCAGTGAGAAAGCCCGACGGATCATGGCGTCTGACCATTGATTATCGGGAGCTCAACAAAGTAATCCCAGCAGTAGCCCCCACGGTAGCAACAAGTCCCGAGACCATGCTCAAACAGGGACTCCACTCCAAATATTTCACGGTATTGGACATTAGCAATGGCTTCTGGTTAATCCCATTGGCAAAGGCGTGCCAGTACAAATTTGCCTTCACATTCAAAGGACAGCAGTATACGTGGACATGCCTCCCACAAGGATTCCACAATTCCCCCTCCATTTTCCACCGACAGCTGGCGAATGGTTTAGTAAAATTTTCCCGACCCGAATGTCTGGTACAGTATGTGGACGACCTATTACTGCAGACAGACACAAAGGCAGAGCACATTACGCTTCTGGCCGAGCTCCTGGAACTTTTAACCTCGATCGGATGTAAAGTTAACCCCAGAAAGGCCCAGATATTGGAAAATAAAGTGATGTATTTGGGTACAGTCATCACGCACGGCAAACGCGAGATCGAATTCAAAAGGATTGATTCGATTGTCAAATTGCCCCTTCCCCAGAATGTTTCAGCCCTCCGGTCATTTTTAGGACTGGTTGGGTATTGTCGGAACCATATCGATGGATTTGCGACAAAGGCAGCCCCACTCTCAGACCTCCTTAAGAAAGGAGCCCCATGGGAATGGCTTCCGCAGCATACAGAGGCTGTGGAAGATTTAAAGAAAGCCCTTAGCGCAGCACCCGTGCTACAAGTCCCAGACCAACTCTCCCCCTATGCAATAGAGGTAGCGAACACTGATCTAACCCTCTCGGCCGTACTACTCCAGGAACGGCACGAGCATCTACGACCCGTGGCTTATGCCTCAAGACTTTTAGACCCAGTAGAACAAGGATTCTCAGCCTGCGAGAGGCACCTCCTAGCAGTTTTCTGGGCAGTTCAATACTTTTCCTACATTACCGGACTCAACCCCATCACCATTTTGACCGAGCACACCCCCACACAGTTACTCCTAGACGGTCGACTGAAGGACGGTTCAGTTAGCCAGATTAGGGCAGCTAGGTGGACATTACTTTTACAAGGACGGGACATTACGGTAAAACGGACCCGCACACACACATTTTTAGCCGACAACCTCCAATATCCAGGACAGCCCCATGAATGCGAAATTGTAGCACCCCTACACAACACAGGACCCTTCATAGCGAAGACACCCCCCAGGAAGATAGGGAACCCAAGACAAAGCCCCCAACACACAGACACGTGTGGCCCACTGAAGATATACGTGGACGGTTCATCCACAGTTTTAGATGGTGAGCGTATTACTGGATGCGGCATCTATGTCGAGGACATGCAGGGTCACGCTTTAGAGGAGATTGCATTAAAATTGCCAGGTCACTTAGGCGCGCAGGCAGCAGAGCTCGCGGCCATAGCTTACATAGTGGACCACCCCGATTCTTTCCCCAGCCCGGCAGACATATATTCGGACAGTCTATATGTCTGCAACAGTTTAACGGATTTTCTACCCCTGTGGAGGACACGAGGTTTTGTCTCCGCAGACGGGAAACCCCTTCCATCAGCCCCTTTACTCCGCCACATCCTAGACAAAGCGAAGGACAGAACCTTTGGCATTATAAAAGTTAGAAGCCACCATAGGTCATCCCCCCCTGGGAATGTAAAAGCCGACGCACTGGCTAAAGCAGGTTCCAGGCGAGGACACTTTTGGACACCCCCAGCTAGCGCACCAGCTAGCGCCCCTGTGAGTGCAGTTCAAGTCTCACAGACGGACATTAAAGATTTAGCCGAGGCACAGAAGCAGGATAGAGATCTCAGGGAGATTTTTTTAAAGGAAATTTTGTGCCACAGTACGATAAGTTCCGACATGCTCTGACCACACATGAGGGTGTGATCATCAAGGACCAGCTTTATGTGGTCCCGCAACAGGATAGAAATCAAATGATTGCCTTGTTCCATGACGGTCATGGACATCAAGGGATCGACCCGACCACGAGGCACCTCAGGCAACTCTGTTGGTGGCCTAATTTAAGGACCGATGTTACCCATTACATCGAGAATTGCCTTATTTGCGCCCAGAATAACCCGGAGAGGTATTCCAAAAAGGCACAGCTTCTGCATACTCGACCAGTTAATGGCCCCTGGACAAACCTCCAGATCGACTTTATAGGACCATTGCCCCCTTGTAGGAATGGCTATAAATACGTGCTGGTTGTGACTGATACCTTTACCAAATGGGTAGAGGCATTCCCCTCAAGAACCAATACAGCTAAGACAGCTGCGAAGATCCTGACCCACCACATCTTCACGAGATGGGGTTTACCCAGAAGTATAGATTCAGACCAGGGATCTCACTTCACAGGACGTGTCATGAAGAACGTCCTGACCATATTCGGCATTAAACAAAATTTTCACATTGCGTATCACCCACAGTCAAGCGGGATTGTAGAGCGTATGAATCGGACACTAAAATCGACCCTCAGAAAAATGGTTCAGGAAAACAATTCAACATGGGATTCAGTGCTCCCATTTGCACTAATGTTTATCCGCAACATGGTTTCAACATCCACAGGTTTCACCCCAAACACACTCATGACCGGACGCCCTATGAAATGTACAGAATTGCTTTTAGGACTTGACATGACTAGCCCCGAAGTGACGGCCCTCACGCATGAGAAAGCTGTTAAAGACCTAGTTGAGACTGTGAGGTCTGCACAGATCGCAGCCGCAGTTCAACTGGGAAAACGACGAAAACAAAGCACAGCTTGCTTTAATAAGAACGCACACCCCACAGAATTTCAGGTTGGGCAACAGGTAATGCTATCTGTGTATAACCCCAGCAGTTTTTTGGCACCAACATTTTCCGGCCCATATTCAATTTCGGACAAATTTAGCCCCTCAGTTTACAGGATAAAATACCCCAATGGAAAGACTGCGTGGTTTCATATTAACCAATTGAAGGTATATGGAACACAGTCTAACCACGCACACCATGTCCTGCTAGACGCAGCAGAACATCTCGCCCCGCCCACTAGAGACACGTTTCGACCATCCCCCTCACAGACCAGTTCATCATCGGACTCACCCACGACTCCGCTCACTGACTTCAGACCACACCCCGGAACGCCCACAAGCGATATCCTTTCTGATGGAACCTGCACGTATGTTTTGTTTGTAAGTTTGCGTTCGTTTGTCTTTAATGTTAATGGTTCAGTTGGAGGTTGGCCATCTTCTTTTCAGCTGAAAAGATTGTGACCACCTCACATGATCAGCTAAAATATCTGGAGCCCAGCTCAACTTTTCACAAGGAGCATCTTGGCTCCTCCCTTGTTTTTAGGTGCCCCTCTATTCGGACAATAGTGGCTGCAATCCCACGGTTTACACATTCTTGCCCGTTCATTCCAGGTTACACAGACAGTGGAGAAACGGCACTGAGGACCCGCCCTGTCTGAGAACCCACTTTGGTCAGCCAAGCTCGGGTACGGCACAGCACGCCTTACCCGGGGATCCCATTCAAATCTTACCCGTAGCGGCCCATACGCAACTCATTCGACTTTTTCGGTTCAAAATTTGCTTTCATTTTTTGTTAGGTAGCCCTTAGGCCGCCATCCCACATGCTATTTACATCCAGGAACATTTGGATGGTAAATTGGCAAAGCCTGCGAGAGTTGTTAGATGTATTTCTGCTCCTAAATTCGCTTTTGAAAAAAAAATGAGGGGAGTCACAGGGTGTGACTTGGCCAGTCATTTAAGGGTCAATTGGAATGAGAGGACAGATACACAAACAGTACAGATATTAAACTGTGTATTGACAGATACTGTGCTTGATCCCATAGCTTTTGAAAGTCGAAAGAGGGTTCACGGCAAGGATCGGCCATACAGAAGGAAGAGGACAAAGAGAACGAAGAGAAGACCATGATGGAAGCCTACCTATTAGTTTTAAACGTTGTTGTATTTGTACATGTGGAAGCAAGTCACGTTTCGCCCACAACCCCCGCCTTTAATGTTTCCCTCACACCAACTTCCCCGTGCTCAGCACTGATCAGCGAAGTTCAGACCTGGTGCACAAATTTCATGACATGGTACTCAATGTCGTATGTGATTGAATCACTGTTGGTGATTGCAATTCTCTGCATCATTGTACAGACCCTCAGGTTGAGGAAATGGAAAAGGAGAGCATCCCGTTCCTGCCCCTCAACCATTTACGGAGTTCAATCCCCTATTTTCGGTTTTCACCAATCCCCCCAACCCCTTGATGCCTAGGAAATGAATAAAGCAATATGTGAATAAAGAAGATATTAATGTATTATATGGTTCTGAACTCGACTGCCGAGTCATAAAGTGACATGTAATGTGGTGTGAATTGATAAGGTTTTAGACTGTAATAAAATGTTTAAAATGAGATAAGGACAGTAGTTGTGATAGGTAGAGGTTCCCGGTTATTGGTAATGCATGTCCCCTTTGACATAGCGCCAAGTAGAAATGTGAGATAAAATTTTTCTTGCCATAGTTAAAGACAGCATAGACGCCCAGGAACTTGCTAAGGTCAGGGAACCCAAAGAGGGCACCCAAAGGCACTCGAAGAAACATGCATAGGTGATCCTTCACAATTTCTCGTGAGGATCACAAGGAGGGAATGTAGCCATCTAAGATGGACACTGGGCTACAAAATGGAGAGCTGCTAAGACTGCAGGGAAAAACAGTCATAGTGAGGACAAACAGCTAGCAGAAGACTGTTTTGCATTCTGCACGTCCAGAAACCAGTTTCTGCCAGGTGCAGAGTTTCAGCCAAAGGTGCAAATGGGAAACAGATCTGCATAGTAATGAGGTGATCCAGATCCAGACCCCGGACAATAGAAACATTTAAGTATCAATGGATACTTTTCCATAGACGCCCAGACAGAATGGCGCCAAAGCAACCAACACAAAGAGCCGTAGGGACCGCCCCACCCATCGAGGAACGACCCTCAGATTGGGGAGTTTGAAAGATATCGATTGGGAGAGACCCAATCGATACCTAGCAGGTTGAAGAACCCGCCCCAAGGGGCACGGACTTCTAGGACCTATAAGAATAGGTCCCTCACATGGTTCGGTCTGTTTTGCTCCGGCCCAGATCTGTTTTGCTCCGGCCAGGGCTGCTGCTTGCTCCGGCCCAGACCTGTTCCATCGCATCCTGACTCCAGTTTCATCACCGGCCGTTGAGCATCAGCCATCGAACTGTAAGTGCCAACACAATGATCGCTACGTGATCCAGACCTTGCTAGCCTTGACAACTTTGCGAATCAGAAAGTTGCAGACCAAGAACGGGACGAAGGCCTTGTTCCCTGACCTTGCCTGTTCCTGCCTAGATAGGTATTTAGTTGTTTAGTATTAGAAGTAAGTTAGTCTCTTTAGCGTATGCATGTGTATTTATTATATTTGTTATAATAAACACCAATCGTTTGGACTTACTAATCGGTGTACGGATTTATTACTTTGAACCTGACCTTGATATACTTGTGACGGTGTCTCAATATGGCACCTGGCGACTCCGAGCATAATTACACATACAGAGCCATAGTAGTGTTAAGCACACGGCCTTTAAACGGAGGCGTGTTAATCACACTCCGGTAAAACGAGCAACAGGTGTCGCTCCCGACGTGGCTCACGACTCCGGGCCCAGTCCTTCTCCGTAGGCATGTCCAGCACCACAAGGCGGAACCCCTGGTGGACAAAGTATGCCTTCTCCACGCCAACCATCAGTATGCCTACGTGGAGTTCCCCGATGGCCGCCAGGACAATCTCGCTCCGGGACTTGGCTCCCTCGGGTGCCGATCCCATGCCTACGCCCTTTTTCCCCCCGCGCAACCCTCCTTTTCCCCCGCGCCCCCCCCTATTCGTCCCCACCAGGTCCATCCCTCATCCCCCTGCCCATACTGGAGGACACGGAAGATTTTGGCTTGCTCTCAGAGTCATCCCGCCAGCAGCCAGCATCAACACCGCCAGCACCTGCACCGATGTCGCCACCACAGCTACGCCGATCACAGTGGAACGTTCGACTGCCGGTTCGGCTCAACCTGTCACCTGCTAACCGGATGGACTCTTGGTTTTCTTTGAATGTTTTTGTAAATATATCATCCTTTGTATTATAGTTACATGTCACCCCAGCCGGACTCATTTTTACAGGGGGTGAATGTGGTGATAACCACTGTAGATATGCATACTTGCAGTAGGGGGATGTATGGCTGTACCTGTAATACAGGTTCCTCCGGTAAGCCCCTGCCAGCTAGCTCCGCCCACAGGGAGCTTGTGTATAAATATGCGTTTGAGTCACTCAGACCCTAGTCTACAGTTGCAGCCAGAGGAATAGCATCACACAGCAATAAAGCCTCGATTGAACTTGTCTCTCGTCTTTGAGTGCAATTGTTAGCGCCACAATGGGATGGAGGGGCAGCTGGAGTGAGATCCAGAATCCCTGCCATCCTCTGGCATTGACACTCCTGACACCAAGCCGTTCTAGTACAGCTACAACATCGGCATCTAGCCGGCAATGTGGAAAATTGCTCAGGTGTCCTGTACACAAGAAGCCGGACAAATCCAAACCAGCCAATTACCACCTTATCAGCCTAGTCTCCATCATCAGTAAAATGTGCTGACAAGTGGCAAATTTCATTCGTGCCACACAAGTACCAGGCAATGACCATCTGCTACAAGAGAGGAGTTAACCACTGCCTCTTGACATTCAATGGCACTACCATTGCTGAATCACACACAATCAACATTCTGGGGGTTATCATTTATCAGAAACTGAACAGAACTAGCCATATTAATACTGTGGCTACCAGGGCAGGTCAAAGGCTAGGAATCGTAACTCACCTCCTGACCCCCTGTAACTACTACAGTTGACAAGGGGGAGTCAATCGATGTGGTATATTTGGACTTTCAGAAGGCGTTTGACAAAGTCCCGCACAATAGATTATTGTGCAAGATGAAAGTGCATGGGATTGGGGATGTGTATTGAGGTGGATAGAAAACTGGTTGGCAGAGAGGAAACAAAGAGTAGGAATTAATGGGTCCTTTTCAAATTGGCAGGCAGTAACTAATGGGGTGCCACAGGATTCGGTGCTGGGACCTCAGCTATTCATAATATATGTTAATGATTTGGATGAGGGAACAAAATGCAACACCTCAAAGTTTGCAGATGATACGAAGTTGGGTGGGAGGGTGTACTGTGTGATGCGGATGTAGAGATCGTACAGCATGATCTGGACATGTAAAGAGCTGTGAGTCTGTGGATTCATTATCACAGGAAGTAATTGATGCTAAAACATTGAATATATTCAGGAGGTGGCTAGATATAGCACTTGGGGTGAATGGGGTCAAAGGTTATGGGGAGAAAGCAGAATTAGGTTATTGAGTTGGATGATCAGCCATGATTGTGATAAATGGCGAAGCAGGCTCGAAGGGCTGAAAGGGCACCTCCTGCTCCCACCTTCTATGTATCTATGTATCCCCAAAGCCTGTCATCATCAAAAGGCACAACTCAGGAGTGTAATGCAATAATGTCCACTTGCCTGGATGAGTGCAGCTTCAACAACACTCAAGAAGCTCGACACCATACAGGACAAAGCAGCCTGCTTGATTGCTCCTCCTTCCACAAACATTCAAATCCTCTATCATCTACAAGATGCACTGCAGTAACTCACCAAGGTTCCTTAGACAGCACCTTTCAAATTCATGACCACTACCATATAGAAGGATAAGAGCAGCAGATACCACCTGGAAGTTCTGCTCCAAGTCACTCACCACCCTGACTTGTAAATATATTACCGTTCCGTCACTGTTGCTGGGGCACAATCCTGTCACTCCCTCCCTAATAGCACAGTGGGTGAACCTAAACTTCAGGGACTACAGCGGTTCAAGAAGGCAACTCACCACCACCTTCTGAAGGGCAACTAGGGAGAGGCAATAAATGCTGGCCTAACCAGCCAACCCTATATCCCATAAGTTCATTAAATATAAACACTCGTGGATACCCACGAGTGCCTGCACCATGCAGTTGATGCCCTCATCTATGGAGTACATGACCTGAACCATGTAGTGGACATCCCCCGTCCCCGCCATGGAGTGCACGTCCTACACCAAGATCTCCTCTACAGATGCCACCCTGGCAGTGTTGGCCTTGTTGCCTCACAGCAACGGCACCATCTCCTCCGTCAGAATGCAATGGGACTCTTCCAATTGGCCTTAAGAAACTAGCGCAAGAAACTTCAACCGCAAGAAACTTCAGAGAGTCGTGAACACAGCCCAGTCCATCACACGAACCTGCCTCCCATCCATTGGCTCCATCTATACCTCCCGCTGCCTGGGGAAAGCGGGCAGCATAATCAAAGACTCCTCCCATCCAGCTTACTCACTCTTCCAACTTTTTCCATCGGACAGGAGGTACAAAAGTCTGAGAACACGTACGAACAGACTCAAAACCAGCTTCTTTCCCACTGTTACTGGACTTCTAAATAACCCTCTTGTGGACTGACCTGATTAACACATCACCCGATGCCACTGTTTATGTAGTTACATTGTGTACCTTGTGTTGCACTATTACATATTTATTTTATTTTATTTTCATGTACTTAATGAAAAATACTTTTCAGTGTACCTCGATACACGTGACAATAAACAAAACAAACAAACAAAAAATACAGTCTGAAGAGGGATGCTTATATCCCTTCCTGACCGGAGCTCAGCAGAGCCCTGAGCTCCAGTACCCTGCCAAGTACCAGATCCATGGGAAGTCCCTGCCTCCGCCTGCTGTGGATCAGTTGTGAGGTGCTCACTGGTGAGTGACCCAGAAGTCTCATGGCTAATTATTCCCACTGAGCTGCACTGGTGGAGGGTGCAGGTGACTGCTATGATGCCTCTTTGATGCTATTTTATCAGCTACTTCCCTTGGATTTGCCAGAGTCTGTCGTCTCCAAAGAAGGAGTAGATGGGCCTCGTTGGTCGAATGATTGACTTGCAAGGGAACCATTACTGCATGACAATCACTCAGGACAGCAGCAACTGAACTGACATGAGGCTGGTGCCAGGGATATATTTGCTGGTGGTTCTCACTTTTGTCTCTTGCCCCCACCTTGCCCTCAGCAAAGGTGCAGTCATGCTCTTCTCCTGCTAGCTCAACGACTTTCTCCTCAAACATCATGAGGGACTTCAACTTGCTCGGGGATGAGCCTGATATCTGTGCCCGCTCATGCCAATTGTATCGAAGCTGGTCCTTCAATGAGACAAGGGTAGAGCCATGGGGGTGGGGGAATGGGAGGGAAAGTGATGAGACATCTTGGAGGTGGCTGTGGGTGGGCTCCCTGTGGAAGTCTGGTGGGTTTGCAAATGGATGCGTGGTGACAAATGAAAAAGGTGACTTACCCTGGCAACATGGAGGCGGTAATTCATCTTTTTCCTCTATTGGATCCCACCCTATTATGTAGCGAACTGATACTCACTCGCGTTGCCACCACCTCCTATGCAGAGCTGGTGTACTTGCTAGCAGGTTGTCTGCCCATCTGAGGATACATGATGTCATGCCTTTGCTCCACCCTATCCAGCATCTTTCTAAGGGCTCCCTCGAGAACCTTGGGGCTGCCATCGCCCTGATTCGACTTGAAACAAATGCTGGAAAGGTGGTTAAGCTCAAGTGATGCCAGGGCGAGCGACTCACAGGCAGCCCACAACGATTGCGGCGTGAATCGCAAGAAATTTTTTTCAGCGGCTGAAAAATGGCATGAATTCTCGTCGATAATGCTGGCAGAATTCTCTCCAGTTTTCTCGCTGAAAATGACACTTAGAAATCATACTGGATGATTCTGCCCATTGTCACTTCAGATGCCAACCAATCTTAATATTTCTCTGCTATCAACATTATTGAGAGCTCATGGAAGTCAGTGTCCACAGTGATAATTGGTGCAAGGTTACCTTCAATTTGCAGAATGAAAGCCACACATGGACATGTTCATGCAGTGATTTCACAACGCTGCAGCCGTTAAAGATTATTTCCAATCCTGAATGCCTGCTGCAATTTATTGCTATCTTTAACAAATAACTCAGATAAGACCCTGAGATAATCCTGAAACATTCAAGAAGATTTGCCTCCCGATAAAATAAAAGTTGTCCTTGAATGACCGGTGTTCAATTCCACAAACTAGAAAGTAAATTAATCCATAAATTCTTGCGCAACCGCCCTAAAAATATTGACACAGTAAAGTGCATGCGGAACTATCACTTGAAATCTAATCAGGGATCGAGTAGTTTGTGGAAGATATAGTCTGCAAGCAACTGCTACGAGAAAAAGACTCAATATTATAAGTAATCATTAATATTTGAATTTTTAAAGAAAAGCTGAGAAATAAAGCAGTGATTTTAGGTGGGAAACTGAAGTATTTGCAGTACGGAGGTGAGGGCACCCTGATCCAGCAGCAGCAGCCACTGAACAGGATAACTTGTTTTATGGTAAAAGATGCAACAAAAGCGGGAAATCGAACCACTTTGCTAAATGCTGCAGGTCCAAACTACAGAAACCCTCCTCAGCTATCAGCAACCTGCAGTGGCAAGATCCTCCAAGGGTAGGAGCATCAGTAAGATGAATGAATTGGAGTTCAACCAAAACAGTGAAGCTACAGAGCCTCCAATAATCTCTATTTTGACAGTGATGACAATGTCACAAAATGGTAAGATCTTCTCCATTCTTAACATAATTATCTAGAAGTGCATGCCTTATGACGCCAAGCCCCACAGATGACAGCATATAGAGCCCTTTTCAATTGTGGCATCATTGGTAAGCTACCAGTTGTATACAACATGAGACTTGATGATTAGGTATCAGTAACGGTCAGTGCTCCAAAAATAGTACCAGTAGCCATGAAGTAGTAGGTCATTGATGAGCTCTATCAAATGGTGGCACTAGGTGACATAACTCCTCTTGATGAGGCCATGGAATGGGTTTCAGCAATGGTGGCTACATTAAAGAAAGATGGTAATGTTGAGGATATGCATTGACTCAGTATACTTAAACAGAGCATTGTGTAGACCACATCACCCTATGAAGTCAGTGAATAGGTTATTGCAAATAGAACATAGAACATAGAACACTACAGCACAGAACAGGCCCTTCGGCCCTCGATGTTGTGCCGAGCCATGATCACCCTACTCAAACCCACGTATCCACCCCTATTAACTCGTAACCCAACAACCCCCCCTTAACCTTACTTTTAGGACACTACGGGCAATTTAGCATGGCCAATCCCCCTAACCCGAACATCTTTGGACTGTGGGAGGAAACCGGAGCACCCGGAGGAAACCCACGCATACACGCCAAATGTCAAATGTTCAGCATCCTCGATTGCAAAATGTGGGTTCTTTGGCTTGGCAACCTATGAATTTCTCGTTTTCCCAGTTTCTATCATTCACAGATTGAAATTAATGTCATAACCCAGACTTTGCTTTCTGAACCAATTCAAAATCATCTGCCATTTCTTCTGCCAGACTAGCAGTTTGAACTCTTTGCTCTTCCACGTGAGTTGTCATTACTGCGGGAAGTAAATCTTTACATTCCTCCAAAATAATCTTTTCCTGAAGAGTGTCATACGTTTGATCTATTTTTAATGCTCTTATCCAATTTGTTTAATTCTTGTGAATTCACGTCTGATCTGGCTCTTTCGTTACATTTCTAAACTTCTGTCTGTAGGCTTTTGGCACTAGTTCATCTGCATGTAATATGCTTTTCTCACCTCATTATAATCCCTAGATATTCCTCTGATAGTGACGCAAACACTTCAGTAGCTGTACCTATCAACCTTGTTTGAACCATCAATACCCACATGTTCTTTGGCCAATTCAATTGTTTCGCCATTTTCCCTCAAAGGAGAAGAAAAAATCTTCCACATCTTTCTAATCAATTCTTGGAAGTACTTAAATATATTTAAACTTTCATCAGCTTCTAACTTTAACACCAACATTTCCATTGATGTTCTCTTTGCAATTGGCAGTTTGCAAAGTTCAAATTCTATCTTCTTTTCCTTGCTTCTGCATGGGCAATCTCTATTTTTCCCTTGTCCCTTTCTACCTTTACTAATCTTTCCATTTGTACCTGAAACTTCCACCTCCTTTAAAAAGTCCACTCATTTTCCTTTCCTTCTACTTCCAATTTCTTCAGTTTTATACATTTCTGTTTATTCTTTTTCCTGGCATTTCCAGTTGTTTCATTGTAATTGAATTTCTCGCTAATTCTAATGATTCAGGCTGTGACCCTGCCAAATTTGAATGCTGAGCTATTGTTTGTGTTATGTTTCCTTCCACACCCCATCAGATAAGGGGCGCGATTCTCCGCACTTCACGACGGGGCGGAGAATAGTGGGCGGCGCAAATTTTTATGGTCGACGCTGGTCTGACGCCCTCCCAGCTATTCTCCCCCCCCCCCCCCCCCCACGCCCGCCCCCGACACGAATCGCTGCTCGCCGTTTTTTTACGGCGAGCAGCGAATCTCCCCTGGCCGATGGGCCAATTTCCAAGGCCTTTACGGCCGTTTTCACGAATTTGAATACACCTGCTATACAAGTTCGTGGAAAACGGCGCCAAAGTGCCGTTCTGCATAACCATGCCACCGATTGGCACGGCCGCACCACGGCCGTGCCAAGGGTGGCATGGGCCCACGATCGGTGGGCCCGATCGCGGGCAGCGGGTTACTTACTCCGCGCACTCTTTGTTACTCCGCCACCCCTCCGGCTGAGGGGCATTACGGACGGCGCATGCGCGGGGTCTGACGCATGCCGGGTTGGAGTCGTCCAATCCGCGCATGCGCGGCTGACGTCATCCTATGCTTCAGCCGCCGCTAACTTTGGTACGCGGGCTTAGCAATATTCGTTAAGCCCGCGATGCAGTAGTTCACGGGGCCGCGATGCTAGCCCTGACCGGGGAGCAGAATCACGGTCCCGAGAGGGGACGCGGGAGGCTGCCGTGAAACACGGCCGTTTTCATGGCATCCTTAATGACTCTCCGCCTTTGCGGAGAATCGCGCCCAAAGCTTTCTGCAGCTTCTCTGCCAAACCCAAATATTTTGTTTTAGTCACCCTTTGGAATTAGCCTGAGTAACCTCTTCAACATCCAGGAAAACCTTTGCAATTGAAAGAGCCATCTCTAGTAACTCGCTATTTAAACTTCAAATCTGAAAGAGAGCAACCATTCCACACACACACAAGCCATACAAGGAATTAAACTTTAGAATCCTGGCAAAGAGCCACCAATATTATTATGATCCCAGGCTAGACCCTAAGAATGATTCGGATACTGGTCAGAACCCCAAATATTTTATTTGAATTTTGTAAGACTGTGTGGAATGAACATCTTATTCCATGATTGATTGCCCGAAGAAGTAGGGTTATGTTTTTTTTAAAACAAACGTTCTTACCAACACAGTATTTAAATCTTTAACATCACACAAAAAAATAGCTTACAATTAGCACTTCAGCAATACTGTGCAATACAGTGAATAAAATGCCCTGAACTGCTATCTTTATTCCCACTTGAACAGCAAGAAAAATATTTGCAGCTCTCAGTCCTCTGTTAACTACCCATGGCACATAGGAATACTTGCTTTATAGAGACGTCTTTGAGAAAGAGAGATCCTTTGATACTGCCCTAAAGACAAGATCTGACTTCTGTCAGACCAATGCAGAAACCTTGGGCGGGATTCTCCGACTTCCAGCCGGGTCGGAGAATTGCAGGGGGGCTACGTGAAGCCCGCCCCATCCGGCTGCGGAATTCTCCGGCACCGGAGTTTTGATGGAGGTGGGAATTGCGCCACTCCGATTGGTGGCAGTTGCAGTGAGCCCCCCCGTCGATCCTCTGGCCGATGATGGGCCAATTAGCCACCCATTTTAGGCCGGTCCCGCCGGCGTAAATTAGACCAGGTACTTACCGGCAGGACCTGGCTCTGCTGGTGGCCTCCGGGGTCCTCGGTTCGGTGCGGGGAGATCTGGCCCTGGGGAGTGCCCCCACAGTGGCCTGGCCCACATCGGGGCCCACGATCCACAGGCGGGGGCCTGTGCTCTCAGGGCACTCTTTCCCTCCTCACCGGCTGCTGTGGACCTCCGCCATGGCTGGTGCGGAGATATACCTGAACCCCTCTGTGCATGCGCTGGGATGACGCCAGCACACACTTGCGCTGGCCATCGGAGGCCCTTCGGCGCTGGTTGGCGCGGAGCCATGTCCTTTGACACTGGCTGGCACGGCGCAACCCCACCGGCGTCGGCCTAGCCCCTGAAGGTGCGGAGGATTCTACACCTTCCAGGCAGTCTGATGCTGGAGTGGTTCACGCCATTTTCCAGCGCCGGGACCGTCTGCCCCGCTGGGGAGGGAAGAATCCCGCCCCTTGCCTTTTTGTCTCCAGAGATGCTTCCCAGCTTGTATCGGCTTCTCTTGTTCTCGCACTGCTTTAAAGATTGTTAACCTCTTTTAACGGCACTGCAGTGAGAATAAACTGGTTCACTTCTGGTCACAGCTTCATTCAGATCAGAATTGCAACTGACCAGATTTCTGCAAAATCTTATGGATGTTAAAAGGAACAGCTCCAGGATTACTTAGTGTTGTATTCTTTGGGGATTGTATTTGAATTATGGTTGCTAAGATGTTCACTGTATGTTTTAAAAGGTTAACTTGAGTTCATAGAATAAACATTGTTTTGCTTGAAAAATACTTTTCCATTTCTGTGTACCACACCTGAAGAGCGGGCCATGTGCTCCCCCGTACCACAATCTAGTAAAAGTGTGGGCCAGGTGAACTCCATGATATACTTTGGGGTTCCCTAAACCTTGGCCATAACAAATTGGGGGCTCGAGGGGGATAAAAGTCTATATATTGGCTTGGCTTAGTGAACTTAAAGACAGTGAGGTGTGGGCATATTGTGGTTTCTTTTCAGGTGTGGTATTCTAGATTAAGTAGGGAGTGTGTTGTGGACAATGGCTCTTTCAGAGGCTCAGACGGGTTTGGGGGTTGAGACGGTCACACACGCCAGTACCTTACAGACAGAGACTTAAAGCAGACTGTTAGATTTGGCAAAAACATTGCAGTTACCCTGACCTGACAAAATGCGAAAATATGAGGTCATTATAGTGGTGCTAAGCATTTAACATTGCCTGAGATCCTGTTTTGACTAATTGGAAATGGCAGAAATTCAGTTACTAATTAGCAAATGGAACATAGAAAGAATTAAAGCACCTTTAATATGATAGAGAGAGAGGAAAGGAAAAGGAGAGAGAAGAAAGGAGAAAAGAAAGAATAGCCCTAGCAGACAAAAAGAAAGAGAAAAGGATATACAGATTAGGGAAAAAGATAAAGAGAGAGAGTTTGAACTTCAGAAAATGGCCATGAAACATGACAGTCAGTTAAAATTGGCAGACGTAAAGGGAAACGTACAGTTGAATGATAGTGATGAGGATAGTGAGAAAGAGTGTCCAAGTCGAAGGCCTGGTAGGGATCTTTTTTAATATGTCCAAGCATTGGCCAAGGTTTGACGAGAGGAGTTGGAAGCCTTTTTCATTTAATTGAGAAGGTATCTAAACAAATGAAATGGCCTCAGGACTTGTGGGTATTACTGATTCAAACAAAGCTGGTAGGTAGGGCTAGTGAGGTGCTTGCATCACTACTGGAGGACGTATCTGGGACATGTGAGGAGGTGAAAACATCCATCTTAGGTGCATATGAACTAGAGCCTGAGCGTACAGACAAAGGTTTGGAAATTTAAGGAAATAATTTGGTCAAACATACATGGAGTTGAAAGGCTCACACAGAGTCATTTTGATAGGTTGATAAGGGCTTTGAAAAATAGACCAAACGTATGAAGCTCTCAGAGAAATTATACTTTAGGAGGTGTTTAAAAAGTTCAATTCCTGATGTAGTGAGAACTCATGTGGAAGAGCAGAGGGTTAAAACTGCGAGATTGGCAGCAGAAATGGCAGATGATTATGAATTAGTTCACAGTCAAATTTGGTTTCAGCCTGTGAGGGATAGAAACTGGCGACATGAGAAATACTCAATTGGTAAAAGTAAAGGTGATCTGATGGGAGATAATAAGAGAGTGTACCTCAGATTTAAAAAGAATCCAGGAGGGTGGAAAAGAAATGAAAAGTTTCAAATGTTTCACTGTGATAACTAGGCCATGTAAAGTCATAGTGTTGGTGGGTGAAGAAAAACACTGAGAAGGCTGATGTGGTAAAACAGGATAGGACAGTGGGGTTTGTTAAAGTGGCAAAGGAAAGCCCAAGTGAAGTGAAGGAGGTGCAAAAGATTGTACAGCCTGATCAAGAGGTGATGAATAAGAAGGTGCCAGATCTCTTTAAAAAAATTTCCTGTGTAGGTAACGTTTACTCATGCGTATCAGGAGGAGCAGGTAAAGAAGTCACAATTTTAAGAGATACGGGAGCTAGTCAATCTTTAATGGCAAGAGATGAGCAGTTATGTAGTTGGGAAGAATATTGCCAGAGAAGGTGGTAATATGGAATTCAGGGTGAGATGAGTAGTGTTCCATCATATAAGGTAAGGCTGGAAAGTCCAGTGAAGAGTGGCGAAGTGGTAGGAGAGTAATAGAGAAACTATCTTGTCCAGGAATACAGTTTATCTTGGGTAATGATGTAGCTGGACCGTAGGTGGAAGTGATGCCTACTGTGGCTGATAAGCCAATGGAAGCCAGACAACTGAAGTGTTGAAGGACGAATACCCTGGGATTTTTCTGGAATGTGTAGTAACAGGTCAAAAGTCACAGGTTAAGACAAAAGGAGAAATCAAAGAGTGAAGATGAAGTTGAAGTGCAATTATCAGAAACGATTTTTGATCAGGTGGTTGAAAAAGAACAAGAACAGGTGGAGGATGAGGCAGATATTGTTAGTTCAGGAAAATTGGCGGGTTTACAACAAAAAGATACAGAAATAAGATGGATGTATCAGAAAGCATACATGGAAGAGGAATCGAGTGTATACTACAGTGTTATTACTGTAAAAGTGATGTCTTGGTGAGAAAATGGGGACCTTTACATATGCAAACGGATAAAAAGTGGGCAGAAGTTCATCAAGGAGTATTGCCGGTGTTGTGAGTTGCACATGAGGTACCAGTGGGAGGTCATTTGGGAATAAGGAAAAGTCAAGTTAAAATCCAGACACATTTTGATTGGCCAGGACTACAAAAAGATGTAGTTAAATTTTGTCAATCATGTCACACATGTCAAGTGATAGGGAAACCTCAAGCAGTGATAAAACTAGTGCCCTTAATACCCATTCCAGCATTTGAGGAACGTTTTACAAGTGTCCTAATTGATTGCGTAGGACTGCTTCCTAAAACAAAAAGTGCGAATCAATATCTTTTGACTATAATGGATGTGTCTACTATGTTTCCAGAGGCCATTGCAGTACGTAAATTACAGCTAAAAAGATTGTGGAGGAGTTACTTAAATTCTTTACGAGATATGGACTACCCACAAAAATACAATTGGATCAAGGATCGAATTTTACCTCAAGGTTATTTGAAGAAGCTATGGATAGCTTAGGCATAAAACAATTTAGATCAACTGCGTACCATCCAGAATCACAGGGAGCATGAGAAAGGTGGTATCAGACATTAAAGACAATGTTGAGGGCTTATTGTCATGATTATCTAGAGGATTGGGATAAAGGAATTCCATTCGTACTGTTTGCAATTGGGGATGCACCTAATGAGTCAACCAAATTTAGTCCTTTTGAACTAATTTTTGGTCATGTGGTAAGAGGACCACTTAAATTGATGAAGGAAAAATTGGCGAGTGAAAAATCAGAAATACATTGTTGGATTACATTGGATTAAATTTGAGGAGAATGATTAAATAGAGCAGGTGAATTGGCTAGACAACATTTAAAAGTTGCACAGAATGTGATGAAATGTCTAGCGGACAAGAAATTCAAAGTTCGTAGTTTTGCCAGTGGAGATAAAGTTTTAGTATTGCCACCATTGGTGGGGGAACCTTTAAAAGCAAGGTTTTGTGGACCTTATTGATGTGTTGGGTAAGCTGGGTCTGTGAGGACTGCGTTTACTGCAGCAGTGAGAGAGACAGGCTTCCAACACTTGAAGAAATGCAACTCGATTTTATTCAACTCTTAACTATCATACATACTTTAACTGTGGGTTGACCACTATGCTGAGTTGACTGGAGACCTGAGGCTAACCTAACCAGGCTATCTTACTCCCACATGGTGTGTGTTCTAGTTGTTGCTCACGGGCTCTGACTGTCTCAGAGGCTGGATCCCAAGAGAGCAAGAAACCTAGTGCCCTCTGGCTTTATAGTGGTCGTGTCCTGTCTGGTGATTGGCTGCTGTGTTCTGTGTGTTCATTGTCATCCTGTGTGTCAATTACTGCCTGTCTGTGCACCATCATATACTTGTGTGTATATTATGACATCTCCCCCTTTTTTTTACTTTTGAAAAAATGTGCATCGGTCAATAATAGTGAGTGTGGTGTATGAGTCTGACTATATACAAAGTATGTAAACTTATTTACATGGGAAGGTGTCTAGTGCAGATAGAGGGCAGATAACAAATTAGGAAGAAACAATATGTACAGATGTGTAAACGGATCACAAGGTAATGCAACATTCAGTCTATAAATTCAGTCTCTGTGGCGGGCGACGAATTCTGGTTGACCGCCTCAAGGGTTGGTCAGGGGCCGCTGCACTGGAACGGGCGGAGCTGCCTCCAATGTAGAGGTCGGTAAAAAAACTGGCGGATTGATGCCTCGTGGAAGGGCGCGTCCTGAGGAACCAGCATGCAAGGCGGGACATCATGTTCAGGTGGCGAGCGTGGAAGTAGCCGCAGTGCCCGTCTATTACGCCGAAGAAAGGAGCCATCATGCATGCGAACGAGGAATGATCTCGGGGCCACTTGCTTAACCACTACAGCTGTGGCAGACCAGCCACCGTCAGGTAGCTGAACATGAACTCGGAAGCAGGGACCAGAGCAGGAAGATCTGTGGCGTGGGCATCATACGGCGACTTGCATTGGGCCCGAGAATGTTGCATCCTTTGCAACACCGGAAAATTGTCAAGGTCCGGGATGTGGATAGCTGGCACCGTCGTCCATAGTGTGCGGTTCATTAATGGTTGTGCTGGGGACAGGCCAGCGGACAAGGTAGTCGCCCTGTAGGCTTGCAGCGCCAGGTTGGGCCATGGGAAGGCACCAGTTCATGTTGCTGCAGAATCTCTTTCGGCTGAGCCGGCTGGAACCCCTGGCACATTGGGCAATCGAGGACCATGTTGTCCATATCCTGACTGATGCCTGGCCAATATACTGCCTCTCAGGCTCGACGGCGACAGTTTTCGACTCCCAGGTGACCTTCCTGGATTTGGCCGAGGACCAGCTGTCGCATGCTCTGTGGGATTACTATCCTGTCCAGCTTCATTAGTATGCCGTCAACTAGCGCTAGATCGTCCTTTATATTATAGAACTGTGGGCACTGCCCCTTTTGCCAACCATCTGTGAGATGTCGCATGACCCGCTGGAGTAAAGGATCCCTGGCCATCTCTCGACGAATCTGCATGACCCTTTCATCAGTGGGCAGAATGTTGGATGCACAAAACTTCACATGAGCGTCTACTTGACAGACAAAGTCCGACTGCTCACACGGCATGGTGATGGATCTAGAGAGTACGTCGGCCACAATGAGCTCCTTGCCCGTGGTGTAGACCAGCGGCGGAGTTTGAGGACGATACGTTGTAGCCATGGCATCATATCATTGAGGTCTTTCTGGATGATGTGAACCAATGGCCTGTGGTCCGTCTCGACCGTGAATTTGGGGAGTGCATACACATAATCATGGAATTTGTCAATCCCTATGAGGAGGCCCAGGCATTCTTTTTCAATCTGAGCATATCGTTGCTTTGTAGGTGTCATGGCTCTAGATGCATATGCGACTGGGGCCCAGGAGGAGGATTCGTCCCGCTGGAGGAGTGCTGTCCCAATGCCAGCCTGGCTCGCGTCGGTGGAGATCTTCGTCGCCTTGGCGGGGTCGAAAAACGCCAGTACCGGGGCCTTGGTGAGTTTCGCCCTCAGATTACGCCACTCTCGCTCATGAGCGGGGAGCCACTGGAAGTTGGTAGTTTTTTTTAACAAGGTGTCGGAGAGCTGTGGTGTGTGATGCAAGGTTGGGGATAAACTTCCCAAGAACGTTGACCATCCCTAGGAAGCCTTCTTGTCCTCTGGGGTCTTTATGGCGTTGATCGCCGACACCTTGTCTGCATCTGGCTGCACACCGAACTGCGAAATATGGTCGCCAAGGAACTTTATTTCTGCTTGACCAAACGAGCATTTGGCTCTGTTGAGTTGGAGGCCATGCTCGTGGATCCTATGGAACACTAGTTTGAGGCGTTCGATGTGCTCCTGAGGAGTTGTGGACCAGACAATGATATAATCGACGTACACTCGCACCCCCTCGATGCCCTCCATCATTTGCTCCATTATTCGGTGGAACACCTCCGAGGCGGAGATGACGCAAAGGGCATCCGGTTGTAACAGTAACGGCCAAACGGGGTATTAAATGTGCACAGCTTTCGACTGGACGCGTCCAGCTGTATTTTCCCAAACCCCTTGGAGGCATCCAGCTTTGTGAAAAACTTGGCGTGAGCCATTTCGTTGGTATCAGATTGAAAGGAAGTTAAGTGAGGTGAATTACGTGGTAAAAACACTGGATAGAAGGAAAACTCACCGAGTGTGTCATGTGAATATGCTTAAAAGGTACTTTGAAAGGGAAGGAGAGAAAAAGAAGGAGGTTTTCATGATTCTAACTCAAAGTGACGAACCAGATCCAGGTGACTGTGAATTTGACATACCTCAAATTAAATTGGAAAACGAAGATGTTCTTAAAAATTGGGATAAATTGTTGAGATACCTTCCAGAGGAAAAACGGACTGACCTGAAAGAGTTATTGATATCACATGGGCAAGTTTGTAGAGATACATTGGGAAGTACTAAGATGGCAATACATGATGTAGATGTGGGAAATGCTGTTCCCATCAAACAACATCCATATCAACTTAACCTGTTACAATTGGCACAGGTTGACAGAGAGATTGAGAGTATGCTTAAAAATGCATAATTGAAGTGGGTTGCAGCCAATGGAGCTCACCCATAGTGATTTTACCAAAACCAGATGGTACCCAACAGTTATGTGTGGACTACTGAAAGGTTAATGCAGCTACAAGAATGGACTCTTATCCTATCTCACATTTGAAAGATTGCATTGAGAAAGGATTGCGTTGAGAAAGTGGGTGTTGCACGTTTTACTTGAGTGTAATTCGCGTTTATTGGAGTGTATTAACACGCCTCCGTTTAAAGGCCGTGTGCTTAACACTGCTAGGCTCTGTGTGTGTATTTTCAGCTCGGGAGTCGCCAGGTGTCGTACAACACCTCACAAATATTCCAAGGTCAGGTTCAAAGTAATAAAACGATACACCGATTAGTAAGTTCCAAACGATTAGTATTTATTATTACAAATATAATAAATACGCATGCACACGCTAAGGGACTAAGCTACAACTAAACTAAGCGATCAGAATACTTAACTAAACAGGAACAGGCAAGGTCAGGGAGCGAGGCCTTCGTTCCGATCTTGGTCTGTAACCTTCAGAGAGTGTGCTGGTGGCTGGGGGTCTAGTGGGCTGGTTCGCGTAGCGAGCGTTGTATTGTCACTTACGGTTCGGCGGCTGGTGCTCAACGGCTGGAGTCAGGATACAAGTCGAAGTTCTGGGTTGAAGTCAAAGCCGGAGCACGAAAACAGACAGGACCATGTGTGGGGGTCTATCTTTATAGTGGGCCTCAATGTCCGTGCCTTTTCGGGGCGGGCTTTACCTTCCATGCATTGATTGGATCAATTCTCAATCGATGTCTCATTAATTCCCCAATCTGAGGGTCCCTTCTCGATGGGTGGGGCGGTCTCTAGGGTCTTTTGAGATGGATACCTTTGGTGCCGCTCCGTCTGGACATCCACTTAAAGTATCTATTCAAACCCAAATGTTGCCATTGTGTGTGCCCAGATCTGGATTGCCTCATTAATATGCAAAGCGTTTTGCTATTAACACCTTTGGTTGAGATCTTCCACCTGGCCAGAAACTAGTTTTGCTGCGTGCAAAATGCTAATCAGTCTTTGCAGACTGCTTGTCTTGGCTAAACTGCTTCTTCCCTGCAGTCTTAGCAGTTCTCCATCTTGTTAGCCCAGTGTCCATCTTAGGTGGCTACATTCCCTCCTTGTGATCCTCACAATCAAAATATTGTGAAGGATCACCTATGCACGTTGCTTCGAGTGCTTCTGGGTGCCTTCTTGTGTTCCCTGATCTCGGCAAGTTCCTGAGCGTCTACTCTGTCCTTGAATATGGGAAGAAATTTTTTACCTGACATCTCTACTTGGCGCTATGTCAAAGGGGACATGCATTACCAAAAACCGGGAACCTCTACCTATCACAACTATCCTTATCTTACTTTAAACATTTCATTACAGACTAAACCTCATCCATTCATACCACATCACATAACATTTCCTGACTCGGCAGTCGAGTTCAGGACAATATAATACATGGGTATATTTTATTTTATTCACACAGTGCTTTATTCATTGATGGGCTGGGGGGATTGGTGGAAACCGAAGATAGGAGATTGAACTCCATAGATGGTTGAGGGGCAGGAACGGGAGGCTCTCCTCTTCCACTTCCTCAACCTGAGGGTCTGTATGATTATGCAGAGGATTGCAATCACTAGCAGTGATTCAATCACATATGACATGGAGTACCATGTCATAAATTTTGTGCACCAGGTCTGAACTTCACTGATCAGAGCTGAGCACGGGGAAGTTGTTGTGAGTGAAACATTTACGGCGGGGGTTGTGGGGGAAACGTGTCTTGCTTTGACATAGACAAATACAACATTTAAGAGCAAAAGGTAGGCTTCCATCATCTTCTCTTCGTTCTTTTTCTCTTCCTCCTGTATGGCTGATCCTTGCTGTGAACCCTTTTTCGTCCTTCGAAAGCTATGTGATCAAGCACAGTATCTGTCAATACAGTTTAATATCCGTACATGTTAGTGTATCTGTCTTTCAATTTCAATTGACCCATTAAAATGACTGGCCAAGTCACACCCTGTGACTCCCCTCATTTTTTTTTTTCAAAAGCGAATTTAATGAACACAATACACCAAACAACTTTCCTCCTGCGAGCCGCCTCGCAGGCTTTGCTCATTTACCATCCGAATGTTCCTGGATGTAAATAGCATGTGGGATGGCGGCCTAAGGGCTGCCTAACGAAAAATGAAACCAAATTTGAAAGAAAAGGTCGAATGGGTTGCGTATGGGCCGCTACGGGTACGATTTGAATGGGATCCCCGGGTAGGGCGTGCTGTGCCATACCCGAGCTTGGCTGACCAAAGTGGGTTCTCAGACAGGGCGGGTCCTCAGTGCCGTTTGTCCACTGCCTGAGTAACCTGGAGGTAAACGGGCAAGAATGTGTTTAGCGTGGATTTGCAGCCTCTATTCGCCGAATAGAGGGGCACCTAAAACAAGGAGGAGCCAAGATGCTCCTTTTGAAAAATGAGCTGGGCTTCAGATATTGTCAGCCGATAAGGTGAGCTGCTCACCATAGAAAGTTCTCAGAGGTTTCTGCAGACAAACTAAAGTGCGTGCGAGGTGGTCACAATCTTTTCAGATGAAAAGAAGGTGTCCAGCCTCCAACTGAACCAATAATATTCAATACAAACAACATAAACTGACAAACAAAAACATACGTGCAGGTTCCATCAGAAAGGACATCGCTTCCCTCAAGCGGTTCCTATTTTACATCATCTGGACACCTCACTTTTCCTCTGTCTCTGTGAACAGGGTCACAAAGGGGTTGCCGTATCGGGGTTCAGACACCGTGTCGTCCTGCTCTCCCGGATCCCACACCCTTGTGTGGATCAGGCATGAAATCTTTGAATTATGTGACCGGGGGTCACTTTCGTCGTTGCGGACAAGTCGGTATGAATTGTCCCTGTGCCAGAGTGTTGGGTCTAAAAGTGAATGGGTATTGTCGGGGTAGTCGGGGTCGGGTGGTGGGTCTGGGTTTTTAATGTAAGTGACTTCCATGGGGTCACTGGAGTCGGGGTCATAGTCGCTGCAATGTGGGCTGTAGTGTGGTGTGCTGTGGCTGTCCTCAGAGTCAGTGTCTGTATCGCTGTCTCTGCTGTGGCAGTTTGTGGGCGTTTCGGGGCGTGGTCTGTCGTGGTCAGTGGGCGGAGTCGTGGGCGAGTCCGATGAAGAACTGGTCTGTGAGGGGGATGGTGGAAACGTGTCTCTAGTGGGTGGGGTGAGGTGTTCTGCTGCGTCTAGCAGGACATGGTGTGCATGGTTGGCCTGTGTTCCATATGCCTTTGACTGGTTGATATGGAACCACGCGGTCTTACCATTAGGATATTTTATCCTATAAACTGAGGGGCTAATTTTATCCGAAATTGAATATGGGCCGGAATATTTTGGTGCCAAAAAACTGCTGGGGTTGTATACAGATAGCATTACCTGTTGCCCAACCTGGAATTCTGTGGGGTGTACGGTCTTGTTAAAGCATGCTGTGCGTTGTCTACGGCGTTTCCCTAGCTGAACTGCGGCTGCGATCTGTGCAGACCTCACAGTCTCAACCAGGTCTTTAACTGTCTTTTCGTGTGTGAGGGCCGTCACTTCGGGGCTAGTCATGTCCAGTCCTAAAAGGAATTCTGTACCTTTCATAGGGCGTCCGGTCATGAGTGTGTGTGGTGTGTATCCTGTGGAAGTTGAAACCGTATTTCTGATGAACATGAGTGCAAATGGGAGCACTGAATCCCATGTGGAGTTGTTTTCTTGTACCATTTTTCTAAGTGTGGATTTTAGGGTCCGATTCATGCGCTCTACAATCCCGCTGGACTGTGGGTGATACGCAATATGAAAGTTTTGTTTTATGCCAAATATTGTCAGGACGTTCTTCATGACCCGTCCTGTGAAGTGAGATCCCTGGTCCGAATTAATGCTTCGGGGTAAACCCCATCTCGTGAAGATGTGGTGGGTCAGGATCTTTGCAGCTGTCTTAGCTGTATTCGTTCTAGAGGGGAATGCCTCTACCCATTTGGTAAAGGTATCGATTACCACCAGAACGTATTTATAGCCATTCCTACAAGGGGGCAATGGTCCTATAAAGTCGATCTGGAGGTTTGTCCAGGGGCCATTAACTGGTCGAGTATGCCGAAGTTGTGCCTTTTTAGAATACCTCTCCGGGTTATTCTGGGCGCAAATAAGGCAATTCTCGATGTAGTGACTTACATCTGTCCTTAGGTTAGGCCACCAACAGAGCTGCCTGAGGTGCCTCGTGGTTGCGTCGATCCCTTGATGCCCGTGCCCATCATGGAACAAAGCAATCATTTCATTCCTGTCCTGCTGCGGGACCACATAAAGCTGATCCTTATGATCACACCCTCATGTGTGATCAGTGCGTGTCTGAACTTGTCGTACTGGGGCACAAAGTTGCCTTTGAAAATCTCCCTGAGATCCTCATCCTGCTTCTGTGCTTCAGCTAAATCCCTGATATCTGTTTGTGAGACTTGAACTGCGCTCACAGGGGCGCTAGCTGGTGCGCTAGCTGGGGGTGTCCACAAGTGTCCTCGCCTGGAACCTGCCTTAGCCAGTGCGTCGGCTTTTACATTCCCAGGGGGGATGACCTATGGTGGCTTCTCACTTTGATAATGCCGAAGGTCCTGTCCTTCGCTTTCTCTAAAATGTGTTGGAGTAAAGGGGCTGATGGAAGGGGTTTCCCATCTGCGGAGACAAAACCTCGTGTCCTCCACAGGGGCAGAAAATCCGTTAAACTATTGCAGACATATAGACTGTCCGAATATATGTCCGCTGGGCTGGGGAAAGAATCGGGGTGGTCCACTATATATGCTATGGCCGCGAGCTCTGCTGCCTGCGCGCCTAAGTGTCCTGGTAATTTTAATGCTATCTCTTCGAGAGCGCGCCCCTGCGCGTCCTCGACATAGATGCCGCATCCTGTGATACGCTCACCTTCTAAAACCGTGGATGAACCGTCTACGTATATCCGTAGTGGTCCACACGTGTCTGTGTGTTGGGGGCTTTGTCTGGGGTTCCCTATCTTCCTGGGGGGTGTCTTCGCTATGAAGGGTCCTGTGTTGTGTAGGGGTGCTACAATTTCACAATCATGGGGCTGTCCTGGGTATTGGAGGTTGTCGGCTAAAAATGTGTGTGTGCGGGTCCGTTTTACTGTAATGTCCCGTCCTTGTAAGAGTAGTGTCCACCTAGCTGCCCTAATCTGGCTAACTGAACCGTCCTTCAGTCGACCGTCTAGGAGTAACTGTGTGGGGGTGTGCTCGGTCAAAATGGTGATGGGGTTGAGTCCGGTAATGTAAGAAAAGTATTGTACTGCCCAGAAAACTGCAAGGAGGTGCCTCTCGCAGGCTGAAAATCCTTGTTCCACTGGGTCTAACAGTCGGGAGGCATAAGCCACTGGTCTTAGCTGCTCGTGCCCTTCCTGAAGTAACACGGCCGAGAGGGTCAGATCTGTGCTCGCTACCTCTATTGCATAGGGGGAAAGTTGGTCTGGGACTTGTAGCGCGGGTGCTGCGCTAAGGGCTTTCTTTATCTCTTCCACAGCCTCTGTATGCTGCGGAAGCCATTCCCAGGGGGCTCCTTTCTTAAGGAGGTCTGAGAGTGGGGCGGCTTTTGTCGCGAATCCGTCGATGTGGTTCCGACAATAACCAACCAGTCCTAAGAACGACCGGAGGGCTGAAACATTCTGGGGAAGGGGCAATTTGACAATCGAATCAATTCTTTTGAATTCGATCTCGCGTTTGCCGTGTGTGATGACTGTTCCCAAATACATCACTTTGTGTTCCAAAATCTGGGCCTTTCTTGGGTTAACTTTACAGCCAATTGAGGTTAAAAGTTCCAGGAGTTCGGCCAGAAGCGTAATGTGCTCTGCCTTTGTGTCTGTCTGCAGTAGTAGGTCGTCCACATACTGTACCAGACAGTCGGGGCGGGAAAATTTTTCTAAACCATTCGCCAGCTGTCGGTGGAAAATAGAGGGGGAATTGTGGAATCCTTGTGGAAGGCATGTCCACGTATACTGTTGAGCTTTGAAAGTGAAGGCAAATTTGTACTGGCACGCCTTTGCCAATGGTATTGACCAGAAGCCATTGCTAATGTCCAATACCGTGAAATATTTGGAGTTGAGTCCCTGCTTGAGCATGGTCTCGGGACTTGTTGCTACCGTGGGGGCTACTGCTGGGGTTGCTTTGTTGAGTTCCCGATAATCAATGGTCAGACGCCATGATCCGTCGGGCTTTCTCACTGGCCAAATAGGGGCATTATTGGTCGAGGCTACTGTTCTAAGCACACCTTGCTCCAATAAGCTACCTATTACCTTCTCTATTTCTCCCTCTGCTTCTAGGGGAAATCTGTACTGTTTCTGTGGTCGGGGGTCAGGTCCGGTAACGTGAATTTGTCCAGTCATTCTGCCACAGTCGTGCCGGTGACTGGCAAATGCTGTCCTATGTTTGTTTAATACTGCCTTAACTTGTCTGTCCGTGTTTAGATATAGATATAGAGAAATACAGCACAGAACAGGCCCTTCGGCCCACGATGTTGCGCCGAACTTTTGTCCTAGGTTAATCATAGAATTTTGGACAATTTTTCATGGCCAATCCACCCAACCTGCACATCTTTGGACTGTGGGAGGAAACCGGAGTACCCGGAGGAAACCCACGCAGTCACGGGGAGGATGTGCAGACTCCACACAGACAGTGACCCAAGTCAAAATCGAACTTGGGACCCTGGAGCTGTGAAGCAATTGTGCTATCCACAATGCTACCGTGCTGCCCTTAAGAAGTTAATCTACACTCCCTTATTCTACCCTAATCCAAGTACCTATCCAATAGCTGCTTGAAGGTCCATAAATTTTCCGACTCAACTACTACCACAGGCAGTGCATTCCATGCCCCCACTACTCTCTGGGTAAAGAACCTACCTCTGACATCCCCTCTATATCTTCCACCATTTATCTTAAATTTATGTCCCCTTGTAATGGTGTGTTCCACCCGGGGAAAAAGTCTCTGACTGTCTACTCTATCTATTCCCCTGATCATCTTATAAACCTCTATCAAGTCACCCCTCATCCTTCTCCGTTCTAATGAGAAAAGGCCTAGCACCCTCAACCTTTCCTCGTATGACCTACTCTCCATTCCAGGCAACATCCTGGTAAATCTCCTTTGCACCTTTTCCAAAGCTTCCACATCCTTCCTAAAATGAGGTGACCAGAACTGCACACAGTACTCCAAATGTGGCCTGACCAAGGTTTTGTACAGCTGCATCATCACCTCACGGCTCTTAAATTCAATCCCTCTGCTAATGAACGCTAGCACACCATAGGCCTTCTTCACAGCTCTATCCACTTGAGTGGCAACTTTCAAAGAACTATGAACATAGACCCCAAGATCTCTCTGCTCCTCCACATTGCCAAGAACCCTACCATTAACCCTGTATTCCGCATTCAGATTTGTCCTTCCAAAATGGACAACCTCACACTTGTCAGGGTTAAACTCCATCTGCCACTTCTCAGCCCAGCTCTGCATTCTATCTATGTCTCTTTGAAGCCGACAACAGCCCTTCTCACTATCCACAACTCCACCAATCTTCGTATCATCTGCAAATTTACTGACCCACCCTTCAACTCCCTCATCCAAGTCGTTAATGAAAATCACAAACAGCAGAGGACCCAGAACTGATCCCTGCGGTACGCCACTGATAACTGGGCTCCAGGCTGAATATTTGCCAATCACCACCACTCTCTGTCTTCTATCGGTTAGCCAGTTTGTTATCCAACTGGCCAAATTTCCCACTATCCCATGCCTCCTTACTTTCTGCATAAGCCTACCATGGGGAACCTTATCAAATGCCTTACTAAAATCCATGTACACTACATCCACTGCTTTACCTTCATCCACATGCTTGGTCACCTCCTCAAAGAATTCAATAAGACTTGTAAGGCAAGACCTACCCCTCACAAATCCGTGCTGACTATCCCTAATCAAGCAATGCCTTTCCAGATGCTCAGAAATCCTATCCCTCAGTACCCTTTCCATTACTTTGCCTACCACCGAAGTAAGACTAACTGGCCTGTAATTCCCAGGGTTATCCCTATTCCCTTTTTTTAACAGGGGCACGACATTCGCCACTCTCCAATCCTCTGGTACCACCCCTGTTGACAGCGAGGACGAAAAGATCATTGCCAACGGCTCTGCAATTTCATTTCTTGCTTCCCATAGAATCCTTGGATATATCCCGTCAGGCCCAGGGGACTTGTCTATCCTCAAGTTTTTCAAAACGCGCAACACATCTTCCTTCCTGACAAGTATCTCCTCAAGCTTATCAGTCTGCTTCACGCTGTCCTCTCCAACAATATGGCCCCTCTCGTTTGTAAATACTGAAGAAAAATGCTTGTTCAAGACCTCTCCTATCTCTTCAGACTCAATACACAATCTCCCGCTACTGTCCTTAATCGGACCTACCCTCGCTCTAGTCATTCTCATATTTCTCACATATGTGTAAAAGGCCTTGGGGTTTTCCTTGATCCTACCCGCCAAAGATTTTTCATGCCCTCTCTTAGCTCTCCTAATCCCTTTCTTCAGTTCCCTCAATCTGCTTCCTGCATTTCGCATGATCTACAGTACTCTGTCTTTGTTCTGTGGTGGCAGCATGGAGTGCTCTCAAAGTTTAGTGTAGTCAAGTCAAATGAATAGTCTCCTACTGCGCTAATCCTATTAGCGTAGTCTCCTACTGTGAGGGTAGCGGGTGCTCTGTCCGATCTTGCCATTCGCCAGACACACTGGTTCACTGGGTCGAACGACAGGCTATGTGCATTCATGAAATCTATCCCTAGGATGTGTTCTGCTGTCCGGGGAAGATTTACTAAAATAACGGGGTGTTTGGTGGAAATGTTCCCTAGCTGGATTGCTACGGGTGCTGTAATGTGTCCCTGCTGCGAGTGTCCTGTGAAACCGCTAAGTGTGATGGTGGAGGTGGTCGGCCACGTGTCTGCCTGTGCCGTGGTGGTGGAATTAATTGTGGTGCGGGACCCTCCTGTGTCCCAAAGTAACTCTATGGGCTTCCCTCTTACCTTTGCCGTGACTACCGGTCTTCCGGATGGATCCCATAGTGTGTCACAGACCCAAGTGGGGGAGCCCGAACACCGTCAGTTTGTTCCGTCCACATTGGTGGGTCCTGACTGTACGCCTATACTGTGAATTGGTTTGGCTTTATTGCGATTCAGAGTGCCTGTCTGCTGGCCTCTCTGTGATCTCTGGGGTCCATTACATTCTTTTGCCCAATGTCCTAAGTGGCCACAGTTGTAACATTCCTGCGACTTCTGTGGAGGGCTGTTCTTTCCTTCATTCACCCACGCGGGGTTTTGGTGCGCTCTCACTGCCTGTATGTCTGCTGCAGCCTGAGCATCTTCTGGGGATTTCACTTTGCCTCTGCCCTGAACTGATTGCTCCCAAGCACGGGACAATCTTTTCAGGACCCACTTCTCATTATGGGCCTCCTCTGAGGGGTCATAGCTGTTGCAAGCGCTCTGTCCTGCTTCTGTTGCATGAGAAATTATGGTGCGCGTCCATTTAACCATATTTTCTCAGTTCAAATGGGCTCTATTTAAATCGCCAAATACTGCGTTAAAATGGATCCACAGCCTTCCTGTGAATGCTGTGGGGTGCTCGGTTTTCTTCTGTCGGCACTTATTAAGTCCTTCTACGGGGTCACCTCGATTATACCCTATGGCATCTAAAATGGAGGTGTGCATTTCCTCTAGGGTGCCTCCGCCAACGTTCTGTGGGTCGGGGAGGGCTGCTACAACCGATGGGTCTAAACTCAGAACTGTGAGTTTAACCTGCTCTCTTTCGTCCAGGCCGTACATGGTTGCCTGTTGCTTTACCTTTGCGAAAAACTGGTGGGGGTCTGCGGTGGGGAGAAACGGAGTGATCTTTTCACACGCGTTCCTTAGTTGGGTTACAGTTAAGGGAGTGGTGTAAGTAATATCGGGTGCGCCTTCTGTGGTCGCTTTCCTTTGGGTGGTGACTGGATTCATTGGTACGGTAACTAGCTGATCTGTGGGGGGTTGGGGTGCTTGTCTTTTCTGCTGCGCTGCTGGCGCACATGTTCCCTGAACATAACGCTGCGCTGTCTCACTTAACTCTTTCCAGTCTGGGGCATTCTCCTCATCTAACTGCGTTCCAAAGGTGCTTTGAAACCCATTTTGTACTGAAAGCAGCGATTGCAGCTCCGCAATCTGCTTCCTGCATTTCGCATGATCTACAGTACTCTGTCTTTGTTCTGTGGTGGCAGCATGGAGTGCTCTCAAAGCTGCTTTAAGGTCAGAGCATTGCCTCTGCAAAGCCTCTACCTGCTTCTCTGATTCTTCTCTTATCAGGACGGCACGTTGCACGTCCTGATAGGCCTTTTCGTACTGGGTCTGGGAACTGCTGAGATGGGCTAGACAAGACTGATGTGCCCTCTTGGCATCATCCACCTCTCTACCTTTCTCTGCCAACTTCCCTCTAAGATCCATATTTTCCTTTTCGATGTCCCTGACATCCACTTTACTCATTCGATTTCTCTCCTCTAATTCTGCCCGGAGCGTCTGAACGACCTCCTCTGTGCCTCGCAATTGTGCCAAACAGGACACAATCGCCATCGGCTTACGTGCTTTACTCATATTTTTCTTGTGAATTTGAGAGAGGTTCTCCCACCAAGTATGTCCTATACTTCCGGGACCTGTCTCCTCATTCATACAGAACTCTTTCCAAAGGGGCCATCCCTTTCCTTGCAGATACTTGCGGAGTTCCAGCTCCCACACGGGACACTGATCTACTCGGCTACTGCTGGTCGCTGCGACCACAAACCGTTCTGGATTCATGAGGCGTTCCATTGCCTGCATGGCCATTTTCTCTGACTCACTTTTATTTGGAACAGGGGGTGTTGAGGTTATGTCTCACGAAACGGGTAAGGCTTACGCTATGTTCCGTTCACAAAACTCCCGAAAGTTTGTCGCAACAAAAATGCTTTCAGGTTTTCCTTACAACCCTGTTAGTACGCATGCACTAAACACACTTCCGAATTACGTTTATTCCTTTGAACACCTTGAATACTTGTGATGTCTTTCCTTTTTCTTTACCAGATTTCTAATTCAAATTTCAGGGTCCTCGACGGAGTGGGGGTACCACTTGTAACCGCGTCCCGTCAGGATGTCGCCACTAAATGTTGCACGTTTTACTTGAGTGTAATTCGCGTTTATTGGAGTGTATTAACACGCCTCCGATTAAAGGCCGTGTGCTTAACACTGCTAGGCTCTGTGTGTGTATTTTCAGCTCGGGAGTCGCCAGGTGTCGTATAACACCTCACAAATATTCCAAGGTCAGGTTCAAAGTAATAAAACGATACACCGATTAGTAAGTTCCAAACGATTAGTATTTATTATTACAAATATAATAAATACGCATGCACACGCTAAGGGACTAAGCTACAACTAAACTAAGCGATCAGAATACTTAACTAAACAGGAGCAGGCAAGGTCAGGGAGCGAGGCCTTCGTTCCGATCTTGGTCTGTAACCTTCAGAGAGTGTGCTGGTCGCTGGGGGTCTAGTGGGCTGGTTCGCGTAGCGAGCGTCGTATTGTCACTTACGGTTCGGCGGCTGGTGCTCAACAGCTGGAGTCAGGATACAAGTCGAATTTCTGGGTCGAAGTCAAAGCCGGAGCACGAAAACAGACAGGACCATGTGTGGGGGTCTATCTTTATAGTGGGCCCCAATGTCCGTGCCTTTTCGGGGCGGGCTTTACCTTCCATGCATTGATTGGATCAATTCTCAATCGATGTCTCATTAATTCCCCAATCTGAGGGTCCCTTCTCGATGGGTGGGGCGGTCTCTAGGGTCTTTTGAGATGGATACCTTTGGTGCCGCTCTGTCTGGACATCCACTTAAAGTATCTATTCAAACCCAAATGTTGCCATTGTGTGTGCCCAAATCTGGATTGCCTCATTAATATGCAAAGCGTTTTGCTATTAACACCTTTGATTGAGGTCTTCCACCTGGCCAGAAACTGGTTTTGCTGCGTGCAAAATGCTAATCAGTCTTTGCAGACTGCTTGTCTTGGCTAAACTGCTTTTTCCCTGCAGTCTTAGCAGTTCTCCATCTTGTTAGCCCAGTGTCCATCTTAGGTGGCTACAGGGACAATCACCTTTTATTTCCAAACTGGATTTACTTAAAGGTAACTGGCAGGTACCTTTATCCGAAAGGGCGAAGGAGATTTCAGCTTTTGTGATTCCAGATGGTATGTACCAATTCAATGTTATGCCATTTGGCATGAAAAACGCCCCAGCCACATTTCAACGGTCAACTAACAAAGTCATTTCAGGATTACTCAATTGTGCGGTATACATCGACGATCTGGTATTTTTCAACCAGACATGGAAAGAGCATTGAAACATCTGATGGAGTTATTCAATCGACTTCAGGAAGCGGGTTTTACTAAACCTAGTCAAAAGTGAATTTGGAAAAGCCCAAGTCATTTTTCTTGGCCATACAGTCGGACAAGGTCGAATGGTCACATGGGATGTGAAACCAACAGTTATTGAGGAGTTTCCAATACCCTCAAGATGAAGGAAAACAATGCGATTTCTTGGCATGAGTGGATTTTACTGAAAATTTGTACCCACGTTTTGCAGTGTGGTCGCTCCACTGACGGACTTGCTCAAGAAGCGTAACAAATTGTCCTGGGCCGAGCAGTTGCCATACCAGGCTGTGATGCAGCCAGATAGGATGCTTTCTATGGTGCATCGGTAAAAGTTGGTAAGGGTTAATGTGGACATGCCGAATTTCCTCAGTTTGCTGAGGAAGTATAGGCACTGTTGTGCTTTCTTGGTGGTGGCGTCGAATTGGGTGGACCAGGACAGATTTTTGGAGATGTGCACCTCTAGGAATTTGAAACTGCTCACCATCTCCACCTCGGCCCCGTTAATGCTGACAGGCATGTGTACAGAACTTTGCTTCCTGAAGTCAATGACCAGGTCTTTAGTTTTGCTGGTATTGAGGGACAGATTGTTGTCGCTGCACCACTCCACTGGTATGTACTTTCTTAAATTTTCCTGAGAAACTGAATAGCTGTCCAGGCTTAATAAGGATAAATGACGCAGGATTCTCCATTTGCTGACACTGAAGTCGCAAAGTGCGATTGGGCGGAAAATAGGTTCCAATGCCAAAATCATTGTGGGTGCTGATTTGACGTCTGACCAGGTATTCTCCAGGGTCTCCGTGATTCTCTGTCTCTGATGGGCCAAGTTCCCAATGGCGAGGTTCACTTGTGTTTTTAAAATGCGGGAAATTGCCACCTTGGATGACGAGGCAGAGAGAGAGGAGGAAGGGCACAGAGAGATGCAATTGTGGGCTGCCGGGCCAGACATTGGCTGGGCTGGTTGGGGTGGGGTTGGGGGGGGGCCAGGGCCAGGGCCAGGGGAGGATGGATAATGGGGAAACAGGCCGGGTGGCCGGGGTGACCCCCATAGGACTGGAGTGGTGTCCAGTCATGGACCTCCATTGCCGCTCACTCCATTGACCAACCACCTTGGCCCCTGGTTCTGCAGAATGACAGTGGCCTTATGGGTCCCCTCACCCCCGCACCCAACCCTCTGCCATACCCCATCCACCCACTTGCCGGCGGGGCGTCAGGTGGCCCAACAAGGCAACGCACCTATGGGGGCGCCGAGCGGTGGCAACAGAGTGGAGTATACCCCTGGAAAGGGCAGTGCTAGCTGATGGTACCCCTGGCATCAGGGATAGGCGCCAGGGCCAGAATTTCCACGGTGCCGGGCAGCAACCGAGCCAGGGATCTGGAGATGGGATGGGCGGGGGGGGGGGGGGGGGGGGGGGGGGGGGGGGGGTGACAAACGGGGGTAGAACACACAGTGCCAACCGGGGCCACCATTAAACCCGTTGGATCGGTTGGTCACAGAGGTACACACCATGCTAACAGGTCAGCTTTTCACCGCCTGCAGACAATGGATATTGGAATTCAACCAGCAATGATGGCATTACTGCTTGTCACCGCAGCACTGGGGGATGAGGAAGCTGCAGCAGTGGAATGTGCCACAGAGGAACAGGAGGCAGTCATCCAGGATGGAGAGCGAGGCAGTGGAGTGGTGCCACCCTATTCTGCCTGCTGCCCAACGGATGCGTCAGGGACAGGAGGGGGGGCGTCCGAGACACTGTGGTGTTCCGCCACCTCCCCTGTAAGAGTCACCGGCATGAGCCCCATTACCTCCTCCCTCCGGGTGCTTGATGGCCGCCTGGCTACTCCGTGTAACTGGTTGCTCCTGCGGCAACAGCGGCACAGGTCTCCATGATTGCGGTTATGGAGCAAAGGGACTGGGCCATTGTCCTCTGGAACAGTGCCACATTACTGTGTCTGTGCCAACTCCCTCTAGGATTGGCACAATGCCAACAACGCCCTCAGCCATAACCCGTTGTGATTTAGCCAAGTTCTGGAATGCCGTTTTAATGTTCATGTGCCCATGGTACCTGGCTGCCTGTGATAGGGTAGTGCTGTCCTGTCCTCGGCCACTGCCTGGACATCCTGACCCATGGCCGGTACGTTAGCCCCAAAGGCCTCCACTGCGGATGCGACACGTGTGATGTTGGCATGCGTTTTCGGCACCGCATCCTGCCGCTGCACAAAGTTGGACCCCTCCAATTGCACCTGCAGACGCTGGATAGTTGGTGCCAGCCCCTCATGTAGTCCCTTGCTCTGTGCCTGCATCTCCATTATTGTTCGGATCACCCTTTCCAGAAGCCCAAGCTGGGTAGCACCTAATCCCTGGAGACAGCCCACCCTCTGACAATCCAGCCTCTCGGGGTTCCTACCTCCACCTGATGTTCATCAGCACAAGTGTGATGTACACCAGATAATGATTGTTGCTCGTTCTACTGTTAGTGTGATTAACACGCCTCCATTTAAAAGACATGTGCTTAACACTGGTTTGGCTCTGTATCTGTATCTATGCTCAGGAGTCGCCAGGTGCCGTCAGAGACACCGTCACAAGTTATCAAGGTCAAGTTCAAAGCAATAACTCTAAACACCGATCAGTAAGTCTAAACAATTAGTGTTTATTATAACAGATATAATAAATACTCATGCACACGCTAAAAGACTAATACTTATTTCTACTATTAAACGACTAAATACTTATCTAAGTAGGAACCAGCAAGGTCAGGGGACAAGGCCTTTGTTCCTTTTCTGGGCTGCACCTTCTGTTCACTAATAGTCGGCAAGAGTATAAGCAATGCCTGGGTCACGTAGCGATCATTGATTGGCACGTACTGAAAGATGGCTGATGCTCAACGGCTGGTGATGAAAGACAGGATCTGGAGGCTGGGGTCGGAGTCAGAATGCAACAGATCTGGGCCGGAGTCTGGAAGAAACAGACCGAATCATGTGCTTGACCTTCTTTTTATAGGTCCCCAGAGGTCCGTGCCCCTTGGGGCGGGCTCTTTCACCTGCTAGGTATCGATTGGGTCAAACTCCCCTATCCCCCCCTAGGGGTCATTGACCTGGGTTCTCTGGCGCCATTCTGGCTGGGTAGCTATAGAAAGTATCAATCGATACTTAAAATGTTTCTATTGTATCTGGGACTGGGCCGGTATCATCTCATTAATATGCAGATCGCTTTCCTATTTGCACCTTTGGCTGGTGTTGCTCGTTTTACTGGAGTGTGATTAACATGCCTCCGTTTAAAGGCCGTGTGCTTAACACTACTATGGCTCTGTATGTGTAATTATGCTCGGAGTCGCCAGGTGCCGTATTGAGACACCGTCACAAGTATATCAAGGTCAGGTTCAAAGTAATAAATCCGTACACTGATTAGTAAGTCCAAACGATTGGTGTTTATTATAACAAATATAATAAATACACATGCATACGCTAAAGAGACTAACTTACTTCTAATACTAAACAACTAAATACTTATCTAGACAGGAACAGGCAAGGTCAGGGAACAAGGCCTTCGCCCCGTTCTTGGTCTGCAACTTTCTGATTCGCAAAGTTGTCAAGGCTAGCAAGGTCTGGATCACGTAGCGATCGTTGTGTTGGCACTTACAGTTCGATGGCTGATGCTCAACGGCCGGTGATGAAACTGGAGTCAGGATGCGATGGAACAGGTCTGGGCCGGAGTCTGGAAGCAACAGCAGATCTGGGCCGGAGCAAAACAGATCTGGGCCGGAGCAAAACAGACCGAACCATGTGAGGGACCTATTCTTATAGGTCCTAGAAGTCCGTGCCCCTTGGGGCGGGTTCTTCAACCTGCTAGGTATCGATTGGGTCTCTCCCAATCGATATCTTTCAAACTCCCCAATCTGAGGGTCGTTCCTCGATGGGTGGGGCGGTCCTTACGGCTCTTTGTGTTGGTTGCTTTGGCGCCATTCTGTCTGGGCGTCTATGGAAAAGTATCCATTGATACTTAAATGTTTCTATTGTCCGGGGTCTGGATCTGGATCACCTCATTACTATGCAGATCTGTTTCCCATTTGCACCTTTGGCTGAAACTCTGCACCTGGCAGAAACTGGTTTCTGGACGTGCAGAATGCAAAACAGTCTTCTGCAAGCTGCTTGTTCTCACTATGACTGTTTTTCCCTGCAGTCTTAGCAGCTCTCCATTTTGTAGCCCAGTGTCCATCTTAGATGGCTACATTCCCTCCTTGTGATCCTCACGAGAAATTGTGAAGGATCACCTATGCATGTTTCTTCGAGTGCCTTTGGGTGCCCTCTTTGGGTTCCCTGACCTTAGCAAGTTCCTGGGCGTCTACTCTGTCCTTAACTATGGCAAGAAAATTTTAACTCACATTTTCTACTTGGCGCTATGTCAAAGGGGACATGCATTACCAATACTACTATCCTTATCTCATTTTAAACATTTTATTACAGTCTAAAAACCTTATCCATTCACACCACATTACATGTCACTTTCTGACTCGGCAGTCGAGTTCAGAACCATATAATACATTAGTATCTTCTTTATTCACATATTGCTTTATTCATTTCCTAGGCATCAAGGGGTTGGGGGGATTGGTGAATTTTGTGCACCAGGTCTGAACTTCACTGATCAGTGCTGAGCACGGGGAAGTTGGTGTGAGGGAAACATTAACGGCGGGGGTTGTGGGGGAAACGTGACTTGCTTCCACATATACAAATACAACAACGTTTAAACCTAATAGGTAGGCTTCCATCATGGTCTTCTCTTCGTTCTCTTTGTCCTCTTCATTCTGTATGGCCGATCCTTGCCGTGAACAGCAGGGTAGCATGGTGGTTAGCATAAATGCTTCACAGCTCCAGGGTCCCAGGTTCGATTCCCGGCTGGGTCACTGTCTGTGTGGAGTCTGCACGTCCTCCCCCTGTGTGCGTGGGTTTCCTCCGGGTGCTCCGGTTTCCTCCCACAGTCCAAAGATGTGCGGGTTAGGTGGATTGGCCATGCTAAATTGCCCATAGTGTCCTAATAAAAGTAAGGTTAAGGGGGGGGGGGTTGTTGGGTTATGGGTATAGGGTGGATACGTGGGTTTGAGTAGGGTGATCATGGCTCGGCACAACATTGAGGGCCGAAGGGCCTGTTCTGTGCTGTACTGTTCTATGTTCTAACCCTCTTTCGACTTTCAAAAGCTATGGGATCAAGCACAGTATCTGTCAATACACAGTTTAATATCCGTACTGTTAGTGTATCTGTCCTCTCATTCCAATTGACCCTTAAATGACTGGCCAAGTCACACCCTGTGACTCCCCTCATTTTTTTTTTTCAAAAGCGAATTTAGGAGCAGAAATACACCTAAGAACTTTCCTCCTGCGATCCGTCTCGCAGGCTTTGGAAATTTACCATCCGAATGTTCCTGGATGTAAATAGCATGTGGGATGGCGGCCTAAGGGCTACCTAACGAAAAATGAAAGCAAATTTTGAACCGGAAAAGTCGAATGAGTTGCGTATGGGCCGCTGCGGGTAAGATTTGAATGGAATCCCCCAGGTAGGGCGTGCTGTGCCATACCCGAGCTTGGCTGACCAAAGTGGGTTCTCAGACAGGGCGGGTCCTCAGTGCCGTTTCTCCACTGCCTGAGTAACCTGGAATGAACGGGCAAGAATGTGTTAACCGTGGGATTGCAGCCTCTATTCACCGAATAGAGGGGCACCTAAAAACAAGGGAGGAGCCAAGATGCTCCTTGTGAAAAGTTGAGCTGGGCTCCAGATATTTTAGCCGATCATGTGAGGTGGTCACAACCTTTTCAGCTGAAAAGAAGATGGCCAACCTCCAACTGAACCATTAACATTAAAAGACAAACAAACGCAAACTTACAAACAAAACATACGTGCAGGTTCCAACAGAAAGGATATCGCTTCCCTCAAGCGGTTCCTATTTTACCTCATCTGGACACCTCACTTTTCCTCTGCCTCTGTGAACAGGGTCACAAAGGGGTTGCCGTATCGGGTGTCAGACACCGTGTCGTCCTGCTCTCCCGGATCCCACACCCTTGTGTGGATCAGGCATGCAATCTTAGAATTATGTGACCGGGGGTCACTTTCATCAATACGGACAAGTCTCCATGAATTGTCCCTGTGCCAAAGTGTGGGGTCTAAACTTGAAGGGGCATTGTCGGGGTCGTCGGGGTCGGGTGGTGGGTCTGGGTATTTAACGTAGGTGACCTCCATGGGGTCACTGGAGTCGGGGTCGTAGTCGCTACAGTGGGGGCTGTAGGTTTGTGTGCTGTGGCTGTACTGAAAGTCAGTGTCAGTATCGCTGTCTCTGCTGTGGCAGCTTGTGGGCGTTTCGGGGCGTGGTCTGTTGTGGTCAGTGGGCAGAGTCGTGGGCGAGTCCGATGATGAACTGGTCTGTGAGGGGGATGGTGGAAACGTGTCTCTAGTGGGCGGGGCGAGATGTTCTGCTGCGTCCAGTAAGACATGGTGTGCGTGGTTAGACTGTGTTCCATATGCCTTTACCCATTTGGTAAAGGTATCAATCACAACCAGCACGTATTTATAGCCATTCCTACAAGGGGGCAATGGTCCTATAAAGTCGATCTGGAGGTTTGTCCAGGGGCCATTAACTGGTCGAGTTTGCCGAAGCTGTGCCTTTTTGGAATACCTCTCCGGGTTATTCTGGGCGCAAATAAGGCAATTCTCGATGTAATGGGTAACATCGGTCCTTAAATTAGGCCACCAACAGAGTTGCCTGAGGTGCCTCGTGGTCGGGTCGATCCCTTGATGTCCATGACCGTCATGGAACAAGGCAATCATTTGATTTCTATCCTGTTGCGGGACCACATAAAGCTGGTCCTTGATGATCACACCCTCATGTGTGGTCAGAGCGTGTCGGAACTTATCGTATTGGTGCACAAAATTTCCTTTAAAAATCTCCCTGAGATCTCTATCCTGTTTCTGTGCCCCAACTAAATCTTTAATTTCCGTCTGTGAGACCTGAACTGCACTCACAGGGGCGCTAGCTGGTGCACTAGCTGGGGGTGTCCAAGAGTGTCCGCGCCTGGAACCTGCTTTAGCCAGTGCGTCGGCTTTTACATTTCCGGGGGGGGGTGACCTATGGTGACTTCTAACTTTGATTATGCCATACGTCCTATCCTTTGCCTTGTCTAAGATATGGCGGAGTAATGGGGCTGATGGAAGGGGCTTCCCGTCTGTGGAGACAAAACCTCGTGTCTTCCACAGGGGTGGAAAATCTGTTAAACTGTTACAGACATACAAACTGTCCGAATATATGTCTGCCGGGCTGGGAAACGAATCTGGGTGGTCCACTATGTATGCGATGGCCGCGAGCTCTGCTGCCTGCGCGCCTTAGTGTCCTGGTAATTTTAAAGAGATTTCTTCTGATGCGCGACCCTGCGCATCCTCAACATAGATTCCGCATCCAGTGATGCGTTCTCCATCTAAAACTGTGGATGAACCGTCCACGTATATTTTCAGTGGGGCACACGTGTCTGTGTGCTGGGGACCCTGGCTTGAATTCCCTATCTTTCTGGGGGGTGTCTTTGCTATGAAGGGTCCTGTGTTGTGTAGGGGTGCTGCAATTTCGCATTCATGGGGCTGTCCTGGATATTGGAGGTTGTCGGCTAAAAATGTGTGTGTCCTGGTCCGTTTAACTGTTATGTCCCGTCCTTGTAAAAGTAACGTCCATCTAGCTGCTCTAATCTGGCTAACTGAACCGTCCTTCAGTCGACCGTCTAGAAGTAACTGTGTGGGGGTGTGCTCGGTCAAAATGGTGATGGGATTGAGTCCGGTAATGTACGAGAAGTACTGGACTGCCCAAAAAACTGCTAGGAGGTGCCTCTCGCAGGCTGAAAATCCTTGCTCTACGGGGTCTAAAAGTCCGGAGGCATAAGCCACTGGTCTTAGCTGCTCGTGCCGTTCCTGAAGGAGCACGGCCGAGAGGGTCAGATCTGTGCTCGCTACCTCTATTGCATAGGGGGAGAGTTGGTCTGGGACTTGTAGCGCGGGTGCTGCGCTAAGGGCTTTCTTTAAATCTTCCACAGCCTCTGTATGCTGCGGAAGCCATTCCCATGGGGCTCCTTTCTTAAGGAGGTCTGAGAGTGGGGCTGCCTTTGTCGCGAAGCCATCGATATGGTTCCGACAGTAACCAACCAGTCCTAAGAACGACCGGAGGGCTGAAACATTCTGGGGAAGGGGCAATTTGACAATCGAATCAATCCTTTTGAATTTGATCTCGCGTTTGCCGTGCGTGATGACTGTACCCAAATACATCACTTTGTTTTCTAATATCTGGGCCTTTCTGGGGTTAACTTTGCCTCCAATCGAGGTTAAAAGTTCCAGGAGCTCGGCCAGAAGCGTAATGTGCTCTGCCTTTGTGTCTGTCTGCAGTAATAGGTCGTCCACATACTGTACCAGACATTCGGGGCGGGAAAATTTTACTAAACCATTTGCCAGCTGTCGGTGGAAAATGGAGGGTGAATTGTGGAATCCTTGTGGGAGGCATGTCCACGTATACTGCTGTCCTTTGAATGTGAAGGCAAATTTGTACTGGCACGCCTTTGCCAATGGGATTGTCCAGAAGCCATTGCTAATGTCCAATACCGTGAAATATTTGGAGTGGAGTCCCTGTTTGAGCATGGTCTCGGGACTTGTTGCTACCGTGGGGGCTACTGCTGGGGTTACTTTGTTGAGCTCTCGATAATTAATGGTCAGACGCCATGATCCGTCGGGCTTCCTCACTGGCCAAATAGGAGCATCATTGGTCGAGGCTACTGTCCTAAGTACACCTTGCTCCAATAAGCTATCTATTACTTTTCAAATTTCTCCCTCTGCTTCTAGGGGAAATCGGTACTGTTTCTGTGGTCTGGGGTCAGGTCCGGTAACGTGAACTTGTCCAGTCATTCTGCCGCAGTCATGCCGGTGACTGGCAAATGCTGTCCTGTGTTTATTTAAAACTGCTCTCACTTGTCTGTCCGTGCTAAGCGTGGTCGGGTCGAAACAAAAGTCACCTACTGCGCTAATCCTATTTGCATACTCTCCTACTGTGAGAGCAGCGGGTGCTCTGTCTGATTTTGCCATTCGCCAGACACACTGGTTTACTGGATCGAACGACAGGCTATGGGCATTCATGAAATCTATACCCAGTATGTGTTCTGCTGTACGGGGTAGATTAACTAATACAACGGGGTGTCTGGTGGAATTGCTCCCTAGCTGAATTGCTACGGGGGCTGTAATGTGTCCCTGCTGTGAGTGTCCTGTAAAACCGCTGAGTGTAATGGTGGACGTGGTCGGCCACGTGTCTGCCTGTGCCGTGGTGGTGGAATTAATTGTGGTGCGGGACCCTCCTGTGTCCCAAAGTAACTCTATGGGCTTCCCTCTAACCTTTGCTGTGACTACCGGTCTCCCGGATTGGTCCCAGAGGGTGTCACAGACCCAAGTGGGGGAGCCCGAACACCGTCAGTCCGTTCCATCCACATTCGTCTGTCCTGACTGTATTCCTATACTGTGAATAGGCTTCGCTCTATTTCTGTTTAGAGTGGCTGTCTGCTGGCCTCTCTGTGATCTTTGGGTGCATTGCATTCCTTAGCAAAATGTCCTAACTGACCACAGTTGTAGCATTCCTGTGACTTCTGTGGAGGGCTGTTCTTCCCTTCGTTTACCCATGCGGGGTTTTGGTGCGCTCTCACTGCCTGAATGTCCGCTGCAGCCTGAGCTTCATCTGGGGTCTTTATTTTAATTTGGCCCTGAACCGATTGTTCCCAAGCGCGGGATAACCTTTTCAGACCCATTTCTCGTTTTGGGCCTCTTCTGAGGGGTCATAGCTATTGCAAGCACTTTGTCCTGCATCTGTGGCATGGGAGATTATGTTGTGCGTCCATTTAACCATGTTGTCACGGTTCAAATGTGCTCGGTTTAATTCGCCAAAAACTGCAGTGAAATGGATCCACAGCCTTCCTGCAAATGCTGTGGGATGCTCTGTTCTCTTTTGTCTGCATTTATTTAGTCCTTCAACTGGGTCTCCTCGGTTATACCCTATTGCATCTAAAATGGAGGTGTGCATTTCCTCTAGTGTGTCTCCTCCAAAGTTCTGTGGGTCGGGGAGGGCTGCTACTATGGATGGGTCTAAGCTCAGAACCGTGAGCTTAACCTGCTCTCTATCGTCCAGGCCGTACATGGTAGCCTGCTGTTTAACATTTGCGAAAAATTGGTGGGGGTCTGCAGTGGGGAGAAACGGAGTGATTTTCTCACACGCGTCCCTGAGTTGGGTTACAGTTAAGGGGGTGGTGTAGGTGATATCGGGTGCGCCGTCTGTGGTTGCCTTTCTTTGGGTGGTGACTGGGTTCATAGGTGCGGATGCTATCTGATCTGTGGTGGGGGTTGGGGTGCTTTCCTTTTCTGCTGCGCTGCTGGCGCACATGTTCCTTGAACATAGCGCTGCGCTGTCTCACTCAGTTCCTGCCAGTTTGGGGCATTCTCCTCATCTAACTGCATTCTAAAGGTGCTTTGGAACCCATTCTGCACTGAAAGCAGCGATTGCAGCTCCGCAATCTGCTTCCTACATTTTGCATGGTCTATTGTGCTCTGTCTTTGCTCAGTGGTGGCAGCATGGAGTGCTCTTAAAGCTGCCTTTAGGTCAGAGCATTGCCTCTGCAATGCCTCTACCTGCTTTTCCGATTCCTCTCTTATCAGGACTGCACGTTGCACATCTTGATAGGCTTTTTCGTATTGTGTCTGGGAACTGCTCAGATGGGCTAGACACGACTGATGTGCCCTCTTGGTATCATCCACCTCTCTACCCTTCTCTGCCAGCTCCCCTCTTAGTTCTAAGTTTTCCTTCTCGATGTCCCTGACATCCACTTTACTCATTCTATTCCTCTCTTCTAACTCTGCTTGGAGCGTCCGAACGACCTCCTCAGTGCCTCGCAACTGTGCCAAACAGGACACGATTGCCATCGGCTTGCGTGCTTTACTCGGATTTTTCTTATGAATTTGAGAGAGGTTCTCCCACCAAGTATGTCCTATACTCCCGGTACCTGTCTCCTCATTCATACAGAACTCGTTCCAAAGGGGCCATCCCTTTCCTTTCAGATACTTGCGGAGTTCCAGCTCCCACACGGGACACTGACCTACTCTGCTACTGCTGGTCGCTGCGACCAAGAACTGCTCTGGGTTCATGAGGCGTTCCATTACCTGCATGGCCATTTTCTCTTTCTTACTTAAATTTGGAACAGGGGGTGTTGAGGTAATGTTTTAAAAGACGGATAAGGCTTTCGCTATGGTCCGCTTACAAAACTCCCGACACTTCGTTGCAACAAAAAGCTCTCAGGTTAACCTTACAACCCTGTTAGTACGCATGCACAAAGCACACTTCCGAATTATCGTTATTGGTTTGAACACCTTGACCACTTGTGATTTCTTTCCTTTTTTCCAATCAGATTTCTAATTCAAATTTCTGGGGTTCTCACGGAGTGGGGGTGCCACTTCTAATCGCGTTCCGGCGGAGTCGCCACTAAATGTTGCTCGTTCTACTGTTAGTGTGATTAACACGCCTCCATTTAAAGGCCATATGCTTAACACTGGTTTGGCTCTGTATCTGTATCTATGCTCAGGAGTCGCCAGGTGCCGTCAGAGACACTGTCACAAGTTATCAAGGTCAAGTTCAAAGCAATAACTCTAAACACCGATCAGTAAGTCTAAACAATTAGTGTTTATTATAACAGATATAATAAATACTAATGCACACGCTAAAAGACTAATACTTATTTCTACTATTAAACGACTAAATACTTATCTAAGTAGGAACCAGCAAGGTCAGGGGACAAGGCCTTTGTTCCTTTTCTGGGCTGCACCTTCTGTTCACTAATAGTCGGCAAGGGTATAAGCAATGCCTGGGTCACGTAGCGATCGTTGTTTGGCACTTACTGAAAGATGGCTGATGTTCAACAGCCGGTGATGAAAGACAGGATCTGGAGGCTGGGGTCGGAGTCAGGATGCAACAGATCTGGGCCGAAGTCTGGAAGCAACAGACCGAATCATGTGCTTGACCTTCTTTTTATAGGTCCCCAGAGGTCCGTGCCCCTTGGGGCGGGCTCTTTCACCTGCTAGGTATCGATTGGGTCTTTCCCAATCGATATCATTCGAACTCCCCTATCCTGGAGTCGTTCCTCGATGGAGGGGGCGGTTCCTAGGGGTCATTGACCTGGGTTCTCTGGCGCCATTCTGGCTGGGTAGCTATAGAAAGTATCAATCGATACTTAAAATGTTTCTATTGTATCTGGGACTGGGCCGGTATCATCTCATTAATATGCAGATCGCTTTCCTATTTGCACCTTTGGCTGGGTTTCTGCAACTGCCTTGAAACCGGTTTTGTACGTGCAAAAATGCTAAATGCTTCTGCAAGCTGTGTGTCCTTATTATGGCTGTTTTTCCCTGCAGTCTTAGCAGTTCTCCATTTTGTAGACTGGTGTCCATTTTAGAGGGCTACATGATCCAGAATCCACTTCACTAAACTGCCAACCAAGGTGAGTGTCTCTGGGACAGATTCATAGAATCATGGTTGGTTTAGCTGGTCTGGGGCTGGTTTAGCTCACTCAGCTAAATCGCTGGCTTTTAAAGCAGACCAAGCAGGCCAGCAGCACGGTTCGATTCCCGTACCAGCCTCCCCGGACAGGCGCCATAATGTGGCGACTAGGGGCTTTTCACAGTAACTTAATTGAAGCCTACTCGTGACAATAAGCGATTTTCATTTCATTTCATAGAAGTAGGCCATTTGGCCTATGGAGTCTGCACCAGCCCTGACAAAGAGCACCCTACTGAAGCCCGCGTATCTACCCTATCCCCGAAATCCAGTTTTAGTGATATTCAGGTATCACTATATGATCAATGTATGTAAATGTAGTACAGTCATTTCAACACTAGATGGCTCACAGTCAGATACTAGAGCAGTGGTTCTCAACGTTTTTTAACCCATGGACCCCTTTTCCACTTAATCTTTTTTTGTGGACCCCCATAGCCATTCTACAGAAAAAAAAGCTTCTTATATTTTTCACTAACAAAAAAGTAAAGGAATTGTATCAAATATTAAAGTAATAGTAAATGATTATGCTTTATTTTGAAGGAAAACTAATTTATTGCAAATAAACATATTTAACAATTAAATTCTATAGAGCATTATGTACACTAGTAAATAATTCATAATAAACCATTTTAAGATAGGCCTAAGTGAGTAATTAAGAAAACAATGCAGATTTATTCAATGAGATCCCTGTGGTTGATGCAGCTCAGCGAGTTTTTTTTATATTCGGCTCCATCGCGGTCAATGATAGTCGAAGATCACCCTTTTTCACAATGTCGAGTCTATTACAAGCTTTTGATAATAAGTGAAGAACACGACTAAATCCTGATTCAACAAGGTAAGATGATGGAAAAGCTATAACGTAGAGCTGTGCTTTATCCCAGAGTAGTGGGTACTTTTTAGCAGTGTCATTTGTTTTCCATATATTATGCTTCCCATCTTTGAATTTTGCGTGCAATATTTCATCACTTTGTAATTCAATGAGGGTCTCTTGTAAAGAAATGTCTACATCGGCAGCATTAACTTCAAAAGGAATTGCCACCCAAGTTGGTATATCCATCATGAGTAGGTCACTAAACCGAGTTTGCATATTTTCACGCAAATTTTCCAAATATTCAGCACACAATGCAAGGTCACCATCGTGCAAATCGCTGCTAATCGAGGTCAAACAAGGAAACTGTTCAAATGCACGACGTCTGATATTAATTTTGTACAGCGGCAGTTTTCTCAGAAAAGCAGTAATAGCACCTTTACTGGATGTGAGATCAGAATGTTTTCCTTGGAGCTGTTTATTAAGTAAATTGATTTTTTCAAATATATCAGATAAGTAAAATACATTGCATTTAGCTGCAAGCAGTTGTTCTCCAAGCTGGGTGTTAGCCAGAAATAAGACAATAGAGTCCCAAAGTTCAGTAAAACGATGAAGACAATTCCCCTTTGATAACCACCAGTATGCATTACAAGGCGTTCAAACTCTTCTCCATTTTCTCTGCAGAATTCACAAAAGAGGCGATCTCGAAGAGAATTTGATTTAATATGGTTAACCACTTTTATCACAACACTAAGGGCATCATGCAGACGTCTGCTCAATTGCTTTGCAACTAAGTGTTGACGGTGTATCACACAGTGTATGCAAAATACTTCGGGGACAGCCTTTTTCAAGAGTGTAAAAAACCTTTGTATTTGCCAGTCATGGATGGTGCACCATCAGTAGCACATGCAATTATATTTTTGAGTGGAATATTGCTTTCCTTGAAATAAGTAACAACTTCATTAAAAATTGTTTCACCTTTTGTGTCTGTCCTAAGACTTCTGTCAAAGAGCATTTCCTCTCTGGGTCCTTGATAATCTATAAATCTCACATATGCTAATAGAATGACTTCCTTATCTCTTAAGGTAGATTCATCAAGTTGAAGGGCAAACTGTTTTACTTGCAAATTAGCTATTAATTGTTTTTCTACATCCTCCGCCATTTCATCAATGCGTCGCGACACAGGTGAGTTGCTTAAAGGGATGGAATTAGTAATTTCACTTGCATTTTGTTTCATAACTGATGAAATTATAACAGACAAAGCTGGCAAAATTATTGTTTCACCAATATTGCAGCACGGTATGCAGCACGGTAGCATCGTGGATAGCACAATCACTTCACAGCTCCAGGGTCCCAGGTTCAATTCCGGCTTGGGTCACTGTCTGTGCGGAGTCTGCACATCCTCCCCGTGTGTGCGTGGGTTTCCTCCGGGTGCTCCGGTTTCCTCCCACAATCCAAAGATTTGCAGGTTAGGTGGATTGGCCATGATAAATTGCCCTTAGTGTCCAAAATTGCCCTTAGTGTTGGGTGGGGTTACTGGGTTATGGGGATAGGGTGGAGGTGTTAACCTTGGGTAGGGTGCTCTTTCCAGGAGCCGGTGCAGATTCGATGGGCCGAATGGCCTCCTTCTGCACTGTAAATTCTATGAAATATTATGGGGTTTCCCAGCCTTTGCTATTATCTTGCTAATTTCATAAGATGCCAGTAAACCATCATTCATTTTACTTACTTTGTTATTAAACACTTGAGTCACTGTTTTTCTTGTTTGAAAATCATCACGGAGTTTTCTAAAGTATTCTACTGGTTGGTTTTTCTTTCCTTTGTGCTTGGTCTCCAGATGGATTTTAAGCTTACAGGGTTTCATGCTATCATTTGAAAGTATATCCATCCATATGAGGCACATTGGTTTCGTTGCATTATGTGGTGATGGAATAAATCCGTAAGATAAATATTCAACAGAATACTGTCGGCACTTCTTCTTTGTTGGAGCAGCCATGGGTTATCTGTAAAAAAATGTAATAGAAGCTGTTATAACATATATTACAGTTTATAATTTATAATTATATGTAAAATGTTAACAAAACTAAAAGATAAATTTGCACCAAATTCAACATATATTTATGAACCAATACTTTTAATATCTCTTATCTTGTTGCAACGGAGTTTTGCACAGAACTGAAGAGACCTGCTTGGATCATGTCGATATTTATATCTCCTGAGAGTTGATAGTTTCAACCGAAATTGTTTCTGCTACTAAAGAAGTTAATGCCGTTAATCCTTCCTTCATTAGCGTGGTAAACTAATCCAAGGGAGATTAGTGGGACAATTAGGGCCACAGCAAATGCACCTTTTTGGTTCTGAGCTCCTTCAGCCCTCAAGGTAAATTAGATAGATTATAATCTCTCTTTGACCTTTGTCAGTGCGAGAGAGAGAGAGAGAGAGTCTAATTTGTTCTGAAGTAGAATTGCTCTATGGACCACTAAAATATCACCGTGGACCCCCAATTCGGTATTTTATTTGTGTGGACCCCCAGTAATGTTACATGGACCCCCAGGGTCCCTGTGGACCCCGGTTGTGAACCATTGTACTAGAGGAACTGGTTTCCCGCCTTTTCTAGGACACACGATTATGTGATTCAGACCAGTGAACAAGCAAGGCATAGAATAGCTAGAGTGAGAGAAGTTAGAACTAGTTTGTTATAATAGCGTATAATTATATAGTTATCTGTATTGTACTTTAATTCTTCATTGTTCGGTTAGTATTGAGGAAAAGAACTCACAGTTTACTATTTTATTACTCATTAAATAGTTCACCTTTCAACAAGAAAACTATTGGTCATTTTATCATCCTGATAGATTCAAGAGTAAAAATATATTTTAGATAAGTCATTATTTAAAATATAACACCAGTGCTCCCACTTAACATGTTTTGGACATGAAGGGCAATTTAGGATGGCCAATCCACCTAACCTGCACATCTTTGGACTGTGGGATGAAACCGGAGGACCCGAAGGAAACCCATGCAGACATGGGGAGAACATGCAGACTCAGCACAGACAGTGACCCAGATGGTAATATAAACTGGGACCCTGGAGCTGTGAAGCAACTGTGCTAACCACAGTGCTGCTATTGTGGAGGGTGTTGGAGATAGCTGTAATGGGAAGTCACTGATGTCTGGAGACTGGTGATTCGGGGTGTCTCGGACTGGCATATAGGAGCTCGCCTCATTGTCCATTACCTCCCATCAGTGACATCTACTTGGGGTTAGGATCAGAGGCGAGGGATACCAGAAGGGCTCACCTCGTCGCAAGGTGATCCTGGACGACCCAAGACATACGCACAATTGGATCACTCTTTGGGGTAGTGGATGGTGGTGTGGGGTGGTGAGGAGGTGGTGTGGTGTTAGGGTGGTGTGGGAGGAGGCGGAATTTGTGCCACACGTGCCATGGAGCAAAGGGACTGGGCCATCTTCCTCTGGAACAGTGCCACATCACTCAGTGTCTGTGCCTCCTAGGCGGGTGTGTGTGTGTGTGTGGGGGGGGGGGGGGGGGGGGGAGGGGGAGGTGGTGGTGACAAGGGGGCTGCGAAGAAAAAGGTGTACAGGGTTGGACAGTGGGACGCGGGCAGCACAGGGGGTGAGCAGTGGTGGCCACCCATGGTAGCTGGTATAGGTGCTGGCATGTGGTGCAGGGTGGATCGCAGGTGTGGTCTGGTTGTCCTCTGGGTGAGGGGAAGGGGGTATACGGGTGTTTGGGATGGGGGTTGGTGCCAGGGGGACAGAATTGCCTACTCACCCTGGCTGCCCTGAGGATGTCATGCAGCTTTTTCTGCACTGATGTCCAGTCCTTACGGTGGGATCCACAGTGTTCACGGTCTGCCACCTGCACCCAGGCTTGTGGCACAGAGGCAGGTAGCAGCCTCCTTCCCACCCCAGTGAACAGGGTTAACCGCCTCTCCCCACGGCATCCAGTAAGATATTTAGCTCCTGTTATAACCTGCCTGCTTACCATTGGCTGGGGACTAATGACAATCTCACAATCCTGTGGGAGTATGAGCTTCCCCAATGAGGGGGGCGGAGAAATCATTAGCAGACTCCTTGCATAAATAGAGCTGGTAAATTTGGAACCAGAGAGAGAGGAGTTGGCAGCAAGGGAAGTTGTTGCTGCTGTTGTATATATATGTTATTGTAAAGAAATGTTATTTCTTTGTATCCTGAAGACTCATGCTGGATTCTTTGTGGCCCTCACAAAACTGGCGACGAGGGTTAAAGTGAATAGCTGTCTACACTGCTGAAGCCACCTCCCTGGATTTTTGTTGGACACAGGTTGGAAGTTGTTTTCTATCACACCATGCCTCTGTATGGACATTTGGATGTTTTTGATGCTGCGCTCGAAAGCTGGAACCAGTACGCACAAAGGATGCGTTACTATTTCCGGGCAAACAATATCACCGAAAATGAGCGCCAGGTGGTCATATTGCTCACCGCCTGTGGCCCGCGTACGTTTGGGGTGATTAGGAGCCTTACGTACCCAGCTGCGCTGGACACCAAAACGTTTGATGAACTTGTGAACTTAGTGGGGCAACATTTTAACCCAACCCCATCCACGATAGTCCAACGTTACCGGTTTAATACCGCTGAGAGGACCCCAGGAGAATCCCTTGCTGACTTTCTATCCAGGCTATGCAGGATTGCGGAGTACTGTGACTATGGTGAGACCTTATCAGAAATGTTACACGACCGTTTGGTTTGCGGTATTAACAATGCAGCCACCCAGAGAAAGTTGTTAGCCGAGCCAACATTGACTTTTCAGCAGGTCATTCAAATAGTATTGTCCCGAGAGAGCGCAGAACGAGGAGTGCAGGAGCTACAGGGAATGGAGGTGAATGCCTTGGGGCGCAACCCCTTCCGTCCGAAAGCGTCCCCCTGCACCCCTGCGGTACCTTGGGCGAAGCGACGTCCGGATCGACGCAAGTGGCCGTCGGACATTCCTCCCCAAAGGAGCCCTCTCCAGAACCAATGGATGAGGAGCCATGTCCGTGTCAGACTTTTTTTTTTAAATTTAGATTGCCCAATTATTTTTTCCAATTAAGGGGCAATTTAGCATGGCCAATCCACCTACTCTGCACATTTTTGGGTTGTGGGGGCGAAACCCATGCAGACACGGGGAGAATGTGCAAACTCCACACGGACAGTGACCCAGAGCCGGGATCGAACCTGGGACCTCAGCACCGTGAGGCGGTTGTGCTAACCACTAGGCCACCGTGCTGCCCGTCCGTGTCAGACTTGTAGGCGCCGACCCCGTCGCGGACGCCGGTCTTGGGGGCGCCAGAGGCGCCGTCGTTCTGACCGAAACTGGGGCCAGTCCAGGGGCCTTTGACGATGACGCTCTTTCTCACTGTCCTCATCACTATCATCCAACTGGACGTTTCCCTTTACATCTGCTAATTTTAACTGACTGCCATGTTTCACGGCCATTTTCTGAACTTCAAACTCTCTACCTTTCTTTTTCACTGATCTGTATTTCCCTTTCTCTTTCTTTTTGTTCTACTGGGGCTATTCTTTCTTTTCTCCTTTCTTCTCTCTACTTTTCTTTTTTCTCTCTCTCTCTCTTTCTCTTTCCAATCTATCTCTCTCACTTTCCTTTTCCTCTCTTTCGTATTCAAGCTACTTTAATTCTTTCTCATGTTCCATTTGTTTAATTTGTAACTGAATGTTTGCCATTTCCAATGAGTCAAACTGTATCTCAGGCAACTTTAAATGCTTATCTACTGCCATAATAACCTAATCTTTTCGCATTTTGTCAAGTAATGTTAACTGCAATATTTCTGTCAAACCTAACAGTCTGCTTTTAGTCTCTGTCTGTAAGGTACTGTGTGTGACCGTCTCCACCCCCAAAAACATCTGAGCACACTCTCCACTTAAACTAAAATACCACACCTGAAAAGCAACCACAATATGCTCACCCCTCACTGTCTTTAAGTTCACTAAGCCAATCCAATAGATAGACTTTTATCCAGGACGAGCCCCCAATTTGATATGGGCCAGGGTTTAGAGAACCCCAAAGTGTATAATGGAGTTCACCTGGCCTACACCTTTTATTAGATTGTGGTATGGGGAGCACACAGCCCACTCTACACGTGTGGTACAGCAGAAATGGAAAAGTAATTTTTGAAGCGAAACAATGTTTATTCTATGAACTCAAGTTAACCTTTTTAAAGCATACAGTGAACATCTTAGCAACCATCAATTCAAATTCAAACCCCAAAGAATACAACACTAAGTAATCCTTAATAACTTCCCAAACAACATCCAGACAAAAGAAACACATTTTGACAGAAGTTCATTTGGTTTACATTCACTACTGAGAACATTTATAATTCTGAATTCACCAAATGATCAAGAGATAGTCTTTTCATAGCGGAGAGATCAACAGTGCACTTGCTCTGTCTGGCTTCAGCTCCAACACTGAAAACAAAACTAAAAAACACCCTGCAGCAAACAGCCTAAAACCAAAGTAAGAAGCTGACAGACAGCCCAGCTCCACCCACTGTCTGACATCACAGCAGTAATAAACACCCATTTCTTAAAGGTACTCTCACTACAGATACTTATATACACACCCATTTATAAACACCCATTTCTTAAAGGTACTCTCACATGACACTTGATAGAGGAAAGCTTAGATTATGAAATTAGGGGTGGGGAGGGGTGGAATGCAAATTTGAGGAAGCTAGAGTGCAGTCAAGTCAGACCGTGAAGTGCTTTCTGGTGGTGCCATGAGCAGTTTCCTCCTGGTTGCCCCCCCTACCCTCCAAGGCAGCCCACCCCTGTGGAGGGTCCACCCTGCCAGCCGAGGACCCCCCACGAGCACTGGGGTGGCAAGCCTAGCACCCAAAGGCTCTTTGCCTGTGTCCAGAGGTGGCTACTCATCTCCTCAGCTCCCCACAGAAGCCCTTCCGCCAGGTTCATGTTTTTCAAAAGGAGTACTAATCGGTGCCAGCGTGACCACTTGCTGGCAAGGCTGCTGAATGACAGGAGACCGTTGGATATGGGGTGGCTCCCATTAATTGTATGGAAATTGCACTTAAGTGGTGACAATTGGTTTCTCACCACGCTAACGCGAGATCCTGATTTCGCCAACGGGAGCTGGCTGGTTGGATCACAAAGTGTTTGGCGCCAGGTACGGTTCTCATTTTTGGCCTCTTCCGCTATTCACTGGCTTTGTTTTGCTTGAGCGAGAGCGTAACGAGGCCAGAGAACTGTACCCAGTGTTGTAGAAAGCTTTCAGACATTGGGAGCCCCCCAATAATTATCCGTTTGACGAGGGATTGGATATTTTAAAGTGGACAATTTTTTGTATCCAGTTGCCCAGCAATCAACACAGTCAGGGTTTAAGGTGAATCGTTACTTTGAATATCTGATGGATATCCATTATTGATGTTAACTGCAGCATTGCATTTGCAAAGTCTTTTTCACATGATTCTCTATGGCAGCACGGTAGCACAATGGTTAGCAATGAGCTTCACAGCTCCAGGGTCCCAGGTTCGATTCCCACCTTAGGTCATTGTTTGTGAATTAACGGCCTCACCTGGGAAGCTTTGCCATGGCGCCATTCAGCATTGGTCCACAAAAATGTGTGGTTCTCCCAGGCCATTAGAAACACCTGCGTTGTCGGACTCTGAGCAGGGTGGTACTCTAGCACTCCCTCTGATACCCGGGCACCTTGGTACTGCCAGCTTGGCACCTTGGCCCTGAAGAGGTGGGGAGAGGTGGCCTCGAGGACCCCCTAAGAGGTAAGTTGGATACAGTGGGGGGAGGGGGGGTTTGAGGCCATGGTGGGGTGGTTGAGGGGAATGGAAGGGGCGGCAATTAAAAATGGCACCCCAATCTGTGAATACTCTTCCTACAATGGCAAGCTGAGCTTTGACTTGGTGATGCGACGAGGCTGTTGAATCTTGTGACAGGCCTCTTGCGGGATTCGTGTTGCTCCCAACTACCTTCGAATGTATTCAAGAGGCGGCTGGATATAGCACTTGGGGAGAATGGGATCAAAGGCTATGGGGAGAAAGCAGGATTAGGGTACTGAGTTGGATGATCAGCCATGATCGTGATGAATGGCGGAGCAGGCTCGAAGAACCAAAAGGTCTCCTCTTGCTCTTCTCTTCTATATTTCAACGTATCTATCTACCTACATTTCCTGAACTCTGAGAAATACCTTGGGCGGGATTCTCCGACCCCGGGCTGGGTTGGAGAATCGCCGTGAGGGGGGCGTGATTCATGTGCCGCTGCTCCGTGCCGGTCCGCCGATTCTCCGGTCACTGGAGAATTGGCGCCGTGCGGTTGGTGCGTCGCCGGTCGGGGGCTGCACTATGCGACCCCCTCTCCCAGTGATTCTCCACGCGCAATGGGCCGAGTGGCCGCCGAGATCGGGTGAGTCCCGCCAGCACCGTTCACGTGTGGTCCTACCCGGCCGAACCTCAACGTTCATCCTGTGGGGGGGGCGGCCTGGTGGGGGGGAAGGGGGATCCTACCCCGGGGTGGGCCTCCATCATGGCCTGGCCCGTGATCGGGGCCTAACAATTGGTGGGCCGGCTTCTCCTGGTGGGTCCTATGTTCCTCCGTGCCAGGCCCCTGTAGCTCTCCGCCATGTTGTGTCGGGGCCGGCATGGAGAAAGAAACTAGCGCGTATGCACAAGTCCGCGCCGGCCGTAGCGTGCATGTTGTTGGTCGTTCTAAGTTAGTGTGTTTAACACTCCTCCAATAGAGGCAGTGTGCTTAACACTCGTTTGGCTCTGTTTCTTATTTCTAAGCTCTGGAGTCGCCAGGTGCCGTAAGAGACACCGTCACAAGTGCTAAGGTCAAGTTCAAGTCAATAAAGTCATACACCGATTAGTAAGTCCAAAACAATTAGAGTTTATTATAACAATTATAATAAATACTCATGCACACGCTAAAAGACTAATACTTATCTAAGTAGGAACAAGCAAGGTCAGGGAACAAGGCCGTTGTTCCTTTCTGGTCTGCAACTTCTGTTCGCTAATAGTTGGCAAGAGTACAAGCAATGCCTGGGTCACGTAGCGATCGTTGTTTTGGCACTTACTTATAGATGGCTGCTGCTCAACGGCCGGTGATGAAAGACAGGAGTCTGGAGGCTGGAGTTGGAGGCCGGAGACAGGAGGCAACAGGAGACAGCAGGCCGAACCATGTGCGGGACCTTCTTTTTATAGGTCCCCAGAGGTCCGTGCCCCTTGGGGCGGGCTCTCTCACCTGCTGGGGATCGATTGGGTCTTTCCCAATCGATATGATTCGAACCCCCCTATCCTAGGGTCGTTCCTTGATGGCTGGGGCGGTTCTTAGGGCTTATTGTCCTGGTTTCGTTGGCGCCATCCTGTCTGCTTCACTATAGAAAAGTATCAATCGATACTTAAATGTATCTATTGTATCTGCGACTGTCCCGGTATCACCTCATTAGTATGCAGATCATTTTCCCATTAACATCGCTGCCTGGACTCTGCAGCTGTGGGGAAACCGGTTTTTACGAGTGTCTTACTGTTGAAAGCTTCTGCAAGCTGTTTGTCCTGGACTATGTCCGTTTTTCCCTGCAGTCTTTGCAGTTCTCCATTTTGTATACTGGTGTCCACTTTAGATGGCTACAATGTGCAGACCTGTGGCGCCCGTTTGACGCTGGTATCGGCAGCTGGAGCTGTGTGAGTCGCTCCAGTGCTGTGCTCGCCCCCTGTAGGGTGCAGGATCCCTGCTCTTAGGGGCCTGTTGACGCCGTCGTCAAACGCAACGGCGTTTATGATGGCGTCAACACTTCATCTCACGATCAGAGAATCCCGCCCCCATTTTCCCCAAACAACATCCAATATTTCGTAACTCTACGGACAAAATCCAATGTATAGTTCCCATCCCCACAGGTTATTTTCCAGGTTTTTTAAAAGCAGTCTTTAGCATTTCGTGTAGCGATTCTTCTCTGTTTGAGTATTGATTTTACATAGCAGCCTTTCAGCAACAGTTTGGTTTCGGCAGAGACTGCTTTCTGCAGTTGACTATGATTATGATGGTAACTGCTCCTCTCCCTCCTGCAGTTATCTCGCCATGGATATGTTGCCCACCCAGTGGAACAAGCTTTTAGCATGAAGGTGACAAATTCCTTATCTCTCCACTTTGAAGTCACCTCCTCTGTACACCATTATTTTCCCCGAGGCACTTATGTAAATGCTAATTTGCATTCACAAAAGCATTCTTTCAGATAGCTGTGCCGATCGGTTCCCCATTTATCCCATTTCTGTATTTTAGACTTTATCCCAATTTCAGTTTTTTAATCTTGATTTCCCTCAATTCTTAACATGCAGTTTATCAAATACTTTTTGGAAGTCAACCGTGATACTTCCTGGTTACGTCGTCAAATTAGTTAAACATCATTTGCCCTTAACAAATCCGTGCTGGTTTTTAAAATTAATTCAATTGCTGTATGTAGAAGGTATACACCAGAGCATATAGTTGAAACATTAACTTTTCTGTGAAAAAATGGTCAACAAAAGCTGAAACATGACAGGCAACAAGAGTATTCTTCCTGCTGGAAGGGTGTCCCAGAGATTTTTTGATTGAGGGAGAACACTAGAAGAAATATATGGGGCTGGATTCTCCGTGCTGTTGTATATTTATGTTATTGTAAATAAATGTTATTTCTTTGTATCCTGAAAACTCGTGCTGGATTCTTCGTGGCCCTCACAAAAGCTCCGCATCCGCGAACTGGGCTTCTTCTCATCTTGTTGACTGGAATGAGTATGCGTGGGGAGTGGACTGCTAATATGCAGCTGCAGCTTGTCTGCCTCTCGAGTGGCAATTCCGACCTTGGCGAATCAGATACCGCTTTTCATTGGGATTGCTCAAGTAACACATGGCGGGAGAGCTAGTGCTTTAATGGCTCATGAATTGCCAATTCAGTGTCAATTTTATTGTTGTAGAAGTCCACCAATTCAGTCCTGGCATCAACACCTAGGGTGTGATTTAATGGCCATGCAGTGGCCTAAATGCAGCACACCACTGCGCAGTATGGTCAATAAAAGCCGGGAGATCCTGCTCCGGGGATATACCTGGCTCGCAATGCCCACGAGAGCCAATGTGACCTCACGAGACATTTTTGCGATGTGAATCCTGCCAATTTTTGGATTACTTTTCAGCAAATCTGCATATTAAAGCGAGGCAGCTATTCTCACTTTAATGTGCAGATTCCTGTGTTACCTGAAGCATAGGATCTATTCCCTTTGCCTTGGAGACCTTGGATGAGGGCCGATCAGTCCTGGGGTCGACAAATGGGGATCAGACGGAATGACACTTGTAAGAGTCTCTCAGGGGATTGGTGCCCCCAGATGCATGTCCTTTGGGTGGGGTGACACCCTGCACTGCTGGACATTCTGAATTCTCCCTCAGTGTCCCCAAACAGGTGCCGGTCTGTGGCGACTATGAGATTTTCACAGTAACTTCATTAAAGTGCTAATGTAAGCCTACTTGTGACATTAATAAAGATAATTATTATTACATCAAAAAAGGGACTAGGGAATCTATGTAATGTACTAAAGAGATCTTTAGAGGGATTTGAAACTAAATAATTGTATTAGGGAAGGTTAAATAAAATTCCACACTCCGGGTGAAAGACACTGCCCAGCTAACATGCTGATGTTACAGAGACGCCCAGGCTCCACTAGCTGAATGTTTATGTGGTTAAACAACCAGCTCGTATCAGTAAATCTTGAATGTCTTCAGGGCCCATAAAAGTAGCTTGAATGCCTGGTAACCTCTGGACTGCTCAAAGGCATGACTTAAAAGTACAGGGCCAAACCTGATAGCAACAGGCACCAGGGACTGATTAGGAGGAATCATTGCAAGATAGGAAGGACAGATCATGCTTGGGGCAGCAGACACTCTGCCCCGTGAAAATCTGCAAACAGTAGTATTTGTTCAATGCAAACCTAAAACAGGCAAAATGTTGAAATTTCAGCAATGTACTGCCAAAGTTCTTCTCAATAATGTATAAATGTTTGATGATTTTTCAGTTGGATAAGGTTCAGCTTCAGGGATGCTCTCCCAATGTATTGACAAAATAAACTGTTGTTGTGTATCTGAGTCTCCTGAAATGGCTTTGTATGATAATCTGCTCCACAGAGATTGGCGTCAGGAAAAGATACTTACATTGAATTGTCAGAATGGCTCTGCAAAAAGGGTGGGTATATTTTATTTATCACCCATAGGTAGTGCAGTAAGCCTGTCTGAAAATGATTAGTCACGTATCAAAGAATCTGGGAGAGGAGAACTCAGGACAGGGGGAAGTACGAGGGTTGGAGGCAGAGCTGTGCTGGAGGATTGGCGAGGTGAAAGCCGCATGAGATTGGCTGGACCACTGCCCAGTAAATTGAGAGCATAAGTGGGTCAGTTTACTTGAAGCGGCGCAGGCGGACCTCTGGTCGCTTAGACAGCGGTTGTAGCCGCACCAGCAGACACACTTTCAGGTCAAGCTGCATTGGCACACCAGCGTCTGGTTGAAGCTGCACAGAGAGAATTCTCTTCCAAACACAACATGATATACTGTACCTTCACAAAGCTAACAAGAGTGGTGCCAGATTTAAGAGCCTACCTCTCCAAGACTTTACCCACCACAGACGTTAGGCTCACCGGCCTATAGTTACCGGGGTTATCTCTACTCCCCTTCTTGAACAAAGGGACCACATTTGCTATCCTCCAGTCCTCTGGCACTATTCCTGTAGCCAATGATGACCTAAAAATCAAAGCCAAAGGCTCAGCAATCTCTTCCCTGGCTTCCCAGAGAATCCTAGGATAAATCCCATCCGGCCCCGGGGACTTATCTAGGAAGGACTGTTGGAACCCAGATAATACACCTGACTGACTAAAGAGCTGGTGGGTGGGACATAAGAAGGACAAAGAACAGAAAGGGGATGTTATATTACTCTTTGGTAATATATCGTTACTATTTGCTTTGAAATCCAGAATAGTTTGAAGGTGTGATCATAAAGAAACCACCAATCTCTTACTTATAGCAAAACTGATTCATTAAATAACGATTAAATAATATTGAGTTTGCACTCCACAGAATTATAACTATTAATAAAGTAATCGATGTTTAAGTAATAACTAATGAACTACACGTGCTACTTCTATCTAATGTTAACTATGCTGTGATCTATCTCTCTTTGCTGCTAACATTAACTGACTACCCAAGATTCCCTGTGTTCTTATATTTATAGTGGGAATTGGTGATGCCCTCTAGTGTTTCTATTACACTGAGATGTAATAATTTACCCTTTGCTTGTATGCATATATACATATCATTACAGGGGTCACCAGGTTATACATACAATTGTTTTGACAAATGAATGATAAAATCCAAAATAGCAGGTGGCTCGAAGCTGCAGGTTGCAGTGACACATTGGGGCGTGGCCAATACCCTTCAATAAAACACAGTCACCAACCGGCCCTTTGGGTGAGGACACTGAGTCCATGACCCTATGTCCATAACTAATAGGGTTAGTAAACTTAGGAAACGGGGTAAGACTAAACCTGAAGAATCTGGGATTGTTGAGGAGAGGGACAACGTCACTTTCCCTCACCAGAAAGCATAAGAATCAATAAAGTGAAAAAATTAGGTTGGCCAAACTGTAAATAAAATACATGATTGTGCCAATTATCTTTTTGTGAAAAATAATTTTGCAGAACTTATTTAAAGGTCATTCAGAGCTGAAGGAGAGTTGATAAGGAAAAGCACAGCTCCTAATATGATTATGAGGGGACAGCCTGTGTTCAAAACGAGAAATAGAATCCCGCTCTGAGTCGACTGGTGAAGTCCGCTGGGTCTCATAAACACTTCAGTTATGTATTCTACTTTCCTCGTACTAGGGTGTTAGAACAGTTTGAAATTTAAACTGTGCCCCAAATCAAAAGACAGGTAGCACCACATGAAACATGACTGATTCTGATGGAAAATGGTGCCCGATTCACCGGAGTAGGGATTGACACTCCACAGACTGACAAGCAGCTGTTTATAAGCATTCCATCCCCTCACACACTCAATCCAATCAACATGATGGCAGCAAGAAGAGCGGCTCCCTGATTCACTGATGCTAAACTGGGTGGAATAGTAGCACAGTGGTTAGCACTGTTGCTTCACAACTCCAGGGTCCCTGTCCGAGCGGAGTCTGCACGTTCTCCCTGTGTCTGCGTGTGTTTCCTCCTGATGCTCCGGTTTCCTCCCACAAGTCCCGAAAGACATGCTGACAGCTGAATTCGAATTCTGAATTTTCCCTCTGTGTACCCGAGCAGGCATTGGAATGTGGCGACGAGGGGCTTTTCACAGTAACTTCATTGCAATGTTAATATAAGCCTACTTGTGACAATAAAAAAAAATTATTAAAAAAAACTGGAGACCCTGCTGGATGAAATGGAAGAGAGGCGGACCACCCTGTTCCCCGGAGTTGGGGGGAGAGGTTTGCCACTCACCGCTGTGCACCTGCCCTGGGCAAGGTGGAGAGGCCATGAAAGGCCTGGGCAACACTGCCAGACTGGCCAGCAATGCTATGAAAGACTGCACAACCACTTCAGGGTGGCCTGGATGAGTAGACTGCACTGTGCTCCAGGCACTAGTCCCATACCCACACACCAGTAACTTCACCCCACCCCATCACCCGGAGGGCGTTTGGACCCTCACCCTGCACCACCTGCCAGCACCCATACTGGCCGTCATGGCCAGCTGCCTGGCCATGAGGGTCACCAGCTATCCACCTCTTGTACTGCATACGTCCGACTGTCTAACACTGTGTGTTTTCTGTCTGTCACCCCCCCCCCCCCCCCCCCAACCCCTCCACACCCCCAGCCCAGGAGAAGCAGGAAAAGACGACCCACAACCAATGGGAGAGGGAAATGACCGACGGGGGATCACCAGACTGACCACCCCTCACCGCAGCAAAGGGCACTGGATCTGATTGATGGGCCTGGAGGGCCATCACCGAGGCAGAGGACTGCATCGAGCAAGTAAGTGAGATCCCGCTGAGTTGCGGCTCCCCATGGCCCACGTGTTGCCACCCACACCACCACCCCCAACCCCCCCTCCACCGACACCACCCCTCCACCACCGCCCCACCCACTCTCCACCGCCACCCCCCCTCCACCACTCCCATACACTCCCTCCACCACTACCACCCCTACCTCCTCCCCACCCCCTCTCCACCACCACCCCCATACCCTGCTCCACCACTACCACCCCAGCACTACCCCCAGAGCATCCCCCCCCACCACCACCACCCGCCTCCCCAACCCGGGGTCCAATCATGCGTCACGTTTTGTGTCTTGCAGGATCTCCTGTCGATCAGGTAGGCCCTTCTTGTGACCCCCCGACTCCAACCACAACCCCAAGTGGAGGGCGGTGATGAAGAGAATATGGACACTCAGCCTGATACACCGCAGAGAACCAGTCCGAGGTCAACACTGGCTTTCCGTCACAGTTGTCCCCAACACCCTCCACCATCCCAGAGACATTCACCTTTGTTGGGCATAGAATCAAAAAGGCTCCTGGGGCACTATCTGGTGTGCACCACACACATGCTCCAGTACAACAGGTGGAGGGTGGGAACCCCCGAGGGGACAGACGGTCAGAGGGCAGGCCTTCCCCAGGGACTAGGTGTGATCCAGATGGGTTTTGGGCTTCTGGAAAGGGCAGTCCCATTGATAGTGGAGAAGCAGTCACAAAGCCAGGGACTACATGAGAGGTTGTCAGCAACTATCCAGTGCCTGCCGGTGCTCTTGGAGGAGTCCAATTGCCTGCAGGAGCAGGAGATGGCGCTGACCATATATGCCACCCAGGCCAACACCGCACTGGTGGCGTCTGTGCTGCAGGCCCTGGAGCAAAGTTGCAAGGCCTGGCCGACATGGCACAGACCCAAAGGGAGGTGGCAGTCATTGGCTCATGTGGCACAGACCCAGAACCTCTGGCAGCAGGCCAGCACAATTTGAGAGATTCTCCAAACACTATATTGGAGGGTCTCTCCAGAACAGTCCAGGCACCTGAACCGCATCTTCTGGATGCAGAAGTACTACTCGATCACACCCTTGGTTGTGGCATGGGCGTCTTTGTAGCGGATCTCCGCTTCGGTCTGTTTCCGCTGGATAGGCGTCATCAGCCATTACTGCAGCGGATAACCTCTGTCTCCCAAGAACCAACCCCTCACCTGGGGGTGCGCTTTGAAGAGTTCAGGAACCATCAAGTGTGCCAGGGTGAAGACATTGTGCATGCTGCCCGGGTATCGGGTGCAAACTTGAATCTGATGTTCACACACCAGCTGCACGTTCATCGAGTGGGAACCCCTTTTAGTTTGTGAAGACCGATCCTTCATGAACTGGTGCGTAGGACGGGATGCATCCTATCACTAACTCATCGGTAGGCCTGGAGCTGATGACCGCGAACCCCGCTGTCCAGGTATCATGGTCGGCTCAGGCCACATTGACTTTGATGTATTATGCCCACTGGACATCTAGGGCCTCCATGATGGCGCGGATACACCTGTGCACCAAGGCCTGTGAGATTCGGTAGGACTCCGTGACATAAAAGTTAAAGGCGACTGCATCTTGACAGCCACTGGGAGTGCGTGTTCTCCCCCATTTCCCACGGTGCCAGGTGCACCATATTCTGGTAGATAAGTCGCACTGTGCCCAGTGTCTTCAACGGCATGCCTGGTCCGGCAGGTCCTCAAGTGACAGGCACTGCTGTGACTCACATGGCCTGATACTGCACCTCCTTCCTACCTCCTCCCCAGCCTGGAGGGCCCCCAACCAGGCCTACTGGGCTACACGGTGGCCCAGATCTTCCCCTACATATCCCCAACCCCACACCCACCCCTGGCACGATACCATCTGCACATCTGGCCCCATTGATGCCTGGCATGGTTGTGGCCTCTAGCCCTGGTGCCCATCACTGTTGTCAGAGGTACTGTTGACTGTTGCCACCCATGCCAGTGGTACGTGCTGTTATCCCTGTTCTGCGCCCTCCTGCAGGGGCTACTGCGGGCATTGTCCTTGGGTGGGCAACATGCTGTCCCTCCGGCACTTACCAGCCAGTTCAGGGGTGCACGGGTTGGTGAGGTGGAGGATGGAGGTGAAATGCAGGGGTAATAGGGTGCTGCCTTGCAGGCCGAGGCAATGGCAGTCCATACTCGGGTCGTGTGTGGGGGATCACTCTGACCTCATGACCCATCATCTGGTCACCCCCCCCCCCCCAACTGCCCTTGGGCGTGACAGATGAACCCTCCCCCATGGTCATGCCTTTGTATGTCTGACCTATTCTCTATCCCTCATCAGCCAAGGCGTCTGTTTCCCGATTTTTGAAACCATAAGTGAAACACGGCATAGGAATTTCTTCCTGGTGGAGGTAGAGCTTTGCGGAGACCCCAGAGAATACCAGGTCAGGCCCACGAAGGATATGCAGACAGAGCTCACTGTACTTGAGGAGTAGAACATATTGACGGGGCACCGGAGCATGGCATTCTGCTGGGCAACCTGCGCCGGCCACGATTTTGGCCTCACAACCGATTCGCCTTTCTCAATTCTGGTGTCGACTGATGGAGTATCCTGCCCATTATCATGGGTTTAGACTGCATCAGCATCTAATTGAATTTGCCATTGTTGCCCTTTTTACTTGCAGAAATATGGCAATGAATGAGGTGGCCCTTCTTCATTTAGATATCAATATTATATTGCTCAGAGTCCCCAGGTATCAAATGATACCACCATAAGATTCGACAGGATATCGATCAAAGAGCTAAATACCAGTTAGTTAGTTCAAGATCAAGGGTACTTTATTTACACACACAATTATCATGCAACATAAACACTACTAGTTAAACTACACCTATCAACTATGACAACCTGTACTTAACTTCAGGCATCCGGCTTAGGTCAGAGGAACAATGGCCGTTGTTCGAGTCTGGGTCTATCGGGTCTGTAGAAGTAACTGCTGCTCAGCTGGGCTCCTTCGTCTGGTAGCGGGCATTGAACTTGTACTTGCTTCTGGTGGTGCTGCACTTGGAAGTAGATGTTGCTGGAGCCTCGGGTCCAAGAGAGTCGAACACATGGTGGTCTCTCTCTTTATCCTTGGGGATTTTTGTGCTCTTTTGGGTGGTCCTTCAGTTTGGACCCCACTAATTGGGTAATTCTTGATCACTGTGTTCGATTCAAACCAATAAAGGGGCGGGTGCCTTGATGGCTGAGCGTGTCTTAAGCGGTCATTGACCCTGTTGTTTACACTTCCCGGGTACAGGGAGTGGCACCGAAATGTCTGGGATTGTATCAGTCCCTCAAGTATCAGTCCTTTGTCTGACGGAGATGGGCCATCAAAATGCTAATCGATTGGGGGTTTCAATACCGTCTGGATTCCTCGCTCACAAATACACATTCAGACTCTGAGCCTGTCTGAACCTTGCATTGTCCATTTTTCCCATTATGCTTTGCTACCGCTCCTGTTCCTTATTGTAAGTGGTCATCCCAGATGGCTGCACCATACATGTCACAGATGTCAGATAATAATTAAGCAGCACTGAAGCACAATCAAATAGACGTGAACCCCCACACACAGCCGACACTTCAAGATGGCTGCCAGCCGCGCAGCACCAAGGTTCAAGGGGCACAACCTCAACATGCTCCTGGACGCTGTTGAATATAGGAGGGGGTCCCAGTTCCCCGGACCCGGCCGCAGGACCGCAGGCAACATTGTCCGGCATATGTGGAGGGAATCGGGCGATGCCGTCAATGCCATTTGGATGACACCCAGGACAGGCGCAAGAAGCTGAATGACCTACTCAGGGCAGCCAGGGTGAGTACTCAGCACTGTGCCCATGGCACCAACCCCCCTGCCCCCCACACATGTGACACCCCCCCCCTTCTCAAGGGGACAGTACGACCCCAGCTGTGACCCACATGGCTGCACCCACCCATGCCTACCGCATTGGCCGGGTGCCCAACTGCTGGCTGCATGCGTAGCACCACCTAACACTGCTGATGTTTGTGTGCCCCACCCCCCCAGGAGAAGAGAGCCCATAACCGTAGAGAGTGGGAGAAAACCAGAGGGGGTTATTCTGAATTGCACTCCCTCACTGTATAAACAGAGGGCACTGGACTTAGCTGGCGGATGCGAGGACCCTGAGGTTGCCCATGCCGAGATCGAGGTCACACCACCAAGTGAGACCCCCATGCTTGACCCCACCCCTGACCCCACCCCCTCATCTCACCCCTCACCCCACCCCTCCCCCTCACCCCATCCCTCACCCCACTCCGTAATCCACACCTTCATCCCTGTCCACCTGTCTAACCATACATGCTGTATTGTGTCTTATATGACCACCTGGCGATTGACCCAGCCTATCAGGTGGACCCAGCCAGTGCCAGGGCTGCCACCCCCCAGCGACTCAAACAGCAACAGGGAGGGCAACCACATAAAAAGCCCCCCGGCCCAGTCGAGCCAGGACACCACGACCCAGGAAACGGAAACACAGGGGACAGACAGACATGACATCACAACCCATGGGACAGAAACACAGGGGACCAGACAGACATGACACCACAATCCAGGGGACCCCGGACTTCGAGTCCGATGAGGACACTGACTGTCCGTCATTGCTTTCTCCTACAACCTCCACCATCGCAGAGCTTATCACCTCAGTTGGGCTATTTAGCGATGAGGCTTCTGGGACACTCATTAGTGAGATGCTCTGGTACAGCAGGTGGAGGGAGGAACAGCCAAGGGGCCGGGTGGTCGGAGGGCAGCCCGGCCCCAGCAACCAGCTGACGCCCAGACGGGTCCAGGTTCCTGGAAATTCCACACCCACCCAGTGACCCGATGCAGACTCAGAGATGAGAGAAGGGGATGAAGGCCGATTTCTAGCACCTGCAGACGCAGGTGGAGGAGTGCATCCGTGTGCAGGGAATGGTCCCACCCAGGCCAACACCGCATAGGTAGCGTCTGCGGTGGAGGTAATGGGGGCGACGGTGTCCGACATGGGTCGGAGTATGCAAGGCACGGGGCTTTCTGTGCACCCAGCTTCCATGGCCCAGGACAGGGCTACCCACTCACAGACAGCCATGAGCCAGAGCTAGCTGCACATCGCAGCGGCGCTCAGCACCGTGGCCCAGTTTCAGCAGGCCATGGCCAAGTCTCAGCAGGCCATGGCCCAGTCTCAGCAGGCCATCGCTGAGAGCATCGGCGCCATTGCCCAGTAGCGGGCCAGCGTCACACAGACCCAGACAGGGATGGCCAAATCCCTGAGCTCCATCGCTGCAAATGTGCAGACCCTGGTCGATACCAGAGCGAGCCTCCAGGACTGGCAGCGCCAGATGTCGGGGGTGCCTCGGGTTTTACATCCGCTCACACCCCTGTCCCATGGAGAAGTCCGGGGGCCATCGGGCACCCAGAGGGAGGAGGAGGTGCTGGGGCCCGTTCTGGTTCCCCCTGCAGGGGACATCCCAGAACACTGAGGCACCTCGGACTCCCCCCCTCCCCCCCTCCCCCCCCCTCCCCCCCCCCCCCCCCCCACACGACCCTGGTGCATTTGGTGAACAGCAGGTAGAACACGGTGGCAGAACGCCATCCAGGTCACCGGAGTGCTGGTGCCTTGGGTGTTTTATAGTTGGAAACACCCCCTCTAGTGTTCTGTCTGGTGATTGGTTGTGTTCCGTCCTGTATGTTGATTGGCTAACCTGGGTGTCTGTCACTGCCTGTTTTTACCTCATGATGTGCATGGGTGCATATTATGACATCCCCGCCTTTTTAAAAAATAATTTTGTTGGTTGCTCAGAGCATATATACGACATATATACAGATATGACTATCTACAGCAAATGGCGAGTGAATGCATATGTACATGTAAGATGTCTAGCGTGCAGATACAGAACAATATCTACAAAGGAAATATTTATAGGTGCAATTTCTACGGCTGGCGTCGGATCCTTGACGATTGCCTGAGAGGTGGAGGTGGGGACGACGGCACCTTGACAGGTGGGATTGCAGCCAGATCGGTGGCCTCGTGGAGCGAGTTGTCTGGAAAAGGCATAATGACAGCTGGAAAGGTGAGAGCCGGTGGCGGGCAGACAAGTTTTCATAGTGCCCTTCTGTTGCGCCTGGAGTCGTGGACCATACAATGATGTCATCAACGTAAACCCGCACACCCTCAATGCCCTCCAGCATCTGTTCCATGATCCTGTGAAAGATTTCAGAGGCTGAAACAATACCGAACGGCGTGCAGTTGTAACAATACCTTCCAAAAGGTGTATTCAACGTACAGAGCTTCCTGCTGGACTCGGCCAGTTGTATCTGCCAGAAGCCACGCGATGCATATAGCTTCTTGAAGAATTTGGCATATGCCATCTCACTGGTTAGCTCCTCCCACTTCAGGATCGGGTAGTGTTCCCACATTATGTTTCAGTTAAGATCCTTGGGATCTATACATATGCGCAGTTCTCCAAAGGGCTTCTTCACACAGACCTTCGAGCTGACCCAGACCTGGTTGTGGAGCTCCTGCAGCTGCGCCTTTAAAAGGTCCTTTAGAGGAGCCGGCACCCGGCGTGGTGAATGGGTCACAGGCGTGGCATCAGGCCTGAGTAAGATTTTGTAGCGGTATGGCAGCCTACCCATCCCACTTAACACATCCGGGTATTGTGACAGGATTTCGTCAATATCAGCCTGAAGATTCACATTGGCTGAGGACATGGCAAGTACGCGCTGGACAAGATTGAGTAGCTTGCATGCATGGGCAGCCTTGACGATTTCGAATTGCAGTGTGGCTTTGATGGCCTTGTTGGAGTCATGCAGATGACAAGACCCTAACGCAGAAATGGCATTGCCATTATAATCAAGCAGCTGGCAGGCCGGCGGAAGAATGTTTGGCTGCCTTTGGATGCAAGCAAGATCTAGTCAGAGTAGGAATGTCAGGATAGATAGGATGAATGCGTGGCTCGAGAGATGGTGCAAGAGGGAGGGATTCAAATTCCTGGGGCATTGGGACCAGTTCTGGGGAGGTGGGACCAGTACAAACCAGACGGTCTGCACCTGGGCAGGACTGGAACCGATGACCGAGGGGGGGGCGTTTGCCAGAGCTGTTGGGTTTAAACTAATGTGGCAGGAGGATGGGAACCGACGCAGGAAGTTGGAAGGTAGTAAAAAAGGGACAGAAGCAAAAGGAAGTAAGGGGAAAAGTGCAAGGCAGAGAAGACATAGTCAAAAATCAAAAAGGGCGACAGTACAAGGTACAGTGACTGAGGGGAGCTCAGTGAATAGGCCCAGTAATACTAAAAGGAATAAAACTGGAGATGTTGAGATTCAAACCAGAGGTAAAAAAACCAACATAAGTGTACTTTACCTGAATGCTCGTAGTATTCGGAATAAAGTAAATGAGTTGATGGCGCAAATCATCGTGAATGACTATGATTTAGTGGCCATTACTGAAACATGGTTAAAGGATGGTCACGATTGGGAGTTAAATATCCAAGGGTATCAAACTATTCGGAAGGGCAGAGTGGATGGTAAGGGAGATGGTGTAGCTCTGTTATTTAAGGATGACATCCGGGCAATAGTAAGGGATGACATCGGTGCTATGGAGGATAAGGTTGAATCCATTTGGGTGGAAATCAGGAATAGTAAGGCGAAAATGTCACTGATAGGAGTAGTCTATCGGCCACCAAATAATAACGTTATTGTGGTGGTATGATTTGCATAGCTGTCTGCCATTGGTGCAGAACACTGGCTTACCATTGACCCTGGTCGGTCATGGTCGACCGATTGGTTGAGACCAGTCATGTGACGGCTCTCCGATTGGTCGAGAGGCTGAGTTAACCCCGCCTCCAGAGCGAGGTATAAATAACCAGACCGCCCGGTGGAAGTCCATGTACTGTAGTCAACCACAGGGCTAACTTCTAGCTTATTAAAGCCTACCTTTTGTACAGCACCTCGTCTCGCGTTCGATTGATGGTTCATCAATTTAATAAGCTAGAATTTTGAAGATGGTGCTCCGGATCAAGCCCAAATGCCTCCGCATCAGCCCGCAAACTCAGAACGCTTCAGAAATCTTTCAACATTGGCTGGCATGTCTCGAGAGATACCTGGCGTCCGCAAACAGCCCCCCCACCATGGCACAGAAGCTTCACATCCTCCACTCCAGCGTGGACACGGCAGCCTACGCGATGATCAGGGAGGAAAAAGATTACGACGCGGCCATGCTTAAGGTGAATGGACAGTTTCTTAAACCGGTCAACAGAGTATTCGCCCGACATCTGCTGGCTACCAGACAACAGCTCTCCGGTGAGTCATTAGACCAATTTTACAAGGCCCTCACTGTCCTGGGGAGGAATTGCTCCTGCCTCCAAGTTTCAGCCACGGAGCATATGGAACTTCTGATTAGAGATGGTTACATGGCTGGGATGCAGTCTGCCGCTATCCGCCAGCGGATGCTGGAGAAAGACGACCTCAGCCTAACTGAGGCACGGACTCTCTCCACCTCCTGGAGGTCGCCAATTTAAACGCCTGCGCCTATGTCCCCAGCCGCGCTGCAGCACCCTGGACCTCCTGGCACGCTTCCCCACCGCCATCCACCGCTCCCGACCTCCCTCAGGCCTGCGCCGCGGGACGCCCCGACAAGTCCGCGGGGCCCCACTGCTATTTCAGTGGGTTCACGAAATACCCTCGCCCGCATTGCCCAGCCCGCTCCGCCCTCTGTAAGAGATGCGGGAAGAAGGGCCACTTTTCATCCGTCTGCCAGGCCAAATTGGTCGCTGCTGTACCGCGCAGCGACTGGGGATCCCCCCTCCAGGACCTTGCTGGCCCTTCCAGTACGCCGCGCCAATCTCTTCCCCCCGCCCCCAGGCCCCTGCGCCCGGCCTGCACGCCTCACCCTCTCCTCCAGGCCCTTCCGGGCCCTCCCAGCGCACCGGGCAACTCTCTCCTCGCCGCCCCCGGGCCCCTGCGCCTGGCCTGCGCGCCTCTCTGCCCCAGCTCTCAGCCGCTCCGGTCGGCCCGCTGGCACTGCTAACCCCGCCCCCCGCAACCACGAGGGCCCCATGGGCGCCGCCATCTTGGGGCGCCGACTCCATGTGCGGGTCCTGGGCGCCGCCATCTTGGGGCGCCGACTCCACGTGCGGGTCCTGGGCGCCGCCATCTTGGGGCGCCGACTCCACGTGCATGTCCTGGGCATCTTGGGGCCCCGACTCCACGTGTGGGTACTGGGCGCCGCCATCTTGGGACCCCGGCTCCACGTGCGGATCCTGGGTACCACCTTCCTGGACTGGCACGCAAGGTTCTGCCAGCTACTACTCGGCCGACGACGACTGAGACGATGGTTCTTCTCCTTGGCTCGCGGCCATTCAACTCGACCAGTCATGGCCACGCACGCTCGCCAAAACAACGACGTTGATCCACCTCAACGGCCACGAGACGGGCTGCCTGCTGGACTCCGGGAGCACGGAAAGCTTCGTTCACCCTGCCACGGTAAGACGCTGCACGCTCCCTGTTCATCCTGTAAAACACAAAATTGGGTTAGCCTCAGGTTCGCACTCCGTCCGCATCACCGGCTGCTGCATTGCGGACCTCACGGTCCAAGGGAAGGTTTTTGAAAATCACAAACTCCTTGTCCTCCCTGACCTTTGCGCACCGGCACTCCTAGGACTGGACTTCCAGTGCAACCTGCAGAGCTTGACCTTCCAATTCGGCGGCCCTATACCCCCCTCACTGTCTGCAGCCTCGCGTCCTTCAAATTGGACCCTCCCTCCCTGTTTGCTAACCTCACCCCCGATTGCAAACCCGTCGCGACACGGAGCAGATGGTACAGCGCCCAGGACCGGCCCTTCATCAGGTCCGAGGTCCAGAGGTTGCTGAAGGAAGGGGTCATCGAGGCCAGCAACAGTCCCTGGCAAGACCAAGTGCTGGTGGTCCGGACTTGGGAGAAAAACCGGATGGTCATCGACTATAGCCAGACCATCAACCGGTTTACGCAACTGGACACGTATCCTCTCCCCCGTATTTCCGCCATGGTAAACGATATCGCGAAATACAAAGTCTTCTCCACTGTGGACCTGAAGTCCGCTTACCACCAGCTCCCCCTCCACACGAGTGATTGCAAATACACCGCGTTCGAGGCTGATGGGCGCCTCTACCACTTCCTTAGGGTTCCATTTGGTGTCATAAATGGGGTCTCGGTCTTCCAACGGGAGATGGACCGAATGGTCGACAAGTACGGATTACGGTCTACCTTCCCGTATCTCGATAATGTCACCATCTGCGGCCACGACCAGCAGGATCATGACGCCAACCTCCGAAAATTCCTCCAAAGCGCAAAACTCCTTAACCTCACATACAATAAGGATAAGTGCGTGTTTAGCACCGACCGTCTAGCCATCCTCGGCTACGTAGTGCGTAATGGAGTGATAGGCCCCGACCCCGAACGCATGCGCCCCCTGATGGAACTCCCCCTCCCCAATACCCTCAAATCCCTCAAACGCTGCCTGGGTTTCTTCGCTTACTACCCCCAATGGTTTCCCAATTACGCTGACAAGGCCCGTCCCCTCATTGTAACCACACCTTCCCGCCATCGACAGAGGCCTGCCAGGACTTTAGCCGCATCAAAGCGGACATCGCAAAGGCCACGATGCGCGCCATCGACGAGTCCCTCCCCTTCCAGGTCGAGAGCGACGCATCAGAAGTAGCTCTGGCGGCCACCCTAAACCAAACGGGCAGACCCGTGGCCTTCTTCTCCAGAACCCTCCAGGCTTCCGAACTCCGCCACCGCTCTGTGGAAAAGGAAGCCCAGGCCATAGTCGAAGCTGTGCGACATTGGAGGCACGATTTAGCCGGCAGGAGGTTTACCCTCCTCACAGACCAACGGTCAGTAGCCTTCATGTTTGATAATGCACAAAGGGGCAAGATTAAGAATGACAAGATCTTACGGTGGCGGATCGAGTTGTCCACGTACAACTATGAGATCTTGTATCGTCCTGGGAAGCACAATGAGCCTCCTGATGCCCTGTCCTGCGGTACCTGCGCCAGCGCGCAGATAGACCGCCTCCGCTCCCTCCACGCTGACCTCTGCCATCCAGGGGTGACCCGTTTCTACCATTTCATTAAGGCCCGCAACCTGCCTTTCTCCGTCGAGGAAGTCAGGACAGTAACCCGTGACTGCCACATCTGCGCAGAGTGCAAACCGCACTTCTACCGCCCCGAGCGCGCACACCTGATCAAAGCATCCTGCCCCTTCGAACGTCTCAGCATTGACTTCAAGGGGCCCCTTCCTTCTAGCAACCGCAACATTTACTTCCTGGCGGTAATTGATGAATACTCCCACTTCCCCTTCGCCATTCCCTGTCCTGACATGACCACATCGACCGTCGTTAAGGCCCTCCTCTCCATCTTCTCCCTGTTCGGCTACCCCGCATACATAGCGATCGGGGTCCTCATTTATGAGCGACGAGCTGCGTCAATTCATGCTCAACAGGGGCAGTGCCTCCAGCAGGACGACCAGCTATAACCCTCGAGGTAACGGACAGGTCGAGCGGGAGAATGGTACCATCTGGAAGACCATACTACTGGCCCTCCGGTCCAGGGATCTCCCTATTTCCCAATGGCAACAGGTTATCCCTGATGCCCTACATTCTACCCACTCACTCCTCTGTACCACAACAAATTAGACACCTCATGAACGTCTTCTTGTTTTCCCCAGGAAGTCGTCCTCCGGATCCCCTCTCCCTACGTGGCTGGCTGCCCCCGGACCCATCTTGCTCCGGAAGCATGTGCGGGTGCACAAGTCCGACCCGTTGATGGAACAAGTCCAGTTACTCCACGCTAACCCACAGTATGCGTATGTGGAGTACCCCGACGGTCGGCAGGACACGGTCTCCCTCCGGGACCTGGCACCCGCCGGCGTGCGGCCCTCCCCCCCCTTCACCACGGACCCCCCCCTGTTTTTTTTCCCCCAGCGCCCCACCCTGGCCACCCCTTGCCCATCCATGGCGTCTACACCGCCAGCCCGGGTGACGGAGACTGTTCAAGGACCATCGCTCCCGGACTCCAGGACGTCAGCGGACCCACCACCATCAGCTGAACCAACGTCACCAACTCCACTGCGGCGGTCTGCCAGGATGTCACGGGCCACAAAAAGACTGATTGAGTCTATTTAATTTACAACAACTCCATGGACCTTGTTGGGACATTTTGTACTATTGTTAATTGTCTGGGCCACTGGGAAGCCAAAACATTTTTTTTCTCCCTTCTCTGACTGCTACTCACACCACCAGTTCTCCCCCCCGGCTCTCGATGATACTCCCCCCCCCCCGGCTTCTTTCTCCTCAAGGGGTGAATGTGGTGGTATGATTTGCATAGCAGTCTGCCATTGGTGCAGAACACTGGCTTACCTTTGGCCCTGATTGGTCATGTGCCTCTCGACCGATTGGTTGAGACCAGTCATGTCACGGCTCTCCGATTGGTTGAGAGGCTGAGTTAACCCCGCCTCCAGAGCGAGGTATAAATAACCAGAACGCCCGGCAGTCGTCCATTTACTGTAGTCAACCGCAGGGCTAACTTCGAGCTTATTAAAGCCTACTTTTGTACAGCAACTCGTCTCGCGTTTGATTGCTGGTTCATCAGTTATGGTGGGGCAGGCAATAAACAAAGAAATAACTGATGCATGTAGAAATGGTACAGCAGTTATCATGGGGGATTTTAATCTACCTGTCGATTGGTTTAACCAGGTCGGTCAAGGCAACCTTGAGGAGGAGTTTATAGAATGTATCCATGATAGTTTCCTCGAACAGTATGTAATGGAACCTACGAGGGAACTAGCGGTCCTAGTCTTGTCCTGTGTAATGAGTAGGATTGATTCATGATCTTATAGTTAGGGATCCTCTCGGAAGGAGCGATCACAATATGGTTGAATTTAAAATACAGATGGAGGGTGAGAGGGTGTTTTGTGTTTAAACAAAGGAGATTACAATGGGATGAGAGAAGAACTAGCTAAGGTAGACTGGGAGCAAAGACTTTATGGTGAAACAGTTGAGGAACAGTGGAGAACCTTCCAAGCGATTTTTCACAGTGCTCAGCAAAGGTTTATACCAACAAAAAGGAAGGACGGTAGAAAGAGGGAAAATCGACCGTGGATATCTCAGGAAATAAGGGAGAGTATCAAATTGAATGAAAAAGCATACAAAGTGGCAAAGATTGGTGGGAGACGAGAGGACTGGGAAATCTTTAGGGGGCAACAGAAAGCTACTAAAAAAGCTATAAAGAAGAGTAAGATAGAGTATGAGAGTAAACTTGCTCAGAATATAAAAACAGACAGTAAAAGTTTCTACAAATATATAAAACAAAAAAGAGTGGCTAAGGCAAATATTGGTCCTTTAGAGGGTGAGAAGGGAGTTTTAATAATGTGAGATGAGGAAATGGCTGAGGAACTGAACAGGTTTTTTGGGTCGGTCTTCACAGTGGAAGACACAAATAACATGCCAGTGACTGATAAAAATGAGGCTATGACAGGTGAGGACCTTGAGAGGATTGTTATCACTAAGGAGGGAGTGATGGGCAAGCTAATGGGGCTAAAGGGAGACAAGTTTCCTGGCCCTGATTGAATGCATCCCAGAGTGCTAAAAGAGATGGCTAGGGAAATTGCAGATGCACTAGTGATGATTTACCAAAATTCACTAGACTCTGGGGAGGTCCTGGTGGATTGGAAATTAGCAAACGTGACACCACTGTTTAAAAAAGGAGGTCGGCAGAGAGCGGGAAATTATAGGCCAGTGAGCTTAACTTCTGTAGTAGGGAAGATGCTGGAATCTATCATCAAGGAAGAAATAGCGAGGCATCTGGATAGAAATTGTCCCATTGGGCAGACGCAGCATGGGTTCATAAAGGGCAGGTCGTGCATAACTAATTTAGTGGCATTTTTTGAGGACATTACCAGTGCAGTAGATAACGGGGAGCCAATGGATGTGGTATATCTGGATTTCCAGAAAGCCTTTGACAAGATGCCACACAAAAGGTTGCTGCATAAGATAAAGATGCATGGCATTAAGGGTAAAGTAGTAGCATGGATAGAGGATTGGTTAATTAATAGAAAGCAAAGAGTGGGGATTAATGGGTGTTTCTCTGGTTGGCAATCAGTAGCTAGTGTCCCTCAGGGATCCGTGTTGGGCCCACAATTGTTCACAATTTACATAGATGATTTGGAGTTGGGGACCAAGGGCAATGTGTCCAAGTTTTCAGATGACACTAAGATGAGTGGTAAAGCGAAATGTGCAGAGGATACTGGAAGTCTGCAGAGGGATTTGGATAGGTTAAGTGAATGGGCTAGGGTCTGGCAGATGGAATACAATGTTGACAAATGTGAGGTTATCCATTTTGAGAGGAATAACAGCAAACAGGATTATTATTTAAACAATAAAATATTAAAGCTGTGCAGGGAGACCTGGGTGTGCTACTGCATGAGTCACAGAAAGTTGGTTTACAGGTGCAACAGGTGATTAAGAAGGCAAATGGAATTTTGTTCTTCATTGCTGGAGGGATGGAGTTTAAGACTAGGGAGGTTATGCTGCAATTGTATAAGGTGTTAGTGAGGCCACACCTGGAGTATTTTGTTCAGTTTTGGTCTCCTTACTTGAGAAAGGACGTACTGGCACTGGAGGGTGTGCAGAGGAGATTCACTAGGTTAATCCCAGAGCTGAAGGGTTTGGATTACGAGGAGAGTTTGAGTAGACTGGGACTGTACTCGTTGGAATTTAGAAGGATGAGGGGGGATCTTATAGAAACATATAAAATTATGAAGGGAATAGATAGGATAGATGCGGGCAGGTTGTTTCCACTGGCGGGTGAAAGCAGAACTAGGGGGCATAGCCTCAAAATAAGGGGAAGTAGATTTAGGACTGAGTTTAGGAGGAACTTCTTCACCCAAAGGGTTGTGAATCTGTGGAATTCCTTGCCCAGTGAAGCAGTTGAGGCTCCTTCATTAAATGTTTTTAAGGTAAAGATAGATAGTTTTTTGAAGAATAAATGGATTAAGGGTTATGGTGTTGGGGCCAAAAGTGGAGCTGAGTCCACAAAAGATCAGCCATGATCTCATTGAATGGTGGAGCAGGTTCGAGGTGCCAGATGGCCTACTCCTGCTCCTAGTTCTTATGTTCTTATATTCTTATGTTCTTATGCTTGAGATATGAGATTGGCTGAAGCACCCGTGTCCAGCTTGAACCAGATGCTGCATTGGTTAGCTTGTATGACAGCATGTCATTTGTCCGCAGAATCCACGTTGAGGATTGGTAGGCGTCTTGTTGAATTTGAGGAGGCCTTGTCATACGTAGTAATGATGCCCACACAATATGAGGACTCCAGGCAGTCGTCCTCTGGATCCGTGGTGTTATCAGGTTCTGAATCCAGCAGCCCCTGCTGCACACTTCAAACGCGTTTGCGTTGGAACTGGGATCGCTGGCCCACGATCGATGGTGCAGACCTGCACAAGGCTGCATAGTGGCCAGGCTTCCCACAATTTAAGCATCACCTGCCTCTTGCAGGGCATTGCTGCTTTAAGTGGGCTGTGCCGCAGTTCTGGCACGTCATGACGTTGATGTTGTAATGCTCCATGCGTGGTCACACATGCGCAGGTTGGTCAGCCGCCACTCGCATCTGCGTAGCGTGGTCTTCGGCCGCTTCGTTCTCCCTTCCGTGGTGCGCATGCATGGGACCCCGGGAAAAGCGCGTGAAATGGCTGCCTTCATCGTTGCTAAGGCGCTGCATTCGGGCGATGGCCTGTATACTCTCTGCCTCGTGGGAGGCAAGTTGGTTCTGTTCTGCCGATTTACGGCAGGAGTAGCGACTTTCGCCTGTTCATGCACTTTACAAATCTCGATTGCAACTGGCCGGGTCATGTTTTTTATTTTTAGGAGCTGCTCCCGCAGGGCGTCGGAGTGGACCCCAAACACAATCTGATCCCTGATGAGGGAATCAGCAGTGTCATCGTAGTTGTAGGATTGCGCTAATATGCGGAGATGAGTTAGAAAGTATTGGAAAGGCTCATCCTTACCCTGAAGGCGTTGCTGGAAGACATACCACTCAAAGCCCTCGTTTGTTTCAATTTCATAGTGACTGTCAAATTTGGCTAACACGGTCTGGAACTTGGTCTTGTCCTTGACGTCTGCAGAAGTGAGCGAATTGAAGATTTGGTTTTCCTGGTTCCCTGTAGTTGATAGGTGCAGCACGATTTTTCTGGCATTGGATGCATCCTTGAGACCCGAGGCCTCAATGTATGGACTGAATTTCTGCTTGAAGACCAGCCAGTTGGCGCCGATTCTTCTGGAGATCCGGAGCTGTGGAGAGGTCTGAATCTTCTCCATGCCACTAAAAGGCACTTGCTGGTCGTCACTGAATTATTCAAGGTAAATTACTTAGATGAAATTGACTCCTGGTATCATGTTGTGTTATTCACCCTGGGGTAACATGGACTGCAACAGGATGCAGATGGACTGTAAAGCATACACTAAACTTAGGCGTTGGTTCAATACGATTTATTGAACTTCTGTAACAATGCACCCAGCTGGCTGTGGGTTGACACTCTACTACTCTAAGTGGACTAACTCTAACTAACTTGACCAGACGAGCTCTGATCCACGTATAGAAGGTGCTGACTGATATGTACACCCTGTCACTTCAGTTGTCACCAGTGGAAAGAAGCAGAGTGCTGATGCCTTGTTTGTTTTATAGTTGGAAGCCCCCCTCTGGTGTTCTGTCTGGTGATTGGTTGTGTTCTGTTCTGTATGTTGATTGGCTAACCTGGGTGTCTGTCACTGCCTGTTTTTACCTCATGATGTGCATGGGTGCATATTATGATAGTTTATGGGATTTATATTTGTACCGTTAAATATGAGGAATAAGATGTTGTTTTAAATGGTTTAATTTAGGACGTGATCCACCTGCCTCATCGCATCGGGCACAGAAACGAGAGGCCGGTTAAACCATGAGTGAGGCAGAAATTGGGAACCATGCCGGCACCGATCGGTTTCCGATCTAACCGGCCCACTCCTATTGGTGAGATCTGGTTCCCACTGCGACATGGTGAGAAAGCAATAATCACCAATTGAGCCCAATCTCACACCATTAATGGGAAGGACCCCCTATCGAAAGGTCACCCTTGATTTAATCACCTCCCCAGTGAGCGGTCATGCGAGCGCCTTTTAGTACACCTATTTAAAAATGTGAAGGTAGAGCAATAGTTGCTGTGGGGATCCAAAGTGGTGAGTAGCCATCTCAAAATTAGGCAGTCAGATCTCGGGGGTGGGGTAATATGGTGAAGGTCATTTTAACTCCCACTGACTATGGCTGCTTCTGGTCACACAGCTGACGGCTATTGCTCATGGGGAATTGGAAATTCTTGTAATGTCAACACTTCACAGCACCCAAGTGGATTCCCATGGGTAGACGTGCCATGTTGCAGGCGGTTGTTACTGCTTCACATCCCAAACAGACTATGAGGCCTAGACACTTTGCCTGAAGTCTGGAGGCATCAAGACCACAGAGGCAGCAGCCAACATTCTAACACCCAAGAGCTGGGGACATGCCCGCGACCAGAGGGTATGTGTGTGTGTCGACCGGGGGGGGGGGGGGGGGGGGGGGGGGGGAGACCAGCGCCCTGTCCAGGTAATGTTTCTAGCAGATGTATGGGGTTTAGGGTCTGTGGTCTGACTGAGACATTGCTTGGTCCTGGGATTGAGCTGAGCTCCGACTGTTCCTGCCTCCATTTGGTGTGCATCTTCAACTGTGTAGTGCTCGCCAAAATGTGTCCCAGAAATCTGACCACTACATCCTCCTACTGAGGTATGTGTCTCTATGCTGGTGGAAGGTGGGGATGACAGCTGTGACGCGTCAATGGTGGCATCCTAGGAGCTCTTTTACAAGGTGTTCTCTTGGTGGTGGTGGTGGGGGGGGCCTGATGACACTGCAAGCTGAAGATCTTGCGGTAGAATGGAAATGTGGTCAGTGAGAGGGAAGTGTGGAGATATGCCTGTGATTAGTATTGTACATAGTTAGCAATGCGACTCCAACCAGCTGGTGGCGTCAGATATCAGTCACGTGACGTGGGACACTCAGCAGTTTGTAGTGAGGCAGACAACAGGATAGTCGCACATAGGGTAATTCCAGGAGCGTTCATGGAACTCAAATAATAACGTGGTCTGGATAGCATTCTGTTTGTTGTCTTTTGACATTAATCAATAAATCTATCATTCTGATTACGTCAATAGATGTTCTGTGTGCATCATTGCAATGAAAAGGCCACAGAACACAACAGAAAGGATCATCATGCTGGCATGAATGACTCTTGTGTGACAGGTCCTCTGAATGGGGGCCGGTGCATCCCTGTGGCATAGGCCAAGCTCAACATCAGTGAACTGATCTGCCCTCAGCCACCCCCATGACCTCCAGGGATTGTTCCTCTTCAGAGGCGAAGACGCTGAGGTCCGGGAACCCGCCGCCTATCTTGGCTCTTTCCCGCCAATTGTGCACCATCTTATCCTGCGGGGACACAGAAGGGGGCATTGGGAGCCTATCGCTTCATGCACCTCGGGTGGGGTGAGGGAAATAGCGGGGGACAAACGTGGGCACCAGTGCCAGGCATGCATGGTGTGCGCTGGAGGGTGCCAGGGTGTGCTGGTGCACGGGCATGGTCTTGTGCCGATGCCAACTCACCCGTGCGGCCTAGTGGGAGTCGTTGAGCTTCTTGGGTGGCGGTCCTCCTGGTCCCACTCCGCAAGCTGATGACTGTCATAATATACACACAAGTATATGATGGTGCACAGACAGGCAGTGATTAACCCACAGGATGACCAATGAACACACAGAACACAGCAGCCAATCACCAGACAGGACACGACCACTATAAAGCCAGATGGCACTAGTTTTCCCGCTCTCTTGGGATCCAGCGTCTGAGACAGTCAGAGTTTGTGAGCAACAATTAGAACATAAACCATGTGGTAGTAAGATAGTCTGGTCAGGTTAGCCTCAGGTCTCCAGTCAACTCAGCATAGTGTCAACCCACAGTTAAAGTATGTATGATAGTTAAGAGTTCAATAAAATTGGGTTGCATTTCTTCAAGTGTTGGAAGCCTGTCTCTCTCACTGCTGCAGTAAACACAGTCCTCGCAGACCCAGCTTACTCAACACATCATGGTACCAGTGAGTCATGCTCGAGTTTGACGGACCCACCTTGAGATAAACTGCCTTTGACCAGCGATTAGCCATCCGGTAATATGGACAGCGTCCGCCCTCCCCCGCCGCTCCGCATCGCCGGCAACCTCGGTGCTAACTGGAAGCCACCGACCTCTAAGCCGCATCGGATGCCAGGAAGATCGCATTCTTCCTCTCTACAGCCGGGGACCATGCTATCCACATCTTTAACTAGCTCACCTTTGCTGAAGGCGAGGACAAGACAAAGTTTAAAACAGTCCTGCTGAAGTTCGACAGCCACTGTGACATCGAAGTCAATGAGAGCTTTGAACGCTATGTGTTCCAGCAGAGGCTTCAGGGTAAGGATGAACCTTTTCAATCCTTCTTAACCCACCTCCGTATCCTCGCGCAGTCCTGCAACTACGGCTCCACTTCCAACTCCATGATCCGCGACCAGATCGTTTTCGAGGTCCACTCCGATCCCCTTCGCCAGCAGCTCCTTTAAGTTAAGCAGCTCACCCTTACCATCGCCAGCGAGACCTGCATCCTACACGAGCACGCTAACAACCGGTACTCCCATATCAAGGCGGCAGAGATGGCACGGCAAGGCCCCCACAATGCGGAGTGGTGCAGGCCGTAAAACAGTTCCAGGGCCTGAGTCTGGATGAGGGTCGCCATTTCACGCACTTTTCACGGGCTCCTGCGCATGCGGGCCACGACCAAGGGGACAGAGAGGCCGACGACCGAACTGCGCAGGTGCACACATCGTTCGACCGCAACATGCATGCGCGGTGGCGCACGGAGCATCCTGACGTCGGCGCCATGACGTGCAACAACTGTGGCTCTGCCCATTTAAAGCGGCAATGTCCCGTGAAATCTCGATGCTGTCTCCAGTGTGGCTTGGCCACTACGTAGCCCTGTGCAGATATGCTCAACTGCCCAACACACAGCGATCCCAGCTACAGCGCAGGAACGTCCGGTCAGTACAGCAACCCGTTGCAGACTCCAACTCCGACATGGTTCCAGATCCCGACACCGAGGGCTTCACATCCCCATTCTGGGTGGGCATCATCACCAAGCATACGATGCTTTCCGCCAAGAAGGTGAAACAACTCCCAGTGATTAGCATTGATCCGGACAACGAGTGGTGTGCCACCCTTACGGTCAACAAGGCTCACATACGCTTCAGGCTGGATACCGGCGCTTCAGCAAACCTAATTTCAAAGTCTGACCTTGACACCATCCGCATCAAGCCAGGCATTCTTCCACCGGTGCCTGCCAGCTCCTCGACTACAATGGCAATGCCATTGCTGCCAGTGGCTCATGCCAGCTTGCGGTATCCCATCGTTCTTCAAAAGCAACCCTGCGTTTTGAAATTGTAGGAACCAACAGAGCTTCCTTGCTCGGTGCTCAGGCCTGCACAATCTTGAATCTTGTGCAGCGGGTTCATACCATGTCGTCCGCTGAGTCAACGACCTTGCCAGATGTCAACTTCCAAACCCAATTAGATGACATCATAGCACAATACCACAGCGTCTTCGAAGGTATGGGCACACTCCTCTACCGATACAAGATACTACTGAAGCCGAATGCCACACCTGTGGTTCATGCACCGCGTCGGGTGCCGGCACCCCTTAACAACAACCTCAAGCAGCAGCTGCAAGACCTCCAAGAAAGACCAGGGCGTCATTTCTAAGGTCACGGAACCCACGGACTGGGTTAGCTCCATGATTTGTGTCAAAAAACCGTCAGGGGAACTCCGCATTTGTATTGACCCAAAAGATTTGAACCGTAACATCATGAGGGAACACTACCCTATACCTAAACGAGAAGAGCTCACAGGCGAAATGGCTCATGCCAAGTTTTTCACGAAGCTGGATGCCTCCAAGGGGTTTTGGCAAATACAGCTGGACGCTGGGCACATTTAACACCCCGTTCGGTCATTTCTGTTACAACCGGATGTCCTTTGGCATCATCTCCGCCTTGGAAGTGTTCCACCAATTAATGGAGCAAATGATGGAGGGCATCGAGGGGGTGCGAGTGTATGTTAATGATATCATTGTCTGGTCCACAACTCCTCAGGAGCACATCGATCGCCTCAAACGAGTGTTCCATAGGATCCACGAGCATGGCCTCCGACTCAATAGAGCCAAATGCCCGTTCGGTCAAGCAGAAATAAAGTTCCTTGGCGACCATATTTCGCAGTTCGATGTGCAGCCAGACACAGACAAGGTGTCGGCGATCAATGCCATGAACACCCCGGAGGGCAAGATGACGGTCCTCCGCTTCCTAGGGATGGTCAATGTGCTTGGGACGTTTATCCCCAACCTTACATCACACACCACAGCTCTCCGCCATCTTGTTAAAAAAACTACAGACTTCCAGTGGCTCCCCGCTCAAGAGCGAGCATGGCGTGAGCTTAGGGCGAAACTCACAAGGCCCCGGTACTGCCGTTTTTCGACCCCGCCAAGGAATGAAGATCTCCACTGACGCAAGCCAGGCTGGCATTGGGGCAGTATTCCTCCAGCGGGACGAACCCTCCTCCTGGGCCCCAGTCGCATATGCATCTAGAGCCATGACTCCTACTGAGCAACGATATGCTCAGATTGAAAAAGAATGCCTGGGCCTCCTCTTGGGATTGACAAATTCCATGATTACGTGTATGGAATCACCAGATTTACGGTTGAGACGGACCACAGGCTATTGGTTCACATCATCCAAAAAGACCTCAATGACAGGACGCCATGGCTACAACGTATCCTCCACAAACTCCGCCGCTACGATTTCGACCTGGTCTACATCACGGGCAAGGAGCTCATTGTGGCCGACGCACTCTCTAGATCCATCACCACGCCGTGTGAGCAGTCGGACTTTGTCTGTGAGATAGACACTCAGGTGAAGTTTTGTGCATCCAACTTTCCGGCCACTGATGAAAGGGTCGTGCAAATTCGTCGGTTGACGGCCAGGGATCCTTTACTCCAGCGGGTCATGCGACATCTCGCGGATGGTTAGCAAAAGGGGCAGTGCCCACAGTTCTATAATGTTAAGGACGATCTAGTGGTAGTGGACGGCATACTAATGAAGCTGGACAGGATAGTAACCCCACAGAGCATGCGAGAGCTGGTCCTCGGCCAAATCCACGAGGGTCACCTGGGGGTCGAAAAGTGAAGCCGTCGAGCCTGAGAGGCAGTATATTGGCCAGGCATCAGTCAGAATATTGGCAACACTGTCCTCAATTGCCCAACGTGCCAAAGGTTCCAGCCGGCTCAGCCGAAAGAGACTCTGCAGCCGCATGAACTGGTGTCTTCCCCATGGTCCAAAGTTGGTATTGACCTCTTTCATGCAAAGGGCCGAGACTATGGCCTCCTCGTGGACTACTTTTATAATTACCCCGAGGTGGTCAGACTGACTGACCTCACATCAGCAACAGTCATCAAGGCATGCAAAGAGACCTTTGCCCGGCATGGCATTCCACTTACAGTTATGACTGATAATGGCCCGTGCTTCTTCAGCCAGGAGTGGACGGATTTTGCCCGGTAGTACAATTTTAAGCACATCACTTCAAGCCCCCACTACCCCCAGTCGAATGGGAAGGCTGAAAAGGGGGTCCACATTGTTAAAAGACTGTTGTGCAAAGCTGCTGACTTGGGTTCGGATTTTAACCTGGCGCTGTTAGCCTACAGGCAATTCCTTTGTCCACTGGCCTGTCCCCAGCACAGCATCTAATGAACCGCACTCTACGGATGATGGTGCCGGCTATCCACATCCCAGATCTTCACAATTTTCCGGTCCTGCAAAGGATGCAACAGTCTCGGGCCCAATGCAAGTCGGCGTACGACGTCTACGCTACAGATATCCCTGCTCTGGTCCCTGCTGACCGAGTTCGTGTTCAGCTACCTGATCTGGTCTGCCACAGCTGTGGTGGTTAAGCCAGTGGCCCCGAGATCGTTCCTCGTTCGTATACATGATGGCTCCTTTCTTCGGCGTAATAGGCGGGCACTGCGGCTACTTCCACACTCGCCACCGTGATGTCCCGCCTCGCATGCTGGTTCCTCAAGACGCCCCCTTCCACGAGGACACTGATCTGCCAGTTCTTTACCGACCTCTACATTGGAGGCAGTTTCGCCCGTTCCAGTGCTGGCGGCCCCTGACCCACCCTTGAGGCGGTCAACCAGAACTCGTCGCCCGCCACAGAGACTGAATTTATGGACTGAATGTTGCATTACCTTGTGATCCATTTACACATCTGTACATATTGTTTCTTCCTAATTTGTTATCTGCCCTCTATCTGCACTAGACACCTTCCCATGTAAATACATTCACATACTTTGTATATAGTCAGGCTTCTACACACACTTACTATTTATTGACCTATACACATTTTTTAAAAGTAAAAAAAAGGGGGAGATGTTATAATATACACACAGGTATATGATGGGGCACAGACAGGCAGTGATTGACACACAGGATGACCAATGAACACACAGAACACAGCAGCCAATCACCAGACAGGACACGACCACTATAAAGCCAGAGGGCACTAGTTTTCCCGCTCTCTTGGGATCCAGCGTCTGAGACAGTCAGAGCTTGTGAGCAACAATTAGAACATAAACCATGTGGTAGTAAGATAGTCTGGTCAGGCTAGCCTCAGGTCTCCAGTCAACTCAGCATAGTGTCAACCCACAGTTAAAGTATGTATGATAGTTCAGAGTTCAATAAAATCGAGTTGCATTTCTTCAAGTGTTGGAAGCCTGTCTCTCTCACTGCTGCAGAAAACACAGTCCTTGCAGACCCAGCTTACCCAGCTTACCCAACACATCAATGACGGCTGACCCTCCAACCCCCTTGGGGTATCCTTCCCGGACTCGACTGCGTCCATGAGCCGGGCCAGGTTGCTATCCCTGAATCGCACCACTGAGGTCCTTGGTGCTGTGGCTGTATGCTGTCTCGGATTTGCCCTGCAGGAACAGTTTAAGTGGCTGCTCCCCCTCGTTGGTGGGGAGCTGCTGGGTGCTGTCCTGGCAAATCAGCGGTCGGAACAATCATTTGTGGCGTAAAGTCAGTGGGGCATCATTAAGTGCCCGAAGAAATGTTGGATACTGGTGACGGCCTCTTGGGTCACCTGTTGGAAAACACCCGACAATTCCCGCTCGCTACCACACTTCGAACAAATTTGGTTAGATTGCGCCTTTAACGTCTCTGTGTAAGATAGGTAAAGCCATGTTTAGTTTTGTGCTGGACAAAGGTCTTTGTACGTGTGGAAGCTTTGTTGTCAATTCAAACTTAACTTCTACTGTGCTTAGAGAAGTTATGGCGTGAAGAGTAAATAAAAAGTAACAGAAGCATGAGGTATTTGCCTCGCAATCAGGGGCCTTTTAAGGTACGATGGTTTTTTGAGTTTAGTTTAACTAGAAGCCAGAGCAGTTGCTTTAGAAGGCAAGAGAGGGAACACCTCTCTCAGCTTTGCTGGATGGTCAAACAAACGTTTTCCTGCATGAGAGTGACAATGTGCTTCTTTGCCAACTCTATCTGCTGCTGAGCTGCTCCAGCTTGTATGAGATGTAGTGTCTGTTGCTGGACAGTGGCAGTACAGGATGCAAACTGATTGTGTAAAGTTTCCAATTGCGTGTGTACTACTGCTGGATCTGTTTAAGTTGTGTTTCCATCCATTTTGCCTGTGACTGTATCACTTACTCATTGCTGCAATATGATTAGGCTTAAAGCCCTATCACATTTCCCGTATTTAACTAACTGCGTGCCCCAGCATTGATCCCCGTGGCACACCTCACAATAAAGTAACATCTTTCCATCCATAAAAAGACCCATCATGCTGACTTTTGTTTCCTGTTAGCTTGCTAAGCTTCAACCTATGCTATCATGTTGCCCGAACACTACATGGTTTCACTTTTTACAATAGACTTTTTATGTGGAACCTTATCAAATATCTTCAAGAAATCCACTACAGTACACCCACCCCCTTTTATACATTGCATATATTATTTCTTCAAAGAACTCCAATAAATGGGTTGAACATGATTTTCCTTTCACCAAACCATGCTGACTGCCAGACTACCTTGAATATTTCCAAATGATCTGCTGTAATATCTTCAATAAGCGGTTCTAATATTTTCTCTCTTGAAATTTTAAGCTAATTGGCCTAGAATTTCCTGCTTTCATTCTCCCTCCCTTTTTGAATATAAAGGAGTTACATTTCTAATATGATGGAACTTTCCTGAATCTAGTGAATTTTGGAAAATTAAAATCAATGCATCAACTTACTCACGAGTGGCCTCTTTTTAAGACGCTGGGAAGAAGGGATATGTCAGCCCACTGTTCCAACAAGTTGCTCATTACAACTTCCCTGGTGATTGGAATTCTCTTGAGTTCCTCCCTCCCTTCCATTTCACAATTTTCAGCTCTATCAATTCATCTGTCATCTTCTTTTTCCATTATTTATTTCTCTGACTCACTTTCTATCAGACCAGTGCATACTTTGTTGACTTTTCTTTGTAAGTATCTGTAGAAACTCTTTCGATCAATCTTTATACTTCAAATGATCTAGATCTTGGTGTGCAGAAGTCAATTTCAAAGTTTGCGAATGATACAAAAGTATTGTAAACTGTGAAGAGGATTGTATAGAACTTCAAAAGAACACTGGCAATTTGGTGGAATGGGTAGATAGGTGGCAGATTAAGTTCAATGCGGAGAAGTGCGAGGTGATGCATTTTGGTAGGAAGAACATGAAGAGACAAATGCCAGAATTCTCCAGTCATTCCACTTCAGTTTCCTCGCAGCAGTGCACCCCCGCCAGCGCATTTCCCATGAGGGTAGGGTGGTTACAATGGGAAATCCCATTGACAAGCAGCGGGAAGATAGAATCCCGCCACCGGCAAACGGTGCTTCCCAAGAAACAGACGCTTGGTGGGCCAGAGAAACCCATCCAATATAAAATAAAGGGTAAAATTCTTATGGGGGGTACAGAAGCAGAGGGACATGGGTATATATATATGCATCAGTCATTAAATACGGCAGGGCAGATGGAGAGAATAGTTAATAAAGTATATAGTATTCTATGTTTTATTAATAGGGGGATAGAGTACAGGAACAAGGAGGTTATGCTAAACTTATACAAGACAGTAGTTAGACCTCAGCTGAAATATTTTGTACAGTTCTAGATGCCATTCTATAGGAAGGATGTGAACATATTGGAGAGAGTACAGAAGATACATGATACAAAAATGGTTCCAGGGATGAGAAACTTCAGTTATGAGGAAAGGTAGGAGTTGTTTGGACTGTTCTTCTTGGAGAGAAGAAGGTGAAGATGAGGTTTAATGGAGATGTTCAAAATCCTGAAGACGCTGGACAGAGTAGATAGAGAGATACTGTTTCTGCTCGTAAAAGGATCAAGAAAAATCATAGACTAAAATGATTTGCAAAAGAAGCAAATGTGATGTGAGAAAAACATTTTCACATGAGTGGTTCGGGTCTGGAATGCGCTGCCTGGAAGTGTGGTGGAGGCAGGTTTAATTGAGGCATTCAAGAGGGCATTATGGTGGGCAACATGGTGGCACAGTGGTTAGCACAGCTCCAGGGCCCGGGTTCAATACTGACCTTGGGTGACTGTCTGTGTGGAGATGGCATTTTCTCTCCTTGCCTGCGTGGGTTTCCTTCAGGTGCTTTGGTTTCCTCCCACAGTCCAAAGATGTGCAGGCTAGGTGGATTGACTAAGTTACAATTCCCCTTAGTGTCCAGGGACATGTAGGTTTGGTGGGGTTACTGGGATAGGATGGGGTAGTGGGCCAAGGTTTGATGGTTCAGTGTAGAGTAGACTCAATGGGCAAACGGCCTCCTTCTCCACTGTAGGATTTCTATTAGGTGATTATTTGAACAGAAACTATGTGAAAGGATTGGATTGGATTGGATTTGTTTATTGTCACGTGTTCCGAGGTACAGTGAAAAGTATTTTTCTGCCAGCAGCTCAACAGGTCATTAAGTACATGGGAAGAAAAGGGGAGAAAAAATACATAATAGGGCAACACAAGGTATACAATGTAACTACTTAAGTACCGGCATCAGATGAAGCATACAGGGGTGTAGTGTTAATGATGTCAGTCCATAAGACGGTGATTTAGAAGTCTGGTAACAGCAGGGAAGAAGCTGTTTTTGAGTCTGTTCATGCATGCTCTCAGACTTCTGTATCTCCTGCCCGATGGAAAGATGTCGGAAGAGTGAGTAAGCTGGGTGGGAGGGGTCTTTGATTGTGCTACCCGCTTTCTCCATGCAGCAGGAGGTGTAAATGGAGTCAATGGATGGGAGGCAGGTTCGTGTGATGGACTGGGCAGTGTTCACAACTCTCTGAGGTTTCTTGCGGTCCTGGGCCGAGCAGTTGCCATACGAAGGTGTGATGCAGCCAGATAGGATGCTTTCTGTGGTGCATCTGTAAAAGTTGGTAAGAGTTAATGTGGACATGCCAAATTTCCTTAGTTTCCTGAGGAAGTATAGGCGCTGTTGTGTTTTCTTGGTGGTAGTGTTGACATGGGTGGACCGGGACAGAATTTTGGTGTTGTGCACGTCTAGGAATTTGAAACTGCTAACCATCTCCACCTCGGCCCCATTGATGCTGACAGGGATGTGTACAGAACTTTGCTTCTTGGTCAATGAGCAGCTCTTCAATTTTGATGGCATTGAGGGACAGATTGTTGTCGCTGCATCACTCCACTAGGTTCTCTATCTCGCTCTTGTATTCTGACTTGTCATTGTTCGAGATCAGGCCCACTATGGTCGTATCGTTAGCAAACTTGTAGATGGAGTTGAAACCAAATTTTGCAACGCAGTCGTGTGTGCACAGGGAGTAGAGTAGGGAGCTAAGTATGCATCCTTGCGGGGCCCCGGTATTGAGGACTATTGTGGAGGAGGTGTTGTTGTTCATTCTTACGTATTGTGGTGTTGGTCAGAAAATCGAGGGTCCAGTTGCAGTAGTGGGGAGCCAAGTCCTAGGTTTTGGAGCTTTGATGTGAGCTTGGCTGGGATTATGGTGTTGAAGGCGGAGCTGTAGTCAATAAATAGGAGCCTGATGTGGGAGTCCTTGTTGTCGAGATGCTCTGGGGATGAGTGTAGGGCCAGGGAAATGGCGTGTGCTGTGGACCGGTTGAGACGGTATGCAAATTTCAGTGGATCAAGGCATTCTGGGAGTATGGAGGTGATGCGCTTCATGATCAACCTCTCAAAGCACTTCATTATGACTGAAGTCAGGGCCACCGCATGGTAGTCATTGAGGCACGTTGCCTAGTTCATAGAATTTACAGTGCAGAAGGAGGCCATTCGGCCCATCGAGTCTGCACCGGCTCTTGGAAAGAGCACCCTACCCAAGCCCACACCTCCACCCATTACCCAGTAACCCTTCCCAACACTAAGGGCAATTTTGGACACTAAGGACAATTTAGCTTGGCCAATCCATCTAACCTGCACATCTTTGGACTGTGTGAGGAAACCGGAGGAAACTCACGCACACACGGGAGAACATGCAGACTCCGCATAGACAGTAATCCAAGCCTGGAATCGAACCTGGGACCCAGGAGCTGTGAAGCAATTGTGTCAACCACAGTGCTACCGTGCTGCCTGGTTCTTCTTTGGCACCGGTATGACGGTGCTCTTCTTGAAGCAGGTGGGGACCTCGGAGTGGAATAGAGAGAGGTTAAAGATGTCCGCGAGCACATCTGCCAACTGGTCCACGCAGGCTGTTAGTGTACGACCAGGGATCCCGTCCGGGCCCGTCGCCTTCTGAAGGTTCACTTTCAGGAAGGCCGATCTGACTTCAGAAGCTGTGATGGTGGGTCTGGGTGAGTTATTTGCTGCTGGGTCACTCGACAGCGGATTTTTGGTTACCTGCTCGAACCGAGCATAGAATGCATTGAGTTCATCGAGGAGGGGTGCGCTGCGGCCAGAGATACTGCTCGGCTTCGCTTTGTAGCCCGTTATGTTGTTCAGTCCTTGCCACAACCTCCCAGAGTCTGTCTGTGACTCTAGCTTGGTCTGATATTCTCTCTTGGCATCTCGGATGGCTTTGCGGAGGTCGTACCTGGATTTCTTGTATAGGTCAGGGTCATCTGACTTGAACGCCTCAGATCTGTCCTTCAGTAGGGAGTCAATCTCACAATTGATCCATGGTTTACGGTCGGGGAACGTACGTACTGCTTTCTTTGGCATGCAGTCGTCCACACATTTGCTGATGAAGTCTGTGACGGTGGTGGCATACTCATTTAAGTTGGTCGCTGAGTTCTTATATATGGACCAGTCCACTGTCTCTAAGCAGTCACATAAGAGCTCTTCTATTTCTTCAGACCAGCACTGCATGACCTTGTTAGCTGGATTCTCCCACTTGAGTTTCTGCTTGTATACTGGGAGAAGGAGCATTGTCTTATGGTCGGATTTCCCAAATTGCGGTTGGGGGATGGAACGGTAGGTTGATTTTTGAGTAGCAATGGTCAAGAGTGTTGTCGCCCCTGGTGGGACAGGAGATGTGCTGGTGGAATTTTGGCAGTACACTCTTGAGTTTGGCTTTGTTCAAGTCCCCAGCCACGATGTTCTGTTTCGTAGTTGTTTAACTGTGTCCAGTTCGTCCAGGGCCTTCCTCACTTCTGCCTGGGGTGGGATGTAGACCGCCATGTTAATGGCTGAAGTGAACTCACGTGGAAGATAGTATGGGCAGCACTTCACGGTCAGGTATTCCAGGTCTGCGGAGCAGTAGGTCGACAGGGTCGCCACATCCAAGCACCAGGAGGAGTTGATGAGGAGGCAAACATCTCCACCCTTTGCTTTGGCTGATGACGCGATGCGGTCCGCCCGGTGAATTGAGAAGCCTTCAGGTTGTACGGCACAGTCCAGTCAGGCGGTGATGAGCCAAGTCTTTGTGAAACAGAGCACACAGCAGTCTCTTACTTCCCTCGGAGAGGTAAATCTAGCGTTAAGTTCATCCAGCTTGATTTCGATCACTTGGACGTTTGCCAGGAGTATGCTGGGGAGAGGGGTCTTGAAACCGTGGTGCTTCAGTCTAACCTGCAGACAGCCGTGTTTCCCTCACTTCCTCAGATAGTGGCTGCGATTGGATGGTGCCGATTTCCGATTGGAGACGTCAGCCCTTGTGAAAGGTAGGTGGTTGCGTCTGGCGAGGTCCAGGACGCTGGGGGGACCAGGACGCTGGTTACGTTTCTGGGGTCGCGTCTGGCAGGGTCCTGGGCGCAGGTTGAGGTAGATGGGTTGTTAGGGGGGCATGTTTGCGATCCGGATGGGTCCCAGCATTCTGCGGGCACGTGAATACCTTGCAGCGCATTCGGGTCCTCATGCGGGGTCTCCTCCATTTTGGGGATCCTGGGTTGTGGGCAGGGGCTCCCTGAGGTAGGTTGAGCTGAGTCCCGTGGTCTGTTCCCTCCCTGGGCACTCCCCTGGGGTCAGATTTTGAAGGAGGCCTGGTCGTGGATTTTTCTTTCTTCCATCTCCAGGTAGGTCAGGTTGCTGGGCGGGCCTCTCCAGGGTGGGTCACTAGCGGGTCTCTCGAGGTCGAGTTAGGCCAGGTTTCATTGTCGGGTCGGGAGCTCCGGGGACTGGGCTGGGCGATCTGGGGGCTGGCGCCGGTTGTTAGGCTGCATTGGGAGCTCCAAGTTCCGGGTCGGCTCCAAATCGAGGTTGGGGCTTTACTTCCGGTTTGGGCCCAATCCACTTCCGGGACATGGAGGTCTGGTCAGGTCGGGTCAAAAGGTCTCCACGGGCCTCGGAGGATGTTGAAGCCTGCAAGAAAAGATAAAAGAGAGAGGTTAGTAAGAATGTTAGTCTTAGAATTAAATTTGAAAAGATTAGAACGGGTTTCAGTTCAGTAAAAAGTAGATCTGTTGGGGAGAGCTCGCAGAGAGTCGCCTCGCTCCGGTGCCATCTTGGTACCACCAAGGTGATGTGACCATCAATTCACTCGGAACATGATTGGAAGTAAACTGTGGTTTTAATAGTCTTACAACTGAGCCTGCCTGCAACCAGAAGAACTGAGAGCAGGCTCACGGCTGCAGCACTTTATACTTCTGGTAGTGGGAGGGGCCATGGGCGGAGCCATAGGTGGAACCAAGGGTGGAGCCCTATACAAGCTCCTCATCTCCCCCTATGGGCAGAGCCGCGCAACGGCTCACAGACAGAGCCCACAAGGACATAATATTATGCAATACAATAGTGTGAATTACAATACAGTATGAATTCACCACATTCACCCCCTGTAAAAAAATCAAGTGCGGCGGGGGTGACGGGTCTACAAGTTGAGCCGGTACAGTGGCCAAGTCATCCTTTGGGATCAGCGGAGCAGCGGGGTTGCAACCTCTTCAGGTGGCTGGATGGTGACTGCTGATACAGGTATGAGGGTGGACTCCGGGGGTTTTTCGGTCCGAGCTTCATTCCTGACGGGTGCAGGGGGGCGCAGGAAACCTATAGGCGTGGGGGCGCAGAGCGTGGGCAGGGAACCTATAGGCGCGGGGGCGCAGGGCGTGGGGGGTTGGGTGGGGTGTAGTGTGAGGGGTACCTCGGCGGTGGTGGTGGTGGATCCTGCAGGCGCCAAATCCCGGAGGGAAACGGTGTCCTGACGGCCGGCGGGGTATTCAATGAAGGCATAGTGGGGGTTCGAGTGAAGCAGTAGCACTCTCTACTTGCGGGTCCTTTTTGTGTGCCCGGACGTGCTTCCAGAGGAGAACCAGGCCTGGTGTCCTCAACCAGTATGGGAGCGAAGCCCCCGTGGTAGTGACCCTAGGGAAAACGAATAATCGTTCGTTAGGGGTCTGGTTGGTGGCCGTAAATAGGAGGGACCTAATAGCATGAAGCGCGTCAGGAAGGACCTCCTGCCAGTGGGAGGTCGGGAGCTTCCTGGACCGTAGGGTCAGTAGGACGGTCTTGCAGACCATCGCGTTCTCCCTCTCCACCTGCCCGTTCCCCCTGGGGTTGTAGCTGGTAATCCTGCACGAGGCAATGCCCTTGTCGAGCAGGTACTGACGCAGCTCGTCGCTCATGAACCCCTGTTGCTGTGTACGTAGCTTGGGAAGCCGAACAGGGTGAAGACACTGTGCAGGGCTCTGATGACTGTGTGGGAGGTCATATTGGGGCATGGGATAGCAAAGGGGAAGCCGGAGAATGATGTTAAGAAAGTACACATTTCGATTGGTCGAGGGGAGTGGCCCTTTGAAATCGATGCTCAGGCGTTCAAAGGCCGGGAAGACTTTACCAAGTGGGCCTTGTCTGGTCTATAGAAGTGCGGTTTGCACTCCGCGCAGATCGGGCAATCCCTGGTGATGGCTTTTAGCTCCTCGGTGGAGAAAGGCAGATTTCGGGCTTTGACCTAGTGGGCGAGCCGGGTGACCCCCGGGTGGTAGAGGTAAATGTGGATAGTCTTCAGGTGGTCGTCTTGTGCGCTGGCGCATGTGCCGCGGGACAGGGCATCTGGGGGCTCGTTGAGCTTCTCCTGTCGATATATAATATCGTAATTATAGGTGGAGAGCTCGATCATCCACCGCAAGATTTTGTTATTTTTTATTTTGCCCCTTTGCGAGTTGTTGAACATGAAGGCAACCGATCTTTGGTCGGTGATGAGGGTGAACCTCCTACCTGCGAGGTAGTGCCTCCAGTGCTGTACGGCTTCCACAATGGCTTGAGCTTCCTTTTCGACTGAGGAGTGTTGAAGTTCCGAAGTGGAGAGGGTTTGGGAGAAGAAGGTGATTGTCTTCCTGCCTGATTCAGAATGGCAGCGAGAGCAACCGCTGAGGCGTCGCTCTCCACCTGAAAGGGGACGGATTCATCCACCGCCCGCACGGCGGCTTTGGCGATGCAGTTGAAGGCCTGGCAGGCCTCAGCTGACAATGGGAAGAATGTGGTATTAATAGTGGGCGGGCTTTGTCCGCATACTGGGGGACCCACTGGGCGTAATAAGAGAAGAAGGGCTGTTACTGGCCTCTATGACTCCCTCACGTAGGAGCCGCTGGACTTCGGCTCTGATGAATACTCTATCCTGCAAGCTGTACCGCCTGATGTGAGTGGCTACTGGTTTACAGTTAGCCGTTAGATTAGCGAAGAGTGGAGGGGGGTTGATTTTTAGAGTCGCTAAACTGCAGATAGTGAGTGGAGGTAGGGGTCCGCCGAAGCTGAGTGTGAGGCTCTTGAGATTACATTGGAAATCGAGCCTGAGTAAGAGTGGGGCACAGAGTTCGGTGAGTACGTACAGCTGGATATTAGAGTAGCTGGCGCCCTGAATCGTTAGGGTCGCGACGGTGCGCCCTTGTATGTGGACTGAGTACGAGCCCGAGACGAGGGAGATAGTTTGCCGTGCAGGGAAGATAGGGAGCGAACAGTGTCTTACCAGGTCAGGATGTACGAAGCGCTCGGTGCTCCCGGAGTGAAGAGGCACGGTGTCCTGTACCCGTTGATTTTAACGGTCATCATCAAGCTCTGGAGGCGCTTCGGACGCGACTGGTCCAACGTGACTGCGTTGAGTTGCGGGTAGTCAGCGGCTCGATCAGCAGTGCTGGAGTGTCCCTGTAACGACTGTCCACTGAGGTCGTAGTCGTCGAGGTGGACTTCGGTTGATGGCCAAGATGGCGGCCCACGTTGATTGCACGTGGTGGGTGATGAAGAAGATGGCATCCAAGATGGCCACCCCCGTGGATCGCACGTGGCAAGCGGCGAGGAAAATGGTGTCCAAGATGGCGGCCCCCATGACTCGCACGTGGCCGGCCGCGTGGAGGAGGATTGCCAAGGTGGCGGTCCCCATGAGTCACACATGTCGGGTGGAGGTGGAGTTGGCAGTCACGCTGCAGCATTACGGGGTCTGCGGGCCTGCAAATTGGGGGGGGCGAGTGCTCAGGACTGCGGGGGAGTTAGAGTTAGAGAGTTTCGATTTTGCCAGGAATACTCTGGCATAGTGTCCTTTGCGACCGCAGCTGCTGCAGGTCACGTTGCGGGCCGGGCAGTGCTGCCGTGGGTGATGGGGCTGTCCACACAAATGGCACGCTGGCGCTCCATAGTGAGTGGGTGGCCGTGCAGCGCAGGCCTGGGGCAGTCGCTGGTCGGGGGTCCACGATGGGGTCGCTTGGTCCGCGGGGTATGAGTTTAGACTGTGGAACGCGACCTCCATAGTAGTCGCTAGATCTACCGTGTCCTCCACATTCTGGGCCACTTTCTCAAGTAGTCACGGACAGCGAGTTCCATATGCTGGGAGGCCGTTACAGCCTGAAAGTTGCAGTCCCAAGCAAGGGCTTTTAAGTCGCGCAGGAAGTCTTCCAGCGACTCTGCGGGGCGTTGGCGGCGGTTCATGAAAATATGCCGCGCGTAGACCTCGTTTATCGGCCGCACGTACAATCGGGCTAGCATAGCAAGGGCCTCAGTATATGAGGTGGTACAATTGAGTTGCGTAGAGATATGGTGGCTCACCCGTGCGTGCAGTAGGCTGAGTTTCTGCTCCTCTGTAGTCTCGGATGTGCTTGATTCAGCCAGGTAGACCTTGAAACATCGAAGCCATTGTAGGAAGCTTTACTTCGCCTCTGCAGCCTTCGGGTCGAGTTCTAGTCGATCAGGTTTGAGGGCTGATTCCATAGTAGTTTTCTCCAAGTTTTCTAAGACTATTAAATTGATGTGACCATCAATTCACTCGGAACACGATTGGAAGTAAACTGTTTAATAGTCTTACAACTGAGCCTGCCTGAGACCAGAAGAACTGAGAGCAGGCTCACGGCTGCAGCGCTTTATACTTCCGGTAGTGGGAGGGGCCATGGTCAGAGCCATGGGCAGAGCCAAGGGTGGAGCCCTGTACAAGCTCCTCATCTCCCCCTATGGGCAGAGCCGCGCAACGGCTCACAGACAGAGCCCACAAGGACATAATATTATGCAATACAATACAGTGTGAATTACAATACAGTATGAATTCACCACACAAGGGTAAGAGGAAAAGGCAGGGGGATGGCACTAAGTCATGACGCTTATTTCCGAGGCTGTGCAGACATGATGGACTGAATGGCCTCCTTCTGCGCTGTAAAAATTCTGTGATTCTAGCTAACTTTCTCTTATACTCCAATTTTTCTCTCGTTATAAATCAGCTAGTTGTTGTTTGCTGTTTATTCTATCTCATATAAGCTTCCATCCATCTTTGTGCAATTATATGCTTTTGCTTTAAGTTAGCTACTATCTTTAACTTTTTAGTTAACTAGGAATGGGGATCATCTCCTTGTAATTTTTCTTTCTCATCGGAATTCTGTGTATTCTGAAATATCCCTTCAACATCTGAAAACGCAGTTCTGTTGATATAGCCCTTAATCTAATTTGGCGGTTCACTTTAGCTAGTTCAGAATTATTGCCCTCATAATTGCCCTTATTTAAATTTCAAATATTAGTTTTAGACTCACTCTTCTCTCCCTAAAATTGAATGTAAAATTGAATTATTGTGTGATTGATTGCTGCTACCGAAGGCTGCCTTCACTCTGAGGTTATCTCATTGGGCAAAACCATGCCTGGTATCAGCTGCCCTATGTTTGGTGCAGGAATCTGCAATTACAAGAAACTAACCAGAAAACATTCTTTGAAACTCTCTATGCTGCTTTTCCCCATCTGATCTTTCCAGTCTATATGTAGATTAAAACTCTCCCATGGTTGGCGCCATATCTTTCTGACAGGTTCCCATTATTTCTTCCTTTATATACCATCCTACATTGCATTAATACCTAGGGGACCTGTACCTCACTATCACAAGTGATTTCTTATCTTCATCTTTTCTCATCTCTACACAAATGGCTTCAATATCCTGATTTCCAGAATTCAAATCATCCATCCCAATTATGCTTCCTCTCCACCATTACATCACTTTGTTCTTCCTAAATATCATTTACGCTTCAATATTTGGCTACCAATTTAGTCACCATATAATAATGTCTGCAATGGCTATCGAAGCATACTTAATTTATTTCTATTTGTGCTATCAGTTCATCTGTGTTGTTTTGAAATCTTTGTGCATATCATCTTTACTTTTGTTCTTTTGTGAGTTTAATAGTCACAAGACCTAACTGCTGATTTACTCTCAGATTTGTAATCTCTGCACTCTCTCTCCCTTCCTTTCACGATCTCTGTCATTTCCCACATGAATACCTTTCTCTCTTGCCTTGCCTCTACTCATTGATTTTCCACATCTTCCAAAATGTTATTCCTTGCCCACACTACTTCCCTAGTTATGTGGCACACTAAACCACTGGTCCCAGCATGACTCAGGGATAGACCATCTCAATGGTCCAGCCCCCACCAGTACTGGTGTCATAGCTGACAAACCAGAACCCACTTCTCCAACACCACACTTTGAGCCACACATTCATGTCTCTAATTTTATGTACCCTGTGCAAATTTGCAGGTGGGTCAGGTATTGTTCAGAGATTATTATTTTTGAGGTTCTGCTTTTTATTTAGTGCCTAGCTCCTCATACTTCCTATTCAGAATCTCTTTCCAAGTTCTATCGATCCCTGAGTTGAGGGCAGGAATACTGATACTGGAAAGACAACACAGCGATCTGTACTCTTGTTCTTTCCTACGGATAACAGCGGTTTCCAGTGCTGTTCCACAGGTCTCAGTGTTGGGGCTTTTGCTGTTTGGTATATATATTAATATTTTGACTTATCAGGCAGCTGCTGAACGTAATAATGAACCCCTGGGGAAATATTACTGTGGTGATATGCATCTCTGTAAATACACAAGGGGTTAATTTAGATACACTAGGACACTGTAAGTACACACGGGGTTAATGTAAATACACTGGTCCTAAATAAACACTAGAGGGAGCACTAGAGACATCATGACACACAGACATTCAACCAATAGGTCAGTAAGATAGGACATGGCCAGTCAAGACACACCCAGAGGTGATACTACCAGTAGGGGGCTACCCATATAAAAGGACAGGGCACACATGCTCTTTCTCTTTCAATAGGCGACACTCAGAGACACAGGGGCAGATCAGAGAATCATCACACTCACCACATGGATTAGAGCAGACTGGTTAGTTAGATCGAGTTTCTATAGTTAGATTAGCAGGAGAGTCGAACTCGAGTAGGAGAATTGTTAACTGTTCAATAAATGTGTTAAATCTATCTCCAAGTCTAAACCGTCGTTTGTCAGAGTATACATCAAGGAAGCAGCTTATGCTGCGTGAAGAAGCATAACACAACATGGTACCAGCTAGCGACCTGTTGAATCCGTACAGCTCAACTCAACAAATCCGTGACAACCAGCAACAGCACCCAGGCAGGATGTTCGAGATTCTGGTTCCGCAGCAGCTCAGGTACCACGGCAATCTCAATGCAAAATGGCTTGCGTTCAGGCAGAGATTCGAGATCTACCTAGTAGCATCTGACCTAGATGGCGTGGCGGATGCAGAGAAAATAAAGCTGCTACTCACCATCGCGGGTGCAAGAGCAGCAGAAATCTGCGAGTCATTCAAGTACTCCAAAGGGCAAGAAAAGAGCGACTTCCAGGCAGCTCTGGACAATTTTCAAGAATTCTGCGAGGTAAACACAATAAAAAACAGTAAAAGAGGTGCCAATACTGACCACGAGGCGAAGGTAGGCCTGCAAATGCAGAAAACAGCAGTTTTGATTTTCAGCCATCTTGGGAAAGGAGCCGCACATGCGCAGTTGCGCAAAGTGCGCACAGAACAGAAAGGTTCATTTGCGCATGCGCGAGAAGCCGCGCATGCACAGTTGCGAAAAAGGCACCTAGTAAAGGAACAGCGATCATGACATCATAGGCCCCGGATCATGCCCACTTAAAGGGGAAATGTCCCAAAAGAGTGAAAAAAAAGTTTAAAGCTGGAAAACACAATTCCTTCACCTGGAACGACAGCACAATGCCTGAACTTTGACCAGTCGCTGAAAGTAACCACCGTAGAACCCTGCAACAAGCAGTTAGCACCGCTCTAGAAGATGATATTGTCCTTGAAGACTATGACTCAGACGAAGATTTCATCATTGGACATGGCGACCCCAGTACCAAATTCGAACCGCAACTCGAGGTGTTGTACATTGAAGACCCCGACGACGAGTTCTTCGGATTGGGGAATCCTCAGCCCAGCATATATGACATCCCGACTTGTGAGTACAAGATTATGCTGCGGCCTGACGCCAAGAGACAGAGAGCAGCACAAGCCCACAGAGAGCGGCCTGCTGCCACACAGAGAGTGGTCCACGCAACACAAACGGTCCCAGCCTCTACACAAGAAGTGATCACAGTTTCCACAGCAAGACCAATGCACAATTTCACACAGGGAACGCTGCAAGACTCCACAGAGAGAGTGACACAAGCTTCCACAGCGAGCTGTGGACAGACTCCATGATACTGGTGAATCCGGTGACACCACGTTAATCCAAACTTCATCCACTCGAGCCTCTCCACAAGAAAATGCAATTCTGAACGTTTTGACTCCGGACGGAGAGCATCAAGAAACCTCAGCTGACACAGGTGAATCAGAAAGAGCTCCAGATGGGGACCATCGACAAGCCATAGCTGATTCAAGTAAGCTGGACATGACTCCAGATGGGGAGCGCCGCGGACTCAGTGACGGCACGCTCAAGGAAACAGCAGATGCCACAAAGGATCTTGGCACGAGTAACTGTGTGAAGGAGTCGTATTATCCAGGGTGGTGCTTGAGTGCAACAAACACAAGAACAAAACCTACAAATCCAACAATGAAGACAACATCAAGAAGTGTACCAAAGGCAACAAAGTCGACAACAAGCACAACAAAAACAACAACAATGGAACTACGACTGGTATGACATGGTACAACTCTGCAAATGCGGGACACTGTTACTGCTCAGCTCAGTACAATGATATACCATGGCAGGACGACACAGATTGCATACATTGCTACCGCAAGCATTGAAAAAAAAAGCCCAAATCAGACAACAAAGTGATTTGACCACTTCTTGGTTCCTTCAGCACAGGGACACTGACGGCCCTTACAAAGCAATGCACCATCAACATCACCACCTCACCAACAAAACAAGAAAGCCACTCGACCATATTAAGGTTTGTCAGAGTATACATCAAGACGCAGCTTATGCTACGTGAAGAAGCATAACACAACAATTACCAGAGGTGATTGGCTCCCTGGACGCAGAAAAGGCCTTCGACAGAGTCGAATGGAACAATGTCTTCGAGGTATTGGAATGGTTTGGGCTAGGAGATAGGTTCATCACCTAGGTGAGGCTCCTGTGCAATGCTCCCGAAGCGAGTGTCTGAACTAACACCACCAGCTCTGAATACTTCCAGCCACAGACAGGAACAAGACAAGCTGTCGCCTGTCCCCACTCTTGTGCACGCTAGCGATCAAACCCCTGGCGATAGATATGCTGGATGCGAAAAGCTGGAAGGAAATTCGGAGAAGAGACAGAGAGCAGAGAGTTTCACTCTATGCAGTTGACTTGCTCCTCTATTTCTTGAGGCCACAGGAGGGACTGAAGACAATACTGCAAATCCTGAAAGAGTTTGGAACCTTTTCTGGCTACAAATTTAACCTGGGCAAAAGTGAGGCATTCCCAGTGAACCCAAATGGCGGAGGGGCAGAGGTGGAGGGGCTCCCGTTTGAAACGGCCCAGAACAGATTCCGTTACTTGGAGGTCAAGATAGCCAGAGACTGGACGCAGATCCACAAGTGGGACCTGACCAGCCTGGTGGAAGAAGTAAAAAAGGACCTTCAAAGGTGGGGCTCACTCCCACTCTCCCTGACGGGGAGAATGCAGGTGAACAAGATGAACGTACTGCCGAGGTTCCTCCTGCTGTTTAGATCCAGACCGATCTTCATCCGCAAGGCCGTTTTCCAGAATGTAGACAGTCTAATCATGGCGTTTGTTTGGGGGCTAAGAACCCGAGTATTCCCAAACAGATACTGCAAAGAAGGAAAATCAAAGGGGGCTTGGACTTACCAAACCTACAACACTACCACTGGGCAGCAATGGCAGAAAGAGTGAGGGGATAGGGAGAAGAATCCGGCACAGAATGGGTAAAAATGGAGGAGGCCTCCTGCAAAGGACTTGCCCTCAGGCCCTGGCTACAGCAGCACTCCCATCCTCCTCAACAAGTTATGCAATGAGCCCAGTGGTAGCGGCCACGCTGAGAATGTGGACCAAGCTGAGACAACACTGCGGAATAACTAAAATGGCCCCCATCTGCGACAATCACAGATTCTCCCGAGCCATGCTAGACACCACCTTCAAAAGTTGGAGGCGAGACGGGGGCACAATGACGGTCGGAGACTTCAACGTAGGGCACAGACTGGCGACACTAGACAAACTGTGTAGAAACTAACAAAAGGACAGGAAATGAGACACCTCCAAATACTTCATACGGAAGAGACAGTAGGATGCTGAGAGGCCTCAGAAACCAAAGTACTAGAGGACCTGATAACCTGATAGCCACAAGCAGGAAGGCGGGGGGAGGGGAGGTGTTGGGGGTCTATGTGAGAAAATGTACGGACAGTTACTGGACAGAGCCCGAACACCACTGAGCGAGACCAGACAAAAATGGGAGGACGAACTGGGGATAGAGATAGGGTGGGGCTCCGGAGCAAAGCACTGGGCAGGGCTAACTTCATCTCCTCCTGTGCAAGGCTCAGCCTAATGCAACTTACAGCGGTGCACAGAGCGCACCCGACCAGAACCCGAATTAGCAGGTTCTTCCCCGGAAGTGGTGGATAAATTTGAACGGTGCCAGAGGAGCCCGGCCAACCACACCCACGTGTTCTGGGCTTGTCCCAAATTTACTGGGTTCTGGACAGCCTTCTCCCAGGCAATGTCCAAGGTTGTGGGGGTGAGGGTGAAGCCATGCCCGATAGTGGCAATCTGCAGGGTATCGGAGCAGCCAGAACTACACATCGGGAAGGGGCTAACGCCCTTGCTTTCGCTTCGCAAATTGTACGCCAGAGAATCCTGCTCGGCTGGCGATCAGCAGCACTACCCACAGCTGCAGACTGGCTGGCAGACCTGTCAGAATTTCTCCAGCTGGAGAAGATTAAGTATGCCATCCGAGGGTCGGCGGAAGGCTTCCTGGATAGTTGGGTCAGTTTGTCGGCCTGTTCCAAAACTTGTTCAAGGCCAACATCGAGGAGTAAGTTAAGAATAAGAAAAACAAGATAGATGAGGAACCAAAGGATTGCATAACCCAGGAAGTGGGAGGGAGGGGGTGGGGAAGATGGAAGGATGGTGAAGAAACCACAAATGAAGAGAAGAGGAGGGAGGGTTACCCCCCTTTTCCCTGAGAATAAAAGCAATACACAGCCAAAGCCAAAGGTGTTGGGGGGGGGGGGGGGGAGAGGAAAGGGGGCAGGGGGAGGACGTGGGGGGTCAAGGGGAGGGGGAGGGGCAGAGGGGGGGATCATAGACCGAACCAGAGGGCGGCAAAATGTATATTGGGTCAATTAAATGAAAGATAAAATAAACCTCTCTGTACAATAAAGTAAATTAATGCGGGTAAAATAAATGTGATGTATATATATAATTGTTTATGAATATGAGAAATGCCAGTAAAAAGATTTTTAAAAAAAATAATATTTTGACTTAAATGTGAGTGACGCGACAGGAATATTTGCAGATGACAAAAAAATCAGCCATGTAGTTAACAGTGAGGAGGATAACTTTCGACTCCAGAATGACATCAATGGTTTGGTCAAGGGGCGGGCAGAGAAGTGGCAAATGGAATTCAATCTGGAAAAGTATGAGGCAATCCATTTTAAGAGGGCAAACAAAGCAAAGGAATACTCAATAAAAGGGAGGATGTTGAGAGGGATTGATAAAGTGAGAGAACTTGGAGTGCATGTCCACATGTCCTCGAAGGTGACAGGGCAGCTTCATAAGATGGTAAAGAAAGCAGATGGACCGCTTTCCTTTATTAGATAAGTTATTGAATACAGAAGCAAGGACATAGTGCTGGAATTGTGTAAAATACTGGTGCTGGAATTTTCTACACAGTTCCGGTCACCATATTATAGGCAATACATAAATCCTCTGGAAGGATTGCAGAGGAGATTTACAAGAATGTTGCCAGGGCTTGATAATTACTGCCATGAGGAATGATTAGGTAAGCTAGGGTTGTTTTCCTCACAATAGAGGAGGCTAAGGGGTGACCTAATTGAGGTGTACAAAATTCTGAGGAGCCTAGATATGGTAGACAGTTACGACTTGTTACCCCTTGCATCAGGATCAATTACAAGGGGTCATAGATTTAAGGGATTGATGGAGGGATTAGAGAGGGCACGAGGAAAACCGTTTTCACAGGCTGAAAGACGTTGACCCTTTTAGTAAAGATTCTGAGGCTCCTCCACTCCTGCTCTCTGGGTCCCCTTACCTGCCTCACTCGCTGTAACACTCTCCTCTTCCTGATCACTGACTAAACCAGAAGACCTGATCCCAGGTGGTGAGGTGGTGTAATATGGTGGATATTGAGATGTTAATTAACAGGTTTGAAGTAGACAAATGTAGTCATGAGCGTTAACAATTTTATAATTCAAGTGTCCGCTTAAGAGCTCTTTCTAAACATGATAGCAAATGTAGCCTGTAATGTGGTAACCAGCTAAGAATCACAAGTCATAAACCGAATTGCCGTCCCAGGATGGGTGAGCCAGGTGTTAAGGAGAAAAGGAAACTGATAGGGAGGCAATAAACCCCACACACTAACGAAATACTGCTGAAAACAAAATCCTGCAGAACCAAGTACCCCCACTTGATTAGGTGATGCATGTGTTAAGAAATGCTGGTGATGGGTAATGGGGTTTGTAACACACATTGTTTTACTATGCGAGAACCAAGCATGATAACATTGTAATGCAGATATCCTTTGGACAGAGTTCTTTGGGAATATAACCAGGATGGTCCCTCCATATTTTTACTTGAAAAATGGCTTTGCATAAAGTGGAGGATCTGGAGAACAGGTCGTGCAGGCAGAACCTGAGGATCGTTAGCCTCCCGGAGGGCAGCAAGGGGTCGGATGCAGGGGCATATGTGACACATATGTTCGAGAAGCTGCTGGGGGAAGGTGCGTTTACTCGACCCTTGGAGGTGGACAGGGCGCACAGAGCGCTGATGAGGAAGCCATTGAAGAACGAACCGCCAAGGGCGATGATGGTATGAATGCACCGGTTCCTGGACAAGGAACAGGTCTTGAGGTGGGCCAGACAGACGAGGAGCTGCAAATAGGAAGCTAGCGAGCTGAGTATTTACCAGGACTGGGTGTGGATTTGACCAAAAGAAAGGCGAGTTTCAATTAAGTGAAATTGGCCCTCTTTAAGAAGGGGGTGAAGTTCGGTATGTTGTACCCAGCTCGTCTGTGGGTCACTTTTGAGGGCCAAGAACTCTATTTTGGATCGGCAGATAAGGCAATGAACTTTGTTAACGACAGGGGACGGGCAGGTGATGGAGGACATTGAACATGGGGTGAGTAGCTGTGTTCTTATTATGCTGCTAAATTTCCTTTTTCTTTTCGGGTTTTGAATGTGTCGTTTTACATTAAGCTTTGGGCCATGGCTCAGTTTTGTATGCAGGTTATCTTTGTTCTTAACGGGGGATGGTGGGTGGAATTTTCTTCTTTGTGCTTGTTGGGAATTGTAATGGTTGCATATGTCTGTTCGGCGGGCGGGGGAGGGAGATCAGTGGGGAGTAGGATGCTTGGCGCCATGGGCGGGGGCTACCAAGCTAGCTGGGTGGGCTAGCTCATGGAAGCGCAGTGGAGGGGCGAGCAGGTGATTAGTTTGCTGACGGGGGGGGGGGTGGGGATTGCTATTTTGTTATGGGGAAGGGAGGGGGTATTGATCCGCTGACAGGGGAGGGACTGGCGCGTGGAGACAAATTGGAGGTCGATGACGGTGAGCGCAGGAGGGCAGGACTGAGGAGGTGCAGGATGCGGGCTGGAGGCTGATAGATGATCGGCCGGGGGTTGGGGGGGGGTGCCCCCCGCAACCAGGCTGATCATATGGAACATGGGAGGGCTGAATTGGCCGGTCAAGGGGGCTCGAGTGTTCGCGAATTTGAAGAGTTTGTAGGCGGACGTGTCAATGCTACAGGAGACACACCTGAGGGTAGTGGCTCAGGCTAAGCTGATGAAGGGGTGGGTCGGGCAGGTATTTCATTCGGGGCTAGGCTTTAAAACTAGGGGAAGTAGTGATTTTGATCAATAAGGGGGTGTTATTCGAAGTAGGGAGCATGGTGGTGGATTCAGGGGGTAGGTATATTATGGTGAGTGGGAGGCTGGAGGGGATGCCAGTGGTATTAATGAATATTTATGCACCAAACTGGGACGCCGTGGAGTTTATGAGTTGGGTGCTGGGGAAGATCCCGGATCTAGACTCACGTAGGCTGATCATGGCAAGGGGGGGGGGATACTTTAATATGGTGATAGATCCAAGGTTGGATCGGTCAAGTTTGAGGACAGGGAGGGTGTTGGCCTCGGTGAAGGAGCTAAAGGGGTTTATGGAACAGATGGAGGGGGGTAGATCCATGGAGATTTGGACAACCAAGAGCGAAGGGATTTTCTTTTTTCTCCCATGTACACAAAGTGTACTCCTGGATTGATTTTTTCGTTTTGGATAGGGCCTTGCTGGCGGGGATGGTTGATGCCGAGTATTTGGCAATTGGTGTGCCGGACCATGCACCACACTGGTTGGATTTACGATTGAGCAAGGAGGGGCCAGTTCCCGCAATGGAGATTTTGTGTAGGATTGCTAGCCCAAGAGGAGGTGTGCGGAAGGGTTAGAGAAGCCATCCAAAATGATTTGGAGATAAATGACACAGGGGAGGTTTCGGTGGCAACGGTATGGAAGGCGCTGAAGGCAGTAGTTAGAGGGGAGCTGATTTCGATCCGGACTCACAGGGACAATGTGGAGTGGGCAGAGATGGATAGGCTGGTTATGGAGGTCCTCCAGGTGGATAGAAGATACTCGGACGCCCTGAAGGCAGGACTGTTGAAGGAGCATCAGAAGCTGCAGATTGAGTTTGGTCTGATATCCACAGGGAAGGCAGTGGGACAGTTAAGGAAGGTGAGAGGGGCGATATATGATTATGGGGAGAAGGCCAGTAGGATTGTGGTACACCGTCTCAGGAAAAGGGAGAGGCCAGGAGATAGGAATAGTGAAGGATAAAGGGGGGAGCACGGTCTTTGACCCAGCGGGGGTGAATGGTGTGTTCAAGAAATTTTACAGTCGATTGTATGAGTTGGAGCCCCCTGCTGGGTTGGAGGGCATGAGGCAATTCTTGGAGGGTTGTGGAGGGGCTGGGAGCCCCGATCGGGATTGTGGATGCAGTAGAGGGATTGGAGGCTATACAGTCGGGCAAGGCCCCGGGACTGGACGGTTACCTAGCGGAATTTTGCAAGAGATTTTCTGGGGTGCTGGGTCCATTGTTGGTGAGGATTTAATGAGACTAGGGAGAGGGGTGTTCTTTCCCCAATAATGTCACAGGCTTCGATCTCATTGATCCTGAAGTGGGAGAAGTGACCCAGAATAATGCAATTCATACAGACCAATCTCCCTACTAAATGTTGATGCTAAATTGCTGACCAAGACTTTGGCCTTGAGAATAGAGGATTGTGTTCCGGGGAATATAGGGGAGGAGCAGACAGGATTTGTTAAAGGCAGGCAGTTAATGGCCAATGTCAGGAGGCTCTTGAATGTCATAATAATGCCCTCCGAGGGGAGGGAGGTTGAGTTGGTGGTCGCTATGAATGTGGAGAAGGCCTTCGACCGGGGCGAGTGGGAGGATTTGTGGGAGGTCCTGGGCGCTTTGGGTTTGGGCAGTGTTTTGTAGACTGGGTCCGGTTGCTGTACCAGGCGCCGGTGGCGAGTGTGCGGACGAACTGGGTGAGTTCGGATTACTTTAAACTACACTGGGGGACAAGACAGGGATGTCCACTCTCACCACTGTTGTTTGCCTTCACTATAGAGCCATTGGTGATGGCGTTGAGAGCGTAATAGGATTGGAAGGGGCTCGTCTGGATGGGAAGAGGGGGGTGGAACACAGGATCCCGTCGTATGTGGACGACCTGCCCCTGTATATTTCTGATCCCTTGCAGAATTTGGCCGATTCTCGGGGTATAATTTGAAAATGGGCAAATGTGAGGTTTTTGTGATCCAGGCGAGGAGGCAGAAGAGAAGGCTGGGGGAGTTGTCTTTCAAATTGGTGGGAGGGAGTTTTCGTTACTTGGGAATCTCAGTGGCACGGGGATGGGAGCAGTTACATCAATGAAATCTGGCCTGGTTAGTTGAGCAAATGAAGGAGGACGTTCGGAAGTGAGCCAGGCTCCCTTTGTCACTGGAGGGCAGGGTACAGACCACAAAGATGATGGTTCCTTCGAGATTTTTGTTCATTTTTCAGTGTCTCCCTATCTTTATACCAAAGGCTTTTTTAAAGCGGTTTAATGCGATGATTTCTGTGTTTGCATGGGTGGGTAAAAGCCGGTGAGTAAGGAAAGTGCTGTCGGAGTGGAGCTGAAGTGGGGGAGGGTTGGCCCTGCCAAACTTTAGAAATTACTATTGGGCTGCAACTAAAGCCATGATCAGAAAGTGGGCAGTGGGGGAGGATCGGTATGGGAGTGGGTAGAAGTGGCATCATGTAGGGGTACAAGTTTAGGAGCACTGATAACAGCACCTCTGCCATTCTCACCAGCCCGGTAATCCACAAGCACGGTGGTGGTGGCGACTCTGAGAGTTCGGGGACAGTGGAGGAAGCATATGGGAGTGGAGGAAGTGTCGGTGTGGGCTCCAATTTGTGGCAATCACCGGTTTGTCCAGAGGGAGGTTGGATGAGGGGTTTTGGACGTGGCAAAGAGCAGGGGTTGAGAGACTGTTTATTGGTGGGAGCCTTCCTTGTTTGGAGGAAGAGTTCAAATTTCTGCGTGGGAATGGGTTTCGCTATCTGCAGGTGAGGGACTTTGTGCGAAGGCAGGTTTCGACCTTTCCGCTTCTACTGCCACAGGGGATACAGGACAAGATAGTTTCAAAAACAGGAGTGGGGGAAGGGAAGGTCTGGGAAATTTATAAAGAGCTCATGGAGTGGGAGGGAACCCAGATGAACATAGAACATAGAACAGGCCCTTCGGCCCTTGATGGTGTGCCGAACCAAGATCAAGCTATCCCACTCCCTGTCATTCTGGTGTGCTCCATGTGCCTATCCAATAATCGCTTGAAAGTTCCTAACGTGTCCGACTACACTATCACAGCAGGCAGTCCATTCCACACCCTAACCACTCTCTGAGTAAAGAACCTACCTTGGGCATCCCTCCTTTATCTCCCGAACCTTATAGTTATACCCCCTTGTAAAAGCTACATCCACCCAAGGAAATAGTCTCTGAACATCCACTCTATCTATTCCCCTCGTCATCTTATAAACTTCTCTCAAGTCGCCTCTCATCCTCCTTCGCTCCAATGGGAAAAGTCCTAGCTCCCTCAACCTTTCCTCATTAGACCTACTCTCCAATCCAGACAGCATCCTGGTAAATCTCCTTTGCACCCTTTGCAATGCTTCCACATCCTTCCTATAATGAGGTGACCAGAACTGCACGCAATACTCCAAATGCGGTCTAACCAAGGTCTTGTACAGTTGCAGCATAACCTCACGGCTCTTAAACTCAATCCCCCTGTTAATAAACGCTCACACACTATAGGCTTTCTTCATGGCTCTATTCACTTGACTGGCAACCTTCAGAGATCTATGGACATGAACCCCAAGATCTCTCTGTTCCTCCACATTCCTCAGAACCCTGCCGTTGACCCTGTAACCCGCATTCAAATTTTTCCTACAAAAATGAATCATCTCTCACTTATCAGGGTTAAACTCCATCTGCCATTTTTCAGCCCAGCTCTGCATCCTATCAATGTCTCTTTGCAGCCTACAACAGCCCTCCATCTCATCCACCACTCCACCAATCTTTGTGTCATCAGCAAATTTGCTGACCCACCCTTCAGCCCTTATCCTTAATTATCAAGTTATCCTTGATTAACAATGCTACTCCTCCACCTCTTTTACCACCTTCCCTACTCTTACTGAAACATCTATACCCTGGAACTTCCAGCAACCATTCCTGTCCCTGTTCTAACCATGTAATGGCCACAACATCATAGTCCCAAGTATGGGGGAGGTAAAGCGCAAGTGGGAAGATGAGCTGGGTAAGGAGCTAGAGACATGTCTGTGGGAGGATGCTCTGAGTAGAGTCAACATGTCCTCATCATGTGCCAGGCTCAGCTTGATACAATTCAAGGTGGTTCACCGGGCACACATGACGATAGCCCGGATGAGCAGGTTTTTTGGGGTAGAGAACAGGTGCGTGAGGTGTGCAGGACGGCCTGTAAATCACGTCCACATGTTTTGGGCATGTCCGAACCTTGGGGGATTTTGGCAGGGATTTGCCGGTGCTAAAAATGAGGGTGGCGCCGAGTCCAGAGGTGACAATCGTTGGAGTGTCAGAAGACCCGTGAGTCCAGGGGCCGGGAGAGGCTGCCTTTGCCTCCTTGGTAGCCCGAAGATGGATCTTATTAGCATGGAGGGACTCGGAGCCCCCAAATCGGGGGTATGGGTTAGCGACATAGCTGGGTTTCTCAGGCTTGACAAAATTAATTTCGCCTTGAGAGGATCAGTGTCAGGGTTCGTCAGGGGAAAACTAAACTGTGAGCAGATACAATAATGGGGGGTGGGGAATAAAGGGGCAGGGGGAGTTAGTTGAGTTTAGTTTAGCTTAGTAGTTTAGTTCAATTTAGGCGGGATCAGCTAGAGGAGATGGAAGGACTTGGGGGACTGTGTGTATAAGCTATGTTGGCGGAGTATATAGTTGTTGGTTGGGAGGTGTAACTCACTGAATTATTTTTACATTTGTATTTGTATTTTTTGTTGTTGTAAAACCATAAATGCCTTAATAAAATGTTTGTTAAAAAAAATATATCCAAGGTTGAGCCCAATAAAAAAAAAGAAAAATGACTTTGCTCACTGGAATTCACAGACTTGAGTGGTCTCATCGTTTAACACAACAGGAGTTTAAAGTAGCCAGGTAACCTACCCTTCCCTGATGTGCTGCAGTGTCTGCAGCTTGGATTTTGTGGTCAGCATGGTAGCATAGTGGTTAGTACTGTGGCTTCACTGCGCCAGGGTCCCAGGTTCGATTTTCTGCTGGGTCACTGTCTGTGCGGAATCTGCACGTTCTCCCCATGTCTGCGTGGGTTTCCTTCAGGTGCTCTGGTTTCCTTCCAGAGTCCAAAGATGTGCAGGTTAGGTGGATTGGGCATGCTAAATTGCCCTTAGTGTCTAAAAAAAAGTTTAGGAAATGGAAATCGCTTATTGTTACAAGTAGGCTTCAAATGAAGTTACTGTGAAAAGCCCCTAGTCACCACATTCCGGCGCCTGTTCGGGGAGGCTGGTACGGGTAGGGTGCGGGCCAGTAGGAGGGGTAGGGGTTATTGTGTTAGGGGGACAGGGTGGAAGTGAGGGCTTAGGTGGGTCGGTGAAGACTCGGTGGGCCGAATTGCCTCCTTCTGCATTGTATGTTCTATGTTCTATGTTGGATAACTCTGAGCCAAAGCTCCTCAACTTGCAAGCACTGACTGCAGATAGGATTTCCCTGGAGCACACTAACAGCGAGGAACACCCACATGTTGAAGCCATGATACATCCCCTGACCTATCTTCCTTCATGTACTTTAATTAAATGCTTATATTATTCAATTATATTATTCAACTATTTATTTCCTTTTTACATATTCTGTTAACCTTACCACCAGTTTCTCCACTATTTTAAACCTTAGGAACAGAATAGACTTGAATCACTTCCCAGATACTCAGTAAACAGCTAGTCTCTTTCCCTTCAGTAGAGTAAGAACCAATTCATGCAAGCTGAAAAAGCAAAAGCAAAGGAACACCACCTTTCCCTCCTACTCTAACTGCCCCACTCACCAAACTCCCAGGTATGCACTCGCTTCCAAGCTGCACTCGCTTCCAAGCTGCACTCACTTCTAAGCTGCACTTGTTTTGTTCCTGTAATTCTAGATTTCTAACAGCAGTTAAAAACCTGAAGCATATTTTCGACACAATATATTATTTTTTAAAACACATGGCTTCACTTATCACAAAACACATAGGCTGGGAATGTTTTGGCCCCGTCACAGGGAATTCAGCGCCATAGCCAAAAGTCCATTGACTTTTGATGGGACCGGACAATCTCAGAGATACGTTGGGCTAGAAAATCCCACCCATAGGTTTGTAGTGCCATTTGAGCGTCCCTTTAAGAAAGGTTTTGTTTGACCACGTGACTTGTAGCACGGCTTCAGTTATGCCATTTGTGGGTGGAGCTGGGCTGTGGCTGTCAGGTGACAGGGGGTTTAGTTTTCTGGGTTTCAATTTCGGTTTGGTGCTTTGGACTGCAGAAGAGAAGCTGTGCTTCCCTGTTTGTATTTTAAAGCTGTTCCAGGGTACTGACAGCACATTGGTTGTGGCAACCGGCCTTGGTAACTTTAAAGATATAATTGCTTTCTGGAAGGATGCTCTGGATGCTCAAATGGAGAAACAAGAATCGTGAAAGCAGTATACAACACCATGATACTACCATTATGGGCCAGGGCTGAGAAACTCCAAAGTGTATCTTGAAGTTCACCTGACCTATACCTCTTATGTTGAATTTGGCTATTTTTGCCAATTTGCGCCGGAGATGCCAATAAGGTTGCCCCTTTTAATATTGAATAATATTGCTTTTCAGAGTCGCCAGGTATCAGATGATACTACCACAAGGTTCGACTGGATATTGATCAAAGATCTGACAACCAGTCAGTTTGTTCAAGTTCAATAATGGTTTATTTACACACAAGATTAACTCACACATGCAACATAAAAACACTACAAGCTAAATTATACCGAATACTACAATAACCTGTACTTAATTTCAGGCACCCGGCTTTGGCAGAGGAACAAGGCCTTTGTTTGGATCTGTAGTGGCTGGGTCTAGAGAAGTAACTTTGGTTCTACTGGACTCATCCGTCTGGTAGCGATCGTTGATCATGAACTTGCTTCAGGTCGTGGTGCTGCAGTTGGCTTCAGGTATAGGCCGGGCTGAAGAGTGCCGGTGTGCCAGGGCCAAAAGAGATCGAACACATGGCAGTGTCTCTCTTTATCCGTTGGTGCTTTTGTGCGGTCCTTAACTTTGGACCCAATAATTCGGCAGGCTTCAATTACTGCCTTCGATTTGAACCAATAAAGGGGTGGGTGCATTGATGGCTGGGCGTGTCCTGAGCAGTCATTGACCTTCGCTGTTTGGGCTTCCTGGGTGAAGGGAGTGGCGCCGATGTGCCTGGAATTGTATCTGATACCTGATTACCAGTCCTTTGTTCTGGGGAAATGGGTCAGTAGAATGCAAATCGGCTCGGGGTTTCGATACTATCTGGTTCTCTGTTAGCAAATATACATTTAAGCTCTGAGTTTGCCTGAATCCTGTATTGGCCATATTTCCCTTGAGTCTTTGCAAGTAACCATGTTTCCTTTGTAAGTGGCCATCCCAGATGGCCACAAGAGCCTTCACTTCAGGTGTGATTCATCAAACTTCTTTGGCGCTTTTATCAAAACAAAGTTTATTGTAAGAATGTAGTTAACACATATAAACCACAGCAAGAATTTGTTATCAATTATAGACAAAAAGAAAACACAACAGCTACAGTAATCTATGTATATGTCTCTTAATGTCTCAGGGGCTGGTTTAGCTCACAGGGCTAATCGCTGGCTTTTAAAGCAGACCAAGCAGGCCAGCAGCACGGTTCGATTCCCGTATCAGCCTCCCCGGACAGGCGCCGGAATGTGGCGACTAGGGGCTTTTCACAGTAACTTCATTGAAGCCTACTCGTGACAATAAGCGATTTTCATTTCATTAATGAATCCCCTTTAGTAGCTGTTCCAATTCAATACAAAATCCAATAAACCAAAACTTCTTTCAAGGGCATGGCCGAGCACACTGTAATCTCACTTGAATGGGATTTCCCTGAGATTCTGATATAGCTTCTTGAATGCTATACAGGCAATGCATACTGTACATAGGGAAGGAAGGAGAGACTACAGAATGTGATTTTATAGTCATAACTGGGATGTAGAGAAAAAATCAACTTAATATGAGATAGGTCCATTCAAAAGCCTGATGGCGGCAGGGAAGATGCTGTTGCTGAGTCGGTTGGTACGTGACCTCAAACTTTCCTATCTTCTCCCTGATGGAAGAAGGTGGAAGAGAATATGTCTAGGATGAGAGGGCTCCTTAATTACGCTGGTTGCCTTTCCGAGGCAGCGGGAATTATAGATAGAGTCAATGGATGGGAGTCTGGTTTGCGTGATGGACTGGGCTACATTTACGACCTTTGTAGTTTCCTGTGGTCTTGGGCAGAGCAGGAACCATACCAAGCTGTGATACAACCAGAAAGAACGCTTTCAGTGGTGCTTCTGTAAAAGTTGGTGAGAGTCGTAGCTGACATGCCAAATTTCCTTAGTCTTCTGAGAAAGTAGAGTCGTTGATGGGCTTTATCAGCATGGGGAGACCAGGACAGGTTGTTGGTAATCTCTTTTGAGCTGGTGTGATGACCTCTTATTATATCAGGATTTTTCAAACACCGGGTCACTGGTGGGCCGCGGGTGTGTCTAGGGAGGGTCGCGGAGTGATCGGTTGGGGGGGGTTGGGGGTTTCCCGAATGTGGGAAGAAGTCCTCAACATCCGCAACCGGCTTTTAAGAATGTCGGCCGCGGGCAATCTTTGATTGGTGGGGGCAGCGATGCGAGGATGGGCTGTGTGCTGCTCACTGCCAGGCCAGCTTTGTTGGCGAGGAATACCGAGCAAACGGGGCCAGCCAATACAGCTGACACATGCCAACTCTGGAAGAAACATACAGTCATCACTTTGTGTCGCCACTCTCTGGAAACCAGGAAATAAGTCATTTTGGTGAGAATGAAGCAGGAGACGACTTGGATGTTTGGATAGTGCAATGCAGTGGAAGCAGTAAGAAATAATGTGACATTGTATGTGTGATGCACGATCAATTGCACGAAAGACTCAGATTGGCACAACTGTGGCTTTATTACAGTCAGATGCGTGGCCTCCTACTGCAGCTGGCGAAATGGCTGATCAGAAGGAGGACACGCATATTTATATGGCTCCTTGTGGGCGGAGCAAGCCGGCAGGGGCTACCGGCGAACCTGTAGTGCAGGTCCTACCTTACATCCCCTAATACAGGTGCACACAGTGGTTCACCACATTCACCCCCTGTTAAAAATGAGTCCGGCGGGGGTGGCGCGGAACTATATACAGTTTTGCAAATAATTTACAGTGAGGAGGGGAAAACAAATGTTCATTTTGATAGTCCGGTGCCCGTCAGAGGTTAAGTCGATCCGATGCTTTGACGGTTCACTGGGAGCGACGTAACGGTGGCGGCGATGTTGGTGCTGGCGGTGCTGGTGTCACCGCGTTGGTGCTGGCAGTGTTGGTGCTGGCCAGTGGTCGGATGACTCCGGGAGCGTGCCAAAATGTTCCTCATCCTCTTGTGTGGGCAGGGGAAAGAGGGATGGACCTCGTGGAGCTAATGTTGGGAGCGCCGGGGAGGGGAGGGTGGCGGGTCGGTGGGGGGGGGGGGTGAGTGGGAGTGGAACCTGAGGGAGCCAGGTCCCTGAGGGAGACAGTATCTTGGCGGCCGTCGGGGAACTCCACGTAGGCATACTGGGGGTTGGCGTGGAGCAAGTGTACCCTGTCCACCAAGGGGTCCGCCTTGTGGAGCCAGATGTGCCTACATAGAAGGAACGGTCCTGCAGCTGCGAGCCAAGTCGGGAGCGACACCCCGGATGTGGACTTCCTAGGGAAGGTAAAAACACGTTCATGGGCTGTATTGTTTGTGGCGGTGCACAGTAGTGACCGTATGGAGCATAGTGCATCAGGGAGGACCTCCTGCCAGCGAGAGGCTGGGAGGTTTCTGGACCGTAGGGCCAATTGGACGGCCCTCCATACTGTCCCGTTTTCCCTCTCTACCTGCCCATTTCCCCGGGGGTTGTAGCTGGTCATTCTGCTGGAGGCGATACCCCTGCTGAGCAGGAACTGACGCAGCTCATCACTCATGAATGAGGATCGCCTGTCACTGTGGATGTAGGCGGGGAGTCCGAACAGAGCGAAGATTGTGTTGAGGGCGTTGATGGCGGTGGCAGACGTCATATCGGGGCATGGGATGGCGAAGGGGAACCTGGAGTATTCATCGACCACACTGAGGATATAGGTGTTGCGGTCGGTGGAGGGGAGGGGCCCTTTGATATCCATTCTGAGGTGTTCAAAGGGGCGGAAGGCCTTCACCAGGCGTGCGGTCTGGACGGTAGAAGTGCGGCTTGCACTCCGCACAGATCTGGCAGTCTCTGGTGACTGCCCGTACTTCCTCGACGGAGTAGGGCAGATTGCGAGCTTTGACGAGGTGGTACAGTCGTGTGACCCCCGGGTGACAAAGGCTGTCGTGTAGGGCCCGGAGTTGGTCTACTTGTGCGCTGGCTCATGTACCTCGGGAAAGGGCGTCGGGGGGCTCGTTGAGTTTGCCGGGGCGATACAAAATCTCTAAATTATAGGTGGAGAGCTCGATTCTCCACCGCAAGGTTTTATCATTTTTGATCTTGCCCAACTGCGTGTTGTTGAACATGAAGGCTACCGACTGTTGGTCAGTGAGGAGAGTGAATCTCCTGCCGGCCAGGTAATGCCTCCAATGCCGCACAGCTTCAACGATAGCTTGGGCCTCTTTTTCGACGGATGAGTGCCGTATTTCAGAGGCATGAAGGGTGTGGGAAAAGAATGCCACAGTTCTGCCTGCCTGGTTTAGAGTGGCGGTGAGGGCGACGTCTGAAGCATCGCTTTCAATTTGAAAGGGAAGTGCCTCGTCTACTGCATGCATCCCGGCCTTGGCTATGTCTGCTCTGATCTGGGCGAAGGCGTGATGTGCCTCGGCCTCAAGGGGGAATTGAGTGGACGGTATGAGTGGGCGGGCCTTGTCCGCATAGTTTGGGACCCACTGGGCGTAGTAGGAGAAGAACCCCAGGCAGCGTTTGAGGGCCTTGTGGCAGTGGGGGAGGTGAAGCTCCATGAGGGGGCGCATGCGGTCGGGATGGGGCCACAGAAGTCCGTTTTGGACTACATAGCTGAGGATGGCTAGGCGGGTCGTGCGGAAACTTCTCCTTGTTGTACATAAGGTTGAGGAGAGTGGCGGTGCGGAGAAATTTAGCGAGGTTGGCATCATGGTCCTGCTGGCCATGGCCGCAGATGGTGACATTGTCAAGGTACGGAAACGTGGCCCGCAAACCGTATCGGTCGACCATTCAGTCCATCTCCTTTTGGAAGACCGAGACCCCGTTAGTGACGCCGAAGGGAACCCTAAGGAATTTATAGAGCCGACCGTCCTCCTCGAAGGCAGTGTATGGACGATCCAATTTATGAATGGGGAGCTGGTGGTAGGCGGATTTCAGGTCAATTGTTGAGAAGACCCGGTACTGCGCAATCTGGTTGACCATCTCAGATATGCGTGGGAGGGGGTACGCGTCGAGCTGCATGTACCGATTGATAGTCTGGCTGTAGTCCGTGACCATTCTGTGTTTTTCCCCCTTTTTTACTACAAACACTTGAGCTCTCCAGGGGCTGTTGCTGCCGCTGGACTTCGGACCTGATGAAGGTCTTGTCCTGGGTGCTGTACCGTCTACTCCTGGTGGCGACGGGCTTGCAATCCGCAGTTAGATTGGCAAAGAGGGAGTGGGTGTCAACCTTAAGGGTCGCGAGGCCGCAAACGGTGAGTGGAGGTAGGGGCTCGCCGAATTTGAGGGTGAGGCTCTGGAGGTTGCACTGAAAATCCAGGCCCAGCAACAGTGCAGCGCAGAGGTTGTGGAGGACGTAGAGGTGGAAACCACTGAATTCTACGTCCTGGACAGTGAGATTGACCACGCAGAACCCTTGGATCGGGACAGAGTGGGATCCGCAGGCCATGGAGATCCGTTGGTTGGCGGGGTGGACCGCGAGGGAGCAGCGCCTTACCGTGTCAGGGTGTATGAAGCTTTCGGTGCTCCCGGAGTCCAGCAGGCAAGAGGTCACGTGGCCGTTGATTTTCATCGCCGTTGAAGCGGTGGCCAGGTTGTGAGGAGGAGACTGGTCCAGAGTCATCGAGGCGAGCTGCGGGTGGTTGTCCGAGGTTTCAGATGTAGTGCGTCGGCGACCCAGATCTGGCGTTCCAGCCCCATGGGGAAGACAAGATGGCGGCGTCCGGAGGGTCCTGTAGGGAACAAAATGGCGGTGCCCATGGAGCGCACGTTGCAGGGGCAGGGCAAGATGGGCCTATGGGCCGCACGTGGAGTGAGGGGGTGATGGCGGCGCCCACTGACCGCACCTGGCCCTGGGAGAAGAAGATGGCGTCGCCCACTGGCCGCACGTGGGCCTGGGGGGAGAAGATGGCAGCGTCCACTGGTTGCACGTGGCCCCGGGAGGAGAAGATGGCGGTGCCCATTGTGCGTTCGGCAGGGGAGGGGGCGATTGCAGGCGCGCTAGCGGCGACTGCGTGGACCTGGCACACAGCTGCAAAGTGGCCGTTTTTACTGCAGGACTTGCAAGTGGCGGCGCGGGCCAGGCAGCGTTGGCGGGGGTGCTTCTGCTGACCGCAGAAGTAGCAGCGGGGGCTACCGGCGAACCTGTAGTGCAAGTCCTACCTTACATCCCCTAATACAGGTGCACACAGTGGTTCACCACAATGTGTTTGAAAAGTTACTTCATCTCGTCTAAAGTTACTGTTTGTGAAGTAAGTTCAAGATTGTACTCATTTCTATACATATTTAAATTTCTAATGGGAACAAATTTAACACAAAGCTTGTGCCTAAATGTAAGTGTGCATATGTTTAACTGAAATAGTTTCAATTTTCAGCAGTAAAAAGTCATAAACTTGGGAAAATCAGGGATTGGAAATAAAGTTTCAAAGTAAAAAAAAGCGGCCAGCCTTTAAATATGAACAATGGAGACTTGCTGCCAGAGGCAGAGAAGGTCACACAACCAGTACTTACACAGACGCCATGCGCCCTGTACGTCCATGCTTTTGACGTGGATTCAAGGAGGGGAAATTCCTGAATTATGTAGCTGCCAGCAAGCAAGCATCAGGACTGTATAAAGGCCTAAAAATGGATTATTTTGGAATAAGGAAGAGGAAGACAGAGATGCAAACAGACCAGGATCTCACACCGAAATCTGCTGGCCCGAACTTCTTAGGCAGTCCATGGCAGGACAAAACAGCGCTGGTCTGAGCTTTCCCCAGAGTTCCACGGCCTCTGGTGAACAAGGAATGAAGAAGAAACTGGAATTGTGAGCAGTAGAAAGATGATTTATTGAGGTATGGCTTTAATGTGCCAATGCAAATCAGGATGCAAAAACCATGGGCTGGATTCTCCGCACCCTGATGCTGAGTGGGTACTGGGAAAAAAGGTTTGATGAACACTGTATTACATAGCACTAAACAGTTTGGCATAATTAATATTTACAGCCCCTTTGACTCATTCTCTGCTATAAATTGAACATCAACAAAAGTATTTCCCAAAAGCTTCAGTGCCAAACAATCCACCCCGACCCCGCAAGAGTGTTAATGTTTCATACATCTGTTGCTGGTTTTCGCTATTTTCGTGTGAACATAATGCACTCTCTTGTGACTCTTCATACAACAAATTGTATGAACCTGTGTGTGTAGGGGTGGGGGGGTGTGGTGGGGGGGGGGGGGGTGTGGGGGGGGGCTCTGTGGAGGGGGCGGATACGCCGGAGGAGGCCCCGTGTGTACCGGCTCCGTTCGTCGTACCAGGACCTCACGGACCGGGAATGCAGGAGGAGACTCCGGATGAGCCGGGAAACCGTGGCACACATCTGCCACCTGCTGGCACACCTGGCACGGTGTGGCACTGGGGGAGGAAACCCTCTCGCCGTGTCCGTCAAGGTTACGGTGGCCCTGAACTTTTATCATTTCAGGCGCCGAGTGGGGAATTGTCCGGCATCTCACAGACATCGGTGAACTGGTGCATCCGGGCAGTGACAGACGCCCTTTATGCCATTGTGGACCGCTACATCTGGTTCCCTGTGTACTGGGAGAGCCAGGATTCCCTGGCCGTGGGCTTCTCTGCCGTGCCCGGTTTTCCTATGGTCCAAGGCGCAATCGATGGGATGCACGTCGCTGTGTGGCCACCTGCAGATAACAAGACCGTGTTCACCAATAGCAAGGGGATCTATTCCATGAACATCCAGGTGGTCTACGACCACCGCATTATTATCCTGCACGTCTGCGCCCAATACCCAGGAAGTGTTCATGACTCATACGTGTTGTCGTGGTCTTACATCCCCGGCATGTTCGAGTGATGCCACCCCAGGCTGAGGGGCTGATTGCTGGGCGACAGGGGTTACCCGTTGCGGTCGTGGCTGATGAAGCCTATACAGAGGCCACAGAGTGACGCGGAGAACAGCTACAATGATGCCCCTGCAGCGACCAGGGGTGTGATAGAGAGGTGCTTTGGGCTGCTAAAAATGCGTTTCAGGTGCCTGGACCTCTCTGGGGGGGGCCTCCAGTACCCACCAGATAGGGTTGGCCACATCATTGTGATGTGCTGCAGGCAGAGGAGGGGGGAGTGGAGAAGCAGCAGGAAGAGGCGCAGTCCTCCGCAGATGAGGGGGATGGGGGCAATGGTCAGGGCAGACGGGCTGGACATGGGCGGGTGGCTGCCCACCTTTACTGGCTGGGCCAGTGGGCATCCTGGGGCGAACTGGTGTATCCTGCGGGTGGTCGGCATCCGCGGGGATGGGTGCCTCAATGTTTGGCCCTGCAATACACAGTACAGCATACATGGTTAGACACGCGGGCAGTGATCAGGGGATATGGGGATATGGGGGAGGGAGGATATGGGGGGGGTGATATGGGAGATATGGGGGAGGGGGGATATGGGGGAGGGAGGATATGAGGGAGGAGGACATGGGGAGGGGAGATATGGGGGACATGGGGATATGGGGGAGGGGGGATATGGGGATGGGGATATGGGGGAGGGGGATATGGGGAGGGGGATATGGGGAGGGGGATATACGGGGAGGGGGATATGGGGGAGGGGGATATGGGGGAGAGGGAATATGGGGGAGAGGGGATATGGGGGATATGGGGAGGGGGATATGGGGGAGGGGGCATATGGTGGAGGGGGGATATGGGGAGGGGGGATATGGGGATGGGGAATATGGGGAGGGGGATATGGGGAGGGCGGATATGGAGGAGGGGGGATATGGGGGAGGGGATTATGGGGGATATGGAGAGAGGGATATGGGGGAGGGGGGATATGGGGAGGGGTGATATGGGGAGGGGATATGCTGGAGGGGGTTATGGGAGAGGGGGGATTTGAGGGAGGGGGGGATATGGGGGATAAGGGGAGGGGGATACGGGGGAATGAGGACGGGCCATGGGTGGCTCACTTGCTGGCGGGCCCCCGACCTCTGCATTGGCAACCTCCCAGTCCTCAGGTCTGCCTGCCAGTTCCAGGGCCTTTCCTCATGAACGGTGAGTGGTCTCTCATAAGCTGGGCCCCCTCCAGCCCTCTGACGCTCCCTGTTGTTGTGTGCGCGCTTCTTCTGTGGGGGGCGGGCGGGTGGGTGGCAGGGGTAAAGGGCAACAATGTTAGACAGGTATATGAATGCTCGCCAACGGTTGCACGTATATTGGCAGAGGTGCGCAGCACATTAGGGTTAGAGTTGGGTTAGCATTAGGATTGGTTGCAACTGGGGGTGAGTCGCACATTGGGGAGGGGGGGGGGTACTCACCCTGGCTGCCTTGACGAGGTCGTTCACCTTCTTGAGGCACTGGGTGCCTGTCTTTGGTGTCACAGCCACAGCGCTTATGGCCTCTGCCACCTCCCTCCACAGGTGCCGGCTGAGGCGTGGGGCGACCCTGTGGCCATGTCCAGGGGGCAGGGCCTCCCTCCTCTCCTGTACTGCATCCAGGAATGTCTCGATGTCGCGCTCCTGGAACCTCGGGGCTGCGCGGCGGGCATCCATCTTAGTGGGTCTTTGGGGGGGGCGCTCTTTTGTGCTGTGACGCCACGTGGCGTCAGTGATGCGGCGCGTCCACGGTGGGTGACACCGTCGCGGATGGCGCCACGCCACTGCTAGCCCATTCCGGCCCAGAGACTTTGCGCCATTTGGGGGGCCTTACTCCGGAGTGATCCGCGCCGTTTTTGGCGCTGGGTCCCGGCCATCGCGCCGGTTTAGGGAGAATCCAGCCCCTGGTCACCAAAATAAAAGTGGATTTGCAATGCTGGGATAGTTTGCCTCTTTCCTTAGCTGGCAGAATTCAATCCATAAAAATGAAAATTCTGCCCAGATTCTTGGTTCATAGAATTCCTACAGTGCAGGAGGAGGCCATTCAGCCCAATGAGTCTGCACTGACCCTCTGAAAAAGTACTCTACTTGGGGCCAATTACCGGCCTATCTTTGTAATCCCACCTAACCTTTGGACACTAAGGTGCAATTTAACATGGTAAATCCACTTAACCTGTACACCTTTGGACTGTGGAAGGAAACCCGGCATAAACCCATGCAGACACGGCGAGAATGTGCAAACTCCACACAGAGAGATACCCGAGGTCGGAATCGAGCCAAGAGCCTGGCGTTTTGAGGCATAACTGCTAACCACTGTTTCTTTTCCAATATCTCATATCTTCTCTCTGAATTAATTTTTGTTATGGTGACAAGCTGATATCAACATTATCTGGGCACCCAGGACTCCTGGGGTCTGTTGAGAGGTACTTTAAAGAGCGAGATGGGTTGGTGGGGTCTGGTCTTCTTAATGATTGGCGGGCAATATTCAACGATTTTAACTTGGTGTCACTATCAAAGTTTAAACTGGTTTCTTATGGAAGCTCTCTCCTGCTGCTCATCCTCCCTTCCTGCCTTAATTTGTGCCCTTCTGGCCCTTTTCCCCTCTAAGTCCACGTCAAACTCCATGGTGATTTTGTACTTTCAAATATGAAAACAGTTTGTCAGCATTTTAAACTTTTCAATCCTTTGTTAATAGGTCCTATTGGTAATAATCACTTATTTTTCCCCTCCAGGCTGGACTCGATGTTTACCTTGTGGTGTTGCTCACTCCCACGTTCCATCCTTTCTGTCAACTACCTCCAAATACATTGTTGGAAGGGATTTTGTCATCGCTGCAAAGTAGCAATGGTTCTATTTGAAGGTTGCATCATCTCATTATATCCTCTGGACCCTCCCATCTCCATAAGGTAACAAATTATTGTGAAGTGGAGCTTGGGCTCGGTCTTACTGATGTTTAATGGGAAGAGGCCCCTTTTTAGGGTCACCTCTACATCCTCCTGTGCCGAGTTAAGCCTAATTCAGTTTAGATTTCTTCACAGAATTAGCAAGCTTTTCTCCAACATAAGCAACAAATGAGACAGGTGCCCACCCATGCACCTCTCCAGATCATACCCACATGTTCTGGTCGTGCCCAAAACGGATTGATTTTTGATTATCCTTCTTTGATGCTCTTTCCAAAGTTTGTAATATTGACCTGCAGCCTTGTCCTTTGATAACCATATTGGGAGTCACATCTGGACTGGTCAGTTTCACTAAGATTGAGGCAGTCATCATTGCAGTAGCTTCATTAATAACCTGTAGGTGGATTTTATTAACCTGGAAGTGCCCAACCCACCCAATGTTTCATCCTGATTGGAAGACTCAATGTCTTTTTCTGTATTTGGAGAGAATTAAGTATGCCATAAAAGGATCCACTGAGAATTTTGTTTGTAGATGGTATCCAATTGTCTTTTTCTTCAAAGTGTTGTTATTTCAGGGCTGTTTTAGCACAGGGCTAAATCGCTGGCTTTGAGAGCAGACCAAGCAGGCCAGCAGCACGGTTCGATTCCCGTAATAGCCTCCCCAAACAGGCGCCGGAATGTGGCGACTAGGGGCTTTTCACAGTAACTTCATTTGAAACCTACTCGTGACAATAAGCGATTTTCATTTTATTTCATTTCATTGTTGTTTTTCAACCATCTGATCAAAAGTCTTTTCTGATAATTGCACTTCAACTTCATCTTCACTCTTTGATTTCTGCTCTTGTCTTAACCTGTGACTTTGCGACCAGGTAACTACATAATCCGGAAAAATCCCAGGATATTCGTCCTTCAACCCTTCAGTTGTCTGATTTTCCATTGGCTTATCAACCACAGTAGGCATCACTCCCACCTACGAACCAGCTTATCATTATGCAAGATAAACTGTATTCCTGGACAAGATTGTTTCTCTATTACTCCTACTACCAGTTCACCACTCTTCACTGGACTTTCCAACCTTACCTTATATAATGGAACGCTACTCCTCTCACCCTGAATTCTACATATCACCACCTTTTCTGGCAACATTCTTCGCAAACTACATAATTCCTCATCTCTTACCATTAAAGATTGACTAGCCCCTGTATCTCTTAAAATTGTGACTGCTTTACCTGCTCCTCCTGAAACACATGAGTAAACTTTACCCACAAAAGTAAATTATTTAAAGACATCTGGCACCTTCTAAACAATTACTTCTTGAACAGGCTGCACAATTGTTTACACCTCCTTCGCCTCCCTTGGGCTTTCCTTTACCACTCCAACAAATCCCACTGTCTTATCCTGTTTTACCACATCAGCCTTCCCAGTGCTTTTCTTCAACCACCAACACTGACTTTTCATGGCCTAGTTTATGACAGTGAAAACATTTGAAACTTTTCAACTCTTTTCCACCCTCCTGGATTTCTTTTTAAATCTGAGGTACACTCTCTTTATTGTCTCCCATCAGATCACCTTTACCTTTACCACTTGAGTATTTCTCATGTCCCCAGTTTCTATCCCTCACAGGCTGAAACTGATGTCAGAAACCAAGCTTTGATTGATGAACTAATTCATACTCATCTGCCATTTCTGCTGCTAATCTCACAGTTTTAACCCGCTGTTCTTCCACATGAGTTCTCACTACATCAGGAATTGAATTTTTAAACTCCTCCAAAAGTATAATTTCTCTGAGAGCTTCATACATTTGATCTATTTTCAAAGCCCTTATCCACCTATCAAAATTACTCTGTTTGAGCCTTTCAAACGTCATGTATGTTTGACCAAATTATTTCCTTAAATTTCTAAACCTTTGTCTGTAAGCTTCAGACACTAGCTCATATGCACTTAAGATGGATTTCTTCACTTCCTCATACGTTCCAGAGACCTCCTCCGGTCGTGATGCAGCACTTCACAAGCTCTACCTACCAGCTTTGTTTGAATCAGTAACACCCATTGTCCTGTGGACATTTCATTTGTTTAGCTACCTTCTCAAATGAAATGAAAAAGGCTTCCACTCCTTCTCGTCAAACTTTGGCAAATGCTTGGGCATATTTAAATAGATTCCCACCAAGCCTTCGACTATGACGCTCCTTATCACTATCCTCATCACCAACATCCAACTGTACGTTTCCCTTTATGTCTGCCAATTTTAATTGACTTTCATATTTCATGGCCATCTTCTGAAGTTCAAACTCCCTCTCTTTATCTTTTTCCCTGATCTGTATCTCCCGTTCTTTATCTTTTTGTTCTGCTAGGGCTATTCTTTCTTTTCTCCTTTCTTCTCTCTCCTTTTCTTTTTCCTCTCTCTCTCTTTCTTTCGTATGCATCCGCTTTCATTCTTTCTCATGTTCTATTTGTTTGATTTGCAACTGAATTTTTGCCATTTCCAATGAGTCAGACTCTATCTCAGGCAACTTTAAATGCTTAACCACCACCATAATTACCTCATCTTTTCGCATTTTGTCAGGTCATGTTAATTGCAATGTTTTTGGCAAGTCTGCTTTTCGTCTCTGTCGATAAGGTACTGCGTGCGACATTTTCCACCCCCAAAAACTTCTGAGCCTCTGAAAGAGCCATTGTTCACAACACTCTCCCCACTTAAACTAAAATACCACACCTGAAAAGCAACAATCCTTCACTGTCTTTAAGTTCACAAAAGCCAATCCAATAGATAGACTTTTATCCCGGACGAGCGCCCAATGGTTATGGGAGCAGCGTTTTCAGAACCCCAAAATGTATCATGGAGTTCAACAACCTCTCCCTTTAATGTATTGTTGCTTTTGAAGCACACGGCTTGGTCTCCAGGTGTGGTATTACAATTATGGACACGTGGGTTTTTAAACAAAAAACAATGTTTATTCCATGAATTCAACTTAACCTTTTTAAATAAACACTGGATACCTTAACACCCCTTACTTCAAAGATAACCCCGAAAATCATACAACACTAAATAATCCCTCAAAATGTTCCCTCAAACCTCCAAAAGACTTAACACCTTTAAACAGAAACCCATCAGGTGAAATACATTACTATTATGTGTTGAAATTACCCAAATGATTCAGAGATAGTCTTTCATGGCAGAGATCACAGCAGAATCCAACTCACTGCAAACACAGACACACTGAAGGTCTTTTTGTTCATGCAACTCTCAGCAAACTAGCCAGGCAATTTTCAGCTGCTCTCTTAAACTGAAACTAAAAGCAGAAGTGAGCTCAACTCAGCTACCCGCACCCTCTGACATCACTTCAGCAATATGAGCTGTTCCATATCTTAAAGGTACATTGCTGAAACATTCATTTCTTAAAGGTATTCGCACATTACATTGTTTAATATATGTGCCCCAAACTGGGATGATGTCGCGTTTGTCAGAAGAGTGCTGGGGAAGATCCTGGACCTCGACTGGCACCGGTTCATTATGGGGTGGGGGGGAGGGGGGGGGGGGGGGGGGGGGGCGTCATGGGTGGTTTGGGAACTATTGCAGGCGGTTATCAGAGGGGAATTTATTTTGATTTGGGCCCACAGGGGGAAGACTGAACGGGTGGGGTTGGACAGGCTGGTATGTGAAATCTTACAGGTGGCCATTAGATAAGCAGAGTCTATGAATGAGGAGCTCCTGAGGGAGCGTCAGAGACTTCAATTGGAATTTGGACTCCTCTCCACAGGTAAGGCAGAGGGGCAGCTGAGGAGAGTGAAAGGGGCAATATACGAATATGGGGAGAAAGCCAGTAGGATGTTAGCACATCAACTGAGAAAGCAGGAGGCAGCGAGAGAAATTAAGAAAGTAAAGGATATGAGAGGGAAGGTAGTGGTGGACACGGGGCGATAAATGATGTGTTTCGCGAATTCTATAGTAGACTCTATGAATCGGAACCCCCAGTCGGGAAAGAGGGTTTGAAGCAATTTTTCGAGAGGCTAGAGTTCCAGAAGGTAGATGAGGACCTGGTGGAATGCCTGGGGGGCCCAAATGGGCTCGGGAGGTGATAGATGGATTGGGGGCGATGCAATCGGGTAAGGCCCCGGGACCTGATGGATACCCAGTGGAGTTTATAAAAAGTTTTCTGGGTTACTGGGGCCGCTCCTGGTTAAGGCATTTAACGAGGTGGGAGTGCTTCCCCCAATGCTATCATAGGCATTGATCACTCTCATCTTGAAGCGAAACAAGCTGTCGATCGTACAGGCCGATCTTGGACACATGTATAGAGGCTTGTGTCCCGGAGGCAATTGGGGAGGACCAGACGGGGCAGACACCTGATGTCCAACATTAGGCAGCTCCTGAATGTTATAATGATGCCAGTGGAGGGGCACAAGGTTGGGGTGGTAGTAGCTATGGATGCAGAGAAGACCGGGTGGAGTGAAAGTACCTGTGGGATATTTTCGGCAGCTTTGGGTTTGGGCAGGGATTTGTGGATTGGGTCCAGTTGTTATACCAGGCTCCAGTGGCGAATGTAAGAACCAACCGGGTCCGGTCAGAATATTTTAGCCTCTGTAGGGGACAAGACAGGGGTGCCTGTTCTCCCCACTGTTTTGTTACCTGTGTGGTAGGTAACATGTGCTACTCAAAATTACATTTATCACGCGTCGTGTATTATTGATGGTGTATCAATTTAATACACTAAACAGCAAGCCTCCTGCCTCTGGGCCCGAACTCTGTGGTAATCCATGTTATTGTATTATATGCATTGTACTGCATCATACATGCCTGGGATTGTCCAGGCTGGCTTCGCTGTGGCTCCTCCCTCGGGCTTCTGTATAAAAGTGGCAAGTCTCCACCTCCGGACCCAGTTCAGGTCCAGAGGCAGGAGGCTTGCTGTTTTGTGTATTAAAGCCTCAGTTACGTTTATCACTCGTTGTGTATTATTGATGGTGTATCAATTTAACACATTAAACTTCTAATGATGGACTCTTCGCTCAAGATGAACTCCTCACTCAAGCCTGATCGCTTAGAACTGGACCCACAAGCAGCCGATGCTACAGAGGCGTTTGAACACTGGCTAAGCTGCTTCGAGGCGTACCTCGCGTTCTTCAATGAAGACTTCACAGACCTCCAGAAGAAGCAGGTCCTCCACGCACGGGTGAGCCCAAGAGTTTTTAACCTCATCAGGGACGCCCCCTCGTACGCGGAGGCAGTAACGCTGCTAAAAGGACATTACGTGAAATCCGTCAACCATGTATATGCTGGGCACCTTCTCGCCATGAGATGGCAATGCCCCGGGGAATCACTCGCAGAATTCCTGCATGCCTTGCACATCCTCCATTGGAACTGTGACTGCCGGGCGATAGCGGCTACCCAGCACGCAGAGCTGCTGATCAGGGACGCCTATGTTGCAGGCATGCACTCTAACTATATCCACCAGCGATTATTAGAAGGGGGGACACTCAGCCTCTCAGAGACAGTACAACTCTACAACTCACTGGAGGTCGCCTCTCAGAACATGGGGGCCCACAACTCCGACCGCGCCGTTCCCTCGTGGGCCTCGTGGGTGCAGCCTTCAACCAACCAGGGTACGACGCAAGCCTGTGCCGCGCAGTGGCCCGCCAACCCCGAAGGCCCGAAGTGCTACTTCTGCGGCCAGAATAATCACCCCCGACAACGCTGCCTGGCACGGAACGCAACTTGTAACGGCTGTGGGAAGAAGGGCCACTTTGCAAAAGCCTGCCAGGCCCGACCTCCCCTTACATTTTCTAGGCCCAGCAGCGCTGCCTGCTGCCTGTCGGGGCCACAGCTGCCGTGCCACCCATCATGTGCGACCCGTGGGCGCCGCCATCTTTAATTTCGGCTGACACGTGTGACCCACAGGGGCTGCCATCCTAGACGCCATCTTGCACCTCACCTGCCTCGTGCGACTCATGGGAGCCGCCACCTTGGGACTGTTCCGCAGCCTCCCGGGAGCCCTGCTCACCCGGCCGTATGCTGGCCACCGCTACCTCTGACCGGCCCACTGACCGCCTTCCGACACTTGCCTCCATCACACTCAACCAGTTCCAGCAGCACCACCTCGCGAAGTCCATGATGACCATCCGGATCAACGGGCACTAGACGGCCTGCCTTTTCGACTCTGGGAGCATAGACAGCTTCATACACCCAGAGACAGTAAGGCGCTGCTCCCTCCCCAGCCTACCCGCAACCCAGAAAATCTCCCTGGCTTCCGGATCCCACGCAGTAGAAATCCGGGGGTACTATGTCGCCACCCGCACTATGCAAGACGTAGAGTACACCAACGTTAGTCTCTAGTCCTTCCCCATCTCTGCACTGCCCTATTACTGGGGCTCGACTTCCAGTGCCATCTCCAGAGTCTTACATTAAAGTTCAACGGACCCCTACCACCCCCCCCCCCCCCCCCCCCCCCCCACCCTCACCGTCTGCAACCTCGCGACCCTTAAGGTCGCCCCACCCTCCCTCTTCGCAAACCTCACCCTGGACTGTAAGCCCATCGCTGCCAGAAGCAGACGCTACAGTGCCCAGGACAGGGCCTTCATCAGGTCGGAGGTCCAGCGACTCCTACGAGAGGGCATCATTGAGGCTAGTACCAGCCCCTGGAGAGCCCAAGTGGTGGTCGTCAAGACTGGGGAGAAGTACTGGATGGTGATCGATTATAGCCAGACCATCAACCAGTATATGCAGCTCAACACGTACCCCTCCCCCGCATATCTGACATGGTCAATCAGATTGCACAGTATCGATTCTTCTCTATAGTCGATTTGAAGTCTGCGTACAACCAGCTCCCTATCCACTCGGAGGACCGCCAATACACTTCCTTTGAGGTAAATGGCCGCCTCTATCACTTCCTCAGGGTTCCCTTCGGCGTCACTAACGGGGTCTCGGTCTGCGAAAAGGAAATGGACCGAATGGTTGACCAGTACAGGCTGCGGGCCACATTCCTGTACCTAGACAACATCACCATCTGCGGCCGTGACCAACAGGACCATGATGAGAACCTCTGGCGCTTCCTTCACACCACAAAACTCCTGAACTTAACTTATAATGGAGAGAAATGCGTCTTTCGCACAATCTGCCTGGCCATCCTTGGCTACGTCATGGAACACGGAGTCCTCGGGCCCAACCCTGACCGCATGCGCCCCCTCCTGGAACTCCCCCTCCCCCACTGCCCCAAGGCCCTGAAGAGATGCCTGGGGTTCTTCTCTTATTATGCATAGTCGGTCCCCAACTATGCGGACAAGCCCCGTCCACTGATCAAATCCACCACTTTTCCCCTGACGGCTGAGGCCCGACTGGCCTCTAATCGCATCAAAGCAGACATTGCCAAAGCCGCGATGCATGCTGTGGACGATTGCATCCCATTCCAAGTGGAGAGCGATGCGTCGGACTTTGCTCTGGCTGCTGCACTCAACCAGGCGGGCAGGCCCGTGCCTTTCTTCTCCCGTACCCTCCATGCCTCCGGAGACTATCACCATCACCCCCCATCCTACACCGTCTTCCCCCACCCCTGCCCACCTCCCTCACGAACTGACACCTGCAGGCCTGCTGGCGACAAGCACCACCACCTCCAACCGTACACCGCCCCCTTCGCTGACTCAACATCTGGGGGAAGAAGTAGATGACACCACGCTCCCGGACGCGCAGGCCTCGACGCCCACACCACAGCCAGTACTGAGGCGATCACAGCGGAAGGTCAAGGCCCCCGACAGACTTGACCTTTAAGACCACTTCACTCCCACTGGACTCTTTTTTGAACAGGGGGTGAATGTGGTAAACCACGTTATTGTATTATATGCATTGTACTGCATCATACATGCCTGGGCTTGTCCAGGCTGGCTCTGCCTGTGGCTCCTCCCTCGGCTTCTGTATAAAAGTGACAAGTCTCCACCTCCGGACCCAGTTCGGGTCCAGAGGCAGGAGGCTTGCTGTTTAGTGTATTAAAGCCTCAGTTACATTTATCCCTCGTCGTGTATTATTGGTATATCAATGAGGTCTTCTGAACCTTGGTGAAGAAGACTCGAACTTGTCCAGTAGTAACAAACGTTTATTGAGTAACTATAACAATAATTGCATAAGTTCTTTACTTTAACTTTGATGCTTGTGATAAAGTTAACAAGATCTAACTACGGTAACTATACGTAACTCCACTAGCCATCTGAACTAGTCAGCTACTGCCCTGGTCACAGTGCATCCGAGAGAAAGAGAGACCCAATGTGGTTGCCTTTTATACTCCTGTTGGCCTGGCCCTCCATTGATCATGTGGTGCTACTGATTACACATTAACTCCTTGTGTACATACACATATAGAGATCAGTACGTCCCCCTTTTTTCCATGTTACATATTTTCTGTATGTTGTAAAGAAAATTGAAGAAACATAATGGATTACATAAAATCAGTGAGTTAGTCCGTCAAATGTTAATACGCTTAGCCTCCTAGGTTTTTTCGCTTGCGTGAAATAGGTAGACAAATGATGTTATGTCCAAGTTGTGATAATCTTGATGATTATACAAAGCCAATGAATATTTATGAGTCCAATCTTAATAAAAAAATAAAAAGTTGTGAGTCCATACTTTATGAGTTTGTTCGGTCGAGTTGCTTTCTTCTTCTGTTGTTGAAGTGGTGATGTTGATGTTGTTATTTCTTTGTGAACGTCATCAGTGGTCCTGTGTTTAAGTAACCAAGAAGTCACGAATGAGGTATTTGAATGGTCAAATCACTTTGTTGTCTGATTTATGCTTTTTTTTCTGTGCTTGCGGTAACGATTCTATGTTGCATCTTTGTTGTCTGACCTGGACTTTTTTTTGTGCTTGCAGTATTGATCTTGTGTGTCATTTGCCTTGAAAGCTGGCATGCTTGCTCGTTCTGGAACAGATGTGAATTTGTGAGATTCTTTGTCATGCCTTGGCATGTTTGTAATCTTGCCATTGTTTTGCAGTGTGCTGTGGCATTGTAATTCGTGTGCAGAGTTGTACCATGTTGTACAGGTCATTGTTTCATTGTTGTTGTTTTTGTTGTTTCTGTGTTTGTTGGTTTCGTTGTAGTTCTTGTTGTTGTCGTTCTTGTTGTTTTTGTCGTGCTTGTTGTTTCTGTTTCTGTTGTTTTCACTGTTGCTCTTGTTGTCTTCTTGTCGTGCTTGTTGTTTCTGTTTTCATTGTTTTTGTCTCTGTTCTTGTCGTTTTTCTTGTCGTGCTTGTTGTTTCTGTTATGCTTCTTGTTGTCTTTGTTGTTCTTGTTGCGCTGCATGTTGTTTTTGTTGTTGCTGTCGTTGTTCTTGTTTCTGCTGTGCATCTTGCGGTGTTTTTTCTTCTTCTTGCACTCAATGAGTGTTCCATGTGGATGATTTGAGTCATTGTCACAGTTATAGGTGTCAGTGTCCGTTGTGATATCTGTTACCTTGAGCATTTCTTCTTGAGAATTGTGAGAATAATCTGATGTTGCACTGATGTTGGTGACATCAATCATTTGTGGTGGATTTTATTCCTCTTCTTTGCTTCCTTGGTACTCCTATTCTAGAGTTATTTCTGGTTCATTTGAATCACCTTTGGTTTCTTGGTGCTCCTCTTCTGGAGTCAAAATCTTCATGAATTAATTCTCCTGTGGGTCTCGGTGCTCCTCTTCTGGAGTCAAAATCTTCAAGATTTCTATTGGCGTGGTTTCTCTGGCCTCTTGGTGCTCCTCTTCTGGAGTCAACAACTTCAAGGTTTCAATTGACGTGGTCTCTCTGGACTCATGGTGCTCCTCTTCTGGAGTCAAAATCTTCAAGATTTCAATTGATGTTGTCTCTCGACTCATGAGTAGTCCTCCTCTGATTGTTGAGTGCTTCTGTGCACACGAGCTGAGATCTGTCAGTCTCGCTATGATCCTGCACATCCTGTGTGGGAATTGTGATTTCTTTGTCACTTGTCTCACATACAGTGGGTAGACATTCAGTGTCTTCTTGTTGGTTAAATGAGCTGGGTAGGCTTTCCTAGTCTTCTTCTGGTGGCTCAAATAAGCCTGGTAGACTGTCTTCTTGTTGGTTAAAGAGCTGGATTCTGGTGGTTCAAATAAGATGTGTAGACTGTCATAGTCTTTCTGTTGTTCATGTGAGCTTGGTAGACTTTCATAGTGTTGTTCATGCATGGCGTTCGCTGTGGAGTGTTTGCTTGCATCCATTTCATCGAGCTGTCTTGTGTTGCTCTCTTTGTGGAGGCTTGTGTCGCTCTCTCTGCTGAGTCTTTAATTGTTCTCTCTGTGGAGTCTTTCATCGCTCTCTCTGTGGAATCTGTCATCGCTCTCTCTCTCTCTCTCTCCCTCTCTCGAGTCCTTCATCGCTCTCTCTGAGGTGTCTTTCCTCGCTCTCTCTGCGGAGTCCTTTGTTGCCTTTTTTACCTACTGTAAATATGGCAATCAATGAGGTTGCTCTTCTTTCTTTTGATATTGATATTATATTGCTCAGAGTTGCCAGGTATCAAATGATACCACCACAAGGTTCCACCGGATATCGATCAAAGAGCCAAACACCAGTTAGTTAGTTCAAGATCAATGATACTTTATTTACACACAAGTTTATCATGCATCATAAACACTATGAGTTAAACTACACCTATCAACTATGACAACCTGTACTTAACTTCAGGCACAGCTGAGGTCAGAGGAACAGTGTCCATTGCTCAAATCTGGATCGACTGGCTCTGGAGAAGTAACTGCTGTTTAGCTGGGCACATCCAACTGGTAGCGGGCATTGAACTTGAACCTGCTTTTGGTGGTGCTGCACTTGGAGGTGGACGTTGCCGGAGCGCCAGGTCCAAAAGAGATCGAACACATGGCGGTCTCTCTCTTTATCGTTGGGGTGTTTCGTGCTGTTTTGGGTGGTCCTTTGGTTTCGACCCCACAAATTGGGTAATTCTTGTCCGATTTGAGCCAACAAAGGGGCGGGTGCCTTGATGGCTGGGCATGTCTTAAGCGATCATTGACCCTGTTGTTTATGCTCCTGAGTAAAGGGAGTGCTGCCGAAATGTCTGGGATTGTATTGGTTACTCAAGTATCAGTCTTTTGTCTTACGGAGATGCGCCATCAAAATGCTAATCGGTTGGAGGTTACGATGCTGTCTGGATTCTTTGCTCACAAATATACATTCAGGCTCTGAGCCTGCCTGAACCTTGCATTGTCCATTTTTCCCGTTATGCTTTGCTACCGTCCATGTTTCTTGTTCTAAGTGGCCAGCCCAGATGGCTGCACCTTCATCGCTCTCTCTGTGGAGTCTTTCTTCGCGCTCTCTGTGGAGTCAGTCATTGCTCTCTCTGTAGAGTTAATCTGTGCTCTCTGTGTGGCGTCGTCTTCTTTTTGGGTATTGCTGTCATCCAATGTATCGCCGATCTGCCAAGGAATCATGGTATAAGAGTCGTGTTGAGATTTGAAACCGTGTTGCTGATGCTGTGATCAGCATATCCGAATAAATCAGCCATTTCTGAGTAGTATTGTGTGTATTGTTCGGTAGACTAATTGCCTCTTTTTGTTTCGGAGTTATCGTTCTATTCATGTTCAATGAACAAATCACCTTCTTGGGTTTTGGATTTGTCATTGTGCTCTTCACTTTGGGTGGTGCAGACTACTTGTTCCAGGGTGTTGTGAAAGTTATTTTCAACTGCTGGTGTAGGTTCGGGCATTGTTCTGTCTTTTGAGGTGAGAAAATTGGGTTTTGCAGCGTTACATTACTTTTTGTTCATTTCCATACATTTCCCTTTTAAGTTGGTGTGGTCTGGGTCCTCTGACATCATGACGCTTGTGACATCATGCATAGGAATCGATTGAGCATGCGCAATTCGAGTTTCCTTTACTATGCGCTCTTTTCCCAACTGCGCATGCGCGGCTTCTCGATTGTATTTTGCCGTTTCCCTTCTTTCTGAGAAATGCGCGTGTGCATACTGGCCGGAACGCTCTCGCTCAAGATGGTTGCCAATCAAAAAGTGCTGTCGCATCGAGTGAGATCCTGCCTCTGCCTCGTGGTGAGTGTTTGCGCCATTTTTTCCAATTTTGTTGTCTAGATACTGATTCTGTGTTTGTAAAGACTCAAAGTATTGATTTTGTTTTTGTTCATAAGCAAGGCATTTTTGTATAGCAGTTTCTAGAGTTAGGTACCTATCTTATGCAAGTTCTTCTTTCAAATTTTTGTCAGATAGTTCATAAATTAATTGATCCATTCTCATAATGACTCTGAAATCAGCATAATCACAGCCTTGTGGTATTAACTTGAGATTTATAATAAAATAAGTGATGGGCCCTCCGTTTCTCTGGCATTTATGACAAGAGTTAAATCTTTCCAGCATCTCACCAGACTGATTCTTACATTGTTCATCAGATTTTTAAAGTATTACTTCTAATTTGGTGTTGTCTTCACCTTCGAAGTAATTAAAGCAATTATAGATTTCGCTAGCTTCATGCCCTCCTATTGAGAGTAGTAGTGTTATTTTTGTTGCGTCAGAGACCGTTCTTAAATCATTAGCTGCGATAAATATTTGGAATATCTGTTCAAATCTTTTCCAGTCATAACTTAAATTACCGGTTGTTTCCAGCTGCCCTAGAGGTCCAATGAGTCCCATTGTTAGTTCTCGAGTTTCCATTTGCTGCAAAGTCTTCCACAGTTGAATACCTGGTCTGAAGTTTCTTCTCTTTTTGTCTAACCTAATCTAACTAGTTCTGTTGAAGCCAACACACCTGGTACCATGTTTTGTTACTGTGTGGTCGGTAACATGTGCTACTCAAACGTTGGTTATTGATGTTAAAAATCTCGGGTTTTGTGTGGGCTGGTAAAACCCTGAGGGTGCAGAAGGCACTCCTGGAATGAAGTCACGGGGAGGGGGGTTGCCCTCTTGAGTTTTATTAATTATTACTGGGTGGCCAACATATCGATAGTCAGGAAGTGGGTCGTGGGGGAGGGGTTGGTTTGGGAGTGCGTAGAAGAGCGGCATCCTGTAAGGGTATGAATTTGGAGGCTTTATTGACGGCACCCCTGCCCTTCCCGCCAGCTCGGTACTCCACAAGCCCAGTGGTAGTGGCAGTCTGATGGTGTGGGGACAATGGAGGCAACACATGGGATTGGAGGGGGCGTCAGTGTAGTTACCAATCTGTGACAATCACCATTTTGTTCCGGGGGCTTTAGTAGGTGGCAACGGGCAGGGATTGAGAGATTTGGGGATCTCTTCATTCAAGAGTTTCCCGAGCCCGGAGGCATTAGAGGAGGAGTTTGAGTTGCCGGGTGGGAACGGGTTTCGGTACCTACAGGTACGGGATTTTTTCCAGAGGCAGGTTCCAAGCATTCCTTGCCTCCCCTGATGGGACTACTGGATAAGGTGATGTCAGAAACAGGGGTTGGGGAGGAGAGGGTCTCGGAGATATCTAAGGAGTTGATGAACTGGGAAGGAGTCCCTATTGGGGAGGTGAAGAGGAAGTGGGAAGAGGAGGTGGGAGGAGAGTTGGAAATCGAATTATGGGAAAAGGCTTTGAAGAGCCTCGTTATGTGCCAGACTTAGCCTAATCCAGTTCAAGGTGGTTCGGAGGGCCCTCATGATGGTAGCCTGGATGAGCAGGTTTTTTGAGGAAGTGGAGAATAGGTGCAGACGCTGTGGGAGAAGCCCGGCGAATCATGTACATATGTTCTGGGTATGTTTGAAGTTGAAGGGATACTGACAGGGATTTGCAGAAGTTATGTCCGAGGTCTGGAAGGGAGGGTGGCTCCAAGTCCAGAATTGGCAATATTTGGGGTATCGGAAGATTCGGGGGCCAAGGCGGGGGGGGGGGAGGCCGATGTCCTGGCCTTCTCTTCCCTGTGGCCCGGAGACGGATTTTGCTGGGATGGAGAGACTCAGAACCCCCAAAGTCAGGAGTGTGGGTCAGCGAAATGGCAGTTGATCAATTCAGGGTTTCGCCCGGAGGTAGCAGCCGTTCATCGACTTCTTCAAGGAAAATTGAACGTCAGCAGTAAGGAGGGGAGGGTAAAAGGGTTCATAGGGCCCACATGAGGAAAATGGAGGAAAATTGGAGGCATGCTAGTGTAAGATAAGGACAGGGAACTTAGTACACGGGTAATTAGGAAATAGGGTGGGGGTAGTAGGGGATGTTGTTTTTAGGTTTGTTGCATGTGCCCGCGGGGTTGTTTCAGGAATGTGAGTGATGAACTGTAAACTGTGAAAATTACAAATGCTTCAATAAAATATTTTCTCAAAACACACTGTACCAGTGGGCAGTAGGCCAAACCAACCCCTGGCCTTGAAGACAGGATAAGATGTGCTTCATCGAATCTGAAACGCCCTGTCTCCAAATCGAGATTACCAAAACATGGCAGTAAATCTTGAAATTCACTTGCAAACTCTTCCAACACCTCTTATCAGGGGCTAAGCTCAGTGTGTGGCCCTCTTAGTCCTGCACTCATTCTCCCAAACTCATCAGGATCAAGAACAAGACATGGAACAGGAACCTGTCAGAATAGAGACAGGCCTTCACCAGGGAAAGTGCTCTATCAAGTACAAGAAACTCCATTTGCACCTCCAACACCTGTTTAAGTGTACCCCGCAACTCATTGAAGAGAGTCCTGACTGATATGTTATCTGTGTTGGTCTAACATCGACTGCAACTGGATACAGTAAAACGAGAAACAGGCTTCCGACACAGGAGATGGTCCAATACTGTTTTATTGAACCTGTTGATTGCTGTACATAATCTGCTGTGGGTTGACACTCTATTAACCTAACTGGTAACCTCCTACTGGCTTGACCAGACTAGCTCTCTATCACATGGTGATGATGTTCATTGGCCTGTGCACTGCGACTATCTCCCTGGCCATGTCCTGTGAGAGAGGGAAAGCCTTAATGCCCTGTGGGCTTTATAGTGGTGGTGTCCTGTCTGGTGATTGGTTGTTCTGTGTCGTGTGTGTTCATTGGTTATCCTGTGTGTCAATCACTGCCTGTTTGCATCTCTTGATATACATGAGTGGATATTCTGACACTGACGATCTACATGTCAGAGCCGTGACTTTCAGCCAGGACAGCATCTCCATTGGCAGCCATCATCCGTTGAACACAGCACTGCTCAATAGCAACTGCGCCACTGAAAGCTGAACCCCACGGCCGCCATGGACAAACAAAGATTTCAGCATTTTCTCTCGGCTCTTTCCTGCAAGAACACCGACCAAACGTTTCTCATAACACAAGCCATGCACCCCAAGAAAAGACAAACACAAAATGTACAACAAGATGAAAACACAGATTAAAAGATGAGCAGGGAGGGAGATCATGAAAACGCAGTCACGCCCGGCTTCACATCACTTGACGCCTGTGAGCATAGATTTAAGGAGCAGAAGATTGTGAGGGGATTTGAGGAAAATTGCTTTCACCTGGAGGATAATGGAAATTTGGAACTCACTGTCTTAAAGGGCATACGACCTTCACAACATTTAAGAAGCAGTTTGATGAACATTTGAAACACTAAAACATACAAGACTGAGGACCAAGTGTTGGAAATTGGGATTAGAGTTGATAGGTGCTTGATAGCCATTGCAGGCATGATGGGCCGAAGGGCCTCTTTCTCTGCTGTTAAATTGTCTCTATGTTTGTGCCCGTATTGTTTTATCAGTATGTCATACAGGTGTTGTCATAGTTATTGCCATTTTGTTATTGTTATCACAGTGCACCCACTTGTCAAGGTGAGCAGGTAGTATTTATTTACCTGCTGGTAATGATTTACTGCTGTGACAAATTAACACTCACCCCTTTCTTTGTGGAGAGTGTGTGCCATTCACTTCAATAACATAGATGTTAAACATACTGGTACTGTAAAACTATATAATTCCACATTTTTCTGGGGAACTGGAAATGTTTGTGGTTTTGTAACTTGTCACATTGTTGTATCGACTGCTTGAAGTGAAATGTAGCTATTTATTTGAAGTTACATTTGCCTGTTAATTTATGTCTAATTTGAGTTGGTTCTGAACAATTTTAATGTAAAATCTCCAGAAAGTGGAATTGTATTGACAATTTCCTCATTCATTTGAGAGTTAGTTTGTGATTTTTCTTTTATTTTTAAGGTTATTTTGGTTGAGAGTTTACCCATGGAAATCATAATAGACTGGGCCTCAAGTCTGGAATATGAATCCAGAGACAAACAGGTTTATTGAAACTTTCTAACATTTAGACACAATTTCACATTTGCTTTCCCTTTATTGTATTGGGAAATCAAACTGAGGGGTCTTTGAGGTTAGCAACGCCAGAGTAACGCTCTGGGGTCCCGAATTTGAATCTCACTGTGGCAGATGGTGAAATTTTGAATTTAATAAAATTCTGGAATTATAAGTTTAATGATTACCTTGAAACCATTGCCGATTGTTGTAAAAACCCATCTGGTCCACTAATGACCTGAAGTGAAGGAAATCTTGTCTGGTTTACGTGTAACTCCAGATCCACCATGGTTGACTGAGGGAAAAAAATGTCCTCTGCATTGGAATATAAATTTACTCAAGAACAAATAGAGATGAGCGATAAATGTTGGCTAAACCTGCAATGCCCACATCCTATGAATTCATTGGAAAAAAAACTGGGGATTAATGTAATATTGGGAGCTAAGCGGGACAGGAACCTTGAGGAATTAATAATAATAATAATGATAATCACTTATTGTCACAAGTTGGCTTCATTGAAGTTACTCTGAAAAGCCCCTAGTCGCCACATTCCGGTGCCTGTTCGGGGAGGCTGGAAGAAAGGACTGGTTCTGTTAATGGTTGAGTACAACTGGGCAAAGTTGAAAAAAAACATGGGACAAATATTGTCTGAGAAACAAAAGACGTTGCAAGAGAGGAAAGAGATCTTGGGAGATAATAAAGAGAAAGAGAACTGAAAAAAACTCTTGAAATGCAGCATGAGTTCCAATGACACAAACTTGAGTTGATGCAGAGAAATGAGGCTGACTCTGAGAGAACTCCACTTAATTTTGATTTGGTGAAACATTCTTGCTTAGAATCTAAATTTAGCAAGAAGTATTCATACCTGAAACTCTTATCTATAAAACCGAGATCTTCATGTTTTTTTTTAGTTTATTGGAAATGTGATGGTTCTTGTTTGGTAATGTTTGAGTCCTGAGCTGAACGTGCTATGGACTGTGCTACTTTTATCATTGCCCGGCATTTGACCTTATTGGTTGTCCTTTGATTCAAAGATGACATCTACTGAGGGTCATGAGTTTCTACCATGGGTCTTCATGTAATTGATTAAATTCTTTATCTGCAAATATTTTGGGTCACAGGCAGGATGTCCCATGATGCATTGGGGTTTAGAGTTTAGGATTTATTTCCAGTTCTTTCTCTCTTTTGCTGTCATTCTGCCTCATCATTAAGACTTTGGCCTCAAAGTGTGATGCAGCTTGATGGACAATTTGTCACAATTCTGAATGATTGATAGCAAGTTCCTCCTGGAACACTGACCATTTGGAGGTTGAGAGGTCAGAGTTGTATGCTGTCTACACAGGTAGTGGAATCGAAGGATGCTGCGAGAGGATCTGAACATATTGACATCGCAGGAAATAAAAATAATAACTTCCTGGCTCCCCAATGTGGCATTTAGGGGGTACCTCAATGATGCACTAGGGAATCCCATTGGGAGGTTCCCACGTAAGGGTTTACCCAGCAATTGGTGAGAAGCGCTAACTCCCCTGGACAATTGAGCTGGGCTGGGAACCACCCGACAAAATAATTTAAATCACTAACTTTGGATGGTTCTATCAATTTTACCCTGATAGTTACTCTGAAGGAGTTAGAACGAAAAAAGCAACATCCATCTCCAGATTAACTATTAAAGAATCCCAGACTGACCCTGCACCGGCCACCTCACACCACCCTCCCGACACCCTAGGGAACCCCCACACCACCTTCACCCCCGTCCCCCAAGTGAAATCCCACACTATCCAAACCAAGATCACATCCCAACCCGGCACCGGATGCCCCCTTCATCAGAGTCTGACGCTTCCGACATCCTACTCCTCTCCTGTCAAATCGCTGATGCCCTCACCTGTTCCAATCCCCGACCTCCCCCTCTCTAGTCCTAACAGGCCCCTCTCCTGGTCCGAAGACCTCTCTTCCCATTTCAAACCCCCACTGTCTTGGTCCAACTCTTGCCTCCTAGTCCAGCCTTTCCTTCCCTCGCTCCTGATCTGAAAACCCCCACCACCTCCCTCCCCACCCCAACCAGGCCCCATCCACTGTGCCAATTTCCCCTAAACCCCACCAGGTGTTTATTGCCATTCGTACTCCATTTCCAGCCCACCACCTCAACCCCAACCTGGTCTCTTTCACTGTGGCTGAGTCCATCCAGAGTGGCAATCTTATGGTGATTGCCACTCTGAGGAAGTCACAAGCCAATATTCTTCATGGTCACTACTGCAATATTCCTGTTTCTAAGCATTCCCTTCGTCTGATTGCTGATTAATTTTGAAAGCAATGCTGATCACATCAGTTTGGTCAGAATGAATTTCTACTTTGTGTTTCTCTCTGACTAATTCACAAGCTTCTGAAAAACAGAATAAGTCACTTTAATTTAATGTTTCACTCCTTGCCGTAGTGATATCATGGGTGTGCTGTAATTTACCGGCTGATCACTAGGAGTCAAATTAGTATATAAGTGAATGTTAGAGTCAGGTGACCTCAGACTGACTAGGGAGCTGGGAGAGAGGTTGCTTGTGCATGTTAATACTGTTATTCATCTGTTGTTTTGTATTTTGTTCATCCACAGTTAATGTTAATAAATAGTTTATCGCTTTCGCTAGAGGTGTTATCCTACAAGAATATTACACGGTACTAGGATTGGATGGTATTAAACACAAAGAAAAAACTATGAGCCTGCCACGAGGTCCACAGGGATTTGAAGATTTTGCAGACTGCTGGATGAACTGCACAGAGTTGTTGAAGCCACCAATGAGTCTCAGATTGCATGGTACTGTGGACAGCAACTGCCATGTGTTTAAACAACAATGTAATCTGTTTCTTACTGTAGTAAATTTAGGAGGTCAATCAGATTTGTGTAAGATAATGATGCTCACAATTGCAGCAGAGCCCAAAGCAATTACTGTGTTTAATACATTTAAATTTGCAAACAATGAAGATAGTAAAAATTTTAACAAAGTAATTCGAAGATTTGATGAACATTGCACCCACAGAAGGAATTAAATTTCTGAATACGATGTGTTCAGATCACATTTACAGAAGTCAGAAGAGTCCATAGATTATTTAATCACTGATTAAAGTTAAAAGCTAAAATCTGTAATTTTTCTGCGGTGGAATCTAACATGGTTCGTGACCAAATTGTGTTTGGTGTGATTATTATTATCTTCTTGGAGGAAAGCACCTTGGTTGCTGCCCTTTTTCTAAAAAGGCGCAAAACTTCAGAAAAAAGGTGGGGAAGTTCCTGCAGCTCCTCACACACCAACACACATGATAAAGATCAGGACAAAGTATTTCTGTGTAAAAGATGGGGTCAAAGGCACAAACTAAAACAGCATCTATCTAGCATTTGGCAAGTTTTGTTCCAGATGCAAAGGAAAAGAAAATCACTTTGCTCAGAATTGTTACTCTAAACTCATGCCCGAACAGTCGGCACAGTGGAAGACACAAGGCGGGATACTCCTGTGTGGGAACCAAGTCCCAGGCCAGCGGGAAAACCGACGCGAACCACACTAGCGTCAACAGCCCAGAAAGTGCGGATTTCTCCGCACATCTGGGGGCTAGGTGGACGCTGAAGGGACTGTGCAAGTTAGCACATGCGCCAAAGGGTCGGCGTTATCTCGTGCAAGTGCAGAACTGCCAGTGTGGTTCCATGCATGCGCAGACCGGCCGGTGTATTCTGGCGCATGCACAGGGAGTTGTCTTCTCCTTTTCGGCCATGGCCGAGCCCTATGGGGGACGGCGCGGTAGGAAGGAGTGCCCCCAAGGCACAGGCCCGTCCACAGATGGGAGGGCCAGGCCACCGTGGGGGCCCCCCGAGGACCGCACTAGTCAACCTACCTGCCAGATCCCGCCATTTGGTACCATGTCTAATCCACGCCGGCGGGACTGGCCAGAAACGGATGGCCGCTCAGCCCATCGGGGCCCAGAAAATTGCCAGGGGGTCGCTGCCAAGGGCCCCCGACCGACGTGGCATGAACTCCACCCCCGCCCGAATATGGCGCCAGCGTCAGGGCTGCCGGGCAGGATTTTCACCCCCCCCCCCCGGGAGATTATTTGTTGAACTAATAACAGAGAAGATGAATTTCTTAGGAACATCAAAAAATTCTCCAGCACTTATGCGATATTCGGTTTGAGATAAATGCGGTTGATGAGGATAAATGGCTGCTAACACTTGAAGTGAACAGTACAGTGGTCCAATTGAAGTTAGACACTGGTGCCAAAGCCAATTTGATCAGCATGACTCATTATAAAAATCTAAAATTCAGCCAATTAGATGAAATCACAAAATACCTCTGAGAGATTACGGCCGGCTTTCTCTGAATTTTCTTAGGAAACTATACTTACTGAGGAAGTATGGGCGTTGTTGTGCTTTCTTGGTGGTAGCGTCGTCGTGGGTGGACCAGGACAGATTTTTGGAAGTGTGTACCCCTAGAAATTTGAAACTGCCAACAACTCCACCTCAGCTCCATTGATGTTGACAGGGGTTGTACAGTACTTTGCTTTCTGAAGTCAATGACCAGTTGTTGTCGCTGCACCACTCCACTGGGTTCTCAATCTGCTGCCTGTATTCTGACTCTCTGTTATTCGAGGTCTGGCCCACTATGGTCGTATCGTCAGCGAACTTGTAGATGGATTTGGAACCAAATTTTGCCATGCAGTATGTGTACAGTAAGTATAGTAGGGGACTAAGTACGCAGCCTTGCTGGGCCCCGGTATTGAGGACTATGGTGGAGGAGGTGTTGTTGTTTATTCTTACTGATTGTGATCTGTGGGTTAGAAAGTCAAGGATCCAGTTGCAAAGTGAGGAGTCAAGTCCTAGGTTTTGGAGCTCTGACATGAGCTTGGCTGGGATCATGGTGTTGAAGGTGGAGCTGTGGTCAATAAATAGGAGTCTGATGTAGGAGTCCTTGTTGTCAAGATGCTCTAGGGACGAGTGTAGGACCAGTGAGATGGGAGGCACGTTGCCTGCTTTTTCTTTGGCACCGGTATGATGGTGGTCTTCTTGAAGCAGGTGGGGACCTCGGAGCGGAGTAGGGACAAGTTAAAGATGTCCGCGAAATAAATCTGCCAGCTGGTCCGCACAGGCTCTTAGTGCATGACCAGGGATCCTGTCCGGACCCATCGCTTTCCGAGGGCTCACTTTCAGGAAAGCCGATCTGACTTCGGAAGCTATGATGGTGGGTATGTGTGCAGTGGCGTGCAGAGGGGGGGGGGGCCGACGGTGCGCTGGCCCCGGGCATCGATTGGATGGGGGCAGCAGCGTGAAGAGAACGGAGCACGCACCGCGGTCGGCCAGAGCGCGCCTGCGCACCGCGGGCGGCCGGAGCGCGCCTGCGCACCGCGGGCGGCCGGAGCGCGCCTGCGCACCGCGGTCGGCCGGAGCGCACCTGCGCACCGTGGTCGGCCGGAGTGCGCCTGCGCACCGCGGTCGGCCAGAGCGCGCCTGCGCACCGCGGTCGGCCAGAGCGCGCCTGCGCGCCTGGTGAACAAAAAGGGCGCGAAATCTCCCGAATCAACGGCAATCAATGCCACCATGGGTGAGTTTTATTTATTCTTTATCTTTATCTTTTGATCCATTTTTAAACTCTTCTCTACACCCTCTCTATAGTTGTCAATTTACTAAACTGTCGTGCCCAGAATTTGACATTTGGGCCAGGGGCACCCATTTGGGACAGAACCAGTATTTTATGAAGATTCATCATGGCCTCTTAACTTTTGCCCTCTTACCCTTTATACTTAAAGCCCAGGGTCCTATAAATGGGAGATTCTCAGAGACAGGGGCAGCACGGTAGCATGGCGGTTAGCATAAATGCTTCACAGCTCCAGGGTCCCAGGTTCGGTTCCCGGCTGGGTCACTGTCTGTGCGGAGTCTGCACGTCCTCCCCGTGTGTGCGTGGGTTTCCTCCGGGTGCTCCGGTTTCCTCCCACAGTCCAAAGATGTGCGGGTTAGGTGGATTGACCATGCTAAATTGCCCGTAGTGTCCTAAAAAAGTAAGGTTAAGGGTGGGGGGGGGCTGTTGGGTTACGGGTATAGGGTGGATACGTGGGTTTGAGTAGGGTGATCATTGCTCGGCACAACATCGAGGGCTGAAGGGCCTGTTCTGTGCTGTACTGGTCTATGTTCTATGTTCTACTTGACTGCAAGCTGCTGGAGCTCGGATCTTGAACAGAGCTTTATATCTGGATTTGGGGACCCTTTATGCACTGGCATAGTGCACAAACAGGCCCCACATGACCAGGGTTTTGTGAAGAAGAAGGGATCTGGAAATGTGTCGACTGTGAAAATTATATTTGTGGAAATTGGGTGAAGTAATGCCGTTGTTTGATGAGACTTGGTGCTAAAGCTTTAGAGAAATGAAGATGGAATTTGATTTGAAGAAGTTCAACGTTTTGAAGGATATTGTGGCTGAAATGAATGTGATACGTGCTGAATGGGCTGACTGAGAAATGTATGAGATATGTCTTTGTATCTGCTATGTGTAATTTATCGGTCATATTATTGCAATTTTCCTGTTAATTCATGTTTAATTTACGTTGATTTTGGTGTGATTGCTAATATAAAAGTGAAGTTTTGTATATTGGTCTTAGTTGGGTTGTTTGTAGTTTGTTTCCACAAGGGTCATAACAATATTTCCATGACGTTGCTGCTCTTATCCTTCTCCATGGGGGTTGCAGAGGAGTGAGGCACAACTTTCGAGACATAACATCTCACCCATTGCTGCAAAGCAAAATGACTGAAGAAGAGAACAATATCCCTAGAATCCCAGCGCTAAGGGGAAATTGACTAACTCTTACAGCGCAATTTAACCTCAGGCAGCCGTCCTATACCTTAGAGATGACCTAGAGGCAGCTTGGGGCCTGTCGTGAAGGTGAGTGAGTGCCTTTAAATTTGCTTACCTTTCCCCGGGAGCAGGGTTTGAGGGAATATCAGGTAAGCTCTTCGTTTCTTTTTCTTCTTTTTTTTTAAATCTAGAGGTGATGTCAGGGAAGGCAGTACAATGCTTCTCCTGCAGAATGTTTGAGGTGAGGGACGCCGTCAGTGTCCCTGCTGATTTCATCTGTGGGAAGTGCACCCAACTCCAGCTCCTCAAAAACCATGTTAGGGACCTGGAGCTTGAACTGCATGAACTTCGGATCATTCGGGAGGCAGAGGGGGTCATAGATAGGAGCTTCAGGGAAGTAGTTACACCAAAGACTGGAGATAGATGGGTAACTGTAAGAGGGACTGGGAAGAAGCAGTCTGTGCAGGGACCCTGAGCCATGGGGTACGGGCCTCTGGCACGGAGTCTGTCCCTGTTGCTCAGAAGGGAAGGGGGGAAAGGAGTAGAACATTAGTAATTGGGGACTCAATAGTCAGGGGCACAGATAGGAGATTTTGTGGGAGCGAGAGAGACTCACGTTTGGTATGTTGCCTCCCAGGTGCAAGGGTACGTGATGTCTCGGATCGTGTTTTCCGGGTCCTTAAGGGGGAGGGGGAGCAGCCCCAAGTCGTAGTCCACATTGGCACTAATGACATAGGTAGGAAAGGGGACAAGGATGTCAGGCAGGCCTTTAGGAAGCTAGGATGGAAGCTCAGAGCGAGAACAAACAGAGTTGTTATCTCTGGGTTGTTGCCCGTGCCACGTGATAGTGAGATGAGGAATAGGGAGAGAGAGCAATTAAACACGTGGCTACAGGGATGATGCAGGCGGGAGGGATTCAGATTTCTGGATAACTGGGGCTCTTTCTGGGGAAGGTGGGACCTCTATAGACAGGATGGTCTACATCTGAACCTGAGGGGCACCAATATCCTGGGGGGGAGATTTGTTAGTGCTCTTTGGGGGGGTTTAAACTAATTCAGCAGGGGCATGGGAACCTGGATTATAGTTTTGGGGTACGGGAGATTGAGAGTATAGAGGTCAGGAGCACAGATTTGACTTCGCAGGAGGGTGCCAGTGTTCAGGTAGGTGGTTTGAAGTGTGTCTACTTCAATGCCAGGAGTATACAAAATAAGGTAGGGGAACTGGCAGCATGGGTTGGTACCTGGGACTTTGATGTTGTGGCCATTTCAGAGACATGGATAGAGCAGTGACAGGAATGGTTGTTGCAGGTTCCGGGGTTTAGGTGTTTTAGTAAGCTCAGAGAAGGGGGCAAAAGAGGGGGAGGTGTGGCGCTGCTTGTCAAGGACAGTATTACAGTGGCGGAAAGGATGCTAGATGGGGACTCTTCTTCCGAGGTAATATGGGCTGAGGTTAGAAACAGGAAAGGAGAGGTCACCCTGTTGGGAGTTTTCTATAGGCCACCTAATAGTTCTAGGGATGTAGAGGAAAGGATGGCGAAGATGATTCTGGAAAAGAGCGAAAGTAACAGGGTAGTTGTTATGGGAGACTTTAACTTTCCAAATATTGACTGGAAATGATATAGTTCGAGTACATTAGATGGGTCGTTCTTTGTACAATGTGTGCAGGAGGATTTCCTGACACAATATGTTGACAGGCCAACAAGAGGCGAGGCCACATTGGATTTGGTTTTGGATAATGAACCAGGCCAGGTGTTAGATCTGGAGGTAGGTGAGCACTTTGGAAACAGTGACGACAATTCGGTGACCTTTACGTTAGTGATGGAAAGGGATAAGTATACCCCGCAGGGCAAGAGTTATAGCTGGGGGAAGGGCAATTATGATGCCATTAGACATGACTTAGGATGTGTAGGTTGGAGAAGTAGGCTGCAAGTGTTGGGCACACTGGATATGTGGAGCTTGTTCAAGGAACAGCTATTGCATGTTCTTGATAAGTACGTACCAGTCAGGCAGGGAGGAAGGGGTCGAGCGAGGGAACCGTAGTTTACCAAAGAAGTGGAATCTCTTGTTAAGAGGAAGAAGGAGGCCTAAGTGAAGATGAGGCGTGAAGTTTCAGTTGGGGCGCTTGATAGTTACAAGGAAGCGAGGAAGGATCTAAAGAGAGAGCTAAGACGAGCAAGGAGGGGACATGAGAAGTCTTTGGCAGGTAGGATCAAGGAAAACCCAAAAGCTTTCTATAAAAGAATGACTAGGGTAAGAGTAGGGCCAGTCAAGGACAGTGGTGGGAAGTTGTGTGTGGAGGCTGAGGAGATAAGCGAGATACCAAATGAATACTTTTCGTCAGTATTCACTCAGGAAAAAGATAATATTGTGGAGGAGAATGCTGAGACCCAGGCTATTAGAATAGATGGCATTGAGGTGCGTAGGGAAGAAGTGTTGGCAATTCTGGACAAGGTGAAAATAGATAAGTCCCCGGGGCCTGATGGGATTTATCCTAGGATTCTCTGGGAAGCCAGGGAAGAGATTGCTGAGCCTTTGGCTTTGATTTTTAGGTCATCATTGGCTACAGGAATAGTGCCAGAGGACTGGAGGATAGCAAATGTGGTCCCTTTGTTCAAGAAGGGGAGCAGAGATAACCCCGGTAACTATAGGCCAGTGAGCCTAACGTCTGTGGTGGGTAAAGTCTTGGAGAGGATTATAAAATATACGATTTATAATCATCTAGATAGGAATAATATGATTAGGGATGGTCAGCATGGTTTTGTGAAGGGTAGGTCATGCCTCACAAACCTTATCGAGTTCTTTGAGAAGGTGACTGAACAGGTAGACGAGGGTAGAGCAGTTGATGTGGTGTATTGGATTTCAGTAAAGCGTTTGATAAGGTTCCCCACGGTCGGCTATTGCAGAAAATACAGAGGCTGGGGATTGAGGGTGATTTAGAGATGTGGATCAGAAATTGGCTAGTTGAAAGAAGACAGAGAGTGGTAATTGATGGGAAATGTTCAGAATGGAGTTCAGTTACGAGTGGCATACCACAAGGATCTGTTCTGGGGCCGTTGCTGTTTGTCATTTTTATAAATGACCTAGAGGAGGGCGCAGAAGGATGGGTGAGTAAATTTACAGATGACACTAAAGTCGGTAGAGTTGTAGACAGTGCGGAAGGATGTTGCAGGTTACAGAGGGACATAGATAAGCTGCAGAGCTGGGCTGAGAGGTGGCAAATGGAGTTTAATGTGGAGAAGTGTGAGGTGATTCACTTTGGAAAGAATAACAGAAATGCGGAATATTTGGCTAATGGTAAAATTCTTGGTAGTGTGGATGAGCAGAGGGATCTCGGTGTCCATGTACATAGATCCCTGAAAGTTGCCACCCAGGTTGATAGGGTTGTGAAGAAGGCCTATGGTGTGTTGGCCTTTATTGGTAGAGGGATTGAGTTCCGGAGCCATGAGGTCATGTTGCAGTTGTACAAAACTCTAGTACGGCCGCATTTGGAGTATTGCGTACAGTTCTGGTCGCCTCATTATAGGAAGGACGTGGAAGCTTTGGAACGGGTGCAGAGGAGAATTACCAGGATGTTGCCTGGTATAAATATAGGACAGAGGTCAGAGGTGGGTTTTTTACGCAAAGAGTGGTGAGGCCGTGGAATGCCCTACCTGTAACAGTAGTGAACTCGCCAACATTGAGGGCATTTAAAAGTTTATTGGATGAGGGCATAGTGTAGGTTAGGGCCTCACGGTAGCATGGTGGTTAGCATCAATGCTTCACAGCTCCAGGGTCCCAGGTTCGATTCTCGGCTGGGTCACTGTCTGTGTGGAGTCTGCACGTCCTCCCCGTGTGTGCATGGGTTTCCTCCGGGTGCTCCGGTTTCCTCCCACAGTCCAAAGATGTGCGGGTTAGGTGGATTGGCCATGCTAAATTGCCCGTAGTGTAAGGTTAATGGGTTATGGGTATACGGGTTACGTGGGTTTAAGTAGGGTGATCATTGTTCGGCACAACATCGAGGGCCGAAGGGCCTGTTCTGTGCTGTACTGTTCTATGTTCTGTTCTATGTTAGATGGCCTTTAGTTTTTTTCCATGTCGGTGCAACATCGAGGGCCGAAGGGCCTGTACTGCGCTGTATCGTTCTATGTTCTAAAGATAAAGAGGTCAGTGAATAGCTCTAGAACGGGTGCAACTACGTTTTCTATAGGTTTTTTGGTGATATTTAATGAAATATTTACGTGGGGCTTTGGGGCATACAATCAAGATTTGCCCCGGGCATCACCAGACCTCTGCACGCCACTGTATGTGTGTGATATGGGCTGCTGGGGCATTCAACAGCAGATCGTTGGTTTCCTGCTTGAACCGAGCTTAGAATGCATTGATTTCATCATGTGCTGCTGCTGCAGGTCCTGCTCGGCTTTGCTTTGTAGCCCGTTATGTCGTTTTGGCCTTGCCACAACCGCTGAGAGTCTAACGATAGCATGTGACTCGAGCTGATAGAGTGTCTAGAGTTTACCACCTCTGAGTAGGGATGACATTGTGAGAATAGAAGATTCAGGCAATTGGTCGAGAAAAGCCATTGTACTTGAAGAAGTAGCATCTCGTTCCTACAATGTACAGACAGAGGAAATGTTGGTTTTAAAAATAAATTGTCGTGCATGGTTTCGTTTTAAGAAGAAATCATTGCACACACTTGAAAACCAGAGAAGATTTTCACAACAACGTGATGGATGACGAATCTATGTCAGAATCAACGTCAGCTGCAATGTCAGATAGTTCAGCAGTTCCTGAGCATGAGAATGTCATGGGGAACATTGGGCAGGATTCTCCAATAATGGGGCTATGTCCCCACGGCAGCGTGAAAAGCGGCGCCAACCACTCCAGCATCAATGGTCCCCGATAATGGGAATGATCCCATTGGTCCCTGCAGCTCCAGCCGCCGCGGAATGGCCGGCATGCGTTCACACATGCACGGGGCTTCCCATGTCCACGCCGGCCCCCTGGGCAATATGGCGGAGCCCTACAGGGGCCCGGCAGGAGGAACATAGGCCCCCACAGAACCAGCCCGCCTGCTGATCGGTAGGCCCGGATTGCGGTTCAGGCCACCGTGCCCCCTCCCGCCCGTCGATGTCGGATCCCTCCACCCAACCTCCCCTCCAAGACGGCCCCCGAAGACTCACCTTCCAGGTCCCACTGTGTGGGACCTGAATAACCCATGCCGGCGAGAATCGGCCGAACTCGGCGGCCACTCGGCGCATTGGGGCCCGGAGAATCGCCGGCAGGGCCACTTTCAATGGCCCCCGACCGGCACAGCAGGAATTCCGTGGGCGCCTGAGAATTTGCGGGTGAGAATTGGGAAGCCGGTGTCGGGGCGGTGGGGAGCGATTCTCGCGCACCCCCCGCCCTGGGGATTCATTGACACGGCGAGGGGTCGGAGAATCCCAGCAATTGAATCTACAAGTCCGGAGCAGCAAGGTCAAACTTTGAGAAGATCAACCACAATCAGAAGTAAACTTTATTGACTCAATTTGTAGATTTGGGCTATTTGGACATACTATGCTTGCTGTTATTGTAAACCAGTTTTTTTGAAAAATAAAAATTAATACTTTTAGACTCAGAGCTAATTATATCACATGTAAATATACTGATGATAATGTATTAATATATTGCCTCAAAGCAAAGGGGATGTGGTGATAGCATGGTTGTGTTGTAATTCACCAGTAGCAGTCTCATTAGTATATAAGTAAATACTAGAGCCAGGTGACCTCAGATTGATTAAGGAGCTGGGAGAGAGGTTGCTTGTACATGACCCTCTTGCTCATTGGTTACATTCTCTGGGATGTCTGTTTATAAACTGTTGTATGAGTTCACATTCAATTGGAAAATGGAATTTATCCGGGAGGAGAGGAATGGGTCAACATTTGGAAGGAGTTTGTATCAGAAACAATTTGCTGTCTAGGAGCTGGGGGAGCAAATGGAGGAGGAGTTTAAAAGATGGGACATGTTGCCAATGTCGCTGGCGGGTAGGGTGCAGTCCGTCAAGATGACGGTGCTCCCAAGGTTTTGTTTCTGTTCCAGTGCCTCCCCATCCTTATCCCGAAGGCCTTTTTTGGGAGGGTCAACAGGAGTATTACGGGATTTGTATGGGCGCATGGGACTCCGAGGGTGAGAAGGGTGTTGTTGGAGCGGGGCAGGGATAGGGGGGAGCTGGTGCTGCCCAACCTCTGTGGGTACTACTGGGCTGCCAACGCAGCGATGGTGTGTAAATGGGAATGGACGGGGAAGGGGCAGCATGGTTGAGGATGGAGATGGCGTCCTGCATGGACACAAGCCTGTAGGCGCTGGTAACGGCGCCGTTGCCGCACCCTCCAATGAGGTATACCACGGGCCCGGTGGTGGCGGCTACCCTCAAAATTTGGGGGCAATGGAGACGGCATAGTGGGGAGGTGGGGGGCTCGATGGAGTCCCCGATACGGGGGAACCACCGGTTTGTACCAGGGAGCATCGATGGCGGGTTTCTGGGCTGGCACAGGGTAGGTATTAGGAGGTTGAGGGACCTGTTTGTGGATGGGAGGTTTGGGAGCCTGGGTGAATTAGAGGGGAAGTTTGGGCTTCCACGGGGAACATGTTTAGGTACATGCAGGTTAGGGCGTTTGCCAGGCGGCAGGTGGAGGGGTTCCCTCTGCTGCCCCCACGTGGGGTACGGGACAGGGTGCTCTCGGGGGTGTGGGTTGGAGGGAGGAGGATTTCGGACGTGTACCACGTCATGCAGGAGGTGGATGAGGCCTTGGTGGGGGAGCTGAAGGATAAATGGGAAGAGGAGCTGGGTGAGGAGATTGAGGAGGGGACGTGGGCGGATGCCCTGGAAAGAGTGAATTCCTCCTCTTCCTGTGCGAGGCTTAGCCTCATAGAGTTCAAGGTGCTGCATAGGGCCCACAAGACCGGGACGAGGATGAGTAGGTTTTTCGGGGGCGAAGACAGGTGTGCTAGGTGCTCGGGGAGCCCAGCGAACCACGCCCATATGTTCTGGGCATGCCCAGCACTGTGGGAGTTTTGGAAGGGGGTAGCAAGGACGGTGTCGAGGGTCGTAGGATCCAGGGTCAAGCCAGGCTGGGGACTCGCAATTTTTGGGGTTGCGGTGGAGCCGGGAGTGCAGGAGGCGAAAGAGGCCGGTGTTCTGGCCTTTGCGTCCCTAGTAGCCCGGCGGAGGATCTTACTTCAGTGGAAGGATGCGAGGCCTCCAAGCATGGAGGCCTAGATCAATGATATGGCGGGGTTCATTAAATTGGAGAAGGTGAAATTTGCCCTGAGGGGATCAGTACAGGGGTTCTTTAGGCTGTGGCAGTCTTTCCTGGACTTCCTGGCAGAACGATAGGAAAATAGGCCGACAGCAGCAGCAACCCGGGGGTGGGTGGGGTGGGGGGGGGGGGGGTGGGGTGGGGGGGGGGAGGGGGGGGGTTTGTTTCGGGGGAAGGGAGAAATGTGTATATGTGTTTATTGAATATGCCGGGTGTTTATCTATTTCTTCTTTTTGTAGTTGCTGGGGGGGGGGGGGGGGCGGGGGGGGGGGGGGGGGGGGGGGGGGGGGGTTGGTTTTGGGGGTTAGTGTGTTTTTCTTTTGGTTGTTGTTAATACTGGTTTCTTGTTGTTATTTTCTGTTTTTGATATGTTTTGGAAAATCTCAATAAAAATTATTTTAAAAAGAATAATTTGCTGTCAAGACACCTGAAAGTGAAAGTTGGAAACAATGTAGATAGCTGGAAGACAATCAGAAATTTATAACGTCATTCAGAATAAATATATGAAACTCAATGCGCTCGGTGGTTACTAAATGCTGCCTCAAGCCTCCCTCCAAGACAACCTAAATTCCAAAAAACATATCCAGCCGGTTGGAATGATTGGGCTGTCTACACGCAGCCTATACCTCAAACACATTTGACAATAATTATTTTCATCCCTTGTCAATAGTACAGTAACCAGAAATCATAATCTTTGTAATTTCTCTAAAGTTATAAAAATGTTTATCCCACCAGAAGAACAAAAACACTTCAATGTTGACAAACCAGTTTTTTTATTGACAGAAGAATGTGTGTGAGATTGGGAGGAGCTCTGGGGGCCGGTTTACTACATTCTGTGCAACTTTTAAATGTCGTCTAGTCAGTTCCCCTGCTCTATTTAATCATTCCCTAAAATTTGACACGCAATCCAATAATGTAATTTCCGATTTCTCACTCACCAATTTTTCCTTAATCAATTTAAGTGGTCCTCCTACTTCATGACCAAAAATTAGTTCAAAAGGGCTGAATTTGGTTGACTCATTAGGTGCATTGCTAATTGCAAACAGTACAAATGGAATTCCTTATCCCAATTCTCTGGATAATCTTGACAATAAGCTCTCAACATTATTTTTAATGTCTGATGCCACCATTTTAATGCCCCCTGCAATTATGGATGGCACACAGTTGATTTAAATTGTTTCATTCCAAGCTATCCATAACTTCTTTGAATAACCTTGAGGTAAAATTTGATCCTTGATCCGATTGTATTTCTGTGGGTAGCCAATATCTAGTAAAGAATTAAAGTAACTCCTCCACAATCTTCTTAGTTGTAATATTACGTACTGGAATTGCCTCTTGAAACCTAGTAGACACTTCCATTATAGTCAAAAAATATTAATTAACACTTTTGGTTTTAGGAAGTGGTCCTACACAATCAAATAGGATCCTTGTTAAATGTTCCTCAAAAGCTGGAATGGGTATTAAGAGCACTGGTTTTATCACGGCTTGAGGTTTCCCTATTACTTGACATGTGTGACATGATTGACAAAATTTAACTACATCTTTATGTAGTCCAGGCAAATAAAGAATTTTCTGGATTTTAGCTTGAGTTTTCCTTATTCCCAAATGACCTCCCACTGGTACCTCATGTGAAACTCGCAACACCTTCTTTCTATAAGCTACCGGCAATACTACTTGACGAACTTCTGCCCACTTTTCATCCGCCTGCATATGTAAAGGTCTCCATTTTCTCATCAAGACATCACTTTTACAGTAATAACACTCTTGTATAGACTCACATTCCTTACCCATGTGTGCTTTCTGATACACCAGTTTTATTTCTATATCTTTTTGTTGTAACTCCGCCAATTTTCCTGAACTAAAAATATCCGCCTCATCCTCCACCTGTTCTTGTTCTTTTTCAAACATCTGATCAAAAACTGTTTCTGATAATTGCACTTCAACTTCATCTTCACTCTTTGATTTCTCCTCTTGTCTTTACCTGTGACTTTGCGACCTTGTTACCACACAATCCGGAAAATTACCCGGATATTCGTCCTTCAACACTTCAGTTGTCTGATTTTCCACTGACCTATCAAGCAGAGTAGGCATCACTCCTACCTGCAATCTAGCTATATCATTACCCAAGATAGACTGTATTCCTGGACAAGATAGTTTCTCTATTACTCCTACTACCACTTCACCACTCTTCACTGGACTTTCCAACCTTACCTTATATAATGGAACACTACTCCTCTCACCCTGAATTCCACATATTACCACCTTTTCTGGCAAAGTTCTTCCCAAACTACATAACTCCTCATCTCTCACCATTAAAAATTGATTAGCTCCCGTATCTCTTAAAATTGTGACTTATTTACCTGCTCCTCCTGATACACATGAATAAACTTTACCCACACAAGTAAATTATTTAAAGCGATCTGGCACCTTCTTATCAATCACCTCTTGATCAGGCTGTGCAATCTTTTGCACCTCCTTTGCTTCACTTGGGCTTTCCTTTACCACTTTAACAATCCCCACTATCTGATCCTGCTTTACCACATCCGCCTTCCCAGTGCTTTTCTTCAACCACTAACACTGTGACTTTACATGGCCTTGTTTATTACAGATCCATCATCCTGGATTTCTTTTTTAATCTGAGGTACACTCTCCTTATTATCTCGCATCAGATCACCTTTACTTTACCACTTGATTATTTCTCATGTCCCCAGTTTCTATCCCTCACAGGCTGAAACTGATGTCAGAAACCAAGCTTTGATTTATGAACTAATTCATAATCCTCTGCAATTTCTGCTGCTCACCTCACAGTTTTAACCCTCTGGTTTTCCACATGAGTTCTCACTACATCAGGAATTGAATTTTTTAAATCCTCCAAAAATATAATTTCTCTGAGGTCTTCATACGTTTGTTCTATTTTCAAAGCCCTTATCAACAACCAAATTACTCTGTTTGATTCTTTCAGTCTCCATGTATGTTTGACCAAATTCTTTCCTTAAATTTCCAAACCGTTGTCTGTAGGCTTCAGGCACTAGCTCATATGCACCTAAGATGGATGTTTTTACCTTCTCATACAACCCACTCATTCGGTAGTGATGCAAACACTTCACTAGCCCTACCTACCAGCTTTTTTTGAATCAGTAATACCCACATGTCCTGTGGCCATTTCATTTGTTTAGCTACCTTCTCAAATGAAATGAAAACGACTTCTACCTCCTCTTTAATCGTTGGCAATGCTTGGACATATTTAAATAGATTCCCACCAAGCCTTTGGCATTTTACTCTTTCTTACTCTTCTCATCACTATCATCCAACCGTATGTTTTGCTTTATACCTGCCAATTTTAACTGACTGTCATGTTTCATGGCCATTTTCTGAAGTTCAAACTCTCTTTATCTTTTTCCCTGATATGCATCTCCCTTTCTCTTTCTTTTTTTAATGTTTGGGCTATTCTTTCTGTTTTCCTTTCTTCTCTCTCTTTTTCATCTCTCTTTCTCTTTCTTTCCCCCCTCTCTCACTTTCATATTCAAGCTGCTTTAATTCTTTCTCATGTTCCATTTGTTTAATTTGCAACTGAATTTTTGCCATTTCCAATGAGTCAAACTGTATCTCAGGCAACTTTAAATGCTTCGCCACCACCATAATTACCTAATATTTTCACATTTAGTCAGGTAATATTAACTGCAATGTTTTTGTGAAATCCATCAGTCTGCTTTTAGTCTCTGTCTGTAAGGTACTGAGTGTGACCGTCTCCACCCCCAAAAACTTCAGAGACTCTGAAAGAGCCATTGTCCACAACACATTCCCCACTCAAACTAAAATACCACACCTGAAAAGTAACCATAATATGCTCACCCCTCACTGTCTTTAAGTTCACTAAGCCAATCCTATAGATAGACTTTTATCCCGGACGAGCCCCCAATTTGTTATGGGCCAGGGTTTAGAGAACCCAAAAGTGTATCATGGAGTTCACCAGACCCACAACTTTTACATTATGGAGACCACACGGCCCACTCTACAGGTGTGGTACAGCAGAAATAGAAAAATATTTTTAAAAGCAAAACAATGTTTATTGTATGAATTCAAGTTAACCATTTTAAAACATACAGTGAACATCTTAGCAACCATCAATTCAATTACAACCCCCAAATACTACAACAGTGAGTAATCCTTTAAGCTTCCTTTCAACATCCATAAGACTTAAAACACCTTTTATCAGAAGCACGTCAGGTCAAAGTCACTACTGTTATTAGTTTTACATGATACAGTCTTTAGATTACAGAGACAGACTCTAATACACCTTCTGGCTGTTACTGCAGCTATCCAGCTCTGAAAAAGAAACTAAAACACACCCTGCAGCAAATTGCCTAAAACAAAAGTAAAAAAGCTGACAGATAGCCCAGCTCCACCCATTCTCTGACATCACTGCAGTAATAAACACACATTTCTTGAAGGTACTCTCACTACAGATACTTATGTACGCACCCATTTATAAATACACATTTCTTAAAGGTAATCTCACATGACACAAGTATACTTTAGCATGTACGGTGAGAAATCTTCATTATCAAATCTTCCCTTTCCTTTTCTACTCCTCATCACTATCATCATCCAGTTCCGTGTTATCAAAGTCCCTCTGACGTTTTCCTTTTTGTTTGAAATGTGATTTTTTTTACCATCATTCTGAACGCTTTGGATCCTTCTGTAGTCATCGTAGGACTTTTAAAATTTGGTTGCTGTAGACACTATTGAGAAATGACACTGTGCTGCAAAGTGATTGAACTTGCAACAATTGGGACATTGCTTGCCTTTTGCCGGACAATTTTATTACTGTGCAATTGGCCACAGCGTGTGCGCATCATCACTCTTGTGATGTCACTCTCAAAATGGCCACCAGCCATTGTACGCAGTTTTCTTTGCTGCGACACAGCATTAATGTGTCAGCCACGTTTCCCAATGTCACGCTGTTTTCTTTTGCCATGACCTCCGCATATTCAGAGCAAGCTTGTTCACTGGCTTTGCACATATCAATCACATCTTCTATCGGTAATATCAGTTGTCCCAGCATTTTCTCATGGAAACGCTCGTCATTTATCCCAAGCACATCTTGATCACGGAGCATTGGCAGCCGATGAAAAGTTACAGGACTCCACTCTTAATGTCAAAGCTGTCAGGAAAGAATCTACTGACTCCCCTCTGAGGTGCAGCCTTTTCCTGAACATGTAGCGCTCATAGGTCTCATTCACTGCTTCTTGCAGTGTGCCTCAAACTTCTGTACCACTATGTTATATTTTGTTTTATCCTCATCATCAGTAAATTCAACGGAACTATAAAGTTCTAATGCTTGCCTTCCAGCCAAATTTAGAAGTAGTTCTATTTGGAAGCATTTTCTAGCGCTGAGGTAGTTGGGATACTTCAAATTGCTGTTTAAAGAATGCCCAGCTTTGACATAATTTACCGTTTGTCCTGAAGGAGTCAGGTTTCTTGAGACTCTCCATCTTACGATTTGCCTTCTGTGTAGATTTTATGATCATTGCAGTGGCTTGTTTGTTTTCTTCAATCTTTTTATGCTACCCTTTCTAACCTAACTGCTTCTTACTTGTAGAAATGAACTCCTGGTACCATGTTGTGCTCTATGTGTGCTAAATTCAGGATGGCTGACGTAGTGTTCACAAAGACTACAAAATAGCTTTACCTTGACCAAAGTTATACATTTTTTAACACTTATTTGGATTTGACACTTACTCCGAAATAATACACAGCTGATAATTAACGTATAATCTACGCTCACCTACAACTAACAAGTACAGCAGCGCCGGTTCAATTCCTGTACTGGCCTCCCAAACAGGCACCGGGATGTGGCCACTAGAGGATTTTCACGGTAACTTCATTGAAGCCTACTTGTGACAAGAAGCAATTATTATTATTATTATTAATAATAATCTCTACACTATTATAAACTATGATCTGCTCTTACTCATACTATCTTTCCTTCAGTCTGTACTTTAGCTGGTTCCTTCACTCCCCCACCCCCCCCCCCCCCCCCCCCAACCACAATCAATATCTGATATACTTGTAACTCTAGCTCCCTCTGGTGGCTGATGTAGATATTTAATTAATAGCTCCAGTTCTCACATTTATAATAATACCACACTCTCTTCAAGACAGGTTCTATAAGGATCAGGTCCCCAGGATCACCTGCTGAGATGGCATGGAAACAGCTTTCTTCTCCTCTTCCGCAACCAGTCCCCCTACTCACTCATGACGTGTGTGTTACCCAGTGAACTCACACTCTTATTCAATGGTTACGTTCTCTGGGATGTCTGTTTATAAACTGATTTTACATTCAATTGGAAAATGGAAGTTATCCGGGAGGTCAACATATGGAAGGAGTTTGTATCAGAAACAATTTGCTGTCAAGACTCCTGAAAGTGAAATTTGGAAACAAAGTAGAACCTTCAACTGGAAGACAATCAGAAATTTACAATGTCATTCAGAATAAACATGAAATTCATTGTGCTCGGTGGTTACCAAATGCTGCCCCAAGCCTCCCTCCAAGACAAATTCCAAAATACATATCCAACCGTTTGGAATGATTGGGCTGTCTACACGCAGCCTATACCTCAAACACATGTGACAATAATTATTTTCATTCCTTGTCAATAGTACAGTAAACAGAAATCGTAATCTTTGTAATTTCTCTCAAGTTACAAAAAAGTTAGTGTTTCTCTCTCCGGAAGAACAAAAACACTTCAGTGTTGACAAACCAATTTGTTATTGAAAGAAGAATGTGCTGCGATTGGGAGGAGCTCTGGGGGCCCGGTGAAGATTGGATGTATCGATGGAAACGATTGAGGTTGAAATGAACTTTGAAATAACTCCAGGCTGTGGTTACGCTCCGCCCCCGAAGGTAAATTGCTGCAGTTTGAGGAAGTCAGTCAGTCAGTCGCTCTCAGTCCTCCCGCTCTCACTAACATGCGGGATTACGCTGAAATCACCGCTTTCCTGGGAGAATGGGGACCCTTCCAGAAAATGATCTTCTTCCTTTTGAGCGCCAGCATCTTTCCCAACGGTTTCTGCGGATTGTCCATAGTTTTTGTCGGGGATATTCCGGAGCATCGCTGTTTAATTCCCGGGAATCTCAATCTGAGTGAAGCGTGGCTGAATCGGACTATCCCTCTGGAACAAGAAAGAGGCAAACTCCAGCACAGCCAGTGCAGACGGTACCGGTTGGATGTGATCAGGAATCTTTCAGCGACGTTTGCCGACCCAGGTTCCATCAATATGTCTGAGGTGGAACAGGAGCCCTGTTTGGATGGTTGGGAGTACAGTAAGGATCAGTACATCTCCACCATCGTCAGCGAGGTAAGTGGCTGAAGGAATACATTGACAATAGTCAGTTTGACAATTTGGCCCTAACTACCTGTGTCCTCTGTTCGCATTTAAGGGCTGCTCCAATGCTGCCCTCTTTATTTCACCTTCATGAAGCCCTGCTGACTCTGCTTGATTATAATATGCCTGAGTGCTGTGCTATTACATCTGTTAATACAATAAGAAGTCTTACAACACCAGGTTAAAGTCCAACAGGTTTGATTCAAACACGAGCTTTCGGAGCGCAGCTCCTTCCTCAGGATTCACCTGAGGAAGGAGCTGCGCTCCGAAAGCTCGGGCGCAATTCTCCGCACTCACGAAGGTGCGAAGAATAGCGGGGTTCGTAAAATTTTACGGCCACGCTAGTCCGACGCCCTCCCGCTATTCTCCCCCCCCCCCCCCACGCCCGACTCCCGATACGAATCGCTGCCGCCGTTTTTTTACGGCGAGCAGCGATTCTCAGCTGTCCGATGGGCCGAGTTCCAAGCCCTTTACGGCTGTTTTTACGAACGGCACACTCACCTGGTCTGGCCATTCATAAAAACGGCCGTAAAGTGCCGATTTTGAAAACCATGGCACCGATTGGCACGGCAGTACCACGGCCGTGCCAAGGGTGCCATGGGCCCGCGATCGGTGGGCACCGATCGTGGGCAGCGGGTCCGATTCCCCCGCACTCTTTGTCCTACCGCCGCCCCACTGTATCACTTCGCGGGGCAGCTGAGGGGCATCCCGGCCCGCGCATGCGTGGGTTTCACGCAAATGCGCGATGATGTCATCCGTGCATGCGCGGGTTGGAGTCTTCCAATCCGCGCATGCGCGGCTGACGTCATGTGATACGTCAGCCGGCGCAAAGTCTGGCAAGCGGGCTTAACGAAATTCGTTAAGCCCGCGATGTCGGAGTTCACGGCTGCGGCGTACTAGCCCCGACCGGGGACCAGAATCGGTTCCCGGTCGGGGAGGGGGGGCTGGCGTCAAACCCGCCCGGATTCTCTGGGAGACTCGCGCCCCTCGTGTTTGAATCAAACCTGTTGGACTTTAACCTGGTGTTGTAAGACTTCTTACTGTGCTCACCCCAGTCCAACGCCGGCATCTCCACATTTGTTAATACAGCCTCTACTAGACATTTTCCGAATGACAGATGTTAAGCTAGCTGACGTTTAGTTTTCTGTTTTGGCCTCCCTTTTTGCATATCAGTGTTACATTTGCAGTTTTCTAATCCTCTGGGATGTTTCCAAAATTTACGAATTCATGGATGGGCTGGATTCTCCGTCCCGCTGTGCGACATTTCGGTTTCACCACGCCGACTGGATGTTCCTTTATGCCGGCTTGTCAATGGGGTTTCCCATTGTGGGGCAGCCACACGCAATCAGGAAATCCCCAGGCTGCCAACAAAACGGAGTATCCCATCTAGCACATGGATTATTATAACCAGTGTATCCACTATTTCTGTAGCTATTACTTTTAGAATCCTTGGATGCAACCTATCCAGGGAACATATCAGCCATTAGCCCCATTTGTTTGTCTAGTATTTTTTCTCTCGTGATAATTATTGTATTTATTTCCTCCCCTTGATTATTTAGTATTATTGGAATGTTATTGGTGTCTTCCAACCTGAGAAGACTGATACAACATACTTATTGAACTCCTCTGTCATTTCCTGGTTCTGCATTATTATTTTCCCATTCTCATTGTCCAAGGGACCTATGTTCACTTTGGATCTCTCTTCCTTTTTATATATTTAGATGCAAAGAATTTACAGTGCAGAAGTAGGCCATTTGGCCCATTGAGTCTGCACTGGCCCTTGCAAAGAGCACCCTACTTAAACCCACGCTTCCACCCCATTTCCGTAACCCAGTAATCCCACTTAACCTTTTGGACACTAAGGGGCAATTTCACATCACCAAACCACCTAACCTGCACATCTTTGGACTGTGGGAAGAAACCGGAGCATCCGGAGGAAACCCTCCCAGACACGGGGAGAAATTTCAAACTGCACACAGACAGTCATACAGGGCCAGATTGAACCCGGGACCCTGAAGCTGTGAGGCAGCAGTGCTAACCACTGTGCCACTGTGCTGCCCAAAAGAGAAGTTCTTACCATCTCTTTTTATATTATTTGCTAATTTACTCTCATAGTTTATCTTCTCATGTTTTTTTATTTTCTTCGGTCATCGTTTTCTTTAACTTTCCCAATCCTGGGGCAGTGCGGTGGCACAGTGGGTTAGCCCTGCTGCCTCACAGCGCCGAGGACCCAGGTTCGATCCCTACTCTGGGTCACTGTCCGTGTGGAGTTTGCACATTCTCCCCGTGTTTGCATGGGTTTCGGCCCCACAACCCAAAGATGTGCAACACATTAAATTGCCCTTTAATTGGAAAAAATGAATTGGGTACACTAAATTTATGAAAAAAACTTCCCCAATCCTCTGGTTTACCTCTAATCTTTCCAATATTGTATGTTTTTTATGTTCAGTTTAATTCTATCCTTCAGTTCCTTGGTTAATCATAGCTGATTTATCCCCTTCCTAGAATCATTCTTCCTCACTGGGACACATCTTTGCTGTGAGTCATGAATTATTTTCATAAATGTCTGCCATTGCTGATCAATTATTTTTTCTACTAAACTCCTTTCCCAGTCCATTCCAGCCAATGCTGCCCGCATTGCTTTGTGATTACCCTTATTTAAGTTTAACACAGTTCATCCTTATGACCACCTCTGCCACTTTGATTTTTCTAGTCCACATGGAAGATTAAAGTCACCCATGTTTAAAGTACTACATGCCCTCATTATCTCCAGACTTATTCTCCATCCTACCAATAGCTGCTGTTTGGGGGCCTTTGGATCACTCCCACTAGTGCCTTATTCCTCTTGTTATTTCTCACCTCCACCCATATGCATTCTGCATATTCTGATCCAAGATCTTTTTTGCTATTGTACTTATTCCTTCTCTTTTATTTTATAAATTTAGAGTATCCAATTACTTTTTTACAATTAAGGGGCAATTTAGCATGTTCAATCCGCCTATCTTGCAAATCTTTGTGTTGTGGGGGCGAAACGCACGCAAACACTTTGAGAATGTGCAAACTCCACACAGTCAGTGACCCAGAGCCGTGATCGAACCTGCTAACCACTGAGCCACCATGCTGCCCAGTACTTATTCATTCTCTAATTAACGCAGTTACTCCCAATCATTTCCTTTCCTTCCTGCCTGTCTTTAAAAAAGTCACATATCCCTGAATATTTAGTTCCTATCATCAACTCTTCAGTCACGGATTCATCTCCGATTCACCTATTTTTATACTCACTAACATGTTGCACCAGGAATAATCCAGAGATTACAACCTTTGAAGTCCCGCTTTTTAGCCTTCTGCCTCGATCTCAGAATTCTTGATGCGAGACCTCATCCTTCATTCTACCTATATCGTTGGTAGCAACGTGTGCCACAACTTCTGACTTATCATATGGTCCCTTTACGATGTCCTGCAGCCATTCGGTGACATCCTGGTCCTGGTCCCAGGAAGACAATTCACCATCCCGGAGTCACATCTCTGGCTGCAAAAAGCCCTGTCTCTTCCCCTAACTATCGAATCCCCTTTCACTATCGCTCCTCCTTCCTTCTTCCTTCTCTCCTGTATAGTCAGGACGCTTGTGGTGCAAGAAGCTTGGATCTGGCTGCACTCCATTGAGGAATCAGTACCCACATCAGCTTCCATAAAGGAAAACTGATTTGAGAGTGGAATCCCTGGGGATTCCTCTAATACCTGCCTTTTTCTCCTGGACTGCTTGGTGGGCATGCTTCTTTCCTCCAGTCCCTTGGGCAGTAGTGTGACCATATCTCTAAATGTTCTATCCACGTAATTCTCAGCTTTGGGAATGCACCAAGTGCCTTCAGCCGCTACTCAATTTTCTGCAGTTGGGAGCATGTTATCTAGGATGCCAGCAGGGTCCATAACTTCCCACATATGACAGGTCACACACTCTACTCAGCTGTCCTCACCTGCCATGTATTAACCTTAAATGCACTTCATCCAACTTGCTAACTTTTCTCATTACTTTGTCTTCACAGATAATTCTCTTACCTTAACTTAGTCTCCTTGTCTAATTCTAATTCGGCCTATTTTTCCTTGTCTCACTTATATTTACTTGTCACTTTATTATGTTGGCTCTGACTTTTACTTTCCCTGGTGCTTCTCAGTTAATCCCTTAATATTACTCTTTTCTAATTTACTACTGTTTAGGGTCAGTCCCTAATGGTGGTTCCTTATCAGTCACATCTAAGTCCCTCGACCTTACTCACCCAATCAGCTGCATTCTCTTTCCCCGAGTCACTTTCTGTATCGGACCTCATCTCAGGAACTCCGCCTCTGGGTTCAGTGAAGTTTTGCAGCGTTTGCTCTTTTTAAAGTGTCACTGCCACTCCAATCAGCTGCTCCCACCAGATTCTCTCTCCTTCCAGCGAGTATGATGTTCCCAGACTTGGACAGCCAACCTTGAAAGCTTTGTAGAATTTTTTGGGGATTTAGATCATTAAAGTGTAATGTTACTTGGCTTGGGGCCATGTAATGTTTCTCACTTGTCAAGTCAGGGTGTGACTGCAAATGAAGAGCTAATCACATGATTCATTCGTGTCCTGTATTGTCCCCAGTTAAACAGCATATTACGTAAGGTTAACAAATAAATGTACTTCAATTACTTGATCATTGCATGTAACTACACTACAAACAAAATGTAAATAATGATTAAACCTTAACTTTTCTCCAAGTGGGAAGGAAAAATATGAGCTGAACAATTGGCTACCTTCAAAGGATAGTTCAAGCAGTCAGGAAGTATTTCCTCCAAAAGGAAATGTAGGACAAACAAATTCACAGCTCCCTGGATGACAATAGAGAGACAGATGAATATGCAAAAGAAAAAAAGACTTGTGGCACGATATCAAGTGAATAATACAATGGAGAATCAGGCTGCATAGGTGAGGTTCAGAGGGTAAGTGTGGAAACAAATAAGAAAAGTAGAGAGGAGTATGAAAGAGACTGGCAGCGAACATAACAGCAATCATACTCCAAGAGGCATAGCAATGGAAAAGGGTGATTAAAGGAGGAGTAAGGTAAATTAATGGCTGTAAAGGATATTTATTCTTCAAGGTAAAGGACATAGCTGAGGTATTAAAATTAATACTTTGCATATGTGGCAACCAAGGAAGAAAATACTACCCAGGTCAGAGTGGAAGATGAGGTAATTAATACACCAGAGGGATGTAAATTGATAGGGAGGAGCCATGAGTGCCTCACGGCGCCGAGATCCCAGGTTCGATACTGGCTCTGGATCACTGTCCATGTGGAGTTTGTGCATTCTCCCCGTGTTTGCATGCGTCACTGTCTATGTGGAGTTTGTGCATTCTCCCTGTGTTTGTGTGGGTTTTGCCCCCACAACCCAAAAATGTGAAGGTTTGGTGGATCGGCCATGCTAAATTGCCCCTTAAATGGAGAAAAATGAACACGGTAGCACAGTGGTTAGCACTGTTGCTTCACAGCTCCAGGGTCCCAGGTTCAATTCCCGACTTGGTTCATTGTCTGTGTGGAGTCTGCACGTTCTACCCGTGTCTGCATGGGTTTCCATTGGGTGCTCCGGTTTCCTCCCAGTGGTCCCAAAAGACGTGGGGTGCGATTCTCCGCCCCCCACGATGGGTCGGAGAATAGCGGGAGGGCCTTCCCGACATTTTTCCCGACCTCCCGCTATTCTCCCCCCCCCACGGCCGCCCCACGACACGAATCGCTGCTCGCCGTTTTTTTTACGGCGAGCAGCGATTCTCCCCAGGCCGATGGGCCGAGTTCCCAGGCCTTTACGGCCGTTTTCACGAACTCCAACACACCTGCTCTCACAGTTCGTGAAAACGGCCGCAAAGTGCCGTTCTCGAGAACCATGGCACCGATTGGCACGGCCGCACCACGGCCGTGCCAAGGGTGGCATGGGCCCGCGATCGGTGGGCACCAATCGCGGGCAGCGGGTCCGAACCCCGCGCACTCTTTGTTCCTCCGCCGCCCCGCTGGATCAGTCCGCAGGGCGGCTAAGGGGCATAACGGCCCGTGCATGCGCGGGTTTCACGCATATGCGTGATGATGACATCCTCGCATGCGCGGGTTGGAGCCGTCCAATCCGCGCATGCGTGGCTGACGTCATCGTGCGCGTCAGCCGCCATTACCCTTGGCGCGCGGGCTTAGCGAAGTTCGCTAAGCCTGCGATGCCGAGGTTCATGGGGCCCCGCTGCTAGCCCCGACCGGGGAGCAGAATCGGGTCCCGGGAGGCGGCAGCCTTCACGACTCTCCGCATTTGCGGAGAATCGCGCCCCTGCTGTTACATAATTTAGACACTGAATTCTCCCTCTCTGTACCTGAACAGGTGCCAGAATGTGGCGACGAGGGACTTTTCACAGTAACTTCATTGCAGTGTTAATGTAAACCTACTTGTGACAATAAAGATTATTATTATAAAAAATTATTGAACAAAAGGAGGAGCTATGAGATATGTTGTCTATCCTTAAAAGTTCATAAAGTACCAGGAATGGGTAAGGTACATCCAAGGATACTGAGGAAAGTGAGACTGGAATTTGATTTTCTAGTCTTCCTTAGACACTCTACTGGTTCTGGATGATCCAACAATTGCAAACGTTGCATCCTTGTTGAAAAGGGTAGAAGGATTAACCTACCGGGGGTGGTGGGGGTGGGGGGGGTGCAACTTCGAGAAACAATAATTCAGCACAACATTCATATCAGATCGACAGATGCAAGCTAATTAAGAAAAGCCAGAATGAATTTGTGTTCTGCCCACAGAGTCCACACAAGAGGCTAAAATAAACTGTTTGTTTATTGAACAAGAAACTAATTACATTTTGTCCACAGGTGCCAGCCGGGACTTCTCTGTCCGGTTTCCACTCAGGCCGAGCTTTTATGCATAGTGTCCATGGGGCCCGCGCCCCTCAGCGAGGAAGCTCGTACTCAAAGACTCACAGGGAGACTAATTGGTCTGATTCCTTGGGTCACATGCTAGTTAGAACAATTTGTTAAAGGTAAATCACATTTCACTAACTTGCTGGTGTATTTTTAAGAGGTAACAGATAGGCTCAATGGGGGGCAATCAATAATGTTGATGTGCTGTACGTAGACTTCCAAAAGGCAGACGATAGAATTAAAAAAAAATATATCTATTTATTTTAATTTAGAGTACCCAGTTTGTTTTTTCCAATTAAGGGGCAATTTAGTGTGGCCAATCCACCAACGCTGCTCATCTTTGGGTTGTGGGGATGAAACCCATGCAGACACGAAGTGAATGAGCAAACTCCACATCGACAGTGACCCAGAGTCGGGATCGAACCTACGACCTCGGTGCTCTGAGGCAGCAGTGCTAACCACTGAACCACCGTGCTGCCCAAGGCAGATGATAGAATGTCGCACAACAGACTTGTGAAAAAAGTAATAACTCCTGAATAAAAGGGAAATTAGCAACAGGGAGGCAAAATTAGTTGCATGAAAGGAAACTCAGAATATTGTTCAATACGTATTTTTCTGGTTGGAGTATGTAGTGGTGTTCCCCAGAGATCAGTGTTGGGATCCTTGCTCTGTCTAATATCTAATAATGACACAGGCTTTGCAGCGCCGGCCCTAGGGTTGCTGGCGCCCCGGGCATGCTGAACTTCGGCGCCCTTGGGGGGGGGGGGGGGGGGGGGGGCGGGGAGGGGGGCCGGGCCGGGGGGGAGGGGGACCGGGCCGGGGGGGGGGAGGGGGGCCGGGCCGGGGGGGGGAGGGGGGCCGGGCCGGGAGGGGGGGGGCGGGCGGGGCGGGACCGAGAGGGGGGGGCGGGACCGAGAGAGGGGGGGGGGGCCGAGAGGGGGGGCCCCGAGGGGGGGGCGGACCTGAGGGGGGGCGGGGGGGGAGCGGACCGAGGAGGCGGGCGGACCGAGCGGGGGGGCGGACCGAGGGGGGGGGCGGACCGGGGGCGGGGCGGACCGAGGGGGGGCCGCCATGGAGGAGGGCGGCCACCGCGCATGCGCTGGTTGGCACCGGCCCAACTGCGCATGCGCGGGACCCGAGTCTCTGGCGCCCCCTAGCACATGGCGCCCCGGGCGACTGCCCGAGTTGCCGGTGCCTTGAGCCGGCCCTGAGGCTTTGGTCTACAGGGCATAATTTCAAAACCTCTGGATCAGACAAAACTTGGATGAATAGTGTACTGTGAGGAGGCTACTTGGCAGCACGGTAGCACGGTATTTAGCACAGTTGCTTCACAGATCAAGGGTCCAAGGTTCGATTCCCGGCTTTAGTCACTGTCTGTGCGGAGTCTGCATGTTCTCCCCGTGTCTGCGTGGGTTTCCTCCAGGTTCTCCGGTTTCCTCCCACAGTCCAAAGATATGCAGGTTAGTGGGATTGGCTATGCTAAATTGCCCTTAGTGTCCAATAAAGGTTACGAGGACAGGGTGGAGGTGTGGGCTTGGGCGGAGTGCTCTGTACAAGGTCCTGTGCAGACTCGATGGGCCGAATGGCCTCCTTCTGCACTGTAAATTCTATGATTCTATGATACTGCAGAACTTCAAAAGTGCAGAAACAAATTGGTGGAATGGGCAGACAATTAGCAGATGAAGTTCAATGCAGAGAAATGTGAAGCGATTCATTTTGGTAAGGAGAACATGGAGAAACAATATAAAATGAAGGATATAACTTGGTAGGGTGTGCAGGAGCAGAGTGATCTGGGTGAATATGTGTACAAGTTATTAGATGTGGCGGGACAGGTTGAGAGAGTAAACAAGGCATACAGTATTCTGGACTTTATTAACAAGAGAAAGGAGGTTATGTTGAACTTGTATAAGACACTAGTTAGACCTCAGCTGGAGAACTGTGTCCAGTTCTGAGCATTGTATTTTAGGAAGAATGTGAAGGCATGAGGGCCAGTGCAGAAAAAGAGTCACAAGAAGAGGATGAGGAACCTCAATTTTGAAGACAGATTGTAATTTCTAACTGTCTTTTTTGGAGAAGAAAAGATTGAGAGACGATTTGCTGGAGGTATTCAAAATTATGAGGGGTCTGGACAGTGTAAATAGGTGAAACTTTTCTCACTCATGAAAGCATCAACAAAGGGCACAGATTTTACATAATTGGTTAAAGCTGAAAAACCTACATAAGGAAATGCATTTCCTTGCACCAAGCAGTTGGGCTCTGGAATACACTGCCAGAGAGTGTGTTGAAGGCAGGTTCAATCGAGGAATTCAAAAGTGAGTTCGATTTTTAGCTGAAAAGGAAGAATGTTCAGAATTGTAGGGAGAAGGCAAATTAATTGCTAATTTGAAGAGCAAGTGCAGACATGACAGGCCGAATGGCCTCCTTCTGCTCTCTAACAATTCTGATTTGTGATGTCCTACTGTCAAATGGGCCTGGTTCCCACATTTTACTGGAGGCTGTCACAATGACAAATTCGGCTTCTTTGCCTGCTCTCTCCTGGCACAGTTTTCCTGGAGACATTTGCAGCATCTCACAGTTGACAGCCCACACATGCATGACACACTAACTGATGGGTTGTTCTCCAGAACAGGCAGTTATATCATCATTACCACCGATGCTGCCAGTCAGAGCAAGTGGGTGCTCAGGTATGCGACTATCAAGCTTACCCCTGGGGGTACGGTATAATATGTTATGAGCCAGGGTTTGGAGAACCCCAAAGTGTATCATGGAGTTCACCTGACCCACAACTTTTAATAGATTGTGGTATGGGGATATGGTCCACAGAACAGTAGTGGTACAGCAGAAATAGAAAAGTAATTTTTCAAGCAAAACAATGTTTATTCTGTGGCTTCAACTTAACCTTTTCAAAAAATATACAATGAACATCTTAACCACCATCAATTCAAATACAACCCCCAAAGAATACAACACTAAGTAATCCTTAATAACTTCACAAATAACATCCAGAAGATAAAAAAAGCACCTTTTAACAAAAGCACATTAGGTTTACATTCACTACTGAGATCATTTATAATTCTGAATTCACCAAATGATCAAGAAATATTCTTTTGATGGCAGAAAGAACAGCAGTACACCTGCTTAGTCTGGCTTCAGCTCCAACACTGAAAACGAAACTAAAACACATCCTACAGCCTGCTCAAAAACGAAAGTAAAAAGCTGACAGACAGCCCAGCTCCATCCACTCTCTGACATTACGACAATAATAAACACCCATTTCTTCAAGGTACCCTCATATGACACCTCCCCCCAAGAAAAAAAACCCATCAAGATGGTTTCATTTTTCACCTTTCCGCTCTTCTTTAAGAAATGCACACAGTAAATATACTTTTTTGTTTAAAAAAAAACCCAACACACGCAAACAGGTACAATAATAAGTCAATTTTTCCTTCTTCCTCCAACTGAAATCCTTCCTGATTGACAGTCTCTTTTAACAAGAAAGTCTCTGCACGATTCACCCATTTCTCTACGCCTCTGCATTTCTCTTTAAAGTCAGATACTTTAGTTCAATCTGATCACAGAGTCCCTTGTAATTCTCCAGCACAGGAGCATTGGTTATCATAGCATTCAGGCAGTCAAATGCCTGTCGAAAGTCCGCTGTCCACTGAAATTTTCGACGTTTCATCAGCAAACTCATCAATGGAGCAATCACGCTACAAAACGTTTGCACAAATGTTCGGTCAAATCCATTCATGCCAAGAAATCACATTATTTCCCTTCGTATTGAGGTATCGAAAACTCCTCAATAATTGTTGGTTTCACATCCCGTGTGACCATTCGACCCTGTCCGATTGTATGGCCAAGGAAAGTGCCTTGGGCTTTTCCAAATTCACTTTTGGCTAGGTTTTATCACCAAACCCGCCTCCTGAAATTGATCGACTAACTCCATCAGATGTTTCAAATGTTCAGTCCATGTCTGGCTGAAAATTACCAGGTCGTCGATACATACCGCACAATTGGGTAATCCTGAAACGACTTTGTTAGTTAACCGTTGAAATATGCCTGGGGTGTTTTTCATGCCAAATTGCATAACTTCGAATCGGTATGTACCATCTGGAGTCACAAAAGCTGAAATCTCCTTCACCCTTTCGGATAAAGGTACCTGCCAGTAACCTTTAAGTAAATCCAGTTTAGAAATAAAAGCTGATTGTCCCATTTTCTCAATGCAATCCTCCAAACGTGGGATAGGATAAGAGTCAATTCTTGTAACTGCATTACAAGAATTACTGTATAGTCCACACACAACCATTGAGTAGCATCTGGTTTTGGTACCATCACTATGGGTGAGCTCCATTGACTGCAACCCACTTCAATTATGCCTCTTTTAAGCATATTCTCAATCTCTTTGTTAACCTGTGCCAATTTTAAAGGGTTAAGTCTGTATGGATGTTGTTTGATTGGGACAGCCTTTCCCACATCATGGATAGCTAGTTTAGTACTTCCCAATTTATCTCCACAAGCTTGCCCATGTGATATCAATAACTCTTTCAGGTCAGTATGCTTTTCCACTCGAAGGTAACTTACCAATTTATCCCAATTTTTAAGAACATCCTCATTTTCCAATTGAATTTGAGGTATGTCAAGTTTACAGTCAACTGGATTGAGTTAGAATCATTAAAACATCCTCCTTTTCCTCTCCTTCCCTTTCAAAGTAACTTTTAAGCATATTCACATGACAAACTCGGTGAGTCTTCTTTCTATCTGGTGCTTTTACCACATAATTCACCTCACTCAATCTTCTTTTCATCTGATAAGGTCCACAAAACGTAGCTTTTAAAGGCTCACCTACTAAAACTTTATCTCCACTGGGAAAACTATGAACTTTGGATTTCTTGTCCACTACCCATTTCATCACATTTTGTGCAACTTTTAAATGTTGTCTAGCCAATTCACCTGCTCTGTTTAATCATTCCCTAAAATTTGACAAGTAACCAACAATATAATTTCCGATTTCTCACTCATCAATTTATTCTTCATAAATTTAAGTGGTCAACTTACCTCATGACCAAAAATTAGTTCAAAAGGACTGCATTTGGTTGACTCATTAGGTGCATCCCTAATTGCAAACAGTACGAATGTAATTCCTTTATCCCAATCCTCTGGATAATCGTGACAATAAGCCCTCAACATTGTCTTTAATGTCTGATACCACCTTTCTCACGCTCCCTGCGATTCTGGATGGTACGCAGTTGTTCTAAATTGTTTTATTCCTAAGCTGTCTATAACTTCTTTGAATAACCTTGAGGCAAAATTTGATCCTTGAGGCAAAATTTGATCCTTGATCCAATTGTATTTCTGTTGGTAGTCCATATCTAGTAAAGAATTGAAGTAACTCCTCCACAATCCTTTTAGCTGTAATATTACGTACTGGAATGGCCTCTGGAAACCTAGTAGACACATCCATTATAGTCAAAAGATATCAATTCCACTTTTTGTTTTAGGAAGCGGTCCTACACAATCGATTAGGACCCTTGTAAAATGTTCCTTAAATGCTGGAATGGGTATTAAGGGCGCTGGTTTTATCACTGCTTGAGGTTTCCCTATCATTTGACATGTGTGACATGATTGACAAAATTTAACTACATCTTTGTGTAGTCCAGGCCAATAAAAATGTTTTGGATTTTAGCTTGAGTTTTCCTTATTCCCAAATGAACTTCCACTGGTACCTCATGTGCAACTCGCAACACCTCCTTTCTATACCCTAGCGGCAATACTACTTGATGAACCTCTGCCCACTTTTCACCCGCCTGCATATGTAAAGATCTCCATTTTCTCATCAAGACATTACTTTTACGGCAATAACACTCTAGTATACACTCAGATTCCTCTTCCGTGTATGCTTTCAATAAAACATTGGTTTTATTTTTCTATCCTTTCGTTGTAACTCTGCCAATTTTCCTGAACTAAAAATATCCACCTAATCCTCCACCTGTACTTGTTCTTTTTCAAACATCTGATCAAAAATCGTTTCTGATAACTGTACTTCAACTTCATCTTCGCTCTTTGATTTCTCCTCTTGTCTTAACCTGTGCCTTTGCGACCTTGTTACTACACATTCCGGAAACATCCCAGGATATTTGTCCTTCAACACTTCAGTTGTCTGATTTTCCACTGGCTTATCAACCACAGTACGGTAACACAAGTTACTAGCACTGTGACTTCACAGCGCCAGGGTCCCAGGTTCGATTCCCCGCTGGGTCACTGTCTGTGAGGAGTCTGCATGTTCTCCCCGTGTCTGCGTGTGTTTCCTCCAGGTGCCCCGGTTTCCTCCCACAGTCCAAAGACTGTTAGGTGAATTGGCCATGATAAATTGCCCTTAGTGTCCAAAAAGGTTAGGAGGGATTAATGGGTTATGGGGATATGGTGGAAGTGAGGGCTTAAGTGGGTCAGTGCAGACTCTATGGGCCGAATGGCCTCCTTTTGCACTGTATGTTCTATGTTCTAAAGTAGGCATCACTCCCACCTGCAATCCAGCTATATAATTATCCAAGATAAACTGTATTGCTGGACAAGATAGTTTCTCTTATTACTCCTATGACCACTTCACCACTCTTCTCCTGGTCTTTCCAACCTTACCTTATACAGTTGAACACTACTCCTCTCACCCTGAATTCCACATATTACCACCTTTTCTGGCAACATTCTTCCCAAACTACATAAATCCTCATCTCTTACCATTAAAGATTGACCATCTCCTGTATCTCTTAAAATTGTGGCTTCTTTACCTGCTCCTTCTGATACACATGAGTAAACTTTACCCACACAAGTTAATTATTTAAAGAGATCTGGCACCTTCTTATCAGTCACCTCTGGATCAGGCTGTACAATCTTTTGCACCACCTTCGCTTCACTTGGGCTTTCCTTTCCCACGTTAACAAACCCTACTGTCTTATCCTGTTTTACCACATCAGCCTTCCCAGTGCTTTTCTTCAACCACCAACATGCGACTTTACATGGCCGAGTTTATTACAGTGAAAACATTTGAAACTTTTCATTTCTTTCCACCCTCCTGGATTTCTTTTTTAATCTGAGGTACACTCTCCTAATTATCTCCCATCAGATCACCTTTACCTTTACCACTTGAGTATTTCTCATGTCCCCAGTTTGTATCCCTCACAGGCTGAAACTGATGTTGCAAACCAAGCTTTGATTATGAACTAATTCATACTCATCTGCCATTTCTGATGCTAATCTCACAGTTTTAACCCTCTGGTTTTCCACATGAGTTCGCACTACATCAGGAATTGAATTTTTAAACTCCTCCAAAAGTATAATTTCTCTGAAATTATACATTTGGTCTATTTTCAAAGCCCTTATCCACCTATCAAAATTACTCTGTTTGATCCTTTCAAACTCCATATATGTTTGGCCAAATTCTTTCCTTAAATTTCTAAACCTTTGTCTAGGCTTCAGGCTCTAGTTCATATGCGTTTAAGATGGATTTTTTCACCTCCTCATACGTCCCAGATACCTTCTCCGGTAGTGATACAAACACTTCACTAGCCCTACCTACCAGCTTTGTTTGAATCAGTAATACCCACATGTCCTGTGGCCATTTCATTTGTTTAGTTACTGTCTCAAATGAAATGAAAAATGCTTCTACCTCCTTCTCGTCAAACCTTGGCAATGCTTGGACATATTTAAATAGATCTCCACCAAGCCTTCGACTATGACGCTCTTTCTCACTTTCCTCATCACCGTCCACGAACTGTACGTTTCCCTTTACACCTGCCAATTTTAACTGACTATCATGTTTCATGGCCATTTTTGAAGTTCAAACTCTATCTCTTTATCTTTCTCCTTGATATGTATGTCCCTTTCTCTTTCGTTCTGTTCTGCTAGTGCTATTCTTTCTGTTTTTCTTTCTTCTCTCTCTTTTTCCTCTCTCTCTCTTTCGTATTCAAGCTGCTTTAATTATTTCTCATGTTCCATTTGTTTAATTTGTAACTGAATGTTTTGCCATTTCCAATGAGTCAAACTGGATCTCAGGCAACTTTAAATGCTTAACCACTGCCATAATGACCTCATATTTTCTCAATTTGTCAGGTAATGCTAACTGCAATGTTTTTGCCAAATCTAACAATCTGCTTTTAGTCTCTGTCCATAAGGTACTGCGTGTGACCGTCTCCACCCCTAAAAACTTCAGAGCGTCTGAAAGAGCCATTGTCGACAACACACTCCCTACTTAAACTGAAATACCACACCTGAAAAGCCCCACAATATGCTCACCCCTCACTGTCTTTAAGTTCACTAAGCCAATCCAATAGATAGACGTTTATCCCAGACGAGCCCCCAATTTGTTCTGGATCAGGGTATAGAGACCGCAAGGTGTATCATGGAGTTCACCTGAACCACAACTTTCAGTAGATTATGGTATGGGGAGCACATGACCCACTCTACAGGTGTGACACAGCAGAAATGGAAAATTAATTTTTAAAGCGAAACAATGTTTATTCGATGTACTCAAGTTAACCTTTTTTAAAAACATACAGTGGACATCTTAGCAATCATCAATTCAAATACAACCCCCAAAGACTACAACACTAAGTAATGCTTAATAACTTCCCAAACAACATCCAGAAGATAAAAGAAACACCTTTTAACAGAAGCACATTAGGTTTACATTCACTACTGAGAACATTTATAATTCTGAATTCACCAAACGATCAAGAGATAGTCTTTTGATGGCATAAAGAACAGCAGTACAACTGCTTGGTCTGGCTTCAGCTCCAACACGGAAAATGAAACTGAAACACACCCTGCAGCCTGCTCAAACACAAAAGTAAAAAGCTGACAGATAGCCCAGCTCCACCCACTCTCTGACATCACTGCAGTAATAAACACTCATTTCTTAAAGGTACTCTCACTACCGATATTTATATACACACTCATTTATGAACACCCATTTCTTAAAGGTACTCTCAAATGTCAAATAGATAACACATATGGCAATTAAGGCATCCCCAGATCACCCAGGAAAATTCATCACCTGAAACGGCTTCCAATCGTTAAATATGCAGCTGGAGTAAAAACAAACAATATTTCGTGAGAGTCATAAAGTCATATTGTACAGAAGAAGCACTTCGGCCCACCAAGTCTGTGCAGTGAAAACTATACTAGATTTGCACTGATTCAATTTTTCACCACTTGGCCCATTGCATTGAATGTTATGACATTTCAATTGCCCATCCATATACTTTTTATAGCTTGTGAGGTTTCTCACAACTACTACCCTCCCAGGCAGGGAATTCCAGACTCCCACCAGCCGTTGGGTGAAATTTATTTTTCCTCAAATTCGCTCAGAAACCACTCACCTTAAAATTATGCCCCCTCATTTATTGAGGAACAGCTGCTTCCAACCCACCCTGTCCATACCCCTCATAATCTTATTCACCTCAATCAGGTCTCCACTCAGCATTCTCTGCTCTAAAAAAACCTACCCAAACCTATCCACTCTCTCCCCATATTTCAAATGTTCCATCCCAGGCAACATCCTGGTGAATCTCCCCTGCACCCTCTCCAGTGCAATCACATCCTTTCTGTAATGTGGAGACCAGAACTGCATACAGTACTCCTGCCGTGCGTTAACCAATGTTTTTTTACAACTCAACATAACCTGGCAAGTCAACTCAGAACTGTATTTCAGTTCTTTGACTGCTACTGAGTCAAAACTCTGGTGATCCTCCTCTCACACTGCAGCACATGGACTACAGCAGTTCATGAAGGCACCTCACCACTAACTTTTCAAGGACAATTACGGATGTGGAACAAATACTGGTCCTGCCAGCAAAGCTGACATCCATGAATGAATAAAACAAAATTAAGTGTTCAGGGGTATGAACATAGAGATCTGAGAGTATATGTACAGAAGTTGTTCAAGGTAACGGCAAGTTGAGAAAACAGCTAAAAAGAAAACAGGATCATTTAGAAATGGAAGTATAGCAAACGAAAGCAAGGGCATTCTCATAAACCTTTATAAAATATAGGTTTGGTCACAACTGGAGTCGGTATGAAATACGTTTCAGTAACCCATGGATTATAATAATTTCAATCTCACTGAATCTTTTCAAGTTCTATTGTGAAAGTCAAGTTGATCAATGTTACCATTCTAAAATTTTAATGCTTTATTTTCAGGATGCGTGAAAAAAATTGACCATTATCTACTGGGATATTGGGATGTAGTTTTCTTTATTTTCTCAACAGATCAAATATGTTTTGCAGATTCCATGAAATTGCAAATTGTATATCATCTGTTATAACATATCCATCCATGTCCTCAGTATGACCCAAAGCACTTCTCATCTAATAACATATCTCGAAAAATAGCGTGCGATTCAGCATCCTCGTCACGCCTGACTTCATGTCGGTTTGAGGCTGTTGAACCTTGGGGGAGGCCATCATCGAGAATCACGGCGCTTGAAATGTCTCCCGAGATTTAAAGGAATATCACTGCGCATCACAATCTGGATCTCGCTCTCACTGGGCGAGATCCAGGGGTAAACCATTAGGCTCATTTAAATATGCGCTCGCCCAATTCATCTGGGGCCCGGGATTCACCGGCCTTGCCAGCGAGGCCTCAACCGGGTGTGGTTTGGTGCTGGTTTTCAATGTCATGAAGCAGTTGTGATGGCACCTCGGGGGGCCTTGCTGGGGAGTTGAGTCCCTTGGCTGGTCGGGGACAGGACAGGGTGACACTCTGGCATGCCCCCAGCACCTGGGCAGCTTGGCACTACCAGCCAGAAACAGTGGCAGTACCACCGTGGCACCTTGACAGTGCTACCCTGGCACTGCCAGGCTAGCAGGAGCACTGCCACGGTATTAGATGGAGGTGCCAGGGTGCTTGAGGGAAGTGCCAGAGCATTACCTGTCCAAATGTCTCTCTTCAAACATTGCTTTCAGTTTGAGATTTTTACTGTGGCTTCATTCAGGCCTCTGTAGGTTTAACGATACAGCACTCACAGCCTTTCTGGGGACAGAGACAATCCTGGTCTTTGCCAACAGCCTATAATGGTTTTCCTATAGACTCATTCATTCACGTTCTCTGTAGTCTCAGGAATACAGTAATCACAGCCTTTTTGTAGAGGGAGAAGAAAACATGCTCTTGCCTTTCTGTGTCCAGAAGTCAAACTGAAACTCCTTGGGACTTTGAAAATTCTCACTGGAACAGGATGTAACCACCATCTGTTTGTTACCGGTGTGGTAGTATGACTAGAGGTACTACGGTACCTGGGAGTGAGCTACCATTGGTAGAGAAGGCTCACTGCTCATTGGCCCAAGTGTTTGCATTTCATTGGTCGGAACGTAAGGTAGCTCCACCCAGTGAAGCGGGTTATAAGAACCCGTGTTTCCCAGCAGCCAGCCTCTTTCTGTACTCGAGCTGCTGGGAAACATCTTGTTGATTAAAGCCTTCAATTCGGACTACATCCTCGTTTCAGTAGCCATTGATCGCGCATCAATTTAATCAACAAGATTTTAATGGATGGAGCTCCGCATCAAGCCGGGGCGTCTACAACTCAGCCCCCACGCAGCTAACATAGCAGCAACATTCAAGCATTGGCTAGCTTGTTTTAACAGCTACCTCAGCACGGCAGAAAACGTACCGACGAGGGAGCAGAAGCTGCACATCCTTCACTCGTGCGTCGGCCCTGCCATCTACACGCTCATCGAGGACACGTCCGACTACGACTCCGCCATGGAACTGCTTAAAGGACACTTCATCCGACCGGTGAATCAAGTTTACACTCGGCATTTGCTGGCTACAAGGCAGCAGACCCCTGGTGAGTCGTTAGACGATTTTTACCGTGCGCTCCTTGTACTGGGGAGGAACTGCGGCTGCCCGCAAGTTTCTGCTAATGAGCACCGAACTGTTAATCCGAGACGCCTTTGTTGCGGGTATGCAGTCCCCACAAATCCGCCAGAGACTGTTAGAGAAGGAAACTTTGAGCCTCACGGAGGCACGGGCCCTCCCAAACTCTCTAGACGTTGCGTACAGAAACGCCCGTTCATACACCCCCGACCGCGCGGCGGACCCCTACGGACTCTGAATCGCCTCAGGCCTGCACTGCAAGACACCCTGGAAACCCCGCTGGGCCCCGTTGCTATTTGTTGCTCATGCTGGCGAGATTCTCCGGTCTCACTGCAGTGAATGAAGTATTGGCTGAGCGCCAATTTCTCTGTCCTCGCTGCCTGCGGTGACGATACGAACTTGAATCGGAGAATCGCCACCAAAATTTCCTTCACTAGAGGACAGTAATGAACCAGATGGGCTTTTCTGATAATTCATGACAGTTTCACAGTCACCATTACTGACACTAGTTTCTTCTTAATTGAATTTAAATTGCAATCCCTGCCATGGTTAGATTGGAGCCCATGAACTCAGAACCTAGGCCCCTAGATTTTGAGCCAGCAACATTATCATTACACCACTGCCTCACCCAGTGTTGATTCATGTGAAATCTCCAGCATCATTCGCCCTCTTCAAATAGTCTAGGAGACATGTCCCTTTGCAGCGACACCTGGAGAATATATAGACTTGAGCTGCTGAAAGAATTAAATAAATGTGGCTCGGTGTCATATTTGATTTTGTAATTATTGTTGCAGTCACTGATTAAAGATGCAAATTAAAGGTGAGCTTTGCCCATTATCTCTTTTAGGTATGTTTAGATCAAATACAGTAAAAATGATTGTCTGTAATTATCTTTAAATTACATCTAAGGAATTTTTTATTTCTTTTTGCATTTCAGTGGAACTTGGTGTGTGACAATGACTGGAAAGGACCGTTTGTTATGTCCATATTCTTTGTGGGAGTGCTGTCTGGTTCCTTTATTTCTGGACAGTTGTCAGATCGGTGAGTTATTTCTATTATTGAACTCTGCAAGAAGAAACTTCAAAAAAATTATTAGCTTCTCAGACCTGCCAAAGGCAGGATATGAGTAAAGAGAGCATTGAATAAAATAGGAGCGGACTATTACACTGTTTGTGTTGCATTCCCACCACTGTTCATTTAATTCTTGTTTTTTACGAGGCATGTGAGAACTTGCTGCAGGCAGGTGGAGTCCTCACAAATGCTGAAAATTCCAGCTATGGAGTCACCATTCAAACCCCATACATAGAGAGTTTTACTTGAGATTATGTGAATTGTGAGCAATACTGATTGTGCTGGAGAAAGGTATTTTTTTAAACATTTATCAATTAAGGGGCAATTTAGCATGACCAATCCACCTACCCTGCACATCTTTGGGTTGTGGGTGAGGCCTACGCAGCCACAGGGAGAATGTGCAAACTCCACACGGACACACGGTCAGGATTCGAACCTGGGTCCCCGGCGCCGAGAGGCAGCAGTGCCGCCCTGAGAAAGATATTTTTAGCTGGATCCAGGCTGAAGAGGCACATCAGGGTATTTACAATGTTAAACGGATTTCTGCATGCCCAGAGAAGCAGGTGCGATCTGATTGGTAGGTGTTGCCTCTGGGTCAGAAAGTTATGAATTCCTCCAGGATTTGAGCACAGCGATCTAAGCTGACATTCCAGTATAGTACTGAGAGTTATGTACATTCAATGGTGCAGTATTTTGGAGGAGGTGTTAAACTGAAGCACAGTCTGCCCTTTCAGATGGGCGTAAAGATCTCATGGCACTATTTCAAAGAGTAGCAGAGTTAAACCCGTGGTGCTGCACAATATCTATCCCTCAATCAGCATTGCAAATACAGATTATCTGTTTGTTATGACATTCTTTTTTTGGAGGAGCTTACTGTATTACCTGTGTCATTTCCCACATTACATAGTGATTACACTTCAAAGTACTTAATTGTAATAATAATAATCTTTATTGTCACAAGTAGGCTTACATTAACACTGCAATGAAGTTACTGTGAAAAGCCCCTAGTCGCCACACTCCAGCACCTTTTCGGGTACACAAAGGGAGAATTCAGAATGTCCAAATTACCTAACAGCACGTCTTTCGGGACTTGTGGGAGGAAACCGGAGCACCCGGAAGAAACCCAAGCAGACACAGGGAGAACGTGCAGACTCCGCACAGTCAGTGACCCAATCCAGGAATCGAACCTGGGACCCTGGTGCTATAAAGCAACAGTGCTAACCACTATGCTAACATGCTGATCCAATTGTCTAAAATGCTTTGAGACACCAGGAAGTTGTGAAAGTTTTTCTTCTTTGCAATCAAAAGGAACTCTCGGACCCTCACGCCAGCTGAGCTTTCTGTTCTTCCCCTTGGTGCAGATCGGAAGTAGTCTTGGAAAATGGTGACGATAAATGGCCCGTTGCACCATGGGCGGCACTGTGGCACAGTTGCCTCACAGTGCCAGGAACCCAGGTTCAATTTCGGCTTTGGGTCACTGTTTGTGCGGAGTTTGTACTTCCCGTTTCTGCGTAGATTTCCTCCAAGTGCTCTGGTTTCCTCCCACAGTCCAAATATGTGCAAGTTAGGTGAATTGGCCATACTGAATTGCCCCGTAATGTCCAGAAAATGATATGCGGGTCAGGTCAAGCGGTTATTAGGTAGAGAAGGGGACAAACGTGGGTGGAGTTCTCTTTCAGAGAGTTGGTGCAATCTCAATGGGCTGAATAGCTTCCTTCTGCACTGTAGGGATTCTATTCTATTCTAACTGCATTGTTCACCAAATCAACTAAAATGGGTGACAGGTATGAGGTATGAGTTTATAACGACTGATGAACAAGCTCATGAATTACAAATGGAACTGTCTGTGGAGTCACAGAATCACTGCTGTGCAGAAGGAGACCAATCAGCTCATCAAGCCTGTACCGACTCTCTGAAAGAGCACTCCCCATCCTATCACTGTAACTCTGCAGCATGCACGTCTTTGGATACAAAAGGGCAATTTAGCATTACCTATCCACCTAACCTGCACATCTTTGGACACAAAGGGGCAATGTAGCATTACCTATCCACCTAACCTGCACATCTTTGGACTGTGCGAGGAAACCGGAGCACCCGGAGGAAACCCAAGCAGATACAGGGAGAAAGTCCAAACTCCACCCAAACTCTGAGGTCCAGTCACCAGTTCCCACAATTATTTCAAATAATGTCTAACAAACTGTAGTAATTTCTCACAAACCTTGGCACTACTGCAGATGTCTTTTTAGCCTCTTGCTATCCAATGTCCTTTCAACTCGCTGTGACTGTACTGAACGGTAATCTCTACTGGTGTCCAGTTTTCTCTGTTCAGTTAACTCCAGACTTCTTGGAAACTTCTTTTCATTTCTATAGTTTCTTTATCTAGCTGGACTTTAGATTTCCAGCATCTGCTTTCTTAACAATAACTCCATAGAATGGTTTTTCTTCCAGCAAGGCTGAGAGAGATGTTCGCTTCTTAGCCTTCTCAAACCAACTGCTTCTAGCAGAGCTGTGAGAGCTATCATCTCTCTAACTACATGTCTCTAACTTCCCATAAATTAGTTAAACTTGTGGGCAGCACGATGGCGCAGTGGTCGTACTGCAGTCTCACGGCGCCGAGGTCCGAGGTTCGATCCCGGCTCTGGGTCACTGTCCGCGTGGAGTTTGCACATTCTCCCCGTGTTTGCGTGGGTTTCGCTCCCACAACCCAAAGATGATTGAACACGTTAAATTGGCCCTTAATTGGAAAAAATGAATTGGGTACTCGAAATTTATAAATAAATAAATAAATTAGGTAAACTTAAACTTAATGCTCTTGTGGCTGGAGGGATCACGCGATTTGGAGGAAAGGCTGGAACAGGGTATTGAACTTGATGATTAGCCATGATCATAATGAATGGCGAAGCAAATTTAAAGGGCTAAATGGCCTCCTCCTGCTTCAAATTTCTATGTATTAAATGTTTCTTTACCTGACAAGACCCCAGTTATGAAGCAACCACCAGATTTATTTACTCTTCATGCCGTACCCCTCTCTAAGGACAAGTGAATCACATCCAAACAACTTTATCCAGCATGAATTTAACTGTGAGTTTTACCCTTCCAGGCACAGAAACACTAAATTAATCCCACTAACAACTGTATCTTATATGATAAAGCGAGGGGAGTCTGATGAGTTTCATAAAAGTCTTTATATTCAGTAAAACAACACCACTAACAGGAGGCCTGGTACACCTCATTCGGTCCTCTCTCCTTTTTAATCAGCTCTGCAGTGGCTGAACATTGATACTGATGCTGGCTAAGCTAACGTGTCCACAGCCAGGGAGCACATATTCCAATGAGCATGAGAGAACAATCATCCCCCACTGGATGAGACCCCTGCGGTTAATACAACCCTCCCCTCCAAAATACAAAAACCCTCCCACGGACAACCTCTGAGGAGGCGATAACAAATAAAATGTCGAGGACAAAGAAGAGCACAAGATTCGGTGCAACACCCACAGCGGCGAGACGACACGTTAAACGAATACCCAAAATGCGTTTTGGCTCCAACATGATGTGTTGGGTAAGCTGGGTCGACGTGGACTGCGTTTGATGCATTGTAGCGAGAGACAGGCTTCCAACACTTGAAGAGATGCAACATGATTTTATTGAACAACTAACTATAATACATGCTTAACTGTGGGTTGACACTATGCTGACTTGACTGGAGACCTGAGGCTAACCTTTATTTTTTAAATGTTTTTTATTCAGTTTTCATGTTTTATATTGAACAAATTACAAATTGTTAGAGAGAGAAAAAAAAAAGAACACGGAAAAATTAACATATATATTTACAGGTAAGCATCTTCGTAATAATAACTGTGGCCGCCCCCCTTTAACCGGCATACATATTTTACATTCCCCAATATGGCCGAGGCACATGTTTATAGGCATTTATTTACAGTTTGGTTTTGGGCCTCAGCTAGCCATCAAACCCCCATAACGAACCCGTAGCCCCCCCCCCCCCCCCCCCCCCCCCCCGGCAACCTTCCCCCGATTCCCATCCATTTTCCTCCTGATTCTTGGCCACCCGACTATTCTTCCTCTTGTTCGTTGGCCACAAACAGGTCCCGGAACAATTGCATGAATGGCTCCCACATTCTGTGGAAGCCGTCGTCCGACCCTCGGATGGCGAATTTGATTTTCTCCATTTGGAGAGATTCCGAGAGGTCGGACAGCCAGTCTGCAGCTCTGGGCGGTGCTGCTGACCGCCAGCCAAACAGGATTCTACGGCGGGCAATCAGGGAGGCAAAGGCAAGGGCGTCCGCCCTCCTCCCCAGGAATAGATCTGGCTGGTCTGAAACCCCGAAGACCGCCACTATCGGGCATGTCTCCACCCTCACCCCCACCACTTTGGACATTGCCTCGAAGAAGGCTGTCCAGTACTCCACAAGTCTGGGGCAAGACCAGAACATGTGGGCGTGGTTGGCCGGGCTCTTTGGCACCGTATGAAGGAACGGTGGGAACCGTAGGAAGAACCTGCTCATACGGTTTCTTGTTAAGTGGGCTCTATGTACCACTTTTAGTTGCGTCAGGCTGAGCCTTGCGCACGTGGAGGTGGAGTTGACCCTATGTAGTGCTTCGCTCCAGAGTCCCCACCCTATCTCCATCCCCAGGTCGTCCTCCCATTTCCTTCTTGTTGCGTCCAGTACAGTGTCGTCCCTTTCTACCAGTCGGTCATACAAGTCGCTACAGTTACCTTTCTCTAGGATACTTGCGTCCAGTAGGTCTTCCAGTAGTGTCTGTCGTGGCGGTTGTGGGTACGTCCTTGTCTCCTTTCGTAGGAAGTTTTTGAGCTGGAGGTACCGCAGCTCGTTCCCCCCAGCTAGCCGCAATTTCTCTGTCAGTTCGTCCAGTGTTGCGATCCTGTCGTCCGTGTATAGGTCCCTGACTGTCAGTGTCCCCCCGTCCTGCCTCCACCTTTTGAAGGTGGCGTCAGTCAGTGCTGGTGTGAACCTATGGTTGTTGCAGATGGGAGCCTTGTCCGACATTTTGGTCAGGCTAAATTGCTGCCGCAGTTGGTTCCAGGATTGGAGGGTGCTTACTACCACTGGGCTGCTGGAGTGTTTTTTGGGTGGGGATGGGAGTGCTGCCGTGGCGAGGGCCCGGAGGGAGGTCCCCATGCAGGAGGCCTCCTCCGCGTGCACCCACTCGGCTTCTGGCTCCTGGATCCATCCCCTTACTCGCTCGGCTGTTGCCGCCCAGTGGTAGAATTGTAGATTTGGGAGAGCTAGCCCCCCCCTGGATTTTGTTTTTTGTAGGACCTTCTTTGGGATCCTAGCATTTTTACCCCCCATACGAACGCCATGATAAGTTTGTCCAGCACTTTGAAGAAGGCCTTGGGGATGTAGATCGGAATGGATCTAAACAGGAAGAGGAACCTGGGCAATACGTTCATTTTGATCGTCTGGACTCTCCCCGTGAGGGAGAGTGGGAGTGTGTTCCATCTTTGTAGGTCCTTTTTTACTTCCTCCGTCAGGCTGGTGAGGTTCCATTTGTGGATCCCTTTCCAGTCATGGGCTATTTGGATCCCCAGGTAGCGGAATTTATGTTGGGCTTGTTTGAGCGGCAGCCCCTTTAGGGCCCCCCTTGCTGGTGTACTGGGAAAATCTCGCTTTTGCTCATGTTGAGTTTGTAGCCCGAGAAGGCTCCAAACTCTTTCAGGAGCGCGATGATTCCGTCCATGCTGCTTTGTGGGTCCGAGGTGTAGAGGAGCAGATTATCTGCATAGAATGAGACTCTGTGCTCTCTGCCTCCCCTTCGGATCCCCCTCCAATTTTTTGCTGCCCTGAGCGCGATTGCTAGCGGTTCGATTGCTAGTGCGAACAGCAGCGGGGACAGTGGGCATCCTTGTCTGGTGCCCCTGTGCAGCTGGAAGTATTGGGAGTTGGTATTGTTGGTCCGTACACTCGCCATGGGAGCATTGTATAGGAGCTTTACCCAAGCGGTGAACCCTGTTCCAAGCCCGAACCGCTCCAGTACCTCTATGAGGTATTTCCATTCGACTCTGTCGAAGGCCTTTTCTGCGTCCAGGGAGACGATCACCTCTTGTGTTGTCTCCCCGGAGGGGGTCATTATCACGTTCAGCAGGTGCCTGATGTTCGAGGTGAGCTGTCTACCTTTGACGAAGCCCGTCTGGTCCTCTGTGACCACCTCAGGTACACAGTCTTCTAGCCTTTTGGCTAGGATTTTGGCCAGTATTTTGGCGTCTGCGTTCAGCAGAGATATGGGTCTGTATGACCCACATTCCGTTGGGTCTTTGTCTTTCTTGGGTATCAGCGAAATTGAGGCCTGTGCTAACGTGGGTGGCAGTGTGCCCCGAGCTAGCGAGTCTGTGAACATCTCCCGCAGGTGCGGGGCCAGCGCTGTCGCAAATTTTTTTGCAGGTCAAAGTTCCTTTGTAGTTCTTTTCTCTCCGCCAGGAGCTCTACGGTCGGGGCCTCGGAGTATTTACGGTTTACCTCCAGTATGGAGTCGACCAGCTTCTGCCTAGCCACCCTTTCCTCCCTATCTCTTTGCGCTTTGAAGGCAATGATTTCCCCTCTTAGTACGGCCTTAAGCGCTTCCCAAAACGTGGAGGATGATACCTCCCCGTTTTGGTTGTTCTCCGTGTACTCCGCTATGGCCCGCGCTATCCTTTCGCTGAAGGCCTTGTCAGCTAGTAAGGCACCGTCCAACCTCCATGTGGGGCGCTGGGCCCTTCCCGTCTCCAGCCGCACGTCCATGTAGTGTGGGGCGTGGTCTGATATCACAATTGCGGAGTATTCCACTTTTTCTATCCCTGGAAGCACCATTTTCCCCACCACAAAGAAGTCAATTCTGGTGAACACGTTGTGTACTGGGGAGAAGAAGGAGAATTCTTTCTCCCCCGGGTGGGCAAACCTCCAGGGGTCCACAGCTCCCATCTGCTCCATAAAGTGACCGAGTTCCCTTGCCATGCTTGAGGTTTTCCCCGTTTTGGGGTTTGATCTGTCCGTCTTTGGATCCTGTACACAGTTGAAGTCCCCCCCCCCCCCATGATTAGTCGATGCGTCGCTATGTCCGGGACTTCTGCCATGGTCTTTTTGATCAAGCTCGTGTCGTCCCAGTTGGGCGCGTACACATTGACTAGGACTACCGGCGCCCCATCCAGGGCCCCGCTGACCATGACATACCGCCCCCCTGGGTCTGTAACCGTCTTTGTCGCCCTAAACATTGTCCTCTTGCCGATCAGTATCGCCACCCCCCTGGCCCTTGTCCCATAGCAGGAATGGTAGGTTTGTCCCACCCAGCCCTTTCTTACCCGCAGTTGGTCCTGCTCCCTCAGGTGCGTCTCTTGGAGGAAGACTATGTCGGCCCTCATGTTTCTGAGGTGGGTGAGGACTCTAGATCTCTTCACTGGGCTGTTAAGTCCCCTTACGTTCCAGGTGAATATCCTGGTGTGGGGCTTCTGCCCCCTCGTTCCTGTGGGATTAACCATGTTTGTCTGGTGGACGAGCCCCTGCCCTCCGGGTTTTCCCTTTGTTAGGGGGCCGTCCAGGATGGCCGCTATCACTGCTCTTCCCATGCGGTCGGATCTCTGCGCTCCGGGGTTTCCCCTTGTCCTGGGGGCACCCGCCATGGCCGTCCACTGTGTGTCCGCCACGCGGGTAGTCCCCTGCACTCTGGGGGCCCCCTTTGCCCACAGACCGTACTGGGTGGGTGCTTGCAGCGGTACCTTGTTCTGAGCCCTTGGTTGTGGTACTTTGTAGCCCTGTTCCTTTTCTGGCCTCTTTTGTCCCTTTGTCCCTACCTTTCCCCTCCCTGGTCTCTCGCTCCCTGTGTGCCCCCCCCCCCCCCCCCCCCCTGGTCTCTCCCTCTAACCTCCTCCCCTGTATACCCCTCCTTTGCCCCTCTATCCCCTATTCCTGTCGCCGTTTGCTCTCCCGACTTTGATGGGTGATCACCCCCCTCCCCTGCCTGGCACCTTCCCCCCTGTTGGCGGTGCGCTGCGGCCCTGCTTTGTTGCGTGCCCCCGGCGCTAGCTTTCCTGCTAGTACGGTGGCTCCCCTCTCGGAGGTTGTTGTCTCGCTTCTCCTCTACCTGGCCTCTATGGTTTTTTGCCCGCTCTTCTCCCATCCTACCCGTTGGCGTGCCGTTGCTCCTTGCCAGGGGCCCCTCGTCCCTACCTCCCCTGCTGTTCTTCCAGCCCGTGCTCCTCAACGAACCTATTCGCCTCAGCAGGGGCTGTAAAGAAATATTCCTTGTTTTGGTATGTGACCCAGAGTTTCGCTGGGTACAGCATACCAAAACGCACTTTGCTCCTGTAGAGAGCTGCTTTCGCTCTGTTAAACTCAGCCCGTTTCTTAGTTATATCCGCTCCAAGATCTTCATAAATTCGGATGGTGTGCCCTTCCCATTTGCAGGCTCTATTTTCCTTGGCCCAGCGCAGGATTGTCTCCCTATCCCGGTACCGGTGCAGTTTGGCTATGACTGCTCTCGGTTGTTCCCCTGCCTTGGGCTTCGGGCGCAGCGGCCAATGTGCTCTGTCCAAATCTGGTGGGGTGGGGAAAGTGTTCCTCCCCACTAAGTTGCCCAGCATCGCAGCCACGTATGCTGTGGGGTTTCTACCCTCGGTCCCCTCTGGCAGGCCCACTATCCTAACATTTTGCCTTCTCGAGCTGTTTTCCTGGTCTTCCACCCTGCCCTTCAGGCTCCCCTGTGTTGCGCCCAGTCTCGCCACTTCCCTCTCCAGGGCCGTGACCCGGTCGCTCATGTCTGTCGCTGCTTTCTCCAGCTCTTTAATGGTTGCCTCATGGGCTTCCAGTTTCTCCCCTTGGGCTTCCAGTTTCTCCCCTTGGGCTTCCAGTTTCTTCCCTTGGGCTTCCAGTTTCTTCCCTTGGGCATCCACTTTCTCCTCCAATCTGGTCAGAACCTGCTGCACCCCTGACATGGCCCTGGCCACTGCTGCCTGTACTGCGGCCTCTGCGTCTGCTTTCCCCTCTGCCTTGATTGCCTGCAGCTGCTCCCTCACCACCTCAGTAAAGGCTTCCTTCCAATTCCAGCCCCCCTCTAACCCCAGGGGAGAGGGCACCTGTCTGTCCGGCTCTTCTTGATGCGGCGATACATCCGTCCCGCCGCTTCGTGTGCTAATCCGCTCGCCTGAGCTGGCTTGCCCTTTGTCCCGTCTGCTTATGGTGCCCCCTCTCCCTTGGCTCCCTTCTGGCGTTTTTTTCTCCCCCTTCCCTTTCATCTTTTCTTCTACCCTTGTTTTGATTTTCCCCCTTTTTCCACGCCCTATTTTAATTTAATTTACTTATTTATTAATTATTTTCTCCACCCCCCCCCCCCACCCCCCCGCCGCTTTTATGCAACTCCTCTTAGGTGGGCTTACTTTGATGGGAGAGGGTGTAAAAAGAGAGAAAATAATATATATATCCCTCCCCCTCTCTCTTTAACAGTTTTCTTTTTAAAATAAAAGTCCTCTTCTTTCCCCCCCCCCCTTTCCCCCTTCCTCTCTCCTCACTCACGCAGGAGAGAGAGAGAGAGGATTTTGTCCAGTCCTTTGTCCTTGCCACGTGGTGGTCGCTGCCGGTTGGGGGGGGGAGGGGGGGTGCGGAGATGCCGCTCCACTCCGGACGGGGGGGGGGGGGGAGGGGGAGGGGGGGTGAGGAGATACCGCTCCGCGCTGGGGGGGGGGGGGGGGGTAGAGATCCGCTCCGCTCTGGGGGGGGGGGGGGTGGAGACTCCACTCCGCTCCGGGCCTTGGGGGGGGGGGGTGTGTGGAGACTCCGCTCCGGGCCTTTGGGGGGGGTGGGGTGGAGATACCGCTCCTGGACCGCGCGGGGGGGGGGGGGGGGGGGGGGTGAGGGGGGTGGAGGTGCCGCTCCACTCCGGGCCTGGGGGGGGGGGGTGGAGATGCTGCTCCGGGACCGCGCTGGGGGGAGGGGGGGGGGGGGGATGGAGGCTCCGCTCTGCTCTGGGGGGGGGGAGCGTGGAGATGCCGCTCCACTCCGGGCCTGGGCGGGGCGTGGTGGAGATGCTGCTCCACTCCGGGCCTGGGGGGGGGGGGGGGGGGGTGGAGATGCCGCTCCGGGACCGCGCTGGGGGAGGGGGGGTATGTGTGGCGACTCCGCTCCGGGCCTGGGGGGGGGGGGGGTGGAGATGCTGCTCCGGGACCGCGCTAGGGGGGGGGGAGTGTGGAGACTCCGCTCCGCTCTGGGGGGCGGGGGAGGGTGGAGATGCCGCTTCACTCCGGGCCTTGGGTGGGGGGGGGGGGGGTGGAGATGCCGCTCCGGGACCGCGCTGGGGGGGGGGGTGGAGACTCCGCTCCGGGCCTTGGGGGGGGGCTCCGGGACCGCGCTGGGGGAGGGGGGGTGTGTGTGGCGACTCCGCTCCGGGCCTGGGGGGGGGGGGTGGAGATGCTGCTCCACTCCGGGCCTGGGGGGGGGGGGTGGAGATGCCGCTCCGGGACCGCGCTGGGGGGGGGGGAGTGTGGAGACTCCGCTCCGCTCTGGGGGGGGGGGGGGGGGAGGGTGGAGATGCCGCTTCACTCCGGGCCTTGGGGGGGGGGGGTGGAGATGCCGCTCCGGGACCGCGCTGGGGGGGGGGCTGTGGAGACTCCGCTCCGGGCCTTGGGGGGGGGCTCCGGGACCGCGTTGGGGGGGGGGCTGTGGAGACTCCGCTCCGGGCCTTGGGGGGGGGGGGCTGCCGCTCCGGGACCGCGCTGGGGGGGGGGGGAGGTGTGGAGATGCCGCTCCGCTCCGGGACCACGTTTGGGGGGGGGTGGAGTCTCTGCTCCGCTCCGCTCCGGGCCTGGGGGGGGGGGGGGGGGGGTGTGGAGACGCCGCTCCGGGCCTGTGGGGGGGGGGGGGGGGGGGTGTGGACCTGCCGCTGCTCCTGCCGCCGCCGAGCCGCTCCTGCCTTCCTGCTGGGCCGCTCCTGCCTTCCCGCTGGGCCGCTTCTGCCTTCGCCGCTCCCGCCTCCGCACCGCTCCTGCTGCCGCTGCTGCCGAGGATCCTCCGATGACAGGTTTGTTGGGGGGGGGGGGGGGGGTTGGGTGTGCGTCCTTTTCCTTCCCTTCCCTTCCCTGTTCTCCGCCACTACGGGAGCCCCTCTCCGTGCGACCGCTCCACTTGCTGACCGGAAGTTTTCTCCGACCTGAGGCTAACCTGACCAGACTAACTGACTACCACATGGTGTTTGTACTAGTTGCTGCTCACGAGCTCTGACTGTCTCAGAGGCTGGATCCCGAGAGAGCGGGAAAACTGGTGCCCTCTGGCTTTATAGCTGCTGTGCTCTGTGTGCTCACTGGTCATCCTGTGTGTCAATCACTGCCTGTCTGCACTCCATCATATACCTGGATGTATATTATGACACAACACACTCTATCTTTCAAACGGGGATGAGCAGGATGGCCCAGTGCATATCCCGCCAAGCATTACGCCTGGTCCGACAACCCCACCAGTCACACGGGTTGAAGTCAGCATTAACTGAACCCGAGGAACCAACTGGTCACGGAACAGTCCAGGTAACATAATGCTGCACTCACAACCTGAACAAAGTCCCAACAGAGTGACATCAAACTCGAAAACGGACACCCCAATGGACCACTCTTCCGCAGCAAACCACATGATGTAACAATGGCAGATGGAAAAGGACAGAAACGCTGCGCGACCTGGTCAAATAATGCTCCATCCGGTACTCCCGGTTTCTCCAGGCCCTGGACTTCACCAAACGTATGCACGCCACAAGCCACAGCATATCTTCAGCCCGACGGTCACCTTCCATAACCGCACAGGCTCTGAATAAACACCACAGCAATGAATTCCGTCCCGTAATCCACTCCAAAGAATTTTTTCAGGAGGTGATTCAGCATCAATTCACCCTCGTCACCAGTATGACAAAACGATGGGAGTCTGCGAAATTTTATTGAAGTATTTTTATTCAGTGAAACAACATTACCTCCCTGAGGCCCAGTATATCCCACTGTGTCCTTGCTCCTTTCTAAAGTCAACGAACGGCTGCCACCTCCAGGTGAACCGAACCACTGACCCCCTTAATGCAAACTTTATTTTCTCGAGACTGAGAAACCCAGCCATGTCACTAAACCAGGTCTCTAAACTAAGGGGCTTCGAGTCCCTCCACATTAATAAGATCTGTCTCTTTGCTATCAGGGATGCAAAGGCCAAAACGTCGGTCTCCTTTGCCCCCTGAACTCCTGACTCTTCCGACACTCCAAAGATTGCCACCTCCAGACTCGGCACCATCTGTGTTTTGGGTACTGTGGACATTGCCTTTGCGAAACACTGCCAAAACCCTCTAAGCTTCGGGCATGCCCAAAACATGTGGACATGATTTGCTGGGCTTCCCGCGCACCTCACACACCTGTCCTCTCCCCCAAAAAATGTGCTCATCTGGGCCACAGTCATGTGTGCCCGGTGGACTACCTTGAATTGTATCAGGCTAAGCCTGGCATATGATGAGGATGTGTTAATCCTGCTTAGGGTATGCGCCCACAGACGCGCCTCTATCTCTCCCCCTAGATCATCTTCCCACTTGCCCTGAAGTTCCTCCACCGGATTTTCCTCTGATTCCAAAAGTTCCTGGTAAATATCTGATACCTTCCCCTCTGCCACCCAGGTCCTGGAGACAACTCTGTCCTGTATCCCCCGTGGCAGCAGCAGTGGGAAGGCCGGAAAATGCCTTCTCAAGAAGTCTCGCACCTGCAGATACCTAAACCCATTCCCTGCTGACAATTCAAATTTATCCTCCAAGGCTTTCAAGCTGGGGAAGCTCCCGTCTATAAATAGATACCCCATCCTCCTAATTCCTGCCCTTTGCCATCTCCGGAACCCACCATCCAGCCTACCCGGTACAAACCGATTATTATTATAAATTGGGGTCCAAACCGATGCTGCCTCCACTCTCTTATATCTCCTCCACTGCCCCCAGATTCTCAGAGCTGCCACCACCACCGGACTTGTGGAGTATCGGGCCGGCAAGAACGGAAGAAGTGCCGTTATCAGTGCTCCCAAACTTGTGTCCTTACATGACGCCGCCTCCATCCGCTCCCACACCGACCCACCCCCACTACCCACTTCCTAATCATGGCTATATTAGCCGCCCAGTAGTAATTGCAGAAGTTTGGCAGCACCAACCCACCCCTCCCCCCGACTGCGCTCCAGCAACTCTTTCTTCATTCGCGCCCACACAAAGCCCAAAGTAACCTTATTCACCCGCTTGAAAAGGGCCTTTGGGATGAAGATGGGGAGGCACTGAAAGACAAACAGAAATCTGGGGAGGACCATCATTTTCACAGTCTGTACCCTCCCCGCCAGTGATAGCGGGTAGGTTTAACTTGTGCAGTGCCTCCCATTCCCAGGCCACCTGGATTCCCAGATGCCGAAAGCTCCTTCCTACCATTCTAAACGGCATCTCCCCCAGTCTCTTCTCCTGCCCTCTTGCCTGGATTGCGAACATCTCGCTTTTCCCCATGTTCAATTTATACCCCGAAAAATTATCAAATTCTCCGAGGATCCGGATAACTTCCCCCAGCACCTCCAGCGTCTGGTCTTCCCCTATCACCCGGGACACAATCCTCTATCCTTGTGGCCAGTATCTTAGCCAGCAGATTGGCGTTCACATTCAGTAGAGAAATCGGCCTGTATGACCCGCATTGCTCCGGATCCTTCTTCCATTTCAGGATCAATGAAATCAAGGCCTGCGACATTGTTGGGGGGAGGTTTTCCCTGCTCTCTTGCTTCATTAAATTTCCTCACCAGCAGTGGGCTCAATATCTCTGAAAACTTCTTATTGAATTCCACCAGGTAGCCATCCGGCCCCAGGGCCTTGCCCGACTGCATGCCCTCCAGGAACTCAATTAATTCCTCAATTTCAGTTGGGGCTCCCAGCCCTTCCATCAGATCCTCATCCATCCTCGTGAACCTCAATTGACCCATAAACTGCCTCATCCCCTCCACCCCAGCCGGGGGTTCTGACTCATATAATTTACTATAAAAGTCCTAAACACCTCATATAATTTGCTGTAAAAGTCCCTAAACACCTCATTCACCCCCACTGGGTCCAGGACAGTATTCCCACCTTTATTCTTTACTCTGGCTATCTCCTTGGCCGCCTCCCTTTTTCTGAGCTGGTGCTCTAACATTCTGCTTGCCTTTTCCCCATACTCATAAATCAGCCGCTTGCCTTCCTCAGCTGTTCCACCGCTTTCCCTGCAATCAACAGCCCAAACTCTGGCTGTAACCGCCGCCGCTCCCTCAGTAGCCCTGTGTCCGGCACCTACATTATCTCCTGTCCACCTGGAGTATCTCCTCAACTAACCTATCCCTCTCAGCCTGTTCTGCCTTTTCTCTGTGAGCCCGTATCAAGATTAGTTGATCTCTGACTACTGCCTTCAAAGCTTCCCAAACCGTCGCTGCAGAGATCTCCCCCGTATCATTTGTTTCCAGGTAGTTCTGGATGGACTTGTTCACCCGCCCACAGATTGCTTCATCTGCTAACAACCCCACATCCAGCCTTCCTAGCGGGCGTTGCCCTCTCTCCAAACTAACCAGTAGATCCATCCAATGTGCGGCATGATCCGACACTGCGATTGCCGAGTGCTCAGTATCCACCACCCCCGGTATTAGAGCCCTGCTCAGAACAAAAAAGTCGATGCGAGAGTATACCTTATTGACATGGGAGAAAAAAGAATACTCCTTCACCCTTGGCCGTGCAAACCTTCATGGGTTTACTTCCCCCATCTGTTCCATAAACCCCTTCAATTCCTTTGCCGCGGCTGGCACCCTCCCTGTCCTGGATTTTTACTGGTCCAATTCCGGATCAATGACTGCATTAAAATCTCCCCTGATAATCAAGCTATGTGACTCTAAGTCTGGTATCTTACCTAACACCCACCTCATAAATTCCACATCGTCCCAGTTTAGAGAATATATGTTCACAAGTACCACTCACACCCACTCTGGCTTCCCACTCACCATTATGTACCTACCCCCCTTGTCTGACACGATTCTCCCTGCCTTGAATACCACTCATTTATTGATCAAGATCGCTGCCCCCTGGTCTTTGATACAGCCGTGAGTGGAATACTTGGCCAACCCAACCCTTTCTCAATCTAGCCTGGTATATATAGCCTTTTGGTGTGTCTCTTGTAATTTTGCCACATCCGCCTTTAGCCCCCACAAATGTGCAAACACGCGAGCCCTCTTGACAGGCCCATTCAACCCTCTAACGTTCCATGTAATCAGCCTGGTCGGGTGCTTCCTGCCCCACCCCCCCCCCGCTCTGCCAACTAGCCATCACCTTTTTAGGCCAGCCTCCAGCTCGCGCCCCCGGCCCTCCTGAGCCCCCCCTCAGTAATTCGTGACCATCCCTAACCTCCCATTTGTCCCCTAGTAAAAGCTCCAAAGCAGCACCACCCCCACCCCTGGTAACAGCACTAGAAACCCATCAAGACAGCCCCTTATTGTGTATAACACTACTTATTCAAATCAGCATAAAAGTGATTTTCAACAAATCGCCATTGCAGTACTCTTCTGTGTCTTTAGTTCACATCCAATCTTTTTTCCTTACTGAAAGTCAATACATCGTCTGGTGTTTCAAAGTAAAAATCCCGTTCCTCATTTGTGTTCCACAGACGGGCTGGGTACAACATCCTGAACTTCATCCCCTTCTTAAAGAGGGACGTTTTTGCCCGATTAAACCCAGCTCGCCTCTTGGCCAAATCCGCTCCCAGGTCTTGATAGATGCGCAGCTCATAATTCTGCCACTTCCTGCTCCGTTCTTTCTTGGCCCACCACAGAACGTGTTCCTTGTCCAGGAATCGGGGCAAACATACCACCGTCGCCCTCGGCGGCTTATTTGCTCGGGGCTTCTTCGCGAGGGCTCTGTGCGCTCTATCCACTTTCAGGGGCCGAGGGAATGCCTCAGCCCCCATCAACTTCTCCAGCATGTTCGTCACATAGGCCCTCGCATCCGATCCCTCACTGCCTTCAGGGAGGCTGACGATTCTCAGATTCTGCCTCCTGGACTTGTACTCCATGTCCTCCAGCTTCTCCTGCATTCTTTTCTGGCAGTCATTCATCATCTCCACCTTGGTATCCAGCACAGTTAGGTATTCCTCGTGCTTGGACACCTTTTTCCCCACCTCCTGGATCGCACCTCTGTGGATTTCTTGATTCTGCACCACCTGATCAATCAAAGCCTTGATCGGGTCCAGCGTGTCCTTCTTAAGCTTGGCGAAGCAATCTTCAAAAAACTTCACCAGCTGTTCCGTCAACCGCTGTGCCGTCATCCCGCGGCCCTGCTTCTCTGTCATGCTTTTTCGCATTGCCAGCTCTGCTTGCGTCTTCCTTGTAGCACCTTGCCTTCTCTCACGGTCACTTTAGGTCCAATTCTCCATACACCGGAGGGGGAGTTTGCCTCACTGTCTCACACTTCACCGATTTGTCCAATAAAATAGGGAAAAAAACAGGAGAGAAAGGTCCAAAAGTCCGTCACAGGTGGGAGCTATCAAATGTGCGACCTACTCCTCCATGGCTGCCACCGGAAGTGGATGGTTTGCATCTTGAATCGACAACCAATCGTGGTATTCACAAGCACCTGCTGTCCTGTTTTTACAAGATGTGGAGATGCCAGCGTTGGACTGGAGTGAGCACAGTAAGAAGTCTTACAACACCAGGTTAAAGTTCAACAGGTTTGTTTCAAATCACTAGCTTTCGGAGCACTGCTCCTTTCACCTGAGGAAGGAGCAGTGCTCCGAAAGCTAGTGATTTGAAACAAACCTGTTGGACTTTAACCTGGTGTTGTGAGACTTCTTACTCTTTTTCCAATGTAGAGGGCATGCATTTAGAAATTCACAGTAACTTAATTTCAGTGTTAATGTAAGCCTCCATGTGACACTAATAAAGATTATTATTATTAATGTTGTCGAATGAGCCTTGCCATGTTGCTACAATGCATATGTCTCAGTGTGCTGGAGTTGAGGAAATGAATTGGGATGTAATGATAAAAACAATCTTTATTAGTGTCACAAATAAGGCATACATTAACACTACAATGAAATACTGTGAAAATCCCCTCATCGCCACACTCCGGCGCTTGCTCGGATGCACAGAGGGAAAATTCAGAATGTCCAAATCACCTTACAGCACATCTTTCAGGACTTGTGGGAGGAAACCGGAGCACCCGGAGGAAACCCACACAGACACGAGGAAAACAGTTCATAACACTTTGTCCTTTGATTAGTCATTCCACCTTTCGTACTTGGATGTGGCAGAACTGTGGAGTTTGGTCCAATCCATTGGTTGCAGGATTGTTTAGCTTTGTCCAAAGCATGCTACTCGGCCGTTTAGTGTTCACGTCTTCCTGTATTCTAGCTTCATCAAATTTTCACATCATTTTTAGATATGCCTGGCCCTACTCTGGCAAGGCCTCCTAAACATCTCATTGAACTAGATTTGGTCCCCTTCTTTGATGGTGATGATAGAGGTATTGCATTGTTAGATTATTTGTAAAGAAATAGGAAATAATAGTCATGGTGATGCACATTCTGAGTGCCACATTTCACTGCTGCACTGCAGGAATGTGCCAAGGAAGAATGTCTTAGTCTACCAGCCACATGGAGCGATGCAAGAAATTTCTGAATCTAAACTATTATTATTTCATACTTATTGGAAGCAGAAGAGAAATCATTACATATTATGGTTATTGACTGTTTGAATAAGCTCTGCTGCTGCTGATGATCAAAGTTCCTCATGGGTGCCTCTTTTTGAGCAGCTACATCAATTGTTGGTCCATCTCATTGAGCATGCGAAGTTTGCTCAGTATTGTCTGGAGAATTATCCAACACTTCAATCATTTATTATTAAAACATTTATTCAGGTTCCCCCTTTTATGATACGGGCAAAGGACAGAAGCAGGTTCAGCGGATTAACCCAATTTTATTCACAACTCTCCGATTCCTTTTCTCTCAATGCTCCATGCAGTTGGATATTGCTGTCGCCTTGCTACTGTAACTCTAATTTATGGGTATTAAAATCTTCAAAATCAATCACACAGAATATGACTTAGAGTAACAGCTGAGCTCTAGGTATTACCCGCACTTAGTGAAGGAGGCTGGCCAGACTAGGATCAGTCAGCATGGATAAATTCTTCTTCTCTGAGCTCCGAGCTCAGGACCGCTTCTTCTGCAATGGTTGTTCCTGGGGACACCCAGGCTGCTGCTGACAATGTGTTACGATGTTCCTTCTTTTATACAGGTGCTGCTAGCATTCAGTCATAGATACATACCCATACCTGGCCTGAGTTCTATTGTCCCATCAAGACTTAAACTCAGTTATAGTAATGAACAGGACACTTGTGTTCAGCCAGGGTGATTCAACCAAGATCCGTGTCCTCTGAAACATTCTTGTTTGATCAGTTATGGCTTGTTTTTTTATCACTCATCCTGCTGCAAAGCAGATCGTTTCTGACTTGAAGTTAGTTACATATTCATAACGGGATCTTTTGTCCTTTTGCGTAATTATAATAACTACTTTAAGTCAGGAATGACAAAGTTCCATTTTGCAATAATGAGTTTGTGTGTTGACTTTAGTGCCCCAGCAGACAGCCAGTATTGATTCCAACCAGGGCTTTATTTGGTAGTTTCTGTTTTCGGCCTATGTGTCTTTTGCCCTCCTGTTAGCTTGTGGCCAGTACCACATCAGCCATTTCAAAGGACCTTGTTGCACAACACACTCAATGGGAACTCTTTTTATGGAGGGCTGTGTGCCGTTTACTCCAAACTCTTCTTCGGCAGTCACTCACTAACGACTGATTGTCCACCTTAGAAACTCCATGCTGCTGGTCATGGGTTCTGTGGAGGCCTTGTGTAGCTGATAGTCTGATCTTGGAGCCAAATTTCTAACTGCACACTTGGCAGGTGTTTCGAGGAGGTGGGATTGGCTCTTGGACTCAAGATCCCTGGTGTTCCTTTCTTAGGCTCGTTTTAATTTTGCCATTGGATTTCCTTGAAGAATTGTATTCCTTCAATCAGGAGATTCCTCCAATCAAATCTCTTCTGAACAAGGGTCTCCCAGGCATTGACGTTCATGTTGCATTTTTTGAGATAAACCTTCAAGATGTCTTTGAAGAGCTTGCTTTTCCTCCTCTTGTTCAGAATCTTCTTTGAGCTGGGTGAAGAAGATTTGTTTTGTCAGTCAGGACACTAAACACATGGCCAGCTCACCGGAGTTAGTTTTGGATGATCATGGTTTCTGAGCCATACAGGAGAGTTGGGAGGACGACTGCCTAGTACATGATCAGCACAGATGGTGAGTTTGGTCGTTAGGCTTCCAAAGGTCGTGCTCATAGCTTAGATAACATGTTGGATCTCTGCATCAATGTCAGCCTTAGCTGAGCGGTGTCTCCCCAGCTAGGGGAAATGTTCCAAGTTTGCGACGGTTTTCCATTGTTCTTGATGTATGGAGTGACCGAATCTTGCCCTGGGGCGGGCTGGGAAATAACTTGCTTCTGCTTGAAGTTGAGACCAATTCTTTGGTATGCTTCAGCGACGGTATTAAGCATGGCTTAGAGATTCTCTTCTGAGTGGAAATGGCATTGTCATCCACATACTGAAGTTGCACAAATGATGTAGGTGTTTCTTCTTGGATTTCAACTAATTGAGTTTGAAAAGATTTTCATTCATCCTGTAGGTGATGTTCACTCCGCTGGGAAGCTTGTTCTTGACAAGGTGAAATATGGTGGTAATGAAGATGGAGAAAGTGGTGGGGGTGAAGGTGTCCCTGCTTGACTCCGGTCTTGACCTCAAATTTATCTGTCTTATTTCCATCGGTGAGAACTGATGCCAAAATCTTGTCATGGAGGAGTCGAAGAATGTTGGTGAATTTCTCTGGATGGCCAGCCTTTGACAGGGTCTTCCATAGCACTTACCAACTGATTGGCCAAAAGCCTTGGTAAGAAGGTCATTTCGAGTGGTTGATGTTGCTCCTGGAATTTTTCTTGAATTCAATGCTCAGCAGTGAAAACCATGTCCATTGTACTACTGTTTGGTCGAAAGATACAAGACTTCCCGGAGGTATTTCTTCAATGACTGGTAGAAGGCAGCTAGCAAGGATTCAGGCAATGATCTTCCCAGTGATGGAGAGTATAGAGATTCATCCGTAGTTCCCACGGTCCGCTTTGTCTCCTTTATTCAAAATGTTGTTGATGACGGCATCCCTGATGTCCGCAGGGATTTCTTCTCAGTCTCAGATTGTCAGGAACAGCTCAAGGAGATGACAGGTGTCCTCTTCTCAGCTGGAATCCGATCCATTCCTGCAACTTTTCCATTCTTCATTTGTTTAATGGCAATTTCGACTTCATCCATGCTTGATGGGAGTCCAAGATCATCATTCATGGGGAGTTGGGGGATTTCCTCGAACACGTCCTCAACTTTGATTGTGTCATGAATTAATTAACGTGTTCTCTTCAACATAGGCTGATTTTTTTTCTATGTCTCTAAGTAGAGTTCTGTCCTTATTTCCCCCCAATTTGAGACCTAGGGTGTTGAGTCTATATATTGTCTTGGTAGAACTGAAGGAGCCCTGGGTGTCAAACTTGTTGGTGAGGAGTTGCAGCTCATTGCTTTCTCAGTCCGCCATTGGTTCTTGATATCCTTAGTTTTTCTTTTTGGTAAAACTTGTCTTTTTGGTGAAACAATATGTTATTGATGCCAAGCTAGTATTCCATGCATTTGGTGGGCAGGATCAGCAAGTTACAATTCCCAACTCCTTCATTTCCAATGGTTCCTTTCCAGAGTTAGGAGTCGTTTCCAACCCTGATGTTGAAGTCCGCAAGGAGGGTGACCTTATCTTCCTTTGGAATGTTGCAGAGTATGGTGTCCAGGGTGGAATGGAAGCCTTCCTTGGATTCATCATTGACATCAAGGGTTGGGATATTGGCACTCACAACTGTTGTACACTGGTTCTTGGCAAGTGGAGACTGACCTGTCATGAGGCATTCGTTGATGCCGACAGGGAGTTCTGTGAGTCGGTTGATGAGTTTGTTCTTGATGTGGAATCCAATTCCATGAGTTCTGGGCTGCTTCTTTGGTTTTCCTCTCCAGAAGAAGGTTTAACCACTACCCTCTTCCCTCATCTGCCCTTTTCCTGTTCTTCAGGTCTCTTGCAGGTCAGTGACATCAATGTTGAAGAACCTGTGTTACAGGACCGATCCGAAACTTCAAGATCTCTCGATCCTGTCCTCGTCACGTCTTGTGCATCGCCACAAGGATTGTTTGTGTCTGGGGTATGTTGGTTTCCTCTATGTAGATGCCTTGTATGGAACATCTTTAACTGGGTACGCCGTTGCACATCAACAGACAGACGGGGCGGAACTTTCCGCCCAGCGACACTGGAATTATGAAACGAAATTGGGGGGAGAGTCGCGCGTCAGGTGAAAATCATGGTCAGTGCCAGATCCACAGCAGAAGCATCAATGCATTCTCCTCCGCACGTACAGTGAATGCTATTGGCATATCATTAACGGGCCTGACCCGGTATTCTCTAGCTCCTCCCAAATGCTCCACCTCTACCAGGAATTGCTGACAGCAATATTCACCTGTGATTTTAAAAATCGGGAAACAGGCGTGGTAGCTGCTGAGGGAGAGGATGTAGGGCATGTTCCCAGAGACGCGTCCATGGGCTGCTGGCAGGGCTGGCGGGGGTGGGTGGGGTGTCTGCCTGGGCTCAGGGGAGCAGTGGGGGTGACTGGGGGATGGGCCATGGGGTATGGGTGACCCCCACCCCCAAAGCAAAAAGATACGGACCACCCTGACGTGGCCTGCAGAGCAGCCATATTGCTGCGCACCCCATTGACCTCCCACTGTTGTGGCCCGTGGTTGTGCAGAGCGACACCTGCCATATGGGTCCCCTCTCTCCACCGCCGCAGCCCAGCCTGCGCCACACCACCCGTGGAGGATGCACTGTGGCTGCACAAGCTGAAGCTGCTCAAGAAGCATAAGCAGCAGTGGAGCATGCCGCAGAGAAACAGGAGGCAGCGGCTCTGCATGGAGAGCCGGCTGCCCAACAGGCCGAGGAGGAGGAAGAGCAGGAGAAAAGAAGGTGCAGCATGAGGTCTCACGTATACCGGCAGCGCCTGTCATTCGAGGACCTGCTGGACTGATAAGACTCCGGCTGAGCAGGGCGACCGTGCAACATATCTGCCAGATGATAGTGTACCTGGCACCGCGGGGAATTGGAAGGGGACACCCGCTCCGGTGGTCTTCAGGGTGACAGTCACCCTGAACGTTTAGGCCACAGGATCCGTCCAGGCGCCGAGTGGGGAGCTGTCCGGGATCTCACAGAGCTCAGTGCACAGGTGCATCAGCACCGTCACAGAGGTCCTATAGGCCCCGTAGGCACAATACATCCAATTCAATGTAAACTGAGCCCGTCAGGATGCCCAGGCATCGCTGCTATCGCCAAGATGACCCAGGTCCAGGGGGTGATTGGTGGGATGCATGTCCCCCTATGGCCCCTGCAGATGACAGACTGCTCTACACAAAAAGAAAGGGGTTCCACTCAATGAATGTGTTGCTGGTGTGTGACCATGAGATGAGTATCACCCCTGTTTGTGCCCGATACCCAGACAGTGTGCATGGCACCTTCATCCTGACACACCCGACGATTCCCAGCCTCTTTGAGGATCATCCCAGCTGGGGAATTGGCCCCTGGGAGACAAGGGTTATCCACTACGATCATGGCTGATGACACCAGGTCTCATACTGACGTAGAGACCCGCTTTCACACCCACGCAGTGACCAATAGCGTGATTGAGCGGAGCTTTGGTATCTTGAGAATGTGGTTCCGCTGCCTGGACTTCTCTGGTGGGGCCCTCCAGTACGAGGCCAGGAGGGTCAGCCACAGCCTGGTGCTCTGCTGTGTCCTCCACAATATAGCCCAGCAGAGGTGTGATGTGTTGGAGGAGGTATGCCAGGACTCGTCCAAAGAGAAGGTTGAGGGGGAGGGCGAGGATGGAGAGGACATGGGGCACGAGCAGGGAGGGGAGGACACACAACGTGTGCCAACTCCGCGAGAGACTCTGATGGCCTGCAAGCTCACTGACTGGGAGGGGAGTGGCCAGGGGAATGGACACCGCATCCCAGCCCCTCATCCTACACACCCCACCCCTGTCCATGGCCGCCCACCCATCTATCTGAAAGCCCTCCGTGCTACATAACTGCAGCACTATGGGGTGGACACCCTGGGTTGTCAGTAACAGCGGGCATGGTCCATGGGATGGAGGATGATAACAACCTGCTCTGCGATAAGCACTGGCGCTCCTTATTGTTTTATGTCTGTCTCCTGCCCATGGTTGCTCTTTCCACCATTCACCAAAATGATCCCTGCCGCAAGTGGCCATTCCATCAAACGGTCCCATCGATTCCTTGCAGTGGTGGAGGTGGGGAGCTAGTGGGATGGGGGTGGAACACCGGAGCGGTGAGCACTGGCTGTACTCCCAATCTCCACACATTTCCATGCCCCCTCGGCATCCAGCCCAGACCAGCCCACCCCTCACAACCATCTGACAGACAACTGAAGCAGGTTGTAACATTGTGAACAGGTGTTTAATGTGAAAACATATATACAGATACATGCACTAGCCCCTGGCTCTTCGGCGACGTGAGGCAGCAATGCTAATCACTGCGCCACCATGCTGCCCTTGGTGTCCACATTTCTGGCCTTACTGGCTCTAATACTTTGTCCAAGTGGATCCCCAGATGGTATATAAGGAGTGGAGGTGGCCTGCTATGATTCCCACCCTATGACCTGGGTCCCCATTGGCGGCGTCTTTTGGGGCGACCAGGCCTGGATGGGCCCGGCTGCCTCACCAGTGTCCCAGGTGGCACGGTGCCATCCTGCCCTACCCGCTGCCCACCGGATGAGCCAGGGACAGGAGGGAGGGGAGTCCGAGTTGCTGTGGTATTCCACCACCTCCTGCGCAGACATCTGCACAGGCCCCTTCAACTCCTCCTCGGAGTGCCCGATGGCTCCTGGGAAACCCCATGAGACGGGCGTGCGAGCAGAGCTAACCCCTGAGGCTCCCCTGCCACTTGGTGCTGCCAGTCCTGGAGGCCCGTCTCGGCCAGGATCTTCATACTCGCAGCCATGGATAACAGGAAATGGACTTCCTCCGTCTGGGACTTCGCCACATCACAATGCGACTGTGCCACCAACTTCTGTGTCTGTGCCACATCAGCCAGTGACTGCGCTATCTCCCTCGGGACTGAGCCACCTCCCTATATGTCAACGCCACGTCGGCCAGCCCCTGGGAAATTCCACCAATGCTCTCAGCCATGGCCCGCTGTGACTGGGCCATGCTCAGGAGTGCTGCTGCATGTCCAGGTGGCTCTGGGACATGGCTCCCTGTGAATGTGTAGCCCTGACCTGTGCTTTGGCCACCACCTGCAGAGATTATCAAAATCCTCACACCCAAGATCTCTACCATGGACACCACCCATGCGGTGTTGGTCTAGGTGACATGCATGGCTGGCACCACCCCCTGCTCCAGCACGTGGTTGGACTCCTCCAACTGCACATGCAGGTGCTGGATGCTCGCCGACAGCCTCTCATGTAGTCCCTGGCTCTGCGGCTGCATCTCCACGATTGGTGGAACCATCCGTTCCAGAAGCCGAAAACCATTGAGACGGCAGATATCCCTGGGGTTAGCCCGCCCTCCGACCATTTGTGACACGCATCATGGGAAACCGCAACTCAGTGGGGTCTCACTTCTTCGCCCAATGCCGAGCTACATCCCGGTGATTGCCTTTTCTTCAGGCCTGCTGACCACGTCCAGGACCCTCTGCTCTCCTGCAGTGAGGGACCACTGGTCAGTCGGTGAACCTGGAGGTGGTTAGAGCGTCCCGTGCATGTTGGCCTGGCACACACATTGTGCAGCCTATCGTGCATGCCTGGGTCCATGTCCTGCCAATCCTCAGACGAGGTCTAGTGTTCATCCTCCTCCTTCAGCACATCGGCCCTCTGCTGCACGATGTTGTGGAGGACACAGTAGGCCACCACGATACGGTGATCCTCTGAGAATCATACTGACGGGCCCCTCCAGAGCCATCCAGACACCTGAGCTGCATCTTCTAGGATGCCGAAGCACAGCTCAATCACGGACAGGGTCGCTATATTGGCATCGTTGCAGCAGGTCTCCACATCAGTCTGTGGCCTCTGGATAGGAGTCAGCAGCCATGAATGCAGTGGACAATCCTTTGCCCAGGAGCCAACCGTTCAGATGGGTGGCGGTGGTGGGGGGCACCTCGAAGAGACCAGGAACTGTGGAGTGTGCCAGGATGAAGATGTCGTGCACACTGCCCGGTTATCAGGCGCAGATGTGCATGATGCATAGTAGATGGTCACACACCAGCTGCACGTTCATCGAGTGGAACCCCTTTTCGTTTGTGAAGATTGGCCTGTCATCTGCAGGTGCTCGTAGGGCAATATGCATCCTGTTGATTATCCCCTGGACCTGGCACTTCAACGATGGCAGCGAACTCTACAGCCTGGGCAATCTGATGGGCTTGGTCCAAATTGAAATGGATGTATTGTGCCGACTGGGCATATAAGGCCTCCGTGACAGTGCGGATACTCCTGTGCACCGCGCTCTGTGAGATCCAGGTCAGGTCCCGACTCGGTGCCTGGAAGGAGCTCGTAGCTCATGGCTCGTGTAAGAGTTCAGGTCGATGGTCTTCTTGACAGCCACCAGGATTGTGTGCCTTCCCACATTCCCCGTGGTGTCAGGTGCGCCATGATCTGGCACTGTACATAGGCAGTGTCCCCTGCTCATCCCGAGTCCCCGACGGTATGCCTGGTCCAGCAGTCCTTGAACGACAGCCACTGCCAGTACTCAAGAGGCCTCATGTGGGGCCGAGGTGGAGATGGTTAGCAGTTTCAAATTCCTGGGGGTGCACATCACCAAAAATCTGTCCTGGACCACTCACATCGACGCTATCACCAAGAAAGCACAACAGCGTCTATATTTCCTCAGGAAACTAAGGAAATCCGGCATGTCCACATTAACCCTTACCAACTTTTACAGATGCACCATAGAAAGCATCCTATCGGGTTGCATCACAGCCTGGTATGGCAACTGCTCGGCCCAGGACTGCAAGGAACTTCAGAGAGTCGTGAATACTGCCCAGTACATCACACGAACTTGCCTCCCATCCATGGACTCCATCTATATTTCCCGCTGCCTGGGGAATCAAGGATCTCTCCCACCCGGCTTACTCACTTTTCCAACTTCTTCCATCAGGCAGGAGATACAGAAGTCTGATAACACGCACAAACAGACTCAAAAACAGCTTCTTCCCCACTGTCACCAGACTCCTAAATGACCCTCTTATTGACTGACCTCATTAACACTACACCCTGTATGCTTCATCCGATGCCAGTGCTTATGTAGTTACTTTGTATATCTTGTGTTGCCCTATTGTGTATTTTCTTGTATTTTCTTGGGACCGTGGGCAGCCCACGGTCGTGCCTCTCCATGCCCTACCTCCTTTTTCTCCGACTGAACTGGCTTGGGACAATTCACACCTCTTTAACCTGGAGTTACCTCTCTCTCTGCATCTTTGATGATTTGATTGCCTGCAGGTGCTCGCATTCCGGGGCATCTCTGACTGTGTCTATATAAACATTTCTGGAACAAGCCTTTCCATTCACCTGAAGAAGGAGCCGTGCTCCGAAAGCTCGTGTTTGAAACAAACCTGTTGTACTTTAACCTGGTGTTGTAAGACTTCTTACTGTCCTTTTTCTCCCTCATGGAGAGTCATGTCATGGCACCTTTCTCAATTAAAAAAAATAATAGTGAACCTTGCTGTCGGGAATTAGCCCCGGTGCAAGTGGAGCATCGCGGAGGCCCCGGAGAATACCGGGTCAGGCCCATTTATGATATGGAAACAGCTTTTACTGTACTTGCAGAGTGAAACGTACTGACTCCGCTGTCGAGGCACCGGAGAATTGCGATATGGCGTGATCCCGGCGCTCGCCATGATTTTGGCGTCACGACTGATTCCAGTGTCAGCCAACAGAATCCCGCAGATGAACTCAGTAAAAGTGAAGCTGTTGGGTTATCATTAATTCTTAATTAGTTTAATAATGTCCTTCCAGCTCAGATACATAGAAAGATAGAAAGTAGAAGCAGGAGAAGGCCATTTGGCCCTTCAAGCCTGCTCCGCCATTTATTATGATCATGGCTGATCATCAAGTTCAATACTCTGATCCAACCTTCCCCTCATATCCCTTGATTCCCTATAGCCCCAAGAGCTATATCTAATTCTTTGTTGAAATTACACAAAGTTTTGTCCTCAACTACTTTCTGTGGTAGCAAATTCCACAGATTCACCACTCTGGGTGAAGAAATTTCTCCTCACTTGAGCCCTAAAAGACTTACCCCTTATCCTCAAACTATGACCCCTATGTCATGTGAGAGTATCTTTAAGAAATGGATGTTAAGTAATGTACCGTTAAGAAAATAGTGATGTCAGAGGGTGGGTGGAGCTGGGCTTCAGCTCGGCCATTGTGAAGTTTATGGTTTCAGTTTGAGAGAGCAGCTGGGAGAGTCTGGTGTTTTTGATGAGAGCTGCAGGAGGAAAAGAGCTGGTCTGGTGATTTCTGCAAATCCAAAGACTATAAATACATTGAATGTAACCGGTTGTGCTCCTATTTTTGAAGGGTTGAAGTCTTTTGGATGTTTAAAAGAACAGTTTGCAGGATTGGGTAGTGTATTATTTTCGGGGTTATCTTTGAAGTAAGGGGTGTTAAGAGATCCAATGTTTATTTTAAAAGGTTAAGTTGAGTTTATGAAATAAACATTGTTTTGTTTTGAAAACCACGTGTCCAGAATGGTCATACTACACCGAGGGAACAAGCCGTGTGCTTCAAAAGCGACAATCCATTAAAGGGAGTGGTGGGGGGGGGGGGAGGGGGGGGTTGGGTTGGACGGACTCCATAATACATTTTGGGGTTCTGAAAACACCTCTCCCATGACAACTGGGGCTCGTCCGGGATAAAAGTCTATCTATTGGATTGGCTTTTGTGAACTTAAAGACAGTGAAGGATTGTTGCTTTTCCGGTGTGGCATTTTATTTTAAATGTGTTGTGGACAATTGCTCTTTCAGAGGCTCAGGCATTTTTGGGGGTGGAGACTGTCACACGCAGTACCTTACGGACAGAGACTAAAAACAGATTGTTAGATTTGGCAAAAACATTACAGTTAACATTACCTGACAAAATGCGAAAATATGAGGTAATTTCGGTGGTAGTTAAGCATTTAAAGTTGCCTGAGATAGAGTTTGACTCATTGGAAAAGGCAAAAATTCAGTTGCAAATTAAACAGGTGGAACATGAGAAAGAATTAAAGCGGCTTGAATACGAAAGAGAGAGAGAGGAAAAACAAAGAGAGAGAGAGAGGGGAAAAAGAAAGAGAAAGAGAGAGAGAAAAAAGAAAAAGAGAGAGAAGAAAGGAGAAAAGAAAGAATAGCCTTAGCAGAACAAAACGAAAAAGAAAGGGAACACAGATCAGGGAAAAAGATAAAGCGAGAGAGTTTGAACTTTTGAAAATGGCCATGAAACACGACAATCAGTTAAAATTGGCAGACGTAAAGGGAAACGTACAGTTGGATGATAGTGATGAGGGTAGTGAGAAAGAGCGTCAAAGTCAAAGGCTTGGCGGGAATCTATTTAAATATGTCCAAGTATTGCCAAAGTTTGACGAAAAGGAAGTGGAAGCCTTTTTTATTTGAGAAGGTAGCTAAACAAATGAAATGGCCACAGGACATGTGGGTGTTACTAATTCAAACATAGCAGGTAGGTAGAGCTTGTGAAGTGTTTGCATCACTACTGGAGGAGGTCTCTGGAACGTATGAGGAGGTGAAGAAATCCATCTTAAGTGCATATGAGCTAGTGCCTGAAGCTGACAGACAAAGGTTTAGAAATTTAAGGCAAGAATTTGGTCAAACATACATGGAGTTTGAAAGGCTCAAACAGAGTAATTTTGATAGGTGGATAAGGGCTTTGAAAATAGATCAAATGCTCTCAGAGAAATTATACTTTTGGAGGAGTTTAAAAATTCAATTCCTGATGTAGTGAGAACTCATGTTGAAGAACAGAGGGTTAAAACTGCGAGATTAGCAGCAGAAATGGCAGATGATTATGAATTAGTTCATAAATCAAAGATTGGTTTCCAACATCAGTTTCAGCCTGTGAGGGATAGAAACTGGGGACATGAGAAATAATCAAGTGGTAAAGGTAAAGGTGATCTGCTGCGAGATAATAACGAGAGTGTACCTCAGATTAAAAAAGAAATCCAGGGGGGTGGAAAAGAATGAAAAGTTTCAAATGTTTTCACTGTAATAAACTAGGCCATGTAAAGTCACTTTGTTGGTGGTTGAAGAAAAGCACTGGAAAGGCTGATGTGGTAAAACAGGATAAGACAGTGGAATTTGTTAGAGAGGTGAAGGAAAGTTCAAGGGAAGCAAAGGAGTTGCAAATGATTGTACAGCCTGTTCAAGAAATAATAGTGCAGAAGGTGCCAGATGTCTTTAAAGAATTTACTTGTGTGGGTAAAGTTTACTCATGTGTATCAGGAGGAGCAGGTAAAGAAGTCACAATTTTAAGAGATACAGGGGCTAGTCAATCTTTAAAGGTAAGAGATGAGGAATTATGTAGTTTGGGTAGAATGTTGCCAGAAAAGGTGGTGATATGTGGAATTCAGGGTGAGAGGAGTAGCGTTCCATTACATAAGGTAAGGTTGGAAAGTCCAGTGAAAAGTGATGAAGTGGTAGTCGGAGTAATAGATAAAGTATCTTGTCCAGGAATACAGTTTATCTTGGGTAATTATATAACTGGATCTCAGGAGGGAGTGATGCCTAATGTGGTTGATAAGCCTGTGGAAAATCAGACAACTGAATTGTTGAAGGACGAATATCCTGGGATTTTTCCGGATTGTGTAGTCACAAGGTCGCAAAGTCACAGGTTAAGACAAGAGGAGAAATCAAAGAGTGAAGATGAAGTTGAAGTGCAATTTTCAGATACAATTTTTGATCAGATGGTTGAAAAAGAACAAGAACAGGTGGAGTATGAGGCGGATATTTTTAGCTCAGGAAAATTGGCTGAGTTACAACAGAAAGATGTAGAAATAAAATGGATATATCAGAACGCATATACGGAAGAGGAATCTGAGAGGATACCAGAGTGTTATTACCGTAGAAGTGATGTCTTGGTCTGATGAGAAAATGGAGACCTGTACATATGCAGGCGGATGAAACGTGGGCAGAGGTTCATCAAGTAGTATTGCCGGTAGGGTATAGAAAGGAGGTGTTGCGAGTTGCACATGAGGTACCAGTAGGAAGTCATTTGGGAATCAAGAAAACTCAAGCTAAAATCCAGAAACATTTTTATTGGCCTGGACTACATAAAGATGTAGTTAAATTTTGTCAATCATGTCACACATGTCAAGTGATAGGGAATCCTCAAGCAGTGATAAAACTAGCACCCTTAATACCCATTGCAGCATTTGAGGTACCTTTTCCGAAAGTCCTAATTGATTATGTGGGACCGCTTCCTAAAACAAAAAGTGGGAATCAATATCTTTTGACTATAATGGATGTGTCTACTAGGTTTCCAGAGGCCATTCCAGTACGTAATATTACAGCTAAAAGGATTCTGGAGAAGTTACTTCAATTCTTTACCAGATATGGACTACCCACAGAAATTCAATCGGATCAAGGATCAAATTTTACTTCAAAGTTATTCAAATAAGTTATGGATAGCTTAGGAATAAAACAATTTAAATCAACTGCGTACCATCCAGAATCGCAGGGAGCGTTAGAAAGGTGGCATCAGACATTAAAGACATTGTTGAGGGCCTATTGTCAAGATTGCCAGAGGATTGGGATAAAGGAATCCCATTCGTATTGTTTGCAATTAGGGATGCACCTAATGAGTCTACCAAATGTAGTCCTTTTGAACTAATTTTTAGTCATGAGGTAAGAGGACCACTTAAATTGATTAAGGCAAAATTTGTGGGTGAGAAATTGGAAATTACACTATTGATTATGTGTCAAATTTTAGGGAATGATTAAATAAAGCAGGTGAATTGGCTAGACAACATTTAAAAGTTGCACAAAATGTGATGAAACGGGTCGCGGACAAGAAATCCAAAGTTTGTAGTTTTGCCAGTGGGGATAAAGTTTTAGTGTTATTACCAGTAGTAGGTGAGCCTTTAAAAGCTAGGTTTTGTGGACCGTATCAGATTGAAAGGAAATTAAGTGAGGTGAATTATGTGGTAAAAATACCAGATAGACTCACCGAGTGTGTCATGTGAATATGCTTAAAAGGTACTTTGAAAGGGAAGGAGAGAAAAAGGAGGTTTTAATGATTCTAACTCAAAGTGACGAACCTAATCCAGATTACTGTGAATTTGACATAAATTAAATTGGAAAATGAGGATGTTCTTAAAAATTGGAATAAATTGTTGAGTTGTCTTCCAGAGGAAAAATGAACTGACCTGAAAGAGTCACCTGCTGGGGATCGATTGGGCCTTTTCCCAATCGATACGATTTGAACCCCCCTATCCTAGGGCCGTTCCTTGATGGCTGGGGTGGTTTTTAGGACTCATTGTCCTGGCTTCGCTGGCTCCATCGTGTCTGCTTCGCTATTGAAAGTATCGATTGATACTTGAGTGTATCTATTGTGCCCGGGACTGTCTTGGTATCACCTCATTAATATGTAAACTGTTTTCCCATTTACAGCGCTGCCGGAACTCTGCAGCTGTCGGGAAACCGGTTTTTGAAAGTGTCTCAATGCTGAAAGCTTCTGCAAGCTCTTTGCTCTTTACTATGTCCGTTTTTCCCTGTATTCTTTGCAGTCTTCCATTTTGTGTTACTGGTGTTCATCTTAGATGGCTACAGGTGCAAAAGTGAAAAATGAAACCATCTTGAAGTTGATGTTCTTTTTTCTTGGGGGGAGGTGTCATGTGAGAGTACCTTTAAGAAATGGATGCTAAGTAATGTACCTTTAAGAAAATAGTGATGTCAGAGTGTTGGTAGAGCTGGGCCTCAGCTCGGCCATTTTGAAGTTTGTGGTTTCAGTTTGTGAGAGCAGCTGGGAGTGTCTGTGTTTTTGCTGAGAGCTGCAGGAAGTAAAAGAGCTGGTCTAGTGATTTCTGCAAATCCAAAGACTATAAATATATTGAATGTAACCTGTTGTGCTCCTATTTTGAAGGGTTGAAGTCTTTTGGATGTTTAAAAGAACAGTTTGCAGGATTGGGCAGTGTTGTATTATTTTCTGGGTTATCTTTGAAGTATGGGGTGTTAAGAGATCCAATGTTTATTTTTAAAGGTTAAGTTGAGTTCATGGAATAAACATTGTTTTGTTTTAAAAACCACGTGTCCATAATTGTCATACTACACCGAGGGAACAAGCCGTGTGCTTCAAAAGCAACAATCCATTAAGGGGGGGGGGGGGGGTTGGTTGGGACTCCATGATACATTTTGGTGTTCTGAAAACACCTCTCCCATAATACCTAGTCCTGGACTCCCCCACCATCGGGAGGATTCTTTCTGAATCTACCCTGTCTAATCCTGATTTAATTTTGTAAGATTCTATGAGATCCCCTCTCACTCGTCTCAACAGAATCCTAACCAATCTAGTCTCTCCTCATATGACAGTCTGGTAAACCTTGGCTGCACTCCCTCGTTCGCAAGAATATCCTTCCTCAGATAAGGACACTAAAACTGCACACAGTACTCCAGCTGTGGCCTCACCAATATCCCATACAGCCCTATCAGGTCTGACTTTTATGTGACTCCATTCCCAAGCCACCTTAGTTGGCACTTAACTTTGTTCCAAAGTGGTCACAAACCATAGAGACACAACTAGGACACATGTCTGCCAAAGTGGCTGGAAGTTCCATTCAATGTATGATTAGGGAGAGTAGTGGCCCTGGGTTCCGTACAAGCAAACAGCCTCCGCCTGTGGCTGCGGTCCCCTTTGCGGGAAGACACTGAGCCTTGAAGCAAAATTTGAAACCCCTTTCTTCAAGCTCTGACCAGGCACCTGGGTTATGATTGAATTTAGCAGTAAATTGGATTTGGATTTATTGTCATATGTACCGGGTACAGTGAAAAGTATTGTTCTGTGTACAGTCCAGACAGATTGCTCCATACATGAAAAAACATAGGACATACATAAACACACAATGTAACATGAAAAAGACAGGTTAGAGATAGTGTTGGTGTTAGAATTGAGTTTTAAAAGGTGTTATGTGAGAGTACCTTTAAGAAATGCAGCAGCTCATATTACGGAAGTGATGTCAGAGGGGGGAGCTGAGCTGAGATCACATCTGCTTTTTCTGCTTCTAGTTTCAGTTTGAGAAAGCAGTTGAAAAGTGCCTGGCTGGTTTGCTATGAGCTGTTTTGAAAGGAGAAAGTCAGTTTGCAGGAAAAGAGCTTGGGTGTGTCTGTGTTTGCAGTGAGCTGGATTTGCTGTGATCTCTGCCATGAAAGACTATCTTTGAATCATTTGGGTGATTTAAACTCATAATAGTAATGTCTTTAACCTGATGTGTTTCTGTTTAAAGGTGTTAAGTCTTTTGGAGGTTTGAAGGAACATTTTGAGGAATTATTTAGTGTTGTATTATTTTAAGTAAGGGGTGTTAAGGGTTCTGAAAACGCCGCTCCCATAACAAAGGTTAGTACCGTTATAAGAGATGAGGGAAGAGGATCTGTGGCAGGGAGCTCCCAGAGTCAACACGCTCCGGCAGCATCTTGGAATACCTAAATATATCAACACCGATTCTACACTGGGTTTCGTTGAGGGCTAGAGACATGAAAACACTTGATCCCAGGCTTTCTCCATATTATACTAACAGCATATTATTTTGGAGTAGCAGAGGTTACACCCCGAACAAACTATCCCACAATTCCTGAGGCAACATTCCAATTTAATTTCCATCCCTTGCCGAGGGTGGGGAAAATGTGTGCCAGCAGGATCCTCAATGTGTCTGTATTATCATGTTCTATAGACTGGCCGATATGAATGATGCACGACGGAACATCTAGTTCAAATAATGTAATCTGAAATGACTGCGTGCTAAAGATAACTGGAATAAATAAATAACAAACTACTAACACTAACTAACTATTATAGAGCTACTGCAAAATATGTCTATCCACCAACACGACTTTTCACAACTTCCCAGACACAGAATCACGTGGTGGATTTACACTGCCAACTGGTGGTCGACGGTCGTGTATAATATTACGTACAGAATTGCTTTATACTTATCATCACAAGTACGTAAATTTAAATGTCCATGGGGAAGTCTGTGTTCACGTGTGTGTAATTGAAAAGATATAGATATTGCATGTGCACCAGTTTATATGTGCCCGTACACGTATGTGCGTTATTTAGAATGTGAATAACGCCTCACGGCCTCACGGTAGCATGGTGGTTAGCATCAATGCTTCACAGCTCCAGGGTCCCAGGTTCGATTCCCGGCTGGGTCACTGTCTGTGTGGAGTCTGCACGTCCTCCCCGTGTGTGCGTGGGTTTCCTCCGGGTGCTCCGGTTTCCTCCCACAGTCCAAAGATGTGCGGGTTAGGTGGATTGGCCATGCTAAATTGCCCGTAGTGTAAGGTTAATGGGGGGATTGTTGGGTTACGGGTATACGGGCATACGGGTATACGGGTTAATGGGTTTAAGTAGGGTGATCATTGCTCGGCACAACATCGAGGGCCGAAGGGCCTGTTCTGTGCTGTACTGTTCTATAACTACTATCGTAAGTGAATAACTATTAGCATGAGATTACACGTATGTTAGAAAGTATTCCGTAATATGTATTTCAAACTTGGTTTGTTTCTATTTTCAGGTTTGGGAGGAAGTTAACTATGTTTGGAACTATGGCTGTACAGACTGTATTTAGCATGCTTCAGGCATTTTCTCCAAACTGGGAGACATTCTGCATTCTCAATTTCCTTGTGGGTCTTGGACAGATTTCAAACTTGGTGGCTGCTTTTGTTCTTGGTAAGTAGCTGCATTATTAACTCATTTTCTTAGCCCTTTCCTCAATAGCTGTGATAACCCTGGCATTCGCATTATGATACCAAGTTCCAGACTTTGCATATTGGCTCAGAAGACTAGTAGAACACCCAGGAAATTATGGGGCTGAATTTTATTGCAATTTCTTCCTGTGGAAAAATGGTTGAAAACATTCTGTAATATGACAGGCAGGCAGCAAAAATGTTCCTGCTGGGAATAGAAATCAGAGGGGTGCTGAATACAGAAAAAAAACTATCATAATCTTTGTTAGTGTCCAAAATAGGCTGACATGAACACTACAATAAAGTGACTGTGAAAATCCCCTAGCCGCCACATTCAGGCGCCTCTTCGGGTATACTGGACATGCTTGTTAGGTGAATTGGATATTCTCAATTTTCCCTCAGTGTACCCGAACAGGTGCCGGAATGTGGCGACCAGGGGCTGATGTGTTGGGTAAGCTGGGTCTACGTGGACTGCGTTTGATGCAGTAGAGAGAGCGACAGGCTTCCAACGCTTGAAGAGATGCAACACGATTTTATTGAACAAGTAACTATAATACATGCTTAACTGTGGGTTTACGCTATGCTGATTTGACTGGAGACCTGAGGCTAACCTGACCAGACTATCTTACTACCACATGGTGTTTGTTCCAGCTGCTGCTCATGAGCTCTGACTGTCTCAGAGGCTGGATCCCGAGAGAGCGGGAAAACTGATGCCCTCTGGCTTTATAGTGGTCATGTCCTGTCTGGTGATTGGCTGCTGTGTTCTGTGTGCTCACTGGTCATCCTGTGTGTCAATCACTGCCGTCTGCACTCCATCATATACCTGGATGTATATTATGACATCTCCCCACTTTAAAAAAAAAAATGTGTTCAGGTCAATGAATAATGATTATGTGTACAGGAACCTGACTATATACAGAATATGCTAACATATATACATGGGAAGGTGTCGAGTGCAGATAGAGGGCAGATAACACATGAGAAAATAATGATATGTACAGATGTGTAAACGATGAGATAACAAGGTAATGCAACGTTCAGTCTATAAATTCAGTCCCTGTGGCGGGTGACGATTTCTGGTTGACCACCTCAAGGGTGCGTCAGGGGCCGCCTGCACCTGAATGGGGCGGAACTGCCTCCAGTGTGGTGGGAATAGAGGTCGGCAGAATAGCTGGCAGATCGGTGGCCTCGTGGAAGGGCACGTCCTGAGGAAGCAGTGTGCGAGGTGGGGCATCACGGTCGGATGGCGGGCATGGAAGTCTACGCAGTGCCCGCCTGTTACGCCAGAGAAAGGAGCCATCAGGCATGTGAACGAGGAATGATCTCGGGGCCACTTGCTTGACAACCACAGCTGTGGCGGACCAGCCACTGTCAGGCAGTTGAACACGAACTTGGTCAGCAGGGACCAGCTCGAGGAGATCTGTGTCATGGGCGTCGTACGCCGACTTGCATTGGGCTCAAGACTGCTGCACCCTCTGTATGACCGGAAAGTTGTCAAGGTCCAGAATGTGGATAGCCGGCATCGTCGTTCGCAGTGTGCGGTTCATAAGGAGCTGCGCTGGGAACAGCCCAGTGGACAGAGGGGTCGCTCTATAGGCCAACAGCGTCAAATTAAAATCAGAACCCGAGTCAGCAGCTTTGCACAATAGTCTTTTAACAATGTGGACCCTTTTTTCGGCCTTCCCATTCAACTGGGGGTAGTGGGGGCTGGATGTGATGTGCCGAAAGTTGTACAGCCGGGCAAAATCTGACCACTTCTGGCTGAAGAAGCAGGGGCTGTTGTCACTCATCACCGTGAGTGGGATCCCATGACGGGCAAAAGTTTCCTTGCATGCCTTGATTATTATTGCTGACGTGAGGTCAGCCAGTTTGACCACTTCAGGGTAGTTGGAAAAGTAGTCCACTCGGAGGGCATAATCACGCCCCTTGGCATGGAACAGGTCAACACCAACTTTGGACCATGGGAAGGGACATTGTCGACGTACACCCTTGATGCCCTCCATCATTTGTTCCATTATGCGGTGGAATACCTCTGAGGCGGAGATGATGCCAAAGGGCATTCAGTTGTAACAGTAGCGACCGAACGGGATATTGAATGTGCACAGCTTTCGACTGGACGCGTCCAGCTGTATTTGCCAAAATCCCTTGCAGGCGTCCAGCTTCATGGAGAATTTGGCATGAGCCACCTCGCTGGTTTGCTCTTTTCATTTAGGTATTGGGTGGTGTTCCCTCATGATGTTACGGTTCAAATCTTTGGGGTTGATACAGATTCGAAGTTCCCCTGACGGCTTCTTGACGCAAACCATGGAGCTAACCCAGTCCGTGGGTTCCGTGACGTTTGAAATGACTGCCTGGTCCTGGAGGTCTTACAGCTGCAGCTTGAGGCAGTCCTTGAGGGGTGCCGGCTCCCGACGCGGTTCGTGAACCACAGGGGTGGCATTTGGCTTCAATAGGATTTTGTATCAGTATGGGAGTGTGCCCATTCCTTCGAACACGCTATGAGGGCAGCACGGTAGCATTGTGGATAGCACAATTGCTTCACAGCTCCAGGGTCCCAGGTTCGATTCTGGCTTGGGTCACTGTCTGTGCGGAGTCTGCACATCCTCCCCGTGTATGAGTGGGTTTCCTCCGTGTACTCCGGTTTCCTCCCACAGTCCAAAGATGTGCAGGTTAGGTGGATTGGCCATGATAAATTGCCCTTAGTGTCCAAAACACACACTTAGTGTTGGGTGGGGTTACTGGGTTGCGGGGGATAGGGTGGAGGTGTTGACCTCGATTAGGGTGCTCTTTCTAAGAGCCGGTGCAGACTCGATGGGCTGAATGGCCTCCTGCACTGTAAATTCTGTGAAATTCTGTATTGTACTATGATGTCATCGAGTTGAGCCTGGAAGTTAACATCTGGTGAGGCTGTTGCCTGTGCGGATGACATGGTGTGAACCCGCTGCAGTAGGTTCAGGAGTTTGCAGGCCCGAGCACCGAGCAGGGAAGTTCAGTTGGTTCCTACGATTTCAAATCGCAGCGTTGCTTTTAATGACCTGTTGGACACCGCAAGCTGGCATGAGCCACTGGCAGCAATGGCATTTCCATTGTAGTCGAGGAGCTGGCAGGCCGGTGGAAGAATGCTTGGTTTGACGCGGATGGTGTCAAGGTCAGACTTTGAAATGAGGTTTGCTGAAGAGCCGGTGTCCAGCCTGAAGTGTATGCGGGCCTTGTTAACCGTAAGGGTGGTACACCACTCGTTGTCCAGATCAATGCTCAGAATTGGGAGTTGTTTCACCATCGTTGAGAAAGGCGGCTTATGCTTGGTGACGATGCCCACCCGGAATGGGGATTTGAGGCCCTCAGTATCGGGATCTGGTAGACTGTCGGGGTCAGAGTCTGTCACGGGCTGTTGTACTGATCGAATGCTCCTACGCTGTGGCTGGGATCGCTGTGTGCTGGGCAGTGGAGCAGATCTGCAAAGGGCTGCGTAGTAGCCAAGCTTGCCACACTGGAGACAGCATCAAGGTTTTGCTGGACATTGCCGCTTTAAATGGGCGGAGCCACAATTGGAACACGTCATGATGCCGACGTCGGGACGTTCCGTGCGCCACCGCGCATACGCAGTGCGGTCAAATGACGTGCACAGTTGCGCGGGCTGGCCATCGGTCTCGCCGTCCCCTCGGTCGCGGCGCACATGCACTGGAGCCGGGAGAAGCGTGCAAAATGGCCACTCTCATCCAGACTCAGGCCCTGCATTTGTTTGATGGCCTGCCCCCGTTCTGCCTCGTGGGGGTTTTGCCTTGCCGTGTCTGCCGCCCTGATATGGGTATACCGGTTGTTAACGTGCTTGTGGAGGACGCAGGTTTCGATAGCGATGGTCAGGGTGAACTGCTTAACTTTTAGGAGCTTCTGGCGAAGGGAATCGGAGTAGACCCGAAAACGATCTGATCCCCGATCATGGAATTAGTTGTCGAGTCATAGTTGCATGACTGCGCGAGGATGTGGAGATGAGTTAAAAAGGATTGAAAAGGTTAATCCTTACCCTGAAGCCTCTGCTGGAAAACGTACCGTTCAAAGCTCTCTGACCTCAATGTCGCTTTGGCTGTCGAACTTCAGCAGGACTGTTTTAAACTTCGTCTTGTCTTCGCCTTTAGTAAATGTGAGGGAGTTGTAGATGTGGGTAGCGTGGTCCCCGGCTGTAGAAAGGAAGAGAGCGATCTTCCTCGCATCCGATGTGGCCTCGAGGTCAGTGGCTTCAAGATACAGCTGGAACTTCTGCTTGAAAATCTTCCAGTTTGCATTGAGGTTGCCGGCGATGCGGAGCTGCGGAGGAGGGCGGACGCTGTCCATGTTACCGGATGGCTGATCTCTGGTCAAAGGCAGATTATCTCAATGTAGGTCCGTCAAACTTTAGCATTACTCACTGGTACCATGATGTGTTGGGTAAGCTGGGTCTACGTGGACTGCGTTTGGTGCAGTAGAGAGAGAGACAGGCTTCCAACACTTGAAGAGATGCAACACGATTTTATTGAACAACTAACTATGGGTTGACACTGTGCTGACTTGACTGGAGACCTGAGACTAACCTGACCAGACTAACTGACTACCACATGGTGTTTGTACTAGTTTCTGCTCACGAGCTCTGACTGTCTCAGAGGCTGGATCCCGAGAGAGTGGGAAAACTGGTGCCCTCTGGCTTTATAGTGGTCGTGCCCTGCCTGGTGATTGGCTGCTGTGTTCTGTGTGCTCACTGGTTATCCTGTGTGTCAATCACTGCCTGTCTGCACTCCATCATATACTTTTAAAAAATAAATTTAGCGTACCCAATTATTTTTTTCAATTAAGGGGCAATTTAGTGTGGGCAATCCATCTATCCTGCACATCTTTTGGGTTGTGGGGGCGTAACCCACGCAGACACAGGGAGAATGTGCAAACTCCACACGACAGTGACCCAGGGCCGGGATTCGAACCCGGGTCCTCAGCGCCGTAGACAACAATGCTCACCATTGTGCCACCGTGCTGCCCCTACTCCATCATATACCTGGATGTATATTATGACAGGGGCTTTTCACAGTAACTTCATTGCACTGTTAATGGTTAATGTAAGCCTACTTGTGACATGAATAATAAAGATTATTAGTATTACTGAGGGAGAATTCAGAATGTCCAATTCACCTAACAAGCACGTTTTTTGGGACTTGAGGGGGGAAACCGGGGCTCCGAGAGGAAACCTATACAGACACAGGGAGAACGTGCAGACTCCGCACAGACAGTGACCCAAGCCAGCAGGCGCTATGAAGCAAGAGTGCTAACTTCTGTGCTGCTGTGCTGCCCCTGAACTACAAGTCACAAAATTTAGTATGAGAAAATAAAAACTGCAAAACGAATCAGACATCTGAAAACCCTTGGCCCTGCTGACATACGTGCTGTATCTCTGGCTCAATGCAGTGGAAGGGCCAATGTTAATTTGGTTATTGGACAGGTCCTATATTTTGCTCATGTTATTTGAATTATCGGAGGATAATATAAAAATATTTAACATTTTATGCTCATCCTCCATTTCAAGCCCACTTATTTTATTGTTTTGCCTTTGATATGACTTCTCTCTTGTGACAGTGAAGTAATGTTTTCTTGGTATCTTTATGCTCAGGTGCAAATCTTTGCTCCAGCTCTCTGATCTTCATTGTTGGCATATCTTTGCACGTTTGAGTGTTCATCCCAGGTTCTTCTCTCCAGCAGATTTGTATCAGCCATTTTCCCTCTTTATTTAATGTTAAATTCAACTGTTAATCCATATCATGCTGTGTTTACTTAGCCAGAGCTCATTGCCTGTGAGAATTCCTGCAGTGTTCAGGATTATATTTTTAAAGTTCTGCTGTACAATGATGTACAATGAGGTGTTGTTGAACTATCTCTTTTAATTTTATTTGCTTTATTTGTTCCTGCACATCAATATTTACTACTTCAAGATTATGGTAAAGCTTCTCATTCTATGGCGACTCCAACCACGTTATTTTTAGCTCCTAATGAATAATAGATTAACATCAACCTTGTTTGTAACGTCACTCGTGCACTGGGTCAATAAGCAGTCATTCACTACATTTGTCAACTCTGATTCTAAGCCACTTGGATTTTCCCAGTTGATATTTTACTGATTAAAATTTCACTTAAAATTTCATCCCTGTTCTCATTTTGCTGAAATAGTGGTGCAGTCAGATTCTCTATGAATTCACAAAAAGCAATGGATCTATATTTGAAACAAGCTAATTTGCAGGAATATGGGTTGAAAGCTACAATGTAGGAATAAATCAGCCAGCTCTTTTAAAGAGCCACAACAGGCTAATTGGTCCTATAATGTGCTATCACAGGCTATGATTCTGTACCATTCTTGTGTCTTCATTGAACAGCTGTCTTTTTTATTCTGACCAGGGGGTATAACCCTTACAATCAGGATTTCTAGCCCCTAGATTTAACTGAGTGGCTTGAGCTGAATTGGAAACGGGGCAATTTTTTTCTGGCATGTCCCGCCTCTTTACAGGCAAGGCACATCGCAATGTCCAGAAGATGTCCATTTTGTGGTCACCATTAAAATGTCCCTCAGTGCAATCCTCCCAGGCACTCAAACGCAGAAGGAAAGAATCAAGACAGCAGGAAACTGCAGGTCACGTGACCTAATATGAAGCATCATTGCGCTGAGTGTGTCGCAGGGAGCAGCCGATGGGGAGTGGGATAGGGAAAAGGTCCACATGAGGGAAAATGTGAGAAACAAGAAGGAAATCTCAGGCGAGGAATAAAGACAGGTATCAGAAATAATGGCTTAAGTTACAATGAAGGAGCAGAGAAACAGGCTCCAAATTAAAGACAGTGCTGTAGAGAGCACTAACTAACAAGTTTTTTATTAAACTAACAAGTTTTTTATTAAACTAACAAGTTTTTTATTAAACTAACAAGTTTTTTATTTTTATTTTTCAGTAGTTGGGAAGTTAGTTCAGTGGGAATGGAGGCTCGGGCAGTTGAATGTTCCTCCTGCAGAATGTGGGAGGAAAGGTTCACCTCTAGTGTCCCTGCTGACTACATCTGCGGGAAGTGCACCCAACTCCTGCTCCTCGAGAGCCGCGTTAGGGACCTGGAGCTGGATGAACTTCGGATCATTCAGGAGGCGGAGGAGGTTATTGAGAGGAGTTATAGGGAGGTAGTCACACCTCAGGTAAAAGAAGAAGGTAGATGGGTTACTGTCAGGGGAGGGAGAGGGAACCGGCAGGCAGTGCAGGATCCCCTGTGGTCGTTCCCCTCTACAACAAGTATACCGTTTTGGACACTGTTGCGGGGGATGACTTACCAGGGGTAAGCAATGGGGCACAGGTCTCTGGCACAGAGTCTGTCCCTGTTGCTCAGAAGGGAAGGGAGAAGAGGAACAGAGCACTTGTCATTGGGGACTCCATAGTTAGAGGAACAGACAGGAGGTTCTGTGGGAACGAAAGAGACTCACGGTTGGTGTGTTGCCTCCCAGGTGCCAGGGTTCGTGATGTCTCTGATCGTGTTTTTGGGATCCTTAAGGGGGAGGGGGAGCAGCCCCAAGTCGTGGTCCACATAGGTACCAACGACATAGGTAGGAAGAGAGATGGGGATTTGAGACAGAAATTCAGGGAGCTAGGGTGGAAGCTGAGAGCTAGAACAAACAGAGTTGTTATCTCTGGGTTGTTACCCGTGCCACATGCTAGTGAAGTGAGAAATAAGGAGAGAGAGGAGTTGAACATGTGGCTACAGGGATGGTGCAGGAGGGAGGGTTTTGGTTTCCTGGATAATTGGGGCTCATTCTGGGGTAGGTGGGACCTCTACAAACAGGATGGTCTTCACCTGAACCAGAGGGGTACCAATATCCTGGGGGGGAGATTTGCTAGTGCTCTTCGGGGGGGTTTAAACTAATTCAGCAGGGGGATGGGAACCTAAATTGTAGTCCCAGTGTGCAGGCTGTTGAGAGTAGTGAGGTCAGGGATAGGGTTAAAAGTTCGAAAGAGGGCACCGCCAAGCAAGACGCTGGTTTGAAGTGTATCTACTTCAACGCCAGGAGCATCTGGAATAAGGTGGGTGAGCTTGCAGCATGGGTTGGTACCTGGAATCTCGATGTTGTGGCGATTTCGGAGACATGGGTAGAGCAGGGACAGGAATGTTTGTTGCAGGTTCCAGGATTTAGGTGTTTCTGTAAGAACAGAGAAGATGGTAAAAGAGGGGGGGGTGTGGCATTGTTAATCAAGGAAAGTATTACGACGGTAGAAAGGACGTTTGAGGACTCGTCTACTGAGGTAGTATGGGCCGAGGTTAGGAACAGGAGAGGAGAGGTCACCCTGTTGGGAGTTGTCTATAAACCTCCGAATAGTTCCAGAGATGTAGAGGAAAGGATTGCAAAGATGATTCTCGACAGGAGCGAGAGTAACAGGGTAGTTGTTATGGGGGACTTTAACTTTCCAAATATTGACTGGAAATACTATAGTTCGAGTACTATAGATGTGTCAGTTTTTGTACAGTGTGTGCAGGAGGGTTTTCTGACACAGTATGTAGACAGGCCAACAAGGGGCGAGGCCACATTTGGATTTGGTACTGGGTAATGTACCCGGCCAGGTGTTAGATTTAGATGTAGGTGAGCACTTTGGTGATAGTGATCACAACTCGGTTATGTTTACTTTAGCAATGGGCAGGGATAGGTATATACCGCAAGGCAAGAATTATAGCTGGGGGAAAGGCAATTATGATGCTATTCGGCAAGATTTAGGATATATAGGATGGGGAAGGAAACTGCAGGGGATGGGTACAATCGAAATGTGGAGCTTTTTCAAGGAACAGCTACTGCGTGTCCTTGATAAGAACATAAGAACATAAGAACTAGGAGCAGGAGTAGGCCATCTGGCCCCTCGAGCCTGCTCCGCCATTCAATGAGATCATGGCTGATCTTTTGTGGACTCAGCTCCACTTTCCGGCCCGAACACCATAACCCTTAATCCCTTTATTCTTCAAAAAACTATCTATCTTTACCTTAAAAACATGTAATGAAGGAGCCTCAACTGCTTCACTGGGCAAGGAATTCCATAGATTCACAACCCTTTGGGTGAAGAAGTTCCTCCTAAACTCAGTTCTAAATCTACTTCCCCTTATTTTGAGGCTATGCCCCCTAGTTCTGCTGTCACCCGCCAGTGGAAACAACCTGCCCGCATCTATCCTATCTATTCCCTTCATAATTTTAAATGTTTCTATAAGATCCCCCCTCATCCTTCTAAATTCCAACGAGTACAGTCCCAGTCTACTCAACCTCTCCTCATAATCCAACCCCTTCAGCTCTGGGATTAACCTAGTGAATCTCCTCTGCACACCCTCCAGCGCCAGTACGTCCTTTCTCAAGTAAGGAAATAAGTATGTACCTGTCAGGCAGGGAGGATGTTGTCGAGCAAGGGAACCGTGGTTTACTAAGGAAGTTGAAGCACTTGTCAAGAGGAAGAAGAAGGCTTATGTTAGGATGAGACATGAAGGCTCAGTTAGGGCACTTGAGCGTTACAAGTTATCCAGGAAGGACCTAAAGGGAGAGTTAAGAAGAGCGAGGAGAGGACATGAAAAGTCGTTGGCGGATAGGATCAAGGAAAACCCTAAGGCTTTCTATAGGTATATCAGGAACAAAAGAATGACTAGAGTAAGATTAGGGCCAATCAAGGATAGTAGTGGAAAGTTGTGTGTGGAATCAGAGGAGATAGGGGAAGCGTTAAATGGATATTTTTCATCAGTGTTTACACTGGAGAAAGACAATGTTGTCGAGGAGAACACTCAGGTTCAGTCGACCAGGCTAAATGGAATTGAGGTTCAAAAGGAGGAGGTGTTAGCAATTTTGGAAAATGTCAAAATAGATAAGTACCCGGGGCCAGATGGGATTTATCCTAGGATTCTCTGGGAAGCCAGGGAGGAGATTGCAGAGCCTTTGTCCTTGATCTTTATGTTGTCTTTGTCGACAGGAATAGTGCCGGAAGACTGGAGGATAGCAAATGTTGTCCCCTTGTTCAAGAAGGGGAGCAGAGACAACCCTGGTAATTATAGACCTGTGAGCCTTACTTCGGTTGTGGGTAAAATGTTGGAAAAGGTTATAAGAGATAGGGTTTATAATCATCTTGAAAAGAACAAGTTGATTAGCGATAGTCAACACGATTTTGTGAAGGGTAGGTCATGCCTCACAAACCTTATTGAGTTTTTTGAGAAGGTGACCAAACAGGTGGATCAGGGTAAAGCGGTTGATGTGGTGTATATGGATTTCAGTAAGGCGTTTGATAAGGTTCCCCACGGTAGGCTATTGCAGAAAATAAGGAAGTATGGGATTGAAGGTGATTTAGCGGTTTGGATCAGTAATTGGCTAGCTGAAAGAAGACAGAGGGTGGTGGTTGATGGCAAATGTTCATCCTGGAGTTCAGTTACTAGTGGTGTACCGCAAGGATCTGTTTTGGGGCCACTGCTGTTTGTCATTTTTATAAATGACCTGGAAGAGGGTGTAGAAGGATGGGTTAGTAAATTTGCAGATGACACGAAGGTCGGTGGAGTTGTGGATAGTGCTGAAGGATGTTATAGGATACAGAGGGACATAGATAAGCTGCAGAGCTGGGCTGAGAGGTGGCAGATGGAGTTTAATGCGGAAAAGTGTGAGGTGGTTCACTTTGGAAGGAGTAACAGGAATGCAGAGTACTGGGCTAATGGCAAGATTCTTGGTCGTGTAGATGAACAGAGAGATCTCGGCATCCAGGTACATAAATCCCTGAAAGTTGCCACCCAGGTTAATAGGGCTGTTAAGAAGGCATATGGTGTGCTAGCCTTTATCAGCAGGGGATTGAGTTTCGGAGCCACAAGGTCATGATGCAGCTGTACATAACTCTGGTGCAGCCGCACCTGGAGTACTGCGTGCAGTTCTCGTCACCACATTATAGGAAGGATGTGGAAACTTTGGAAAGGGTTCAGAGGAGATTTACTAGGATGTTGCCTGGTATGGAGGGCAGGTCTTACGAGGAAAGGCTCAGGGACTTGAGGTTGTTTTCGTTAGAGAGAAGGCTGAGAGGTGATTTAATAGAGACATATAAGATAGTCAGAGGGTTAGATAGGGTGGACAGTGAGAGTCTTTTTCCTCGGATGGTGATGACCAACACGAGGGGACATAGCTTTAAATTGAGGGGTGATAGATTTAGGACAGATGTCAGAGGCAGTTTCTTTACTCAGAGAGTAGTAGGGGTGTGGAACGCCCTGCCTGCAACAGTAGTAGACTCGCCAACTTTAAGGGCATTTAAGTGGTCACTGGATAGACATATGGATGAAAATGGAATAGTGTAGGTCAGATAGGCTTCAGATGGTTTCACAGGTTGGCGCAACATCGAGGGCCGAAGGGCCTGTACTGCGCTGTAGTGTTCTATGTTCTATGTTCTGTAGAGCAGAGTTGATGCAAAGTGGGCTCAAAAGAAGCCTAGAAGGTTGGTAAATCCATGCTGGGTGCTGTGGGGCCAATGGTAACCATTTGGAGCACTGGTGTTCTGCTTGGCATGGTCGAGGATCTGAGAATGTGTATGGAAGGTGAGGCTTGAGTACAAGCAGTGTTCAAGGGTGAGTAAGCTCGGATGCCAATATCAAAATCTTGGATTTGGATCCTTGTTAAAGTGTGAAAGTTACATTTGGAGAGAACTCAAATGAAGCCTCTTCAAATCTGGAGTTTGGAAACCTTTGTGAGAAAGACAAATAGCGGGATTCTCTGAAATCGGCGCAGTAGCCCGACGCCAGCGTCAAAAATGGCGCAAACCACTCCGGCGTTGGGCCACTCGGAAGTTGCGGAGTCCTTTGCCCCGGAAGGGGCTAGCACTGGCGTGATGCCAATCGCGACGGCATGACCCGGGATCACAGACTCGTAAAGCATCGAACCACAAAAGACGCCACAGCTGGAGAGACGGCAAAATGGCCGCCCGCTGCGCAGCGCCGAGGTTCCAGGAGCGGGACATCGGGGCGCTCCTGGGCGCAGTGGAGCAGAGGAGGGAGGCCCTGTACCCCGGACACAGCCGCAGGGTCACACCAAACATCAGCAAGTGCCTGTGGAGGGAGGTGGCAGAGACCGTCAGCGCCATGACTGTAACAGCCAGGACAGGCATCCAGTGCCACAAGAAGGTGAATGACTTAATCAGGGCAGCTGGGACCCCCCCCCCCCCCCCCCCCCCCCCCAGGATGGGGGGCACAGTCCAAGCTGAAACTGACATGACTGCACCCACCCATGCAGGCTGCATTGGCAGGATGGGCTGTGAACCTATGCCAACATACACCCAACAGGTCTCCAAGTATATGCCCGCCTAACACTGTTGCCCTTTTATCTCTGTCACCCCACCCCACCCCCAGGAGAAGCACGCCCATAACAACTGGGAGCATGAGAGGACCGGAGTGGGTCCACCTGAATCGCATCCGCTCCCCGTTCATGAAGAGAGGGACCTGGACCTTGCAGGCGGACCCGAGGACTGGGAGGTTGCGGAAGTAGAGGTCGGGGGCGCAGCACCAAGTGAGATCCCCCATTGCCTGTCCCCCTCCCCAGCCATTCCCCCCATTCCCCCTTCCCCCATCCCCCATTCCCCATCCCCCCTTTCCCCCATTCCCCCTTTCCCTCTTTCCCCCTTTCCCCCATCCTCCTTCCCCTCATCCCCTTTCCTCCATTCCCCCTTTCCCTCTTTCCTCCATTCCCCCCTTTCCCATTCCCCCTTCCACCATCCCCATCTGCATGTCTCACCATGCATGCTGTATTGTGTATTGCAGGACTAAACATCGACCCACCCATCCCTGCGGATGCCGACCGCCCTCAGGACGTGCTAGGGCACCCACAAGACAGGGACCGACCTGGGCCGTCTGGCATACAACACCCCCACCCAGTGACAGGGCACTTACAAGACAGGGACCGACCTGAGCCATCAGGCATATGATGCCCCCACCCAGTGACAGGGCGCCCACAAGACAAGGACCAACCTGGGCCGTGAGGCATTCGCTGCCCCCATCGAGTGCCAGTGCTGCGATGCCGTCAGGCTACATCCAGTGATGGGGAGGTTAGCCACACCAACAGGCGCCCGTCCTAGTCGACCCAGGACTGACACACAGGACACAACCACCCAAGACACTGACACACAGGACACACCCACCCAGGCCACACCCACCCAGGACACTAAAACACAGGACATAACCACCCAGGACACTGAAACACAGGACATAACCACCCAGGACACTGAAACACAGGACATAACCACCCAGGACACTGAAACACAGGACATAACCACCCAGGACACACCCACCCAGGACACCCACACACACAGGACACACCCACCCAGGACACTGACACACAGGACATAACCACCCAGGACACACCCACCCAGGACACACCCACCCAGGACACCCACACACACAGGACACACCCACCCAGGACACTGACACACAGGACACACCGACCCAGGACACTGAAACACAGGACATAACCACCCAGGACACACCCACCCAGGACACCCACACACACAGTACACACCCACCCAGGACACTGACACACAGGACATAACCACCCAGGACACACCCACCCAGGACACACCGACCCAGGACACCCACACACACAGGACACACCCACCCAGGACACTGACACACAGGACACACCGACCCAGGACACTGACACACAGGAGATAACCACCCAGGGCACACCCACCCAGGACACCCACACGCACAGGACACACCCACCCAGGATGCCCAAAGACAGGTGACAGACGGACAGGTATCACCACCCCAGGGGACCCCGGACTTCGGGTCCGATGAGGACCTCGGCATGACATCTCTGCTTTCTCCTACACCCTCCACCATCGCAGAGACGCTCCCCTCAGTTGGTCACTTTAGCGATGAGGCTTCTGGTACACTCACTGGTGCGCACAACACAGCCCGTCCCGTTACAGAAGGTGGAGTTAGGAGCAGCAGAGGGGCCGGATGGTCGGAGGACAGCCCGGCCCCAGCAACCAGCTGCCGCCCAGACGGTCCCGGGTTCCTGGAGTTACCACACCCATCCATAAACCCGATGCAGTCACGGACCCAAGGACAATCAAAGGGGATGACGGTCGGCTTGCAGCACCTGCAGACGCAGGTGGAGGAGTCCACTTGCATGCAGGAGCAGGGAGTGGTGCCGGTCATGCGTGCCACCCAGGCGAAAACCGCACGGTGGAGGCAATGGTGCGACGGTGTCAGACATGGGTCGAAGTATGCAAGGCCTGGGGCTTTCCATGCAGGCGGTGTCCATGGCCAGGACATGGCTGCCCTCACAGGCAGCCATTAGCCAGAGCCAGCTGCAGATCGCAGCGGCACTTAACGCAGTGGCCCAGCCTCAGCAGGCTATAGCGCAGTCTCAGCAGGCCAGCGCTGAGGGCATCGGCGCCATTGCCCAGGTGCGGGCCGGTGTCGCCCAGACACAGGCAGACATGGCCAACACCCTGAGCTCCATGGCTGCAAACTTGCAGACCCTTGTCGATACCAGGGCGGGCCTCCAGGACTGGCAGCCCCAGGTGCTGGGGGTGCGTTGGGGTTCGCATCTCTGACCCGTGAAGACGCCCGGGGGGGCCACCGGGCACCCTGAGGGAGGAGGAGGTGCTGATGCCCGTGCATCCTGCAGGGGAGGTCCAGGCACACCGCGATACCTCGGAATCCCCCCCTTCCATCCCAGGTGCATCTAGCGGGCAACAGGCAGGACAGGCTGGCAGCACGCTATTCCATTCGTCTGATTTACAGCGTGGCCCATCCAGGCCGGGCTGCCCCAGGAAACGGCTGCCAAAGGGGACCCTAGTCACAGGGCAGGAATCACAGGAGTCTGCCTCCAGTTCTGCTGTACCATCTGGGGAACCACCAAGACGTAGTCATAGGCGCCCCAAGGTCAAAAAATTAGACACTCAGAAAGTTGGCATGCGTCCAGAGCACAGATGAGTTATAGGGGCTAGGGCACGTGTATGAACTGTTTGTCATTAAAATCATTTCCACACCTACAGAAGCTGCCTCTGTGCTCTGTCGAATGCGTGCTGGGGTGGGGTGTTAGGTGAGTGCAAGTGTATTTGTGAGGAGTGATAGTACGTCGAGCTCAGGTGAGTGTGTCCCCCCTCCCTCCCCGCGTCTCCCTCGCCATCCCGCACCTGGGCAGATGACGGGACTGTGCGCTGCAGTGTCCTGGCCGCATGCAGGGACGGTCCAGGTGGAGGGTTTTACTGTGCCCATGAATCAGACATTGTCTAACTGTGTAGAGCCCGCAGCTCATCGCAGAGCAGGTTGTCATCATCCTCCATGCCATGTAATACACCCGCTTCCACTGGGGAGCATGTGAGCCCTGCCCATTGTGCCACAGGTGGATGTGCAATAGAGGGGTGGTATGCATGCGGGTGATGCGGTGGTGCGCGAGGTGAGTGTGGCTGGTGATGGGCGGGGTGAGGGTGGTTGGTGGTGGGTGGGGTGAGGCTGGCTGGTGGTGGGTAGGGTGAGGCTGGCTGGTGGTGGGTGGGGTGAGGGTGGCTGGTGATGAGTGGGGTGAGGGTGGTTGGTAGTGGGTGGGGTGAGGGTGGTTGGTAGTGTGCGGGGTGAGGGTAGCTGGTGATGGGCGGGGTGAGGGTAGTTGGTGGTGGGCGGGGTGAGGGTAGTTGGTGGTGGGCGGGGTGAGGGTAGCTGGTGGTGGGTGGGGTGAGGGTGGCTGGTGGTGGGTGGGGTGAGGGCAGCTGGTGGTGGGTGGGGTGAGGGTGGCTGGTGGTGGGTAGGGTGATGCTGGCTGGTGATGGGTGGGGTGAGGGTAGCTGGTGGTGGGTGGAGTGAGGGTGGCTGGTGGTGGGCGGGTTGAGTGCAGCTGGTGGTGGGCGGGGTGAGTGCAGCTGGTGGTGGGTGGGGTGAGGGTAGCTGGTGATGGGTGGGGTGTGTGTGGTTGGTGGTGGGTGGGATGAGGGTAGGTGGTGATGGGCGGGGTGAGGGTGGCTGGTGGTGGGTGGGGTGAGTGTGGTTGGTGGTGGGTGGGGTGAGGGTAGCTGGTGATGGGTGGGATGTGTGTGGTTGGTGGTGGGTGGGGTGAGGGTAGCTGGTGGTGGGTGGGGTGAGGGTAGCTGGTGATGGGTGGGATGTGTGTGGTTGTTGGTGGGTGGGGTGAGGGTAGCTGGTGGTGGGTGGAGTGAGGGTGGCTGGTGGGGTGAGTGCAGCTGGTGGTGGGCGGGGCGAGGGTGGCTGGTGATGGGCGGGGTGAGGGTAGCTGGTGGTGGGTGGGGTGAGGGTGGCTGGTGGTGGGTGGAGTGAGGGTGGCTGGTGGTGGGTGGGGTGAGGGTAGCTGGTGGTGGGTGGGGTGAGGGTAGGTGGTGATGGGCGGGGTGAGGGTGGCTGGTGGAGGGTGGGGTGAGGGTGGCTGGTGGTGGGTGGAGTGAGGGTGGCTGGTGATGGGCGGGGTGAGGGTAACTGGTGGTGGGTGGGGTGAGGGTGGCTGGTGGTGGGTAGGGTGATGCTGGCTGGTGATGGGTGGGGTGAGGGTAGCTGGTGGTGGGTGGGGTGAGGGTAGCTGGTGGTGGGTGGAGTGAGGGTGGCTGGTGGTGGGTGGGGTAAGGGTAGCTGGTGGTGGGTGGGGTGAGGGTGGCTGGTGGTGGGTAGGGTGATGCTGGCTGGTGATGGGTGGGGTGAGGGTGGCTGGTGATGGGTGGGGTGAGGGTAGCTGGTGGTGGGCGGGGTGAGTGCAGCTGGTGGTGGGCGGTGTGAGGGTGGCTGGTGGTGGGCGGGGTGAGTGCAGCTGGTGGTGGGCGGGGTGAGTGCAGCTGGTGGTGGGTGGGGTGAGGGTAGTTGGTGATGGGTGGGGTGTGTGTGGTTGGTGGTGGGTGGGGTGAGGGTAGCTGGTGGTGGGTGGGGTGAGGGTAGCTGGTGGTGGATGGGGTGAGGGTAGCTGGTGGTGGGTGGGGTGAGGGTAGCTGGTGGTGGGTGGGGTGAGGGTAGCTGGTGGTGGGTGGGGTGAGGGTAGCTGGTGGTGGGTGGGGTGAGTGTGGCTGGTGGTGGGTGGGGTGAGGGTAGCTGGTGGTGGGTGGGGTGAGGGTAGCTGGTGGTGGGTGGGGTGAGGGTAGCTGGTGGTGGGTGGGGTGAGGGTAGCTGGTGGTGGGTGGGGTGAGGGTGGCTGGTGGTGGGTGGGGTGAGGGTAGCTGGTGGTGGGTGGGGTGAGGGTAGCTGGTGATGGGCGGGGTGAGGGTGGCTGGTGATGGGCGGGGTGAGGGTAGGTGGTGGTGGGTGGGGTGAGGGTAGGTGGTGATGGGTGGGGTGAGGGTAGGTGGTGATGGGCGGGGTGAGGGTGGCTGGTGGTGGGTGGGGTGAGTGTGGTTGGTGGTGGGTGGGGTGAGTGTGGTTGGTGGTGGGTGGGGTGAGTGTGGTTGGTGGTGGGTGGGGTCTGTGAACAGGGTGCAGCTGTCAACCCGTCCCGTGCCCGCTGGCCCAGCCGGTGACGGTGGGCAGCCTCCCTTCCCTGTCCAGCCCGTCTGTCCTGTACAATGCCCCCATCCTCCTCATCTGGGAGGCCTGCCCTTCACCGTGTTGCTCCTCACCTTCCCCCTCCTCTGCCTCCTGCACATCGCCCCTCTGCTGGGCAGAATTGTGCAGGACGCAGCAGACCACAACGATGCGGCCGACCCTTTCCAGGCACCTAAAACGCATCTTTCGCAGCCCAAACCACCTCTCGACTACACCCCTGGTCGCTGCATGGGCATCGTTGTAGTGGGTACTCGGCATCAATCTGTGGCCTCCGTATAGGTGTCATCAGCCGTAACAACAACGGGTAACCCTTGTCGGCCAGCAACCAGCCCCTCAGCCGGGGTGGGGGGGGGGGGGGGGGGGGGGGGGCGTCCCTCGAACATGGCGTGGCTGGGGGCGTCCCTCAAACATGGCGGGGATGAAAGATTGTGCCAATATGAACGGGTCATGCACACTTCCCGGGTTGCGGGTGCAGACATGCAGGATCTTCATGCGGTGGTCACAGACCACCTGGATGTTCATGGAGTAGGACCCCTTCATGTTCATGAACACGTCATTATTATCCGCTAGTGGCCACATGGAGACATTCACCCCATCGATTGCACCATGGACCATGAGGATCCTGGCCACGGCGGCAAAGCCCGCTGCCCAGGCATCCTGGTGAGGACAGTCCACAGGGAACTGAATATAGTGGTCCGAGATGTCATACGAGGCGTCCGTCACTGCACCGATGATTGTGAGATGCCGGACAGGTGCCCACTTGCCGACTGGAAGGACCCCGTCGCGTAGAGGTTCTGGGCCATCGTCACCTTGACGTCCACAGGTAGAGGGTGTCCTCCCTCAGTCCCACACGGTGCCAGGTGTGCCATCAGGTGGCAGATATGGGCAACGGTTTCCCAGCTCATCCTGAGCCTCCTCCTACATGTCCGGTCCGTGAGGTCCTAGTATGACGAGCCAGTGCCGGGTACACACGGGCCCTCATTGGGCGTCTCCATTGCCGCAGCACCGCCATCACCTCCTCCTCCTCGTCCAGCCGGGCAGGCGGCTTTCCAGCCTGGGCGGCTGCCATTTGCCCCTCTGCGGCACGCTCCTCTGGGGCAGCCTCCGCCGCCTCCCTGGCACTTCCTGCTCCAACTCCCAAAGGCAACATGTAGAAGAGCAGCTCTCGCCACGGCGGCCAACATCACTGGGTGGTGCCCAAAAATAACGGTCTGCAGGGGTTGGGGGTAGTATGTCATCATTGCCCATACCTCCTTCCGCAGCCAGATGACATGGCTGCATGGTCACCACTGTTGCCAGCTGTCACCTAGCCAGACAAATCCCCACCCCCAGCCCCGGCACTCCAATCCCTGGCACCTCCTATCCCCTCACCGGCACCCCCATCCCTGGCACTTCCATCCCTGGCACTCCCGTCCCCGACACACCCGTTCCACAGCACCCCTATCCTCGGCACCCCCGAGCCGCGGCACCCCCATCCCCGTCACTCCCATCCCCGTCACTCCCATCCCCGGCACCCCCATCCCCGGCACCCCCATCCCCGGCACCCCCATCCCCGGCACCCCCGAGCCACGGCACCCCCATCCCCGTCACTCCCATCCCCATCACTCCCATCCCCGGCAACCCCATTCCCGGCACCCCCGAGCCACGGCACCCCCATCCCCGTAACTCCCATCCCCATCACTCCCATCCCCGGCAACCCCATTCCCGGCACCCCCGAGCCACGGCACCCCCATCCCCGTAACTCCCATCCCCATCACTCCCATCCCCGGCAACCCCATTCCCGGCACCCCCATCCCCGGCACCCCCGAGCCACGGCACCCCCATCTGCCGCACCCCCGAGCCACGGCACCCACATCCCCGGCACCCCCATCCCCGGCACCCCCGAGCCACGGCACCCCCATCCCAGCACCCCCATCCCCGGCACTCCCATCCCCGGCACTCCCATCCCCGTCACTCCCATCCCTGGCACTCCCATCCCTGGCACTCCCAGCCCCGGCACTCCCATCCCCGTCACTCCCATCCCCGGCACTACCATCCCCGTCACTCCCATCCACGGCACTCCCATCCCCGGCACTCCCATCCCCGGCACTCCCATCCCCGGCACTCCCATCCCCGGCACTCCCATCCCCGGCACGCCCATCCCCGGCACTCCCATCCCCGGCAGCACTCCCATCCCCGGCACTCCCATCCACGGCACTCCCATCCCCGGCACTCCCATCCCCGGCACGCCCATCCCCGGCACTCCCATCCCCGGCAGCTCTCCCATCCCCGGCACCCCCGATCCTCTCCCCAGCACTCCCCTCCCCGGCACTCCGATCCCCTCCCCGGCACTCCCCTCCCCGGCACTCCGATCCCTGGCACTCCGATCCCCGGCACTGCGATCTCCGGCACTCTGATCCCTGGCACCGCCGATCCCATCCTCGGCACTCCCTTCCCCGGCACCCCCGATCCCCTCCCTGGCACTCCTCTCCCCGGCACTCCGATCCCTGGCACTCCGATCCCCGGCACTGCGATCTCCAGCACTCTGATCCCTGGCACCGCCGATCCCATCCCTGGCACTCCCCTCCCCGACACCCCTGACCCCCTCCCCGGCACACCCCTCCTCGGCACTCCAATCCCCGGCACCACCGATCCCCTACCCGGCATTCCAATCCTCGGCACCCCGACACCCCCGATCCCGTCCCCACCCGAACCCCAAGCCTCTCCCCCACGTCCCCACCTCCGGCACCGGCCCTGATCACCGGCACGCACCCCCGGCCCTGGAGAACATCCTCCACCGGCACCCGAAACCCCCCCGCCCCCAGCCTTGGCCATGCCGTCTCTTCTCCGGCGACCGCTCTATGCTTATCCCTATCTCCTAGCTCGCTGGCGTCAGCCAGCACGACTGGTTGACGCCATTGAAAACCTACTTTGATTTACGCCAGCGTGACCTGTGGTCACGTCAGCGGGACTTCGGCCCATTCGGGCCGGAGTCTTGCAGCAGCCCCGGGGACCATCGTGTAGCGCCGATTCTCGCCATTCTGTGAAGCGAGCAGCGCGATTCCCGTCCACGGGCTGGGCCGGATATACGGCAGCCGACGTCAGACTGGCGCTGCTCCTCCCCGGGGTTTTCCTGACCCGGTTGGGGGGGGGGGGATGTCGGAGAATCCCACCCAAAGTTTCAGTGAGACTGGCTGCTTCATACTGTGAAAAATGTCTGGGTGGGTTGTTGATAAATGTATGGAGTCTGCTTTTGTTGCATCTGTCATTTACTTTGCAGTGTGGTATGTCTGACCACAGATCACCTGTTCATTCTCACATACCTCAGGCTACTGAATATTAGAATATAAGGTAGGTATTGGAAATTGTTTTCTTCTGATAAAGATATTGCTGGAGTTAAGGAACAGGGAATATTTGAATCATTTTCTTGGATTTGGATTGAGATCTTTCCAAACATATTGTCTGATAATGTAGTTCACTTTTCTTGTTTTAAGGTATATTTTATTCTTTGTAATAAATGTTCGTCAGCAGACGCCTATGAATTTATTCAGTAACATATTTTCACAATTTAAAATATAGTGAGGATAGATCAAGGAGGTTTCAATCTGGCGTCTGACTTGTCCAGGACTAACAACATATGGGATCATAACAATAGGAGCAGGGACAAAAGCAGACCATGTCACCACTTAAGATTGTGTTGCCATTAAGTTTTATAAGAGACTCAAGCACCCTCAAGAACCCTGTGAAACATCAACTATGGACCAAACAGAAGAGTAATGGAGTTTAACAATAAGGACCACTTCTTACAAAGAAAATGGGAACAGCTTCCCTTTTTTATTTGTTTTATGAAATGTGGGCATTGCTGGCTAGGCCAGCATTTATTGACCATCCCTAGTTGCTCTTCAGTGGGTGGTGGTGAGCTGCTTTCTTGACCCGATCAAGTTTCTGAACTATAGTCCGACCCAAGTCCTGCAGTGATGCAAGGGAGGCAATTCCAGGGTTCTGACCCAGCGACAGTGAAGGAATGGCAATATATTTCCAAGTCAGGCTGGTGAGTGACTTGGAGGCAAAGGTCCAGTTGGTGGTATTTCCAGGTCTTTGCTGCCCTTATTTCATAGAATTTACAGTGCAGAAGGAGGCCATTCAGCCCATCGAGTCTGCACCGGCACTTACAAAGATCACCCTACTGAAGCCCACATATCTACCCTACCCCGTAACCCAGCAACCCCCACTTAACCTTTTAGGACACTAAGGACAATTTATCATGGCCAATCCACCTAACCCGCACATCTTTGGACTGTGGGAGGAAACCGGAGCACCCGGAGGAAACCCACACAGACACGGGGAAAACGTGCAGACTCCACACAGACAGTGACCCAGCTGGGAATCGAACCTGTGACCCTGGAGCTGTGAAACAATTGTGCTAACCACTATCCTACCGTGCTGCTCTTGTCCTTATGGACGGTAATGGTCATGGATTTAGAAGGTGCTGCCTCAGGTATCTTGGTGAATTCCTGCAGTGCACCTTGTAAATGGTGCACATGGCTGCCACTGTTAGTTGGCGGTGGAGGGATTGAATTTTTGTGCGAAGTATAGCAGTCAAGCAGCCTGCTTTGTCCTGGATGGTGTTGAGCTTCTTAAGTACTAGTGGAGATTTCAGCCAAGAGCCGAGTTATCCCGAAGATCTTGAAGGTTCTGTACATACGTGGACTCAGAGCAGACTGAATATGCACAATTTAAGTATATTCAGCTAAAAAATGGAAAAATTGTGTGAAGACCTGGGTCATGAGACTGGGAGCGGATACTGCAGACAGGTGTCCCAGGCAGGGAACAGGGAGAGCCCCAAAGAGAGATGTATTCCAGACAGGGTACAAAGACTGGGAAAGGAGAGGTGCAAGTTAAGTTAAGAAGGAAGTTGAGCATAGCAAGAAGAAACAAGCTGACATTTAAGTTTAGTGGGCTCAGGAGAAGCCTTGGCAATTGAAGAGGGCCCAGGAGAAACTACAGTGATCAAAAAAGCTTGGTCAAAGAGATAGATTTTATGATGTGTCCAGCAGGAAGAAACCGAAGCAGAGAGGCTCAAGGAAAAAATTTGGAACTTGACAGCTGAAAGTATGCCCACCATGAGTGGAGCAGTTAAAATCGGGGATGCTCACAAGGTCAGAATTAGAGTAACAGGGAAGTATCGGAGGTTATGAGGCTGGAGGAAGTTTATGAGGGAGAAATACAGAAGGGGAAGGCAATGGATGGACCTGAGAATAAGGATGAGAATTTTAAAATCAAAGCCTACTTTGACAAAGAGCCGGTTTGGCACAACAAGCACTGGTCAATGTGTGAACAGGATTTAGCGAAAATAAAGTCAGAGGAAAAATATTTTAGGATGACCTCAAGATTTAGGAGGGTGGAATGTGGGAGAGGAGTCAGGAGTGTATTGAATGGTTAAATCTAACAATGAGACATTGGGGAAGGTTTGCAATGTTATTTCTTATTATTTGTGAACTTATGTTGTGAAGGTTAAAATTGGTGGTCTTAGCGATAGTGCAGATATGTATTTGAAAACTCATTTTGATGTCAAATATTACACCAAAAAGTCTGTTTTAGCCACAGGGAAAAAGTCGAAGTGGACAACTAGGATAGAGGGTTTGTGTTGGGACCCAAACAGAATAGTTTTGGCTGTCCCAAAGATTAATTGGAGAAGATTTCTGCTTATCCAGTACTATATATCAGACAAGCAGTCCAATAATTTAGCGACTGTGGAGGAGTTGGAAGAGGTCATGGTGATGTAGAGTTAGAAGTCATCTGTATACCTGTGAGAACTTAATGCTGTAATTTTTGATGATGCCACAGTATGTAAATGATAAATTAGATACAGCCATGGATAGATCCTTGGAGGACCCCAAAGGTAACTCTGCAGGAACAGGTAGAGAAGTTATTTCAGTTGATTCTCCATCTATGGTTAGGATAGAGAAGATTGGAAACAGGCAAGCGCTGCCCCGCTGTGATGAATGGAATCAGTATAACTGCTGTAACTGTACCTTGCCTTGAATACATTGGCCATTTAAGACCGGGCTTGGAACCCTGGGGGACTCTGCCTCTGGCTCCGCCCCCAGAAAACTGTATATAAGGTGATGCTTAATGGGCAGCATGCTATGAGCACACTTCTCGGCAGCTGTCCGGTTCTCTGGTAATTAAAGCCTTTGAATTACCAATCTTCTCTCCTGTGTCGTAATTGAGGGTATCTCAATTTAATTACCAGACACATCAAGATGGACAGCGCTCAAAAGCCAGAGAAACTCAACCTAGACGCTCGGTCGACGGAGGCCCCAGAAATATTTAAATATTGACTCCCGTGTTTTGAGGCCTATCTAATTTCTTCAGAGACTGAAGTCGACGGCGCTTGCAAGCTGAGCTTGCTACATGCCCGGGTGGGCCACTGACTCTCCTCCGTGATCGAGAACGCTACGACATACGAAACTGCGGTCGATATACTAAAGAAACGCTTCGTAAAGCCGATTAACGAGGTACCGCCAGACATTTACTCTCGACCTGGCGCCAGCACTCCGTGGAAACTCTAAACGAATACGTGGGGAGACTCACTGCGCTCGCTAGGAACTGTAATCATAAAGAAGTCACGGCAGATGTCCACATGAACTTAGATATTCGTGATGCTTTCGTGTCTGGCATCAGGTCCTCGTACATCCGGCAGCAGCTCCTAGAAGACGGGGCAAAGGACCTCCAAGGCACGGTAACGCTCGCCTCTTCTCTAGAAACGGCCCACCGTAACCTCCGTTCATACTCCGCGGACCTTGCGAACCTCTCTCGACCCCCTCCAGACTCGGCCACGCTACAGGGCTGCGCTGCGCGGCGATCCTCTCACTCCGGGGGCTCCCCATGCTATTTCTGTGGGCAAGGCCAGCACTCACGTCAACGTTGCCCGGCCCGCTCCGCGATCTGCAACGACTGCGGGAAGAAGGGGCACTTCGCAAAAGTCTGCCTGGCTGAGCCCAAAGCCCGCAAAGAAAAGTCTCACCAGGCCCAGAAATCAAGCTTGCGGCCTCACAGGCCCCGCAACGCGGCTGCGCGGTGGCCGGACACGGTCACTTCCGACGCTGCATCGATCTCGTGCGAGTCATGGGGGTGGCCATCTTGGCGGCGGCCATCTTCGAATCCCGACACATGCGACCGATGGCGGCGGCCACTTTGTGACTCTCGGCGGCCATTTTGTGAGTCCGACTCAACCGAGGACTCTGACTACCCGCAACTAGGAGCGATCACGCTCCATCAATCGCGGCCAAAGCACCTCAATGATGCGGGTACAAATGCGGGAACTCAATGATGCGGGTACAAATCAATGGCCACGACACTCCCTGCCTATTCGACTCCAGGAGCACGGAGAGTTTTATTCATCCGGACATGGATGTTGCCTGGTATGGAGGGAAAATCTTATGAGGAAAGGCTGATGGACTTGAGGTTGTTTTCGTTAGAGAGAAGAAGGTTAAGAGGTGACTTAATAGAGGCATACAAAATGATCAGAGGGTTAGATAGGGTGGACAGCGAGAGCCTTCTCCCGCGGATGGAGGTGGCTAGCACGAGGGGACATAGCCTTAAATTGAGGGGTAATAGATATAGGACAGAGGTCAGAGGTGGGTTTTTTACGCAAAGAGTGGTGAGGCCGTGGAATGCCCTACCTGCAACAGTAGTGAACATGCCAACATTGAGGGCATTTAAAAATTTATTGGATAAGCATATGGATGATAAGGGCATAGTGTAGGTTAGATGGCCTTTAGATTTTTTCCATGTCGGTGCAACATCGAGGGCCGAAGGGCCTGTACTGCGCTGTATCGTTCTATGTTCTATGTTCTATGGTAAGGCGCTGCTCCCTGCGCACCCACCCCTCCTCCCAAACTATCGCCCTCGCTTCGGGGTCCCATTCGGCCCAAATCACGGGGTATTGTGTCGCGGACCTCGCGCTTCAAGGCGCTGAATACACCCACTTTAAACTCTACATCCTCCCTCACCTCTGCGCCCCCCCGCTGCTGCTCGGTCTGGACTTTCAGCGCAGCCACCGGAGCCTGACACTGAAGTTCGGCGGACCCCTGCCCCCACTCAAGTGGATAGAGCTGTGAAGAAGGCCTATGGTGTGCTAGCGTTCATTAGCAGAGGGATTGAATTTAAGAGCCGTGAGGTGATGATGCAGCTGTACAAAACCTTGGTCAGGCCACATTTGGAGTACTGTGTGCAGTTCTGGTCACCTCATTTTAGGAAGGATGTGGAAGCTTTGGAAAAGGTGCAAAGGAGATTTACCAGGATGTTGCCTGGAATGGAGAGAAGGTCATACGAGGAAAGGTTGAGGGTGCTAGGCCTTTTCTCATTAGAACGGAGAAGGATGAGGGGCGACTTGATAGAGGTTTATAAGATGATCAGGGGAATAGATAGAGTAGACAGTCAGAGACTTTTTCCCCGGGTGGAACACACCATTACAAGGGGACATAAATTTAAGATAAATGGTGGAAGATATAGAGGGGATGTCAGAGGTAGGTTCTTTACCCAGAGAGTAGTGGGGGCATGGAATGCACTGCCTGTGGTAGTAGTTGAGTCGGAAAATTTATGGACCTTCAAGCGGCTATTGGATAGGTACTTGGATTAGGGTAGAATAAGGGAGTGTAGGTTAACTTCTTAAGGGCAGCACGGTAGCATTGTGGATAGCACAATTGCTTCACAGCTCCAGGGTCCCAAGTTCGATTTCGACTTGGGTCACTGTCTGTGTGGAGTCTGCACATCCTCCCCGTGACTGCGTGGGTTTCCTCCGGGTACTCCGGTTTCCTCCCACAGTCCAAAGATGTGCAGGTTGGGTGGATTGGCCATGAAAAATTGTCCAAAATTCTATGATTAACCTAGGACAAAAGTTTGGCGCAACATCGTGGGCCGAAGGGCCTGTTCTGTGCTGTATTTCTCTATCTCTATCTATCTCTATCACATACAGTGGTTCCCCTTTATCTATTCCGCTCGTAACATTCTCAAAAAAAACTCCAGAGGTTTATCAAACTTGATTTCCTTTCTATAAATCCTCTGCCCAATCTCTCCATTATTTTCTTAGTTTCCAATCATCACAGTTTTTGCTACTAATGACAGGCTAAGAGGTCTGAAGTTTCCTGTATTGTCCTTTTTCAAAACTTGGATGACATTTTCAACTTTCCAATCTTCAGACACTGTTTCAGAATCTATAGTGTTTTACAAGATGATTTGCAATCTCAACAATTTTTCAATGCCTTGGAATGTAGATCATCAGGTCTGGGGATTTAATCAACTTATAATTCCATTCAATTTTCCAGCACTTCTTTTTTATGAATACTGGTTTCTTTCAGATCTTCTTTCTGACTCGTCCTTCCCTATTCTCTTCTTGCAGGATCAGAACTCCTTGGGACATCCATTCGAATTGTATTCTCGACATTGGGAACTTGCATTTCCTTTGCAATCGGCTATATGGCCCTGCCTTTAGTTGCATACTTCATACGAAGCTGGCAGATGTTGCTTTTATTCTTGTCTCTCGCTGGGCTCCTGTACATTCCCTTGTGGTGGTAGGTAAGAATTAACAAATGTCATTTTTAGGTAAGAACCTTTATTGCCGTTAGCGTCTGCCATTGATTCCAGAAGGAAATGAGTGTCCTTCTTTGGTGAGGGTAAGGATAAGGATCAATATTGACAGTTTATTAAAGAGGTGTGGTGACGTCTGCTTGACAGTGATGGGAGACCCGATGTTCAGTGTGGGTAATTGAGGAAGTAACATTGGAATCAATCGCAAGCTGATTTCAATACCCACCCAATTTTACCAGATCCCAATGGGTTTAAAATCTAATGGGCTCTTCAATGGGCAGGTGATGTGCCCTGTCAGAAAAACATTCTAACAGCATGATTCTGAGGTAGACGGACATCTGTCAAAGATCTGCTGAAACAGACTTCAGTTGTGATAATCACACCTCAGAACTTCAACAAGCAGAAAATTTGCTCTTTAAATCCTATAAAACAATGCAAGTGGCCTATTATAAAAGTCTATCTATCAGAAAACTGGAAATTAAACAAAGGAGATGCAGCAAGTATGATTCACTGAGCCAAAATGATAGCTGGGAATTTTAAACCATTTCTGCCATTAAATAGACATGTTTAATCTTCTATAACAGTTCCATGTTTCCACACCAACCCCACATCCCTTGATATCTTTAGCATCCAAAAATCTGTCAATCTGTCTTGACCATTTTCAATGGCTGACTATCCACAACCCTCTGGGGTTGAGAAATTGAAAGATTCAAAACTCTTTAATTCAGGAGAAATATCTTTACTCAGTGAAACAAAAGCTTTGATCCTTATTCTCAGACAGTGACCATTAGTCCTAGACTGGGAAAGTATCCTCTCAGTATTTAGTCTGTCAAGTCACTGAAAATTTTACACGTGTCAGTGGCATCACTTCTCATTCCTCTAAATTCCAGAGAATTTCTCCTCATAGGATAATCCCCTCATCCCAAAAATCAACCCACTGAGTCTTCTTTCCACACCCTCCCAGACAAATATATCCTTCCATCTGCATGGACATCAAAACTGCGCTTATATTGAGACACCAAGGCTTTATATTTTGTAAATTGTATTTTTTAAGCATATTAAATATAACATGCACTTATGGAACCATACTCAAAAATGAGACACTACTTTGAGAGGGGACATGAAATTGAACGGCAATCTATTAATTAATTTAATCAGGAAAAGTAAGGAGATGGCAGATGTTTAGCATAGCACGAAAAGTTAATTTGAACTACAATGCAGTACCCACAAGTACAAACTCCTTATTCATTGAGAAGTGCAATACTTGCTGCGGATTGATCAGTTCCTTAGGATCATGGTGATGAATGTATTTGGTGAGTGATGTCATTTTTAACACTGCACCATAGATATAGATATAGAACATACAGTGCAGAAGTAGGCCATTCGGCCCATCAAGTCTCCATCGACCTACTCAAGCCCTATAACTTCCACCCTATCCCCGTTACCCAGTAACCCCTCCTAACCTTTTTTGGTCTCTAAAGGCAATTTATCATGGCCAATCCACCTAACCCGCACGTCTTTGGACTGTGGGAGGAAACCGGCCAATCCTGGTGTCTGCATTTATCTGACTGAATCTCAGGGTTTAGGTTTTCCGAAAGCCACACCTCCTATTTCACCTCACAAAATTCAAGTGAATCCATTGCAGCCCGAGTCCTTTCACACACTTGCCAAGATTCACTGGACCCCTCTGTCCCACACCACATCAAGGTTAAGGTCAGATCAAGTTACTGAATATTCTTCAACTTTTTTGTCCCATACTCACCCTCCACTTCTCTGAATCTAAATTAATGCCTTTCTTCAAAATCGTAACTCAAAATTTGAGTTATTGCTCAAGGTTTTGGAATTTATCCCCAAACCCCTTGGCCTTACTGCAGGTTTTCCTCCTGTCCAAAACTTGTTAAAATGTCACTTCTCATGTGGACCTTTGGTCTTTCTTGCTTTCCACCTCCCCCCCCCCCCCCCCTTCCCACACACATGCCACTTGCTGTCGTACTGTCCACAACTCCAGCACCCCTCCATAATCCCCCCACTCCTCCACCCTCCTGCAGCTCCCCTTCCCCCCCATGTGCCATGATCTATTATTCAAGCTGTACAAGTGTGCAGCAACCCAAAATTCCTCATACAAACCATGCAAAGTTTCCCTTTTAAGTTATTCTGGATGTGCGGCTGTGAAAGAAAATTAAAAGGAACCACTTAAACTATTAGTACACTCCATAAAATAATTAAAGAGGAATATTGATTAACATGGAATATATGTGGTATCAGTCCCCACTGATAAAATGTCAGCGTCGGTGGGAAGAGGCTTTAAATTGGCTACTTAAGTGGTTCAATTTGGCCAAGAGCAGGATGTTCAATGCCTTCCCAAATCAATTTTCCAGCCTTCTTTTTTCCGTGTCAATCTCGAAGACCCTGGTGCGATTTAACAGGAAAAAAAAACGAGTCCCATTTTGGGTGCATTTAGCAGGGTGATTCACAACCCCACTATCAAATGGGACTCTGATATTTTTACCTCGACAAGGAATGCCCCACCGAGGCATCACTTACCTTCATTTCCTCCTCAGCTCGTCAGTGCAGGAAGAGGTCGGTGCACCACTTCTAAATGCCACCCCGATCTCTCTGATTTCTGCACTCTACACTGTGGTCTTTGGACCCACTCAATGCTCCAACTTTTCTGTTAGAGGGTCCTTGAGCTCCCATCGACCCACCTGATAAGGGCAGGACACCCCTGGGCTGGCTCACTGGCATCGCCAACCTGGTACCTTGGCACTTCCAGCATGGCACACTGGTAATGCCCCTGCCAAGCAGTGCCAATGTGCCAGACTGACAATGTGAATGTGCCCATGAGTGCCAGGGTACCACCCTGCCCAAAGTCTGACCAGCAGGAAACATCCAATTGCCTGGGAGACCTCTCGAGGTGCCATTACAGCTGGTCCACATTTGTATGGACCAGTGCTAAACGGCGAATTGGCGAGGCCTCCCAAGCTGTGCGCTCGTTCCTGGGTCTTGGGAAAATCTTGCGTCGACACACTTAAGTGAGTCTAACTGCTTAAGTATTCAGATCTGGATCCCGCCCAGTGAGGGCGGGATCCAGATCTCGTTAGACTGCAGGAGGCGTCCCAAGTATCGCAAATCTCATGAGAGGTCTCCCGTGTGATTTAACAACCTCGTCACGTTCCGAGTCAGACACAACGAGGTCAATGGATCGGGCTCAGAGAAATTCTGCAAGATGTTTTCCCCAGGAATTTGTTTTTAAATCTGTGAACTGGATCTTCATTCCCACATGGATTATTCCATCGTGTCTGAGCAGAGCATGATGAGGAAAATCAATCAGGTACGAATAGGTGAGCAGCTATGTACGAGCAGCAGATACCTGGGAACCCCCCAGTTAAATATAAAAAACTTTGTATGAGTTTCGTACTCTTTATTTAAAAGAAAATAATTATAATTCCAGGTTTATTCCTGAATCTCCACGTTGGCTGTTGATAAATGGAAGGGTACAGGAGGCTGAAGCAATACTCTGCCAAATTGCAAAGAAAAATGGCGTTACTCCACCAGAAGTGTTTTTCAATGATCTTGAGGTATTGACATATGGAATTGCAACTTTTTCCTGTTTGCTCATTCGGCCATTTAATACAGACCTACCCTTTTATTGTCAATTTATCTCATACCACTCTGTTGTGAAGGCATTGACTCTGCCTACGTTACAGTTCCATGCGGGTCAGCCATTTCCCCTTTCCAAGTGATTATTCTTTTTCATGTATGAGTGTGCTATCAGGTTATTTGACTGTCAAGGATCTCTCGACCAAGCCTAATCCTGTCTTCTAGCAAAAGCAAATAGACAGAGTTGGCACACAGCAATTATGCAAAGAATCCTTAGGTTCTTAGGACAACCCTTAGGCCACCAAATACACAAACGAGAGACCAAATTGATTTCTATGGTTCATTAACATTTACCATCCTTTTCCTCACGGTGGTCAATTGTTTTGTCCCAACTATCACTAATTAGCAAAGTCCCTGGGACTGAACTTCATATATTAAATTGGATCAAATTGTTGAACCAGTGGACAGTCTTGAATAAAATATTAAATTTACAGATGAGGTAATTTTTGCACTTTTCCATCTGTTTATAAAGACAAAGTTAGAGTGCCCCAGAAATGATGGTCAGATTATTCTTTGTATATGCTTCCATCCCACTTTAATTCTCGCCATTTTCTAGTGATGCTATACACAGTATCCATTATATTAGTGAATTATACACCATGAAGAGAATGGAAACAAGTTTTGTTATTTGTGATAGTGAAGAAATAGGACTGTCCAGTCGATGGTGAACTTCATTAACCAACCAGTGCCATTTGTTCAAGATATAACTGACTGTATATTGAAAATGACTCGCTTGGAGAAGTCTGGTTGGAATTTGTCAGATGCTGCACATAACCAAACTGTTCAGAGATTACATCTGTTATTCAACACTCCCTATTCAGAAATGTTTCCACCAATAAAATTGTTTTCCATTACAGTAAGCAAATCACCAAGTTCAGGGGGAACACAGAAAGTTCCTGAGAACAAGGGAATGTAAAAGGCGGTATTCTCCGCTCCCGATAGAAATCGGGATGGCCGTCGGTGCAACCGTCACCTTGACGGCAACCGGGATCGCGTGTCCTCCTCCCGTTCCACGTGGGGCGAGGTGCACCACGAGGTGGCAGATATGTGTCACCGCCTCCCTGCTCAACCGGAGTCTCCTCCTGCAGGTGATGTCCGGCATTGTCTGGAAAGAGACCCGGACACGGTACACCCTAGGCTTCGGCCGTCGCCTCTGGCGCCCTGGCTGCACCCTTACTCTCTCCTCCTCCTCCTCCTCCTCCTCCTCCTCCTCCTCCTCCTCCTCCACCCCATGCTGCTCGACGATGGCCAAGTCCATGGCCATTCCCTCAGCTCCTGCAGCTGGCCCCGCGGCTACTATGGGATGTGGCTGTGGACGCTGCTCGATCTCCAACTGCAGTGCATCGGCCCCGACCACTGCGCTGAACATAGCCGTTCTGTTCGCATACATTTTGCTAACCTACAGATGGGTGGTGGGGGCAGAGACATGACATCAATGCTTCACAGCTCCAGGGTCCCAGGTTCGATTCCCGGCTGGGTCACTGTCTGTGTGGAGTCTGCACGTCCTCCCTGTGTGTGCGTGGGTTTCCTCCGGGTGCTCCGGTTTCCTCCCACAGTCCAAAGATGTGCGGGTTAGGTGGATTGGCCATGCTAAATTGCCCGTAGTGTAAGGTTAAGGGGGGGATTGTTGGGTTACGGGTATACGGGTTACGTGGGTTTAAGTAGGGTGATCATTGCTCGGCACAACATCGAGGGCAGAAGGGCCTGTTCTGTGCTGTACTGTTCTATGTTCTATGTTCTATGTTAGATGGAGGTTTTTCGACAGCTCGGCAGCCGCCTGCCACGGGACACCTGTGCGTCCCGGTGGCCTGGTTGCACTGCTGACACGCGGCCAGCTTAACCCCTGGTCACTTTCTGCATCCAACGGGCAGTTAACTACGTCCTCCTCACCAGTGCGTCAGTGTCCTGTGGCCGTAAGCCACAGGGCAACCAGCGGCCGTGTCCTCGTGCCCGTCATGCCATGGAAGGGCGGCTGACATTTTGTAACCGGGGGTGGACGAGTCACTCCCTCCCTCCCTCTCACTCTCTCCCTCTCCCTCCCTCACTCTCTCCCTCCCTCCCGCCCTCCCCCTTCTCCTTCTCCCCCCCACCTTCCCCCCACTCGCTCTCCCACCCTCTCTCTCCCTCCATCCCCTCCTTCTCTTTCTCCCCCCACCCCCCTTCCCCCCCATTCCCTATCCCTTCCTCTTTCTCTCTCCCTCCCTCTCTCTCCCTCTCCCTCCCTCCCTCCTTCTTCTTCTCCCCCCTTCTCCTTCTACCACCCACCCCCCTCTCCCCCACTCCCTCTCCCTCCCTCTCTCTCTCCCTCCCTCTCTCTCCCCCTCCCTCCCTCCCCCTTTCTCCTTCTCCCCCTTCTCCTTCTCCCCCCACCCCCCTTCCCCCACTCCCTCTCCCCCACCCCCTTCCCCCCACTCCCTCTCCCTCTCTCTCTCTCTCCCTCCCTCTCTCTCCCCCTCTCCCTCCCTCCCCCCTTCTCCTTCTCCCCCTTCTTCTCCACCCACCCCCTTCCCCCCCACTCTCTCTCCCTCCCTCTCTTTCTCTCCCTCCCTCCTTCTTCTTCTCCCCCCTTCTCCTTCTACCACCCACCCCCCTCTCCCCCCACTCCCTCTCCCTCCCTCTCTCTCTCTCTCCCTCCCTCTCTCTCCCCCTCTCCCTCCCTCCCCCTTTCTCCTTCTCCCCCTTCTCCTTCTCCCCCCCACCCCCCTTCCCCCCACTCCCTCTCCCCCACCCCCCTTCCCCCCACTCCCTCTCCCTCTCTCTCTCTCTCCCTCCCTCTCTCTCCCCCTCTCCCTCCCTCCCCCTTCTCCTTCTCTCCCTTCTCCTTCTCCCCCCACCCCCTTCCCCCCCACTCTCCCTCCCTCCCTCTCTTTCTCTCCCTCCCTCTCTCTCCCCCCTCCCTCCCTCCCCCTTCTCCTTCTCCCCCCCCTTCTCCTTCTCCCCCCCACTCCCCTTCCCCCTGATGAGCCGTCAATTGCACGTGAGACATGCCAGCCAATGTTGGAAAAGTTCTCTCCCCTCTCCCTCCCTCCCCCCTTCTCCTTCTCCCCCCTTCTCCTTCTCCCCCACCCCCTCCCCCCCCCCACTCCCTCTCCCTTCCTCTCTCTCTCTCTCTCCCTCCCTCTCACTCCCCCTCTACCTCCCTCCCCCCTTCACTTTCTCCCCCCTTCTCCTTCTCCCCCCTACTCCTTCTCCCCCCCCCCCCCCCCCCCAACCCCCTCCACCCCCTCCCCCCCAACTGTTCGCTGCGTTCTCCGGGATGCCAGCCCCGGTTTGCTCACAGTCCGGTGGTCCGCTCATCCCCTCGTCAGCCAGCTCAACTGGCTGACGAATTTGAAAAGCAGGTGCATCAGCCGGCGTACTCAATTGCGTGCCGACGTCGAGACTTCGGCCCATCCGAGCTGTGGAATAGTGGGAGGCCGTTTCGGGCAATTTGACGGGGTTATTCGTGGGAAAGGCGGTCGGAAAAATCTGCACGTTGGGGAGACTAGCGGGAACGTGTCGGACCGGCGTCGCGGGAAAAAACAGCGCGTCCCGCCATTCTCCGCACCGGCGTGGGGTCGGAGAATTCCGCATGAAATTTATTTTCAATCTAGGGGTGTGGGCATTGCTGCAAGACCAAAATGTATTGCCAATCTATAATTACTCTTGAGAAGGTGGTGGTGAACTGCCTTGTTGACCTGCTGCAGTCCACATGCTCCAGATACAGCCACAGTTCTGTTCAGGAGGGATCTCAATACTTTGATCCAGTGACAATAAAGGAAAGCTGATACACTTCCAAGTCAGAATGGTGTTCCCTTGCACCAGCTGCCCTCCTCTTGGATGGCAGAGGTCGCCTGTTTGTCAGAAGAGGCTTGATGGACTTCCGGTGACGGTGATGCGCTGAGCAGATGCACATCAGATGCCAAATAGGCAATTTTAGTCAAAATTAGCTTGACAATTCGGTTGTATCTCACCCAAAATCAAGAAAGGGAAAGGACAGAATCATCATGCCAGTAAATAGGAGCTCAAGAGGCCGCAGAGATGGCAGAAGTGGAGGAAAAGGCCATGAGCAGTAGGTGGATGAGTCAGTGGCCCCACGAGGTGAGGGGTCCCCAGTCACCCCAGAGAGAGGGAGACGAACAACATGAACAACACCCCCACCCCCCGCCGCCCAACCTGGAGATGGATGGAAGATGTTCCTGACGAAGGAACTGAGGGCGATGAGGGAGGCAATAAAGATGGAAATCCAGATGGCGGCCAAGTTGGCAGTAATAGAGGCATTGGGCACCATGCAGATGCCGATTGATGAACTGAGAAAGAAGGTGGAGGTGCAGGCGCAGTGCTCTTGAGCTGGAAAAGGCATCTAAGTGTCAGGAGCTTGAAATGGAAAGTCTAGGACCAGGAGAATGGGTCCCGAAGCCAGAATATCTGGATCGTGGGCCTGCCAGAGGGGATCGAAGGCAGGGTCCCGACGGGCTATGTGGCCCAAATGCTGGGCAACCCAGTCGGGAGGGACTGCTTCTCCAATGCGCCGGAGATCGACAGGGTGCATAGATCGCTCCGACCAAAGCCCAAAGCAAGGGAACAACCACGGGCGATAATTGCGAAACTGCATCGTTATCAGAATTCTGAGAGGATCGTGAGATGGATGAGACAGATGAAGGCGAACAGCTGGGAAGGACAGCTGGGTAGAATCCGGGTCTATCAGGACATCAGGGCAGACCTGGTAAAGCGCAGGGCTGAGTTGAACCAGGCGAAATCGGCCCTCTACAGGAGCAGAGTGCTGTTCCCAGCCAGGCTCTGGATCACCTTCCAAAATAAGCAACATTATTTCAACACACCGGCAGAGGCGGACGTGTTTGTTTGGACAAACGGCCTGGACAAGGAGCAGGCAAGGCAATACTGAGGGTGAAACAGAGGAGGAAAGATGGGAGAAAAAAAAGGAACCATGATGGACACATGTTTGTTTGCGTGGGAATGTACTGCCTCGCTTTGATCAAAAAGACCAGACCACAGGAAAGGGCAAAGGCAGCAGAATGCAGGAGTGGGTGAGGCAGAGACAGAGGGAACAGATATTTAGCTTGCATGGGAAAGGGTTAAGATAATCTCCAGGAGAGGGGCCACCACACTAGCAGGGAATGCTAGCACGGGAAGTATTATATCAAGGCGGGCCATGGCTCACCTCCTGGGTGGGAGCGTCTGGGGGTGGGGGAGGATCACAGAGGCAGGGATGGGGCATGTATGGAGGGAGGGACATGGGGGGGATGGGATACTCGGAGTGCAGGGCCGAGCCTACATGGCGTACAAACAGTTGGCGGACATGTTGGGTGTCCCCTGGACAAAGGGAAACCCCGAAGTGCAGGGGCCTGGCCTCATGGTGAAACGGTGACCGTGGTCGTTTTGGACGGCCCCCTAACAAAGGGAAAACCCAGAGTGCAGGACACGTCCAAAAGTTAAGTAATGTTGATCCCGCAGAAAGGGGCATACTGAAAGCCCCCACCAGGATTGTCCCCTGGAACATTAAGGGACATCAAAGCCCAGTGAAAAGATCCAGAGTCTTCTCCCATTTGAGAGGTTGGTTGCCAACATCGTCTTCCTTCAAGAGGCACACCTGAGGGAGAAGGACCGACTGTGGATAAGGAAGCGCTGGGTGGGCCAGATGTACCGTTCATGATACGGGATGAGGGCTAGGTTGCAGCCATACTGATTTGCAAGAGGACGGTGTTTCCGGTGACAAAGACGGTTACGGACCCAGGGGGGCGGTACGTCATGGTCTGCGGTGTCCTAGACGGGGCACTGGTAGTCCTGGTAAACATGTATGAGCCCAACTGGAACGACACGGATTTCATAAATAAGACCATGGTGGAAATTCCCGACATCAACACATACTGACTGATGATTGGGGGGGGGGATATTTAATTGAGTTCAGGACCAATTGACAGACCAATCAAACCCCAGAATGGGGAAAAAGACAGGCATGGCCAGGGAAGTGCGCATGGTGAAGTCGAGACATCCTGACTGAGTGACAGCGAGAGTGAGATGAAACTTTGTTATTTGGTGCAGTGAGAGAATCATGAAAGATAAGTGGTAAATCTAATTGTCCTGTTTTTCAGTTAAAAGTTCAGTGTCTGATTGGCTTTTTATTTCCAAATTAATTGTTGGGGGGGATAGCCGATCAGTAGAAAACAACAGCAGCCAGAACAGTGGCACCACAACTGGCTCTGTTGCTCAGCAGAGGAGAACAAAGTGTAGGAGAGTGATAGTTATAGGGGACTCTATATTAAGGGGCACAGATAGGCGTTTCTGTGGATGTGAAAGAGACTCCAGGATGGTATGTTGCCTCTTTGGTGCGAGGGTCAAGGATGCCTCTGAATGAACACAGGACATCCTGAAAGGAGACAGTGAACAGCCAAAGGTCATAGTGCACATAGGTGCAATGACAGGAGGAGTACCAGCCTCACCGAACAGGTGCCGGAATGTGGCGACTAGGGGCTTTTTACAGTAACTTCATTTGAAGCCTACTCGTGACAATAAGCGATTTTCATTTCATTTTTCATTTCATTTCAGGTCCTGCAGAAGGAGTTCAGGGAGCTAGGCAGTAAGCTAAGAAGCAGGACCTCTAAGGTTGTAATCTCAGGATTACTCCCTGTGCCACGTGCCAGTGAGCCTGGAAATAGGAGGATCGTGCAGCTAGACACGTGGCTAAACCAGTTGTGTAGGGGGGAGGGTTTCAGATATCTGGACTATTGGGATCTCCTCCGGGGCAGGTGAGACCTGTACAAGAAGGACGGGTTGCATCTAAACTCGAGGGGCACCAATATCCTGGCTGGAAGGTTTGCTAGTGTCACTTGGGAAGATTTAAACTAGCATGGCAGTGTGCTGGGAACTAGAGCATCATCTTAGAAGGTGTCACAACTGAAGGGGAAATAGAGAACAAAAATAATAGAACATCATCCTCATGCAGAGCAAAAAATGTGACAAGTGTGAGAAGGGAGGTGGTCAATGCAGGACTGAGGGTATTGTACCTTAGTGCGCACAGTATACGGAACAAGATAAATGAGCTTGTTGTGCACATTGAAATTGGCCGGTATGTTGTTGTGGACATCACAGAGACGTGGCTGCAAGGGGATCAGGGCTGAGATCTAAATATCTAAGGATATGTGACCTATCGAAAGGACAGGTAGACGGGTAAAGGGGGCGGGGTTGTCAGTAAGGATCGATAACAAGGAGAGATATAGGATCAGAAGGCATAGAATCTCTGTGGGTAGAGTTGAGGAATCGCAAAGGTAAAAAGACCCTGATGGGAGTTATGTACAGGCCCCCTAGCAGTAGTCAGGATGTGGGGCAGAAAATAAATCAGGAGATAGAAAAGGCATGTAAAAAAAGGCAATATTACAATAACCATGGGCGACTTCAATATGCACGTGGACTGTGAAAATCAGATTGGTAGTGAATCCCAAGAAAAGGAATTTTTGAAATGTCTAAGATGTTTTTTTGGAGCAGCTTGTGACAGAGCAATTCTGGATTTGGTGATGTGCAACGAGGCAGACTTGATTTGGGATCTTAAGGTGAAGGAACCCTGAGGGAGCAGTGACCACCATATGATAAAATTTACCCTGCAGTTTGAGAGGGAGAAGATGGAGTCAGATGTAACAGTATTACAATTAAATAAGGGTAACTACAAAGGGAGGACTGGCCAGAGTTGATTGGAAAAGGAGACCAGGAGAGAAGACAGTGGAACAGCAATGGCAGAGGTTTTTGGTGGTTACTCGGGAGGCACGCAGAAATTCATCCCAAGGAGGAGGAATCATGTTGAGGGCAGGACAAGGCATCCATGGTTGATGAGGGAAGTCAACGACAGCATAAAAGCTAAAGAAAATGCATACAAAGTGGCAAGGATTAATGGGAAGCCAGAGGATTGTGAATCATTTAAAAGCGAGCAGAGGACAATGAAAAAAGCAATAAGGGGGAGAAGATGAAGTATGAGTGCAAGTTAGCCGGTAATATAAAAGAAGGTAGGAAGAGTTACTTCCAATATATAAAAGGTAAGCGAGAGGCAAAAATAGACATTGGACCACTGGAAAACGTGGCTGGAGAAGTAATAATAGGAAACAAAGAAATGGCAGATGAACTGAATGGTTACTTTGCATCAGTCTTCATGGTGGAAGACCCCAGAGCTCCAGGTGAACCGGGGGCAGAGGTGAGTGCAGTGGCCATCACTAAGGAGAAGGTTCTGGGCAAACTGAAAGGTCTGAAGGTGGATAAGTCACCTGGACCGGATGGACTACACTACAGGGTCCTAAAAGAGATAACTGAGAAAATTCTGGAGGCATTGGTGGTGATCTTTCAGGAATCACTGGGCAGGAGGGGTCCCAGAGGACTGGAAAATGGCTAATGTAACACCACTGTTTAAGAAGGGAGGGAGGCAGAAGACGGGCAATTATTGGCCGGTTCGCCTGACTTTGGTCATTGGTAAGATTTTAGAGTCTGTTATTAAAGATGAGATTGCAAAGTACTTGGAAGTGCATGGTAAAATAGGACTGAGTCAGCATGGCTTTGTCAAAAGGATGTCATGTCTGACTAATCTGTTAGAGTTCTTTGAGGAGATAACAAGGAAGTTAGACAACGAAGAAACAGTGGACGTGATTTATTTAGGTTTACAGAAGGTCTTTGACAAAGTGCCGAATAGGAGGCTGTTAAATAAGTTCAGAGTCCAAGGTTAAGGGTAAGATCCTGGCATTGATAGAGGATTAGCTGCCTGGCAGAAGGCAGAGAGTGGAGATAAAGGGGTCGTTTTCAGGATGACAGCCGGTGATGAGTGATGTGCTCAGGAGTCTGTGCTTGGACCACAACTTTTCACAATATACATTAATGATCTGGAAGAAGGAACTGAAGGCACTGTTGCTAAGTTTGCAGATGATACAAAAATCTGTAGAAGGACAGGTAGTATTGAGGAAGCAAGGTGGCTGCAGATGAATTTGGACAAGCTAGGAGAGTGGGCAGTGAAGTGGCAAATGAAATAAAATGTGGAAAAGTGTGAGGTTTTGCACTTTGAAAGGAGGAATTAGGCAGAGACTATTTTCTAAATGAGGAAATGCTTAGGAAATCAGAAGCACAAAGGGACTTGGAGTCCTTGTTCATGATTCTCTTCAGGTTAACGTGTAGGTTCAGAAACCAGTTAAGAAGGCAAATGCAATGTTAGCATTCATGTCAAGAGGACTAGAATACAAGTCCAGGGATGTACCTCTGAGGCTGTATAAGGCTCTGGTCAGACCCCATTTGGAGTATTGTGTGCAGTTTTGGGCCCAGTAACTAAGGAAGGATGTGTTGGCCTTGGAAAGGGTCCAGAGATGGTTCAGAAGAATGATCCCTGGAATGAAGAACTTGTATGAGGAACGGTTGCGGACTCTGGGTCTGTACTCATTGGAGTTTAGAAGGATGAGGGGAGATGTTATTGATACTTACAGGATACTGCGAGGCCTGGATAGAGTGGACGTGGAGAGGATGTTTCCACTTGCAGGAAAACTAGAACTAGAGGACACAAAGGACTAAGAACATAAGAACATAAGAACTAGGAGCAGGAGTAGGCCATCTGGCCCCTCGAGCCTGCTCCGCCATTCAATTAGATCATGGCTGATCTTTTGTGGACTCAGCTCCACTTTCCGGCCTGAAAGGACAATCCTTTAAAGCAGAGATGAAGAGGAATTTCTTCAGCCAGAGGTTGGTGAATCTGTGGAACTCTTTTCCGCAGAAGGCTGTGGAGACAAATCAAAGGCCGCCGACATAGGGGGGTATTATGGCTAGGCGCCCGTCTTTTCCGATGTGAGCGTCTGAGGGGTGGTTCGCTCCTTTCCTCTGGCGGCAGGGGACAGCCGTGGTGTCACCCATGGTGTCCATAGCTGATACCAGTGGTGCCGGAGGGGTGTGAATAGTTTGTTGGGGGACTCTCCATGGTCCTTGGTATGCTGGTCTGAGTCAACTCTGGAGAGGAAACGAATCTGAGGCCCACACCTGGTCCAGGTGTTTCTTTATTACATGCTTTCCAACATGTATCTCATACGACACGGGTCTTGTCCTGGCCTTGACTGTTCCTGCGACCCATGTGGGGCCATTCGCATCATTTCTGACCCATACATTTTCACCCGTATTGAACTGCCTTTCTCGGTGAATGTTGTCATGGCCCCTGCATTGGGCTCTTGGTGTTCTATTCTACCACCTAAATTTGGGAATAGTAGACTCAGCTGGGTTTGGAGTCGTCTGCCATGAGTAGCTCCACCGGTGCTATTCCCATTGTGGTGCGTGGGGTTGTTCTGTAATCAAATGGCCAGCACAAAAGTTTGGTGTCTCATGATGCTGCTGACTGTTTCTTCAACCCGACTGTTCAGGTCTGGATGGCTCTCTCTGCCAAACCATTCGATGCTGGGTGGTATGATGCCATCCTTATGTGCCGAATGCCATTCAACGTCATAAATTTTGTGAAGTCCTGGCTGGTGAAAACCGATCCATTATCCAAAACTGACACCTCCGGGATATCATGAGTTGCAAACAGTGCAAGAAGACACTGTGGCACAGTGGTTAGCACTGCTGCCCCACAGCACCTGGGACTCGGGTTCAATTCCGGCCTTGGGTGACTGTGTGGATTTTGCGTGAGTTTCCTCCAAGTGCTCCGGTTTCCTCCTACAGCCCAGAAATGTGCAGCTTAGGTGGATTGGCCATGCTAAATTTCCCCTTATTGTCCAGGGATGTGCAGGTTATGTGGATTTACGGGGATAGGCTGTGGAGCATGCCTAGGTAGGGTGCTCTTTCAAAGGGTTGGTGAAAACTCGATGGGCCGTATGGCTCCTACGGGGGGGCGGGGCGGGGGCGGGGGCTGGGGGGCGGGGGGGAGGGGGGGGGCGGGGGGGGCGGGGGGGGCCGGGGGGGTGGAGGGGGGGCAGGGGGGGAGGAGCGGGGGGGTGGGGGGGGCTTTAGTCATACTTAGCACAATGGAAGATGGTTAAGGTGGTTGAAGGTTAATCATCTCAGTCCCAGGACATTAGTGTGGGAGTCAATCCGGAGTGTGCCCTTGGCCCAACTACATTCAGCTGCTCACACAATGACCTTCCCTGCATAATAAGGTTAGAAGTGAGGATGGTCACTGATGATTGCACAATGTTCAGCACCATTCATGACTCCTCAGTAAATGTCCATATTTCACAAGACCTGGACAATATTCAGGTTTGGGCTGATAAGCGACAAGAACATTCATACCTCACAAGTGCAGAAAATGGCCATCTCCATCAAGAGATAACCTAACCATTTCCCCATGGCACTCGATGAATTCCCCATATGAACATCCTGAAATTTACCATACCACACAAATCTTGTGGCTGCACAAGCAGGCTACAGGCTGGGAATTCTGCGGAGACTGAATCACCTCCTGGTTTCCTAAAGCCTGTCCACAATCTATAAGGCACAAGTAAGGAGTGCAGCCTAACAACACTCAAGAAGCCCAACACTATCTCGGACAAAGCAGCTCTCTTGATTTGCACCCTATCCACCACCTTAAATATTCACTCCTTGCATCATGTCCATCCACAGGATGTACTGCATCAACTCACAATGCTCCTTTAACAGAACCTTCCAAACCCACAATATCTGCCACCTGGAAGGACAAAGGCAACAGCTGCATGGGAACACAATGCACCACTTGCAAGTTCCCTTCCAAGCCACACACCATCATGACTTGGAACGATATTTCCGTTCTTTCCCTGTCACAGCTCCAAATTCCTGGAACTCCCTTGCAAACACCAATGGCGCTGCATGATATGGACTTCAGTGACTCAAGAAGATGGCTCATCAACACCTTTTTAAGGGAAACCAGGGGTGAATAATAAATGCTGGTCGAGCAATGCCCACATTCATTGACCGAATCAATGAATAAAATAAATATTAAATCCCGTGTGCCTATTTTCCAATACTCAGATCTGAAGGATATTACTGGAAGAGCTAAAATATATAACTTCATTTCCTATCCATAACATACAATATAATTTTACTTATCCAATCAGAGACTGAGAGTCTATGATGTGAGCAATACTCCTCTGTGAAAATCATACAAGTATCATGTGCTGTGACACGGCATTGCATGAATAAAATGGGAGATTTATTATGTGTATATTGACCTCACCTTTCTTATCTACAGATGGTTCCCGTAACAGCCTCTCTGAACAGGCGCACGAATGTGGCGACTAGGGGCTTTTCACAGTAACTTCATTTAAGCATACTCGTGACAATAAGCGATTTTCATTTAATTTAATTTAATTTCAGAGTCAACATAATAGGTGTTGGGGGTGCGGAAAGAAAGAAGCTGCAAATTTGCTAGTTTAGACTGCACTGTTTTCAAATTCATCTTCTGGATCATCAATACCTGTTGTGAACAAATAGAAATAGCTGATAATATGGATCTTTTCTGATAATCCGTGATAAAACTCAATCCTCTCTTTTTTTCTCCCAGCTCGAAGATATGAAAGCTAGAAGTAAACAATCTCATTCAATCATTCACTTGTTTAAGACACGCAATATCCGAGCCATCACTGTCATACTCTTTCTAGTGTGGTGAGTATTTGATAGCTGAGATGGAGGCCATTCAGCTCATTGAGTGGGCACTGACTATATTGAGGAACAATCCAGTCGGTCTGTCATGTGAGAGTACCTTTAAGAAACGGGTGTTTATCAAATAGCTGTAGTGATGTCAGAGTGTGGGTGGAGCTGGGCTGTCTGTCTGCTTTTAGTTTTGTTTTTGAGCTGGCGGCTACAATGTGTGTTTAGTTTCATTTTCAGAGTTGGAGCCACATCCAGCCAAACAAGGTGTAATTTTTGATCTCTCTCTGCATGAAAAGAATATCTTCAGATAACTTGCAAATTTAAAAGTGATAACTGCTCTCAATACAGAATTTAAATCTGCTGTCTTTGTTAAAGAGGGTATTTGTCTTACAGATGTTTCTGGGGAAGATTAAGGGTTACTTTTAGAGTACAGTATTCTTTGGGGGCAGTATTTGCATTGATATTTGCTAAGATGTTTACTGTGTGATTATAAAATGTTAACTGGAATCATATAATAAACATTGATTTGCTTTAAAAATACTTCAGATCTCTGTTGCATCACACCTGTAGAGTGGGCCCTTGTGCTCTCCATAACCAAAATCTATTAAACGTTGTGGGTCAAGTGAACTCCATGATACACTTTGGGGTTCTCTAAATCCTGGCCCGTGATAGGTTTCACTTCCCTGCTCTTTCCCCATATTACTATTTTCATCTTCAAATTATTATTCAATTCCATTCTGAAATCTACAATTGAATGTCTATCCAAGGGTGTGTCTCGAACATGTCAGGAATCGTCGAGTGTGCCAGGATGAAGGCGTGGTACACACTGCCGGGGTATCAGGCGCAGAGGTGCATGATGCGCAGCTGATAGTTACATACCAGCTGCACTTTCATTGAGTGGAACCCCTTTCAAATTTGTGAAGAGTGGACATGCATTTCGTCGATCACCTGCTGGACCCGGGGCATGTCGGCGATGGCGAACTACGTTGCTTGGGCATCCTGGTGGGCTCGGTCCACATTGATGTGTATGGTAGCACAGTAGCACAGTGGTTAGAATAGTTTCTCAGCTCCAGACTCCCAGGTTTGATTCCCGGCTTTTGTCACCGTCTGTGCGGAGTCTGTATGTTCTCCTCATGTCAGCGTGGGTTTCCTCTGGGTGCTCCGGTTTCCTCCCACAGTCTAAAGATATGCAGCTTAGTTGGATTGGCCATGATAAATTGCCATTAGTGTCCAAAAACGTTAGGTGGGGTTACGGGGATAGGGTGGAGACTTGGGCTTAAGTAGTGTGCTCTTTCCAAGGGCCGGTGCAAACTAGATGGGGCAAATGGCCTCCTTCTGCACTGTAAGTTCTATGATTCTATGATATTGCACTGTCTGGGCATATAGGGCCTATGCAACAGCATGGATGCACCTATGCACCGAGGCTTGTGAGATCCCGACAGCTCCCCAATCGGTGCCTGGAAGGAGCCCTTGGCATAAATGTTCAGAGCAACTGTCACCTTGGTGGCCACCGGGAATGGGTGTCCTCTACTATACCCCCGCAGTGCCAGGTGTGGCATGATCTGGCAGATATGTTGCACTGTCTTCCTGCTCAGCCGGAGTCTGTGGCTGCGGCGACTTGGAGGAAGATCACCATTGCTGGTTGAATTCAAATATACATTGTCTGCAAGGGGTGAAAGGCTGACATGTTAGAATCGTGCATATGCACGTGCCCAACCAGATCCAACGCACGACATGGTAGTCCCTGTTAGCACTGCAGGCTCTCTCCACATGTGATTTCCTCCAACCCCCCCATTTCCACACTCCTGGTCCCGTCATTTCCCGGCACCATGCGGGTCTCTGGCCTTGGCGCCCGTCACTGCTGCCAGGGGTACTGTCGGCTTGTGCTGCCTTGCCAGAAGTATGCTCCATGGCCCCACCCGGCTTCCCTGTAGGGGCTCCTGTGGGCATTGCCCTTGGGTGGGCTACCTGATACCCCATTGGCGGATGATATCGGGTGGCAGGTTCTAGCGGAGGGTGGGATGCAGGGGCGGGGGCACCCATATGGCTGGTGTCACTGTAGACCTAGGGGATAAGGTGACTGGTCAGTGGTGTGCAGCAAGGTGGCTGCCTTGCAGGCCGCGGCAATGGTGGTCCATGACTGGTCATCGCCCCAGTCTCCTGGCAGGTCACCCCGGCTATAGGCCCTGTTCTCCCGTCACCCCCTTTACCTGGCCCTGGCAGGCACATCCCCACCTCAGCCAGCCCGGCAAATGTACAGAACGGTAGCCCGCAGTTGCTCCTCTCTGTGTCCTACCTCCTCTCTCTCCCTTATCAGCCACTACGCCAGTTTCACGATTTCTAAAAGCGCAAGTGAACCATGCAGTCAGGAGCCCAGCAGATGCACCAAGTCAGGAGTGATGAAATCCGAGATTCTGCGGTGTTCCGGTACCTCCCCTGCAGGAATCAGCGGCATGAGCCCCATCACCTCCTCCTCCCTCAGGATGCCCGATAGCCCCCGGGAAACTCCATGCAACGGGGGTGCGAGTGGAGTTATCCTTTGAGGCTGCCATGCCACCTGTTGCTGCCAGTCCTTGAGGCTCACTCTCATCTCGATCAGGGTCTGCATACTCATAGTCATGGAGCACAGGAAGTGGATGACCTCCACCTGGGAGGGAGCTATGCACGCTGTGACTGTGCCGCCACCTTCTGGGTCCATGCCACGGCAGCCAGTGACTGGGTCATCTCCCCTAGGGACTGGGCCACCTCCCTCTGTGTCTGTGCCACGTCGGCCAGCGCCTGGGCAATGCCGCCGATATTCTCAGCCATGGCCCACTGTGACTGAGCCAAGCTCAAGATCACCATTGCAATGTCCAAGTGGCTCTGGTACATGTCTGCCTGTGTGCGGGCAACTCTGTCCTGGGCCCCGGCCACTGCCTGCACAGATTATCCAGGCCATGGACATCAATGGCTGAAACCCTTACCCCCAAGGCCTCCACTGTGGATGCCACCCCTGCAGTGTTAGCCTGGGTGGCATGTATGGCCGGTACCACCTCCTGCTCATGCATGGGGTTGGACTCCTCCAACTGCACCTGCAGGTGCTGGATGCTGGTTGACAGCCTCTCATGTAGTCCCTGGCTCTGTGACTGTATCAATTTGTGATTGTTTGTTCCTGAAGCTCAAAACTTTCTGGACGGCAGCTAGTCCCTGGGTCGGCCCACCCTCTGATCATCCGGCTATTCAGGAGATCCTACCTCCACCTGATGCACTGGAACAATTGTGCGGTGAGCACCAGATAGTGTCCTAGGAGACTGTTCAATAAAGTGCCCAACCGAGGTCCGTGTCTCTTTGATGGTGGAGGGTGTTGGAGACTGCTGAGATGTGGAATCTGTGTCATCCCCGGACTCGAGCTCCGGTGTGTCCTGAGTCTCTTGTACATGGCTCAAGTGCATTTCAGTATCCTCATCACTGCTTGGCACCTGGGGCTCTGGCATGGGTGTGGCTGACGGGCGGGCACCAGAAGGACCCGACTCTTCACCAGCAGGTCCTGCAAGACACAAGACAAGATGGCTGATTAGACCACGTGCCAGTGGGAAGTGGGAGTGGTGGGGGTATGTGGAGCGGTGGTGAGGGGATGGTGTGGGTGTGGGGGTTGTGTGGAGGTGAGGGTGAGGGTGGAGGTGGTGTGTGGGTGTGATTGTGTTGTGATGTAGGGGTGGTGTGGTTTTGGGTGTGGTGTGCGGGTGGTGTAGGTGAGGATGGCGTGGGGAGGGGGGTTGGCAATATACGTGCCACAATGAACCGCAACTTAGTGGGATCTCAACTAGCCCGAGACCGATCTCTACCCCAGCGACTGTCCTTTCCTCGGCCCCGCTGACCACATCCAGGGCCCTCTGCTCTGTTGTGGTGAGGGGCCGCAGGTCCGGCGGTCCCCCTTCAGTCTTCTCCGGCTCCCGGCGGTTATGGGCGGCTTTCTCCTGGGGCAGGTGCGGGGGGGAACACAAACTGCACAATGTTAGACAGTGCGACAAATGCAGCCTAGGGTCAGGATAGCTAGTGGTTTCAGTGGCAAGGTGTCCTGGCCATAGAGGCCAGAATAGGTGCTGGCACGTGATGCAGGGTGGGGTTTCAGCTGCCATTCTGGTGGCGGGGGGGTGGGGATTAATTGGTCTGGTATGCAGCCAGGGGCACAGTGCTGTGTATTCACCCTGGCCACACTGAACTAGACGTGCAGTTTCCTCCGGCACTGTTGGCTGGTCCGGCCGGTGTTGCTCGTGGCGCTTACGGCCTCTGCCATCTGTGCCCTGTGGTGTCCTTTGTGGTTCATGTCCTAGGATGGTTGGCATAGTGTTCACAAAGACCACAACTAGCTTTTGGATTAAACAAAGCTAAAGATTTATTTGCACTACTTCATTGAATCTTAGTTTAATATAATAAACAATTGACAATAAACATACAATTTACACTCATCTATCACTAATCTCTACAGTAATACAATAATTATGATCTGCTCTCACTCACACTAGCTTTCCTACAGTCCGTCTAGCTTTCTCCTCAACACTCTCCCATCTAGCTCCCTCTAGTGGTCGATTTGGACATAACATTAACCCTTACAGTTCTGTACATTTCTCATAATGTCATGCGCCCAGGCACTCGAATTGTGGTGGTTGGCAGCTTCCTTCCCGGGCCAGGGGACAGGGTCCACAGCCTCACCCCACGGCATCTAACAGGGTCGCAACCTCGACGTCTGTAAAATGGGGGGCTGCTCTCGCACTGCAATCTTGTTGGCTGGGATGGGGTGTGCGGGGAGTGAAGTCTGGATATGAGGCTGCAGCTTGTCAACCTCCTGAGTGTCAAGCGCAATTCCAGCAACTCCCACATCATTTCTCATTGGAATCGATTGTTCCATGTGGCGCCAGTGCTAGCCCCTTAATGGTCATTGAATCTGTCCAGGTGTGATGCCAGTTTTACTGTTGTAGAAGTCCACAGATCCTGCCCCGGCATCAACACTTAGTCTCAGGAACGGAGAAATCTGCTGCAGGAATTTTGATTGTGAGATAAGTATTCAAATCCCACCATTTTAGCTGGAGATTTGCAAACAATAATTTCAACAAAATTCTAAAAACTGTGAAACCTGGATTGTGATAAAAGAAACACCACTGAAGCAGTCTGGGTCCATCTGTAACAAGATCTGCACAACATTCAGTCTTTGGCATCCAAATAAAATGGTTAGGCCAAGATCAAATTATACAGGAGTGTGAACCAATGGAAATGCTTCAATAAACTTAAGTAAAAGTAATACATATATATTATATATATATATACACACACACACATCACTGACTGCAGGAAAGAAGGGAACTCACTGGATGGATAATAAGGAACTGATATGATATGCTACTCCATGGACCACAAGAAGGATAAAATTTGGCAGGTAGTGTATCCAGTGATGTGTTGGGTATGCTGGGTCTGCGAGGACTGCGTTTACCATAGCAGTGAGAGAGACAGGCTTCCAACACTTGGAGAATTGCAACTCTATTTTATTGAACTCTTAACTATTAAACATACTTTAACTCTGGGTTGACACGATGCTGAGTTGACTGGAGATCTGAGGCTAACCTGACATGACAATCTTACTAACACATGGTGGATATTCGAGTTGTTGCTCACAGGCTCTGGCCGTCTCAGAGGCTGCATCCCAAGAGAGTGGTGATTGGATGCTGTGTTCTGTGTGTTCATTGGTCATCCTGTGTGTCAACCAATGTCTGTCTATGCACCATCATATAAGAACATAAGAACTAGGGGCAGGAGTAGGCCAACTGGCCCCTCGAGCCTGCTCTGCCATTCAATGAGATCCTGGCTGATCTTTTGTGGACTCAGCTCCACTTTCCGGCCCAAACACCATAACCCTTAATCCCTTTATTCTTCAAAAAACTATCTATCCTTACCTTAAAAACATTTAATGAAGGAGCCTCAATTGCTTCACTGGGAAAGGAATTCCATAGATTCACAACCCTTTGGGTGAAGAAGTTCCTCCTAAACTCAGTCCTAAATCTACTTCCCCTTATTTTGAGGCTATGCCCCCTAGTTCTGCTTTCACCCGCCAGTGGAAACAACCTGCCCGCATCTATCCTATCTATTCCCTTCATAATTTTAAATGTTTCTATAAGATCCCCCCTCATCCTTCTAAATTCCAACGAGTACAGTCCCAGTCTACTCAACCTCTCCTCATAATCCAACCCCTTCAGATCTGGGATTAACCTAGTGAATCTCCTCTGCACACCCTCCAGTGCCAGTATGTCCTTTCTCAAGTAAGGAGACCAAAACTGAACACAATACTCCAGGTGTGGCCTTGGTAGCACCTTATACAATTGCAACATAACCTCCCTAGTCTTAAACTCCATCCCTCTAGCAATGAAGGACAACATTCCATTTGCCTTCTTAATCACCTGTTGCACCTGTAAACCAACTTTCTGTGACTCATGCACGAGCACACCCAGGTCTCTCTGCACAGCAGCATGCTTTAATATTTTATTGTTTAAATAATAATCCCATTTGCTGTTATTCCTACCAAAATGGATAACCTCACATTTGTCAACATTGTATTCCATTTGCCAGACCCTAGCCCATTCACTTAACCTATCCAAATCCCTCTGCAGACTTCCAGTATCCTCTGCACTTTTCGCTTTACCACTCATCTTAGTGTCATCTGCAAACTTGGACACATTGCCCTTGGTCCCCAACTCCAAATCATCTATGTAAATTGTGAACAATTGTGGGCCCAACACGGATCCCTGAGGGACACCACTAGCTACTGACTGCCAACCAGAGAAACACCCATTAATCCCCACTCTTTGCTTTCTATTAATTAACCAATTCTCTATCCATGCTACTACTTTACCCTTAATGCCATGCATCTTTATCTGATGCAGCTACCTTCTGTGTGGCACCTTGTCAAAGGCTTTCTGGAAATCCAGATATACCACATCCATTGGCTCCCCGTTATCTACTGCACTGGTAATATCCACAAAAAATGCCACTGAATTAGTTAGGCATGACCTGCCCTTTGTGAACCCATGCTGCGTCTGCCCAATGGGACAATTTCTATCCAGATGCCTCGCTATTTCTTTCTTGATGATAGATTCCAGCATCTTCCCTACTACCGAAGTTAAGCTCACTGGCCTATAATTTCCTGCTCTCTGCCTACCTCCTTTTTTAAACAGTGGTGTCACGTTTGCTCATTTCCAATCCACCGGGACCACCCCAGAGTCGAGTGAATACATATGTGCATATTATGACATCTCCCCACTTTGAAAAAAATGTGTTTATGTCAATAAATAGTGAGCATATGAATGTGCCTGACTATGTACAAAGTATGTGAGCGTATTAACATGATTAGGAGCCTGACTATAGACAGAAAACATGAACGTATTTACATGGGAAGGTGTCTAGTGCAGATAGAGTGCATACACCAAATTAGAAAGAACAATATGTACAGATGAGTAAACGAAGAACAAGGCAATGAAACATTCAGTCTATAAATTCAGTCTCTGTGGCGGGCGACGAATTCTGGTTGACCGCCTCAAGGGTGGGTCAGGGGCCGCCTGCGCTGGAATGGGCGGTTCTTCATCGACTGTAGAGGGTGGCAAAAGAAGTGGCAGATCAGTGACTTCTTGGAAGGGTGTGTCCCGAGAAATCAGCAGGCGAGGCGGGGTTTCATGTTCAAGTGGCGAGCGTGGAAGCAGCCGCAGTGCCCGCCTATTACGCCGAAGAAAAGAGCCATCATGCATGCGAATTAGAAATGATCTGGTGGCCACTTGCTTGACCACCACAACTGTGGCAGACCAGCCACTGTCAGCTAGCTGAACACGAACTGGGTCAGCAGGGACCAGAGCAGGGAGATCCGTGGCGTGGGCATCATACGGCGACTTGCATTGGGCCCGAGACAGTTGCATTCTTTGCAGGACCGGAAAATAGTCAAGGTCCGGGATGTGGATTGTAGGCACCGTCGTCTGTAGTGTGCGGTTCATTAGCAGTTGTGCTGGGGACAGGCCAGCGGACAAGGGAGTCACCCTGTAGGCTTGCAGTGCCAGGTTAAAATCTGAATCAGCCGCTTTACACAGCTGTCGTTTCCAGCTTTCCCATTTGAATGGGGGTAGTGGGGGCTCGAGGTGACGTGCGTGAAATTGTACCGTCGTGCAAAATCCGTCCACTCCTGATTGAAGAATCATGGGCCACTATCAGTCATGACCGTGAATGGAATACCATGATGGGCAAAAGTCTCTTTGCACATCCTGATGACTGTTGCTGATGTGAGGTCATGCAGTCTGACCACCTCGGGGTAGTTAGAGAAATAATCCACAATGAGGACGTAGTCCCGGCCTTTTGCATGGAAGAGATCAATGCCAACCTTGGTCCATGGGGACGACACCAGTTCATGCGGCTGCAAAGTTTCTTTCGGCTGAGCCGGCTGGAACCATTGGCACGTTGTAGATCCGTCAAACTCTAACATCACGCACTGGTACCATGATATGTTGGGTATGCAGGGTCTGCGACGACTGCGTTTACCATAGCAGTGAGAGAGACAGGCTTTCAACACTTGGAGAAATGCAACTCTATTTTATTGAACTCTTAACTATTAAACATACTTTAACTGTGTGTTGACACTATGCTGAGTTGACTGGAGACCTGAGGCTAACCTGAACAGACTATCTTACTACCACATGGTGGATGTTCGAGTTGTTGCTCACAGGCTCTGGCTGTCTCAGAGGCTGCATCCCTAGAGAGCGGGAAAACTAGTGCCCTCTGGCTTTTTAGTGGCCGTGTCCTGTCTAGTGATTGGCTGTTGTGTTCTGTGTGTTCATTGGTCATCCTGTGTGTCAATCAATGTATGTCTGTGCACCATCATATACTGTGTGTATATTATGACATCCAGTATTAGATTTTCCAAACTGTGGTCTTCTTTGTGTTGTTAAAGTCAGGATGGTTGGCGTAGTGTTCACAAAAACCACAAAATAGCTTGAACTTGAACAAAGCTATAAATTTATTAACACTATGAATTTGAATTTGACAGGTACTTCTAAGTAATACACAGTTGGGCAGCACGGTGGCGCAGTGGGTTAGCCCTGCTGCCTCACGGTGCCGAGATCCCAGGTTCGATCCCGGCTCTGGGTCACTGTCCGTGTGGAGTTTGCACATTCTCCCCGTGTTTGCGTGGGTTTCGCCCCCACAACCCAAAGATGTGCAGGTAGGTGGATTGACCACACTAAATTGCCCCTTAATTGGAAAAAATGAATTGGGTACTCTAAATTTATAAAAAAAATTAAAAAAAAAAAAAGTAATACACAGTTGATTACGTATTAACATATAAACTACACTCATCTACAACTAATCTCTATGCTGTTGTAAACTATGATTTGCTCTTAGTTATACTATCTTTACTTCAGTCTGTCTCTAGCTAACTCCTGCAATATCCACTCCCATAAGGCTTAGCATCAATGTCTTATGTACATGTAACTGTATTTCGCTCTAGTGGCAGTTCTCAGACATTTCATTAACCTTTGAAGTTCCTACATTTATGATAATACCACATCACTTTTCTTTGTAAAAGAAAAATTATTATAAACTTTAGATGTGATATTTTTCTTTGCACATTACGTTGGTTAGCATTAATCATAAACTTGTCATCAGTTTGTACATTCATTTGCAAATAACTGACATACATTTTTGACAAAAATGAATAATTATTTCAGTTATCACAAATTTAATTTGTCTGGTGGTTTTCTCTGTCTTGCTAATCTTCTCACTGGTGTCTTCAAAGTATGCACTTGCTCTTCCATAACTTCTTGCTGTATTGGTGTCAAGTAAGCATTTGAATAGTTAATGGACGCGATTCCCCGCTCCCGCGCAAAATCGGGAAGGCCGTCGTGAACTCGGCCCCGTTCCCGATCGATTCTGGCCCCGGAAATGGGCTAGGAGCGGGGCCGCGGGAAACACGTGGGGAATGACGGCAAAAGCCCGCAACCTGCGAATGACGCCAGAATGACACCTGAGTGACGCCACTCCGCGTCGTAAAAGGCGCGAGCGACCAAAACAAGTGAGGGGGTGAGAATGACGGAGCCACGGAGGGCCGCCCCGAGATTCGGTGAGACTGACCTCGAGACCCTCCTCGATGAGGTGGAGCAACGGAGGGGCATCATCTGCCCTAGATGAGGGCATCGCCACCCTGCCAGCATTGTGCGATGGGCCTGGCGTGAGGTGGGCACGGCAGTGAGTGCTGTGGGGCTGACCCCTCGGTCTGGGGAGCAGTGCCGGAAGAACCTCCACGACCTCACCAGGGCTGCCAGGGTAAGTGCCAAGAGGGTGCCCCCAGGTCACAAAAATCCTCCCACCCCCTTCAATGTCCCTCATCACCCACCTCCCCCCTGGCACGAGGGGGAGGGGGGGCCAGAGTGAGTGGAGGGTGGTTAACAAAGTTGTCACAGACCCACATGAGCGCTTCAACCCCCTGGAGAGATGCCATGGTGTAGCAGCAACTTTCCCCCTAACCTGTGCCAATATCTGAATGCCCCCCCCCCCCCCCCCCCCCCCCACAGGACAAGACTGCTCACAACATCCGGGAGCGGAACAGGACCGGAGGGGGTTCATCCATTATGCAACCCCTGACAGTCTTTGAAGAGAGGGCACTGGACCTTGCTGGGGGATCTGGCACCCAGGAGGTCGCACAATGCGAGGTTGGAGGTGCAGAACCAAGTGAGACAACCCTGCATGAAAACCCCGTCCCCCAGCCCATCCTCTGTCCCCTCACACTCTACCCACTGGACGCCCTATCCTCTGTCCCCTCACACTCTACCCACTGGACGCCCCATCCTCGCTCCCCCCACACTCTACCCACTGGACCATCCTACGCCCGGCCGAGCGTGTCTAACTAACCCCGTATTATTCTGTTCCCTAGGGCGTGGTGACGAACGTCCAGGGCCGCCTGGTGCCACACACAGGCGCCCATCTGCCACGACCACCGCACACAGGGCCACACACCAGAGGGTGGCAGGAGGTCAGCCAGGAGTGCCATCCTCCCAACCCCGGACCCACGAGCAGGATGCACACAGGACGGCGACACACTCAACAGAGTCACCTGAGGGAGAACCAGACTTTGGCCGCGTGCAGCCTGCGCTCAAATATGACTGGGACGAGGACAGTGCTGGTTTAATGACGGATGAGGACCTAGAGCTTGTGGCACTGCTGTCTCCCACACCATCTACCATCCCAGAGACACTCATCTTGGTTGGGCAATTAAGTGCTGAGTCTCCTGGGTCACGGTCTGGTGTGCACAGGTGGAGGTCGGAGCAGCCGAGGGGCTGGACAGTCGGAGGGCAGCCCAGGCCCAGCATTCAGCTGGCTCCCAGATGTTTCCCGGGTTCCTGGATTTACTCGACCCACGTGGACAGCCGATGCATTTCAAAATCCAGGGACACAATGACGGGATGAGGGCCGTCTTCCAGCAGCTGCAGACGCAGTTAGAGGAGTCAAACCGCGTCCAGGAGCAGGGAGTGGTGCCGCTCATGGCAGCCACCCAGGCCGACACCGCACGGGTGGCGTCCGCGGTCGAGGCAATGGGTGAAACGGTTTCGGCAATGGGTCAGGTTCTGCAAGGTGTTGGGCTTAATTTGCACGCGTCATCCTCGGCCCTGGACAGGGCTGCCCTCTCACAGGCAGCAATGGGCCAGAGCCAAAACGACAGCGCTACGGGCCCTGGCCGAGTCTCACCAGGCCATGGCCCAGTCCCAGCACGCCATGGCCTAGTCCCAGCACGCCATGGCAGTCCCAGCAGGCCATGGCACAGTCCCACCAGTCAGTTGCGGAGAGCATCAACCGCCTGACACACGTGCTGGATGGTGTCGCGCACTCACAGGTTGAGGTCGCACAGTCCCTGGCGGGAATGTCTCACTCCCTGGACTCCGTTTCTACGAACGTTCGGACCTTGGTCGATACCGTTGCAGGCCTCCAGGACTGGCAGCGCCAGGTGTCGGTGGGGCAACGAGGCACCTCCCCGCTCGCACCTCCATCCCACAGTGAGGCCCGGGGCCCACCAGGCTCCCCGAGGGAGGAGGAGGTTCCGGGGCCCATCCCATTAACTCCATCATGGGACGTCCCTGAACGCTCGGCCTCCCCCCGTCCCATCCCTGGTGCATCGGGTGGGCAGCGGGCAGAGCAGGGTGGCACCAGCGAGGGCCTGGTAAATTTGGTGTAATGACTCACCGGGGAGCTGTTGCCTGGTAGCCAGCAGATGTCAGGCGAATACTCTAGACTGGTTTAAGAAACTGTCCATTCAGCTTAAGCATGGCCGCATCGTAATCTTTTTCTTCCCTGATCATCGTGTAGGCTGCCGTGCCCACGCTGGAGTGGAGGATGTGAAGCTTCTGTGCCATGGTGGGGGGGCTGTTTGCAGACTCCAGGTATCCCTCGAGACATACCAGCCAATGTTGAAAGATTTCTGAAGCGTTCTGAGTTTGCGGGCTGATGCGGAGGCATTTGGGCTTGATCCGGAGCTCCATCTTCAAAATTATAGCTTATTAAATTGATGAACCATCAATCGAACGCGAGACGAGTTGCTGTACAAAAGTTAGGCTTTAATATGCTAGAAGTTAGCCCTGCGGTCGATGGAGTGCGGAGTTTGTGAGTAGATGTAGGCTGTTTTCTGGTGAAGAGAACGGAGCTACCGCTGGCGGAGATGAAAGCGGGGTTGACCTGTTCTGCCTGTATCCAACTCTCAACATGGACAGAATTGAACAATGGACATATCTTGTTTTTTCTCCCTCTCCCCCCCCACTTCGCCCTCCCCCCACTTCGCCCTCTCTCTCCCCCCTCCCACTTCTCCTTCTCCCCCCCCCCACTTCACCCTCTCCCCCCCAATTCTCCCTCTCCGCCACACTTATCCCTCTCTCTCCCCTCTCCGACTTCTCCCTCTCTCTCCCCCCCACATCTTGCTCTCCCCCCCCCACTACTCGCTCTCCCCCCCCACTTCACTCTCTCCCCCTCCCACTTCTCCCTCTCTCTCCCCCTCTCCGACTTATCTCTCTCTCTCCCCCACTCAACTCGCTCTCCCCCCCACTTCTCCCTCACCCCCCTCCCATTTCTCCCTCTCTCTCCCCCCTCCCACTTCTCCCTCTCCCCCCACTTCTCCCTCTCCCCCCCACTTCTCCCTCTCCCCTCCCACTTCCCCCCTCCCCCCACTTCTCCCTCTCCCCCCTCCCACTTCTCCCTCTCCTCCTCTCACTTCTCCCTCTCCCCTCCCACTTCTCCCTCTCCCCCTCCCACTTCTCCCTCTCTCTCCCCCTCTCCGACTTCTTCCTCTCTCCCCCCCCACTTCTCCCTCTCCCCCCACTTCTCCCTCCCCCCCCCCGCATCTCCCTCTCTCCCCCCGACTTCTCCCTCTCTACCCCCCTCCCACTTCTCCCTCTCCCCCCCACTACTCACTCTCCCCCCCACTTCACCTTCTCCCCCTCCCACTTCTCCCTCTCTCTCCCCCTCTCCGACTTCTCTCTCTCTCCCCCACTCAACTCGCTCTCCCCCCCCCACTTCTCCCTCTCCCCCCAAAACTCGCTCTCCCCCCACTTCACCCTTTCTCTCCCCCCCACTTCTCCCTCTCCCCCCCTCCCATTTCTCCCTCTCTCTCCCCCCTCCCACTTCTCCCTCTCCCCCCCACTTCTCCCTCTCCCCCCCACTTCACCCTCTCTCTCCCCCCACTTCTCCCTCCCCCCCACTTCTCCCTCTCCCCCCCACTTCTCCTTCTCCCTCTCCCCCCACTTCTCCCTCTCCCCCCACTTCTCCCTCTCCCCCCACTTCTCCCTCTCCCCCCTCACTTCTCCCTCTCGCCCCCACTTCTCCCTCTCCCCCCCACTTCTCTCTCTCCCCCCCACTTCTCCCTCTCCCCCCCACTTCTCCCTCACCCCTCCCCAATTCTCCCTCTCCCCCCTCACTGCTCCCTCTCCCCCCCACACTTCTCCCTCTCCCCCCACTTCTCCCTCTCCCCCCCACTTCTCCCTCTCCCCCCCACTTCTCCCTCTCCCCCCCACTTCTCCCTCTCCCCCCACTTCTCCCTCTCACCCCCACTTCTCCCTCTCCCCCCACTTCTCCTTCTCCCCTCCCACTTCTCCCCCTCCCCCCACTTCTCCCTCTCCCCCCCACGTCACCCTCTCTCTCCCCCCCCACTTCTCCCTCTCCCCCTCCCACTTCTCCCTCTCCCCTCCCACTTCTCCCTCTCCCCCCTCCCACTTCTCCCTCTGCCCCCTCACACTTCTCCCTCTCCCCCCCCCCCCACTTCTCCCTCTCCCCCTCCCACTTCTCCCTCTCCTCTTCCACTTCTCCCTCTCCCCTCCCACTTCTTCCTCTCCCCCTCCCACTTCTCCCTCCCCGCTCCCACATCTCCCTCTCCCCCTCCCACTTCTCCCTCTCTCTCCCCCCCCACAACCCGCTCTCCCCCCACTTCACCCTCTCTCTCCCACCCCACTTCTCCCTCTCCCCCCCACTTCTCCCTCTCCCCCCCACTTCACCCTCTCTCTCCCACCCCACTTCTCCCTCTCCCCCCCACTTCTCCCTCTCCCCCTCATTGCTCCCTCTCCCCCCCACTTCTCCCTCTCGCCCCACTTCTCCCTCTCCCCCACTTCTCCCTCTCCCCCCCCACTTCTCTCTCTCCCCCCCCACTTCTCCCTCCCACCCCACTTCTCCTCTGCCCCCCCACTTCTCCCTCTCACCCCCACTTCTCCCTCTCCCCCACTTCTCCCTCTCCCCTCCCACTTCCCCCTCCCCCCACTTCTCCCTCTCCCCCTCCCACTTCTCCCTCTCCCCTCCCACTTCTCCCTCTCCCCCCTCCCACTTCTCCCTCTCCCCCTCCCACTTCTCCCTCTGCCCCCTCCCACTTCTCCCTCTCCCCTCCCACTTCTCCCTCTCCCCCCTCCCACTTCTCCCTCTCCCCCCTCCCACTTCTCCCTCTCTCTCCCCCTCTCCGACTTCTCCCTCCCTATCCCCCCCACTTCTCCCTCTCCCCCCACTTCTCCCCTCCCCCCCACTTCTCCCTCTCCCCCCCACTTCTCCCTCTATCCCCCACACTTCTCCCTCTCCCCCCCACTTCTCCCTCTCTCCCCCTCCCCACTTCTCCTCCTCCACCCCACTTCTCACCTCTCCCCTCCCACGTCTTCCTCTCCCCTCCCACTTCTACATCTTCCCTGCCCACTTCTCCCTCTATCTCCCCCACTCCGACTTCTCCCTCTCTCTCCCCCCAACTTCATCAGTCACTCTTCCCCCCCACTTCTCCCTCTCCTCCCACACTTCTCCCTCTCCTCCCTTCTCCCTCTCCCCCCCACTTCTCCCTCTCCCTCTCCCCCTCACTTCTCTCCTCTCCCCCCACTTCACTCCCTCTCCCCCCCACTTCTCCCTCATCCCCTCCCACTTCCCCCCTCCCCCACTTCTCCCTCTCCCCCTCCCACTTCTTCCCTCTCCTACCTCTCACTTCTTCCCTCTCCCCTCCACTTCTCCCTCTCCCCTCCCACTTCTCCCCTCTCTCTCCCCCTCTCCGACTTCTCCCTCTCTCCCCCCCCACTTCTCCCCTCTCCCCCCACTTCTCCCTCCCCCCCCCGCTCTCCCTCTCTCCCCCCCGACTTCTCCCTCTCTACCCCCCTCCCACTTCTCCCTCTCCCCCCCACTACTCACTCTCCCCCCCACTTCACCTTCTCCCCCTCCCACTTCTCCCTCTCTCTCCCCCTCTCCGACTTCTCTCTCTCTCCCCCACTCAACTCGCTCTCCCCCCCCCACTTCTCCCTCTCCCCCCAAAACTCGCTCTCCCCCCCCCTTTCTCTCCCCCCCACTTCTCCCTCTCCCCCCCTCCCATTTCTCCCTCTCTCTCCCCCCCTCCCACTTCTCCCTCTCCCCCCCACTTCTCCCTCTCCCCCCACTTCACCCTCTCTCTCCCCCCACTTCTCCCTCCCCCCACTTCTCCCTCTCCCCCCCACTTCTCCTTCTCCCTCTCCCCCCCACTTCTCCCTCTCCCCCCCACTTCTCCCTCTCCCCCCACTTCTCCCTCTCCCCCCTCACTTCTCCCTCTCCCCCCCACTTCTCCCTCTCCCCCCACTTCTCTCTCTCCCCCCCCACTTCTCCCTCTCCCCCCCCCACTTCTCCCTCACCCCTCCCCAATTCTCCCTCTCCCCCCTCACTGCTCCCTCTCCCCCCCCCACTTCTCCCTCTCCCCCACTTCTCCCTCTCCCCCCCACTTCTCCCTCTCCCCCCCACTTCTCCCTCTCCCCCCCACCTTCTCCCTCTCCCCCCACTTCTCCCTCTCACCCCCCACTTCTCCCTCTCCCCCCACTTCTCCTTCTCCCCTCCCACTTCTCCCCCTCCCCCCACTTCTCCCTCTCCCCCCCACGTCACCCTCTCTCTCCCCCCCACTTCTCCCTCTCCCCCTCCCACTTCTCCCTCTCCCCTCCCACTTCTCCCTCTCCCCCCTCCCACTTCTCCCTCTGCCCCCTCACACTTCTCCCTCTCCCCCCCCCACTTCTCCCTCTCCCCCTCCCACTTCTCCCTCTCCTCTTCCACTTCTCCCCTCTCCCCTCCCACTTCTTCCTCTCCCCCTCCCACTTCTCCCTCCCCGCTCCCACATCTCCCTCTCCCCCTCCCGCTTCTCCCTCTCTCTCCCCCTCTCCGACTTCTCCTTCTCTCTCCCCCCCACTTCTCGCTCTCCCCCCCACTTCTCCCTCTCTTCCCCCCACTTCTCCCTCTCTCTCCCCCCCACAACCCGCTCTCCCCCCACTTCACCCCTCCTCTCCCCACCCCACTTCTCCCTCTCCCCCCCACTTCTCCCTCTCCCCCCCACTTCACCCTCTCTCTCCCACCCCACTTCTCCCTCTCCCCCCCACTTCTCCCTCTCCCCCCTCATTGCTCCCTCTCCCCCCCACTTCTCCCTCTCGCCCCACTTCTCCCTCTCCCCCCACTTCTCCCTCTCCCCCCCCACTTCTCTCTCTCCCCCCCCCACTTCTCCCTCCCACCCCACTTCTCCCTCTGCCCCCCCACTTCTCCCTCTCACCCCCACTTCTCCCTCTCCCCCACTTCTCCCTCTCCCCTCCCACTTCCCCCTCCCCCCACTTCTCCCTCTCCCCCTCCCACTTCTCCCTCTCCCCTCCCACTTCTCCCTCTCCCCACTCCCACTTCTCCCTCTCCCCCCTCCCACTTCTCCCTCTGCCCCCTCCCACTTCTCCCTCTCCCCTCCCACTTCTCCCTCTCCCCCCTCTAACTTCTCCCTCTCCCCCCTCCCACTTCTCCCTCTCCCCCCCTCCCACTTCTCCCTCTCTCTCCCCCTCTCCGACTTCTCCCTCCCTATCCCCCCCACTTCTCCCTCTCCCCCCACTTCTCCCTCTCCCCCCCCACTTCTCCCTCTCCCCCCCACTTCTCCCTCTATCCCCCCCCACTTCTCCCTCTCCCCCCCACTTCTCCCTCTCTCCCCCCTCCCACTTCTCCCTCTCCACCCCACTTCTCCCTCTCCCCTCCCACTTCTTCCTCTCCCCTCCCACTTCTACATCTTCCCTCCCACTTCTCCCTCTATCTCCCCCACTCCGACTTCTCCCTCTCTCTCCCCCCAACTTCACCCTCTCCCCCCCCACTTCTCCCTCTCCCCCCCACTTCTCCCTCTCCCCCCACTTCTCCCTCTCCCCCCCCACTTCTCCTTCTCCCTCGCCCCCCCACTTCTCCCTCTCCCCCCAATTCTCCCTCTCCCCCCACTTCTCCCTCTCCCCCCTCACTTCTCCCTCTCGCCCCCACTTCTCCCTCTCCCCCCCACTTCTCTCTCTCCCCCCCACTTCTCCCTCTCCCCCCCACTTCTCCCTCACCCCTCCCCAATTCTCCCTCTCCCCCTCACTGCTCCCTCTCCCCCCCACTTCTCCCTCTCCCCCCCACTTCTCCCTCTCCCCCCCACTTCTCCCTCTCACCCCCACTTCTCCCTCTCCCCCCACTTCTCCCTCTCCCCTCCCACTTCTCCCCCTCCCCCACTTCTCCCTCTCCCCCCCACATCACCCTCTCTCTCCCCCCCCACTTCTCCCTCTCCCCCTCCCACTTCTCTCCCTCTCCCCTCCCACTTCTCCCTCTCCCCCCTCCCACTTCTCCCTCTGCACCCTCCCACTTCTCCCTCTCCCCCCCCCACTTCTCCCTCTCCCCCCTCCCACTTCTCCCTCTCCTCTTCCACTTCTCCCTCTCCCCTCCCACTTCTTCCTCTCCCCCTCCCACTTCTCCCTCCCCGCTCCCACTTCTCCCTCTCCCCCCTCCCACTTCTCCCTCTCTCTCCCCCTCTCCGACTTCTCCTTCTCTCTCCCCCCCCACTTCTCCCTCTCCCCCCACTTCCCCTTCTCTCCCCCCCACTTCTCCCTCTCCCCCCCCCACTTCTCCTTCTCCCCCCCCTCCCACTTCTCCCTCCCCCCTCCCACTTTGCCCTCTCCCTCTCACTTCTCCCACTCCCCCTCCCACTTCTCCCTCTCCCCACTCCCCTTCTCCCTCTCTCCCCCTCTCCGACTTCTCCTCTCCTCCCTCTCCCCTCCCCTTCTCCCCCCACTTCGCCCTCTCCCCCCACTTCTCCTCCCTCTCCTCCCCACTTCTCCCTCTCTCCCCCCACTTCTCCCTCTCTCCCCCCCACAACCCGCTCTCCCCCCACTTCCCCTCTCTCTCCCCCCCACTTCTCCCTCTCCCCTCCACTACTCCCTCTCCCCCCCCTTCACCCTCTCTCTCTCCCCCCCACTTCGCCCTCTCCCCCCCACTTCTCCCTCTCCCCCCACTTCTCCCTCTCCCCCCCACTTCTCTCCCTCTCTCCCCCCCCACAACCCCTCTCCCCCCCACTTCACCCCTCTCCTCCCACCCCACTTCTCCCTCTCCCCTCCACTACTCCCTCCCCCCCCACTTCACCCTCTCTCTCCCACCCCACTTCTCCCCTCTCCACCCCCACTTCTCCCTCTCCCCCCTCATTGCTCCCTCTCCCCCCCACTTCTCCCTCTCCCCCCCACTTCTCCCTCTCCCCCCACTTCTCCCTCTCCCCCCCCACTTCTCTCTCTCCCCCCCCCACTTCTCCCTCCCCCCACTTCTCCCTCTGCCCCCCCACTTCTCCCTCTCACCCCCACTTCTCCCTCTCCCCCTCCCACTTCCCCTCCCCCCACTTCTCCCTCTCCCCCTCCCACTTCTCCCTCTCCCCTCCCACTTCTCCCTCTCCCCCCTCCCACTTCTCCCTCTGCCCCCTCCCACTTCTCCCTCTCCCCTCCCACTTCTCCCTCTCCCCCCTCTAACTTCTCCCTCTCCCCCCTCCCACTTCTCCCTCTCCCCCCTCCCACTTCTCCCTCTCTCTCCCCCTCTCCGACTTCTCCCTCCCTCTCCCCCCCACTTCTCCCTCTCCCCCCCCACTTCTCCCTCTCCCCCCCCACTTCTCCCTCTCCCACACTTCTCCATCTCTCCCCCCCACTTCTCCCTCTCCCCCCACTTCTCCCTCTCCCCCACTTCTCCCTCTCCCCTTCCCTTCTGCCTCTCATCCCCCCCCACTTCTCCCTCTCTCTCCCCACCTCTCTCCCCCCCTTAGCCCTCTCGTTCCCCCCACTTCGTCCCTCGTCCCCCCTCCCACTTCTCGCCCTCTCCCCCCTCCCACTTCTCCCTCATCCTCCCCTCCCACTTCCTCCCTCTCCCCCCTCCCCGTCTCCTTCTCCCCCCCACTTCTCTCTCCCCTCCACCCATCCTCCTTCTCCCTCTCCCCCTCCCACTTCTCACTCATCCCCATCCCACTTCGCCCTCTCCCCCCCTCTCCCGCCCCTCCCACTTCTCCCTCCCCCCCTCCAATTCTCCCGCTCTCTCCCCCCCCCCACTTCGCCCTCTCCCCCTCCCACTTCTCCCTCTCTCCCCCCACTTCTCCCTCTCTCACCCCTCCCACTTCTCCCTCTCCCCCCTCCCTCATCTCCCTCTCCCCCCCACTTCTCCCTCTCCACCCCTCCCACTTCTAACTCTCCACTCTCCCCCCTCCCCCCCCACCCCACTTCTCCCTCTCCCCCCCCCTTCTCCCTCTCCCCCCCACATCTCCCTCTCCCACCCACTTCACCCTCTCTCTCCCCCCACTTCTCCCTCTCCCCACCCCACTTGTCCCTCTCCCCCCACTTCACCCTCTCTCTCCCACCCCACTTCTCCCTCTCCCCCCCACTTCACCCTCTCCCCCCCACTTCTCTCTCCCCCCCACTTCTCCCTCTCTCTCCCCCCCACAACTCGCTCTCCCCCCACTTCACCCTCTGTCTCCCACCCCACTTCACCCTCTCCCCCCCCACTTCACCCTCTCTCTCCCCCCCACTTCTCCATCTCCCCCTCCCACTTCTCCCTCTCCCCTCCCACTTCTCCCTCTCCCCCCTCCCACTTCTCCCTCTCCCCCCTCCCACTTCTCCCTCTCCCCTCCCACTTCTCCCTCGCCCCCTCCCACTTCTCCCTCCCCCCTCTCACTTCTCCCTCTCCCCCCTCCCACTTCTCCCTCTCTCCTCCCCCTCTCCGCTTCTCCCTCTCCCCCCCACTGTCTCCCTCTCTCCCCCCCACTTCTCCCTCCTCTCCCCCCCACTTCCCCCTCTCCCCCCCACTTCTCCCTCTCTCCCCCTCCCACTTCTCCCTCTCCCCCCACTTCTCCCTCTCCCTCCCACTTCTCCCTCTCCCCTCCCACTTCTCCCTCTCCACCCCACTTCTCCCTCCCCCTCCCACTTCTCCCTCCCCCCTCCACTTCTCCCTCTCCCCTCCCACTTCTCCTCTCCCCTCCCACTTCTCCCTCTCCCCTCCCACTTCTCCCTCTCCCCCACCCACTTCTCCCTCTCTCTCCCCCTCTCTCCGACTTCTCCCTCTCTCTCCCCCCCCACTTCACCCTCTCCCCCCCACTTCTCCCTCTCCCCCCCACTTCTCCCTCTCTCCCCCCCTTCTCCCTCTCTCTCCCCCCCACAACTCGCTCCCCCCCCCACTTCACCCTCTCTCTCCCACCCCACTTCTCCCTCTCCCCCCCACTTCTCCCTCTCCCCCCCACTTCTCCCTCTCCCCCCACTTCACCCTCTCTCTCCCACCCCACTTCTCCCTCTCCCCCCCCACTTCTCCCTCTCCCCCCCTCCGACTTCTCCCTCTCCCTCCTCCCCACTACTCGCTCTCCCCCCCCACTTCTCCCTCTCCCCCCACTTCTCCCTCTCCACCCCCCACTTCTCCCTCTACCCCCCACTTCTCCCTCTCCCCCCACTGCTCGCTCTCCCCCCACTTCTCCCTCTCCACCCCACGTCTCCCTGTCCACCCCCCCACTTCTCCCTCTCTCTCCCCCCCCCCACTACTCGCTCTCCCCCCACACTTCTCCCTCTCCCACCCCCCCAATTCTCCCTCTCCCCCCCCCCCCACCCCCCCCCACTTCTCCCTCTTCCCCCCCACCCTCCCACTGGCCGCTGCGTTCTCGGGGATGCCTTCCCCAGTTGGCGGAGACTCCGGGACGGTCCGCTCACGTCCTCACTCCTCGTCAGCCAGCACGACTGTCTGGCGACTTTAAAAAGCAGGTGTGGACGACAACGGCGTGACCTTGTGTCACGACGTCGGGACTTTGGCCCATCCGGGCCGGAGAATAGCGGGGATGCCGGAGAATCGCCATTTTGTCTGCATCGTGCGATTCTCCGTGTTTTTGCGCGCGAAACACGATGACAAAAGTTTGGCCGGTTGGGAGAATAGCGGGAGCGCGTCTTACCGGCGTCGCGGGAAAAAACGGCGCGGCACGCTATTCTCCCAACCGGCATGACATTGGAGAATCGCGCCCAATGCCCTTGAAGATGTTATCTGGATCAATAACATTCTGAGGTTGAGACATAACATGACGCTTGATGCTCAGCGGTGTTTTTCTGTTTTGCCTGAACATAGAACCTTGTTCAGCTTGAACGAAGTATGATCTTGGTGTGATTTATCTTCGAATTTTAGCTGTGTGTAGCCATCCACCATCAGGATTTTAAATACTTATGAAGTCACCGTCTTTTAATTTAGGAAGAGGTTTTGTTTGTTTGTCATAGTCCCCTTTTTGCTTCTGTTTTCTTGATCTGATATGGTTGTGTATCTTTTTGATGATCTAGCTGGAATGGTTATCTCAGGTAATGTAGTGCGAATTCTTCTACCCATTAGCATCTGAACAGGTGATAATCCAGATGACAGTGGTGTTGCTCTGAATGTCAACAACGCTAAGTATAGGTTTTTATTATCATTGATTGCTTTATGGAACAAATTCTTGAATATTCCCACGCCCTTCTCTGTTTTGCCATCTGATTGAGGATAGCATGGGCTTGATGTGATGTGATTGAAGTTGTACTTATCTGTAAACTGTGCCAACTCCCAGCTTGAGAAACAAAGGACATTGTCAGAGACAACGTGTAAAGGTATCCCATGGCATGCAGAAATGGATTTTGCTGCACGTATGACAGACCTTGCTGTCGAATCATTCAGCATCATCATCTCGCGATAGTTGGAGTAATAATCTATGGTGACTAGATAGTCACGACCTTTAAAGTAAAACAAATCTATACCAACGTTGATCCATGAAATGGTGATGAGTCCAGTTTCCTCCATACTTTCTCTGCGCTGCACAGGCTGATGCATCTTGCAGATTTTGCATTTTATACATATCAATCAGCATCTCTGTTTATTGACAAGGCCTTTGACAAGGTGCCGCATAGGAGACTGTCAAATAAGTTAAGGGTAAGATCCTGGCATGGATAGAGGATTGGCTGACTGGCAGAAGGCAGAAGTGGGGAAAAAGAGGTCTTTTTCAGGATGATAGGCGGTGGATGACTAGTGGTGTACCTCAGAGTTCGGTGTTGGGACCACAACTTTTCACAATATACATTAATGATCTGGAGGAAGGAACTGAAGGCACTGTTTCTAAGTTTGCAGATGATACAAAGATCTATAGAAGGGCAGGTAGTATTGAGGAAGCAGGCGGGCTGCAGAAGGACTTGGACAGACTGGGAAAGTGGGAAAAGAAGTGCCACATGGAATACAATGTGGAAAAGTGTGAGGTTATGCACTTTGGAAGGTGAAATGGAGGCGTAGACTATTTTCTAAATGGGAAGATGCATGGGAAATCAGGAGTGCAAAGAGACTTGGGAGCCCTTGTTCACGATTCTCTTAAAGTAAACGTGCAGGTTCAGTCAGCAGTTAGGAAGGCAAATGCAATGTTAGCATTCATTTCGAGAGGGCTAGAATACAAGACCAGGGATGTACTTCTGAGGTTATATAAGACTCTGGTCAGACCCCATTTGGAGTATTGTGAGCAGTTTTGGGCCCCACATCAAAGGAAGGATGTGCTGGCCTTGGAAAGGGTCCAGAGAAGGTTCACAAGAATGATCCCTGGAATGAAGAGCTTGTCGTATGAGGAACTGTTGAGGACTCTGGGTCTGTACTTGTTGGAATTTAGAAGGATGAGGGGGGATCTTATTGAAATGTACAGGATACTGCATGGCCTGGATAAAGTGGACGTGGAGAGGATGTTTCCACTTATAGGAAAAACTAGAAGCAGACGACACAATCTCAGACTAAAGAGATGATCCTTTAAAACAGAGATGAGGAGGAATTTCTTCAGCCATAGGGTGCTGAATCTGTGGAACTCTTTGCCGCAGAGGGCTGTGGAGACCAAATTACTGAGTGTCTTTAAGACAAAGATAGATAGGTTTTTGATTAATAAGGAGATCAGGGGTTATGGGGTGAAGGCAGGAGAATGGGGATGAGAAAAATATCAGCCATGATTGAAAGGCGGAGCAGACTCGATGGGCCGTGTGGCCTAATTCTGCTCCTATGCCTTATGGTCTTATGATTCCAGGACAATATATTGTTTGTCTAGCCCATCTACAACACTTGTGTATGCCCTGATGACCCTCATGAATCTGTTGCAGAATTCCTTGATGGAGACTTGCAGGAATCACTATCCTATCTCCCTCGAGTAGGAAACCATCTATTGCGGTAAGATAATCTTTTATACTTCAAAAGGCAGGGCGACATCCATTGGGCCATCCTTTTTTGAGGTATTTCATCACCATCCGGAGCATCAAATCCTTTTCTGTTTCGGCTTTGATGATTTGTAGTTTTCGGTCAGACATTGGAAGTATCTCGGCAATGAACGAGTCTTGAGCATCCACTATTTGTACTATCTCTATATCTGATGTTTCAGTATCAGTCGCAGCTCTGGATAAGGTATCCTCAACAAATAAGTCTTCCCTTGGCTCTCCATGTTGGTCAGCCAAAGTCTTGGTTGAGTGAACCCTTTCAACTGGATTTAATTTTTCATAAGCATCCACCCCAATTAGCGATGACTTATCATCTTCCACTATCTCAAAATCGATTGGCATTTCGATGTCACCATTTCTAACAACGAGACGGCAAGGTCCTCTTGTGACTATTGTGTTACCATTATAATCAGTCATCCGACAAGTAGATTTCTTTATTAGCAGTGTCCTATAAACATGTTTTAAATTCTTTTTTGTGATAATATTTGCGTGTGCTCCTGGTACATCTTTTCCATTTATTTCTAATAATACAGTCCACTCTTTAATTATCTGTGAAAGCTGTTATCGCGATCCATTCATCCATTAATCCTAGTGACTGTTTCAATCATGAAAGTATCCTTTAGAGTGTACAGTGAGAAATCCTCTCTATTAGTCAAAATATTAGACCTTTTTAGTTCACTCTGAACACTTTGGATCCTTTGAAGTCATTATAGGACTTTTAAATTTGGCTACTGGAGAAGCCGTTAAGGAACAACAGTGTGCTGCAAAGTACAAAGAGCAAAGAAAAGTACAGCAAAGGAATAGGCCCTTCGGCCTTCCAAGCCTGTGCAAACCATGCTGCCCGTTTAAACTAAATTCTTCTGCACTACCTGGGTCCGTATCCCTCTATTCCCATCATATTCATGTATTTGTCAAGATGCCCCTTAAATGTCACGATTGTTCCTGCTTCCACCACCTCCTCCGGCAGCGAGTTCCAGGCACCCACTACCCTCTGTATAAAAAAAACTTGCCTCGTACAATCTAAACCTTGCCACTCGCACCTTAAACCTATGCCCCCTAGTAATTGACCCCCTGTGAAAAAGCCTCTGACTATCCACCCTGTCTATGCCCCTCATAATTTTGTAAACCTCTATCAGATCACCCCTCAAACCAAGTTTATTCAACTGCTCCTCATAGCTAATGCCCTCCATATCAGGCAACATCCTGGTAAATCTCTTCTGCACCCTCTCTAAAGCCTCCACATCCTTCTGGTAGTGTGGCAACCAGAATTGAACACTATGCTCCAAGTATGGCCTAACTAAGGTTCGATACACTGCAACATGACTTGCCAATTTTTATACTCAATGCCCCGGCCAATGAAGGCACGCATGCCGTATGCCTTCTTGACTACCTTCTCCACCTGTATTGCCCGTTTCAGTGACCTGTGGACTGTACACCTAGATCTCTCTGACTTTCAATACTCTTGAGGGTTCTACCATTCACTGTATATTCCCTACCTGCATTAGACCTTCCAAAATGCATTACCTCACATTTGTCCAGATTAAACTCCATCTGCCATCTCTCTGCCCAAGTCGCCAAACGATCTAAATCCTGCTGTGTCCTCTGACAGTCCTCATCGCTATCCGCAATTCCACCAACCTTTGTGTCGCCTGCAAACTTACTAATCAGACCAGTTACATTTTCCTCTAGATCATTTATATATACTACGAACAGCAAAGGTCCCAGCACTGATCCCTGCGGAACACCACTAGTCACAGCCCTCCAATTAGAAAAGCACCCTTCCATTGCTACTCTCTGCCTTCTATGACCTAGCCAGTTCTGTATCCATCTTGGCAGCTCACCCCTGATCCCGTGTGACTTTACATTTTGTACCAGTCTACCATGAGGGATCTAGTTAAAGGCCTTACTGAAGTCCGTATAGACAACATCCACTGCCCTACCTGCATCAATCATCTTTGTGACCTCTTCGAAAAACTGTATCAAGTTAGTGAGACACGACCTCCCCTTCAAAAAACCATGCTTCCAAATGGGAGTAGATCCTGTCTTGAAGAATTCTCTCCAGTAATTTCTCTACCACTGACGTAAGGCTCACCGGCCTGTAGCTCCCTAGATTATCCTTACTACCCTTCTTAAACAAAGGAACAACATTGGCTATTCTCCAGTCCTCTGGGACATCACCTGAAGACAGTGAGGATCCAAAGATTTGTGTCAAGGCCTCAGCAATTTCCTCTCTAGCCTCCTTCAGTACTCTGGGGTAGATCCCATCAGGCCCTGGGGACTTTTCTACCTTAATATTTTTCAAGACGCCCAACACCTCGTCTTTTAGGATCTCAATGTGACCCAGGCTATCTACACACCCTTCTCCAGACTCAACATCCACCAATTCCTTCTCTTTGGTGAATACTGATGCAAAGTATTCATTTAGTCCCTCGCCCATTTCCTCTGGCTCCACACATAGATTCCCTTGCCTATCCTTCAGTGGGCCAACCCTTTCCCTGGCTACCCTCTTGCTTTTTATGTACGTGTTGAAAGCCTTGGGCCTTTCCTTAATCCTATTTGCCAATGACCTTTCGTAACCCCTTCTAGCCCTCCTGACTCCTTGCTTAAGTTCCTTCCTACGTTCCTTATATTCCACACAGGCTTTGTCTGTTTCCAGCCTTCTAGCCCTGACAAATGCCTCCTTTTTCCTTTTTGACGAGGTCTACAATATCTCTCATTAACCAAGGTTCCCGAAATTTGCCATATTTATCCTTCTTCCGCACAGGAACATGCCGGTCCTGAATTCCTTTCAACTGACAGTTGAAAGCTTCCCACATGTCAGATGTTGATTTACCCTCAAACATCCGCCCCCAATCTAGGTTCTTCAGTTCCTGCCTAATATTGTTATAATTAGCCTTCCCCCAATTTCGCACATTCACCCTCGGACCACTCTTATCCTTGTCCACCAACACTTTAAAACTTACTTGTGGTCACTGTTCCGGAAATGCTCCCCTCCTGAAACTTCTACCACCTGGCCGGGCTCATTCCCCAATACCAGGTCCAGTACAGCCCCTTTCCTAGTTGGACTATCTACATATTGTTTCAAGAAGCCCTCCTGGATGCTCCTTACAAACTCTACCCCATCTCAGCCACTAGCACTAAGTGAGTCCCAGTCAAAGTGATAGAACTTGCAACAATTTTAACATTATTTGCCTTTTGCTGGACATTTCTTTTTACTGTCGCCATAACCACAGCGCTTGCACGTCCTCACGCTCATGCTATCACTCACAAAATGCCCGCCAGCCATTGTACACAGTTTTCTTTGCTGCGACTCAATATTAATGGCGTCAGCCACCTTTCCCGAATTCACGCTCTTTTCGTTTGCCATAAACTCCGCATATTCAGATGATGGCTTTGCACATATTGATCATGTATTCTAGTGGTAAAACCAGTCATCTTAGCATTTTTTAATGCGTTCGTCATTTATCCCAAATACAACTTGATCACGTAACATTGAATCGGAAGCTGTGGAAAAGTTACAGGACTGCACTCTTAACTTCAAAGATGCTATGAAAGAATCTACCGACTCACTTCCCTCTTAGGTGCAGCCTTTTTCTGAACATGTGGTGCTCATTGGTCTCATTCTCCTGCTTCTTGCAGTGTCTATATATATTTTGTTTTATCCTCATCAGCAGTAAATTCAAAGGAATTATAAAGCTCAAATTTAATAGGAGTGCTATTTTTCTCTGATCGGAAGCATTTTCTAGCTGTTAAAAGAATGTCCAGTTTTGACATAGTTTACTGTTTGTCCTGAAGTGGTCAGACTTCTTGAGACTCTCCATTTTACGATTTGCCTTTGGTGTAGATTTTCTGATTGTTACAGCATCTTGTTTGTTTTCTTCATTCTTCTTATGCTAACTTATCTAATGTAACTGCTTCATTCTTGTAGAAATAAACTCCTGTTACCATGTGGTAATCTTTGTGTTGCTAAATTCAGGATGGTTAATGTAGTGTTCACAAAGACCACAAAATACCTTGAACTTGAACAAAAATATAAATTTATTAACATTGCTAATTTCTTCTAAATAATACACAGTTGATAAACGACACTCATCTACAACTAATCTCTATACTGTTATAAACTATGATCTGCTCTTACTCACACTATCTTTACTTCAGTCCGTCTCTAGTTAATTCCTGCACTACCCTCTCCCATGATGCTTTGCATCAACACCTTATATACTTGTAACTTTAGCTCCCTCTTGTGGCTGTTCGTAGATATTTCATTAATCCTTGCAAGTCTTATACTTATGATAATACGACACAAACATATTCCAATAAAGATGCTACTGTTTCCCAAAGGGGATGGGGCACATTTCGAAGATTAGTTCCTGCAGGAAATGTTCCTGTTCAATTTCTAATATTTAACATGAATGGAGAGCAGGTCAAATACCTGTCCCCTTGGTGTGAAATGATAGGTAGAACAGGGACCACACATCAGCAGGGAAGAAAATCAAAATGGGACGGAAGAGGAATGTTTAGAAATATTTCCACAAATGACTTTTCCCTCTTTGTTGCAGGATGATTCTAACAGTTCAATACTTTGGTCTGTCTTTGAACACAACCAATCTCCATGGTGATGACTACTTGAACTGTTTCATCTCTGCTGCCGTCGAAGTTCCGGCCTATGTAGCAGCTTGGCTTTTTCTCCGAAGGTTCTCCCGAAGGTTCAGCCTTTCAGGCTCACTTCTTCTTGGTGGACTTGCCCTTTTCTTCATTCAGCCCATACCTTCAAGTACGTTTTTACAATGCAGTTACAAATTATCATTACTTATCTGTCGTTAAAAGTTTTTAAGCAGCATTTTTTGATAAATTGAAATGTACAAATAGTGTCGCCTTTCAGAAACCTTAGCATTCTGGCACACTCTTGACAAACTGAAAACTGATCACAACTTCGCTGAAGTTAGTTGTGTTATAAGGATGGGATGCTGAGAGGAGAACAGTGAGGGAGGGAAAATTGATGGTTCCCAAGTCAGTCTTGTATTCCTCATACCTAACTTCACATTCGCACTGGTCAAAGAGCTGAATTGTTCAGCCACCTTTTCACCTCTTGTTATACAAAATTACACATCGGTGTAAAAATCTGGATGGTCCATCACTGGAGGTGCTCCCACCAGAATCCCACAAAACCACCATACCCCCCACACACCTCACCCGCCCCATATAAGATGTACTGAAAGATCCCTCAGTCCAAAGATGTGCAGGTTCGGTGGATTGATCATGCTAAATTACCCCTTAGGGTGGGGTTGCAGGAATATCACAGGGAATTGGGCCTCGGTAGGATGGGCTTTCGAAGGGTCGGTGCAGACTTGAACGGCTGATTTCCCTCCTTCTGCACTGTAGGGATTCTATTAGATTCTATGGGATAGGTTCCCACACACTGAATACACGGGAATTTCCCAGGAAGTTTGGACTTATGAACGGCAATTATCCTGCATCTGGAACTCTCTGAACCTTACGTTAAAGTTGGAGGCTTCAAATTGTTCTGACTTAATTATCAGAATAGTTTCCCAGAAAACGTTAGATGTTTAAAACCAGTTGAGAAGGGGAACACTACCCTCCACATTTTTGAGAAGGCTTGGGTTAGATGTCTGGGCAAGAAATGTGGAAATTCGATGTAAGGTGAGTAAATCAAAACAGAATGACAATCTGACTAACTGTCACTCCTTGGAAGATTCAGTCTTAATCCTTACCTTTTGGCAAAGAACCATGTGGTGATACGGCTGAAATCCCGCTTTATTTTCTTGCCCCAAGTTGGCTGTTCCATGAGTTTGTCCTTTCTCACTAAGACTGTTTCTCTTCAAAACTACCATCATTAGAGTACCTTCCTCAAAATATCCACAATCAAACTTCAACTCAATTCTCAGCTAATCTTGCCTAATTCCTCCCTACTCAATGTAGAGATGTCCAGCAATTCTTTGTTTAAATTCCGCCAATCAGGTTTTCGACCTTGCACAGTGCTGTCTTCACTAAAGTTATGACCAACGTTCACTGTGAATGCGACCATCATGTACAATCATTCCTAATCCTCGTCAATCTCGATGCAGCCTTTGACAGTGTCAATACTATCTCCTCGAACACCTATCACCTGTCAGTCAGAAGGATATTGGTCAAAATTATTTGAATTGTCACATTAGGACACAGCTAAATGTGTACACATTTTTTGAAAAAAATCATTTTTGTTTATTTCCGATTTCAAGTATCAGCAGCGTATCATCATGATTGGGATCACTGGCTACATTTTATGCTGTGGGACATACTTACCAACAGACAACAATGATTATCTTTGTTCAATGATCTCCTCCAGCCATGATCATCACCTTTCTTTTCTGCGGAGGGTTTTTTGTAACTCCCATCTCCCTTTGAACTGTTTCCCATCATACCCTTTCCTGCAACTGCGAGGTGACAATTTTGCTGCAAAGAGCTTTTATTTTCTCGCTTTCTGACAGGCCTTATCACATTTTTCTGAATAATTGGATGTTGATGTCCTTTCCATCAGTACTGGGAGACAGCTACTTTTGACACAACATATTCTTTCCCTTTCTGAAGCTGTTGGATTTGAGGAACAATGCCATTAGCACACCTTAACATTCGCAAGTGTATTTCCAAAGGACAGAAACTTAACTGGACACGATACATGAATGCTGAGGCTGCAAGGGCAGGTCAAAGACTAAGAATTCTGTGGTGGGTATCTCGATTCTGACTCCCAAAACCGATTCCAATATCAACATGATATGTTGAGCAGCACGGTAGCATTGTGGATAGCACAATCGCTTCACAGCTCCAGGGTCCCAGGTTCGATTCCGGCTTGGGTCATTGTCTGTGCGGAGTCTGCACATCCTCCCCGTGTGGAGGATGTGGAGGATAGCTAATGTGGTCCCTTTGTTCAAGAAGGGGAGTAGAGATAACCCCGGTAACTATAGGCCGGTGAGCCTAACGTCTGTGGTGGGTAAAGTCTTGGAGAGGATTATAAAAGATACGATTTATAATCATCTAGATAGGAATAATATGATTAGGGATAGTCAGCATGGTTTTGTGAAGGGTAGGTCATGCCTCACAAACCTTATCGAGTTCTTTGAGAAGGTGACTGAACAGGTAGACGAGGGTAGAGCAGTTGATGTGGTGTATATGGATTTCAGTAAAGCGTTTGATAAGGTTCCCCACGGTCGGCTATTGCAGAAAATACGGAGGCTGGGGATTGAGGGTGATTTAGAGATGTGGATCAGAAATTGGCTAGTTGAAAGAAGACAGAGAGTGGTAGTTGATGGGAAATGTTCAGAATGGAGTTCAGTTACGAGTGGCGTACCACAAGGATCTGTTCTGGGGCCGTTGCTGTTTGTCATTTTTATAAATGACCTAGAGGAGGGCGCAGAAGGATGGGTGAGTAAATTTGCAGACGACACTAAAGTCGGTGGAGTTGTAGACAGTGCGGAAGGATGTTGCAGGTTACAGAGGGACATAGATAAGCTGCAGAGCTGGGCTGAGAGGTGGCAAATGGAGTTTAATGTGGAGAAGTGTGAGGTGATTCACTTTGGAAAGAATAACAGGAATGCGGAATATTTGGCTAATGGTAAAATTCTTGGTAGTGTGGATGAGCAGAGGGATCTCGGTGTCCATGTACATAGATCCCTGAAAGTTGCCACCCAGGTTGATAGGGCTGTGAAGAAGGCCTATGGTGTGTTGGCCTTTATTGGTAGAGGGATTGAGTTCCGGAGCCATGAGGTCATGTTGCAGTTGTACAAAACTCTAGTACGGCCGCATTTGGAGTAATGCGTACAGTTCTGGTCGCCTCATTATAGGAAGGACGTGGAAGCTTTGGAACGGGTGCAGAGGAGATTTACCAGGATGTTGCCTGGTATGGAGGGAAAATCTTATGAGGAAAGACTGATGGACTTGAGGTTGTTTTCGTTAGAGAGAAGAAGGTTAAGAGGTGACTTAATAGAGGCATACAAAATGATCAGAGGGTTAGATAGGGTGGACAGCGAGAGCCTTCTCCCGCGGATGGAGGTGGCTAGCACGAGGGGACATAGCCTTAAATTGAGGGGTAATAGATATAGGACAGAGGTCAGAGGTGGGTTTTTTACGCAAAGAGTGGTGAGGCCGTGGAATGCCCTACCTGCAACAGTAATGAACTCGCCAACATTGAGGGCATTTAAAAGTTTATTGGATAAGCATATGGATGATAAGGGCATAGTGTAGGTTAGATGGCCTTTAGTTTTTTTCCATGTCGGTGCAACATCGAGGGCCGAAGGGCCTGTACTGCGCTGTATCGTTCTATGTTCTATGTGTGTGCGTGGGTTTCCTCCGGGTGCTCCGGTTTCCTCCCACAGTCCAAAGATGTGCAGGTTAGGTGGATTGGCCATGATAAATTGCCCTTAGTGTCCAAAATTGCCCTTAGTGTTGGGTGGGGTTACTGGGTTATGGGGATAGGGTGGAGGTGTTAACCTTGGGTAGGGTGCTCTTTCCAGGAGCCGGTGCAGACTCGATGGGCCGAATGGCCTCCTTCTGCACTGTAAATTCTATGTCTATGTATGACACAAGTCAGGAGGGTGATGGAATACTTCACAGTTGCCTGGATAAATGCAGTACCAATTCATGAGGCTTAACAACATCACGATAAGGCAACACGTTTGGTGAGCACTTATTTATTGCCTTAAACATTTACTTCTTCCACCAGCAGCGCAAGGTGGAAGCATTCTTTGCCATCTACAAGTTGTATTTCAGCAACTTAAGCAGGCTCCTTCAACAGTACCTTGCAAGCCTGTGACTTTCACCATCTGAAAGTTTCCCTCCAAGTTGCACCATTCAACTTTGGGAGATACAGAAGAAAAAAAGCAGACTTGCATTTATATCTTCTTCATAGGCAGTCGCGTGGGGTTGAGGATGATTTGGCTCCACATTAAAAATGAGTTCTGAGGTGACTTGGGAGTCCAATACACGACCTGCAGTTTCTGTCACAGATGTGGCTGACAGAGGTTGGAGGAACAGACAGATGGGGTGTCTCGCGCTCCTTTCACCTTCAACTTGCTCTTGGCAATGAAACTTGAGATGTTAAGCTCCTTCTCGGACCACTTTGGGCGGTCTTTAGCCAGGGATTCCAGCTGTTGGTGTGGATGTTGCACTTTTTCAAGGCTGTTGTTAAAATGTTTCCTCTGCCCTCTTCGGGCTTGCTTGCTATGTCGAAGCTCTGAGTAGAACAATCATTTCAGGAATCCACTGTCAAGCATGCAGATGAAGTCAGCCAAGCAAAGGAACTGATCAAGCAGGATCAATGCTTCATTCGATGCTGGGGATGTTAGACCGAGTGAGAAAACTGATGTTCATGTAACTATCCTAAAAAAGCTCATGGTTTAGGCAGAAACATATTGGCAGGGACTGAAGATTAGCTAACTAACAAGATGGCCTAAATAGGTCTTTTTCTGGTTGGCAGGATGTGACGAGTAGTGTGGGATCAGTGCTGGGGCCTCAACATTTTACAAATTACTTGGATGAAGGGACTCAAGGTGTGGTTGCTAAACTTACTGACGACACAAAGATAGGTTGGAAAGTAAATTGTGATGGGGACGAAAGGAGGCTACAAAGAGAGCTTGAGAGGTTAAGTGAGTAGGAAAAGAACTGGCAAATGGAGTGTAATGTGGGAAAAAGTGAAATTGTCCATTTTATATATATATATAATCTAAATGGTGAGAGATTGCAAAGCTCTGAGGTGCAGAGGGATCTGGGTGTACTAGTACATGAATCATAAAGGCGAGAATACAAATACAGCAAGTCGTTCGGAAAGCTAATGGAATATTATTGTTTATTGTGAGGGGAATTGATGACAAAAGTAGGGAGGTTATACTTTAGTGGGCAACACGGTAGAACAATGGGTAACACTGTTGCTTCACAGCTCCAGGGTCCCAGGTCCCAGGTCCGATTCCCGGCTTGAGTCACTGTCTGTGCGGAATCTGCACGTTCTCCCAGTGTCTGCGTTGGTTTCCTCCGGGTGCTCCAGTTTCCTCCACAAATCCCGAAAGACGTGCTGTTTGGTGAATTGAACATTCTGAGTTCTCCCTCTGCTTATCCGAACAGGCGCTGGAATGTGGCGACTCGGGGCTTTTCACAGTAACTTCATTGCAGTTAATGTATGTCTACTTGTGACGATAAAGATTATTATTATAGTACTACAGGGCATTTCTGAGACTGTGGGTGCGTTCGAACCAAATGAAAACAGAGTCCATTCTGAGCAAGATTAGAGGGGCCGTTCCCGGTGCTTGGCAAGGCAGAAATGACACCACTATCTCATAGCACTTTGGGGTTTTTTTCGTGGCCAGGTGGGGAATACCCCGCAAACAGAGTTCCTCAGTGCAGGGGGTGATTGGGATGCCATTTAAATATGGTGCCCGATATTTAGACCTCCTGAAGCGGCCACTAGACTCCCCCAACTCACCTATAAAGGGGTCTTCAGGCCCGTCGCGCCCCAACTCACAGGGGCAGGGCACCCGCGCCCAATCCCCAGAACAGGCAAAATGCCAGTTTGGCATCATCAACTTGGCAGTCTAGTAGTGCCCTGCCTGTGCTACCAAGGCATTAGTAGCATCCAGGATGCCCAGGTGGCAGTGCCATGTGACAGTGCCAAAGTGCCGCCCTGTCCAGAGGACAACCATTCCACCGAGTGCCATTCCACCTGGCCCCTATTTGTGGGGACCTGTGCGAAACAACACTCAACTAGGGTCTGCAAGGCAAAAGGATTAGATCCCAAAGCTCTGAGTAGATTAGGCAAGTGCATATTAAGCTGACACTACCTGCTCTTTTTAATATGCCGATTTGTCAAATACAGATTTTGCCCACAATGGATGGGATCTAGATTGCGACGCTTTGTGAGATCCTGTTAGATCTCGCGAGGCATGATGAGCAGGAAAAATCCCCTGAGAGGCCTCCACGGGATTTACCGGGCGCAGCCGGTAGTTTTGCACTCCATCTGGAGTACCGTATACAGGGTTGGTCTGCTTATTTAAGGAAAGGTATAAATTAATTGGAAGTTGTTCAGAGAAAGTTTGCTAGATGAATAGCAGGAATGGGCAGGTTGACTACTGAGAAAAGATTGGAGAGGTTAGGTTTGTATCCATTAGAGTTTAGAAGAGTAAGAGATGGCTTGATCAAAACCTCTAAGGTCTTGAGGGATATTCACAGGGTGGATGTGGAGAGGATGTTTCCTATTGTCAGAGTATCTACAACTAGAAGTCAGTTTTTAAAAACAAGGAGTCACTGATTTAAGATGGAGCTGAGGAGATATTCTTTCTCTCAGAGGATCGTAAGTCTCTGGAACTCTCTTCCTTAAAAGGCAGTGGAAGCAGAATCTTTGAAAATTTTTAAGGCTGCTTGATAGATTCTTGATTAACAAGGGGGTGCTAGGTTATCAGGGTAGACAGGAATGTGGGTTCCCGTTACAATCAGATCATTCATGATCATATTGAATGACAGAACAGGCTTTAGGGGCCGAATGGCCTCCTCCTGCTCCAAATTCATATGTTTGTATTCTGCCAATTGATTTGCAGGATCTAGCGGAGGAAATGCTGGTGTTACTTCTCCAAGATTTTAAAGTGCCTGCTGTACATAGTCCACGTCTCTGAGCCGTATGGGAGGGTGGGCATGCCGGGTCTGAGGTCCTGTCCTTCAAACACTCTCTTCCTCAGTTGACCGAGGATTTCACTGGTACACTGAAGGCAGTGTTGAACCTCATCGTTGATGTCTGCCCTTTCTTGTTGACAATAGTTCTCAAAGTGTGGAAAGTGGACCAGGTTTTCCAAGGCCTCGTCATAGATTTTGCTAACTGGGGGGCAGCCCTGTGTGGTGAGGGCAGGTCGGTAGAGGATCTTTGTCTTACGGATGTTTAGTGTAAGTCCCATGCTCTTGTACTCCCCGGTGAAGGTGCTGACGGTGGTCTGAAGCTCGGTTTGCGGGTGTGTGAAGATGCAAGCGTCATCTGGATATTGTAGTACAATGATAGGGGATAGGATGACCTTTGATCTGGCCTCCATATGGTGGAGGTTGAACAGATTTCTGTTTGTTCTGAAGTTTAGCTCCGCTCGCTGAGGGTGAGATTGTGCATTGCAGCTAAAAGAGTGTCAGTGCAATGAAACAGCCTTCCTTGACCCTAGTTCAAACAGGAATTGGATCTGTGGTGGATACATTTATCAGGAACATGGCTTGCATGTCATCATGGAGTGGGCGGAGATGGTGACGAACCTTTGGGGGCAGGTGAAACAGAGGGGGGCATTCCATAACCCCTCATGATTGACAGTATTGAAGGCCTTTGTGAGGTCAAAGACAACCATGTGCATGGGTTGATGATGTTTCCTGCACTTCTCCAGTAGTTGGTATATGTCCGTTGTGGCCCTCAGTGGGCAGAATTCCCATTGGGTCTCTGGAAGGAGCTCTTCAGCCACAGGGAGAAGGTTATTAAGGAGGCATCTCACGATGACCTTCCCTAATGTCGACAGCAGGGAAATTTCTCTACTGCAGTCGAAGTTGTCACCTTTCTTAAAGGAGGTCACAATCCCAGTATCCCCAAGAGCTTCTGGCATCTTCTCCGCCTTCCAGATTAGGGAAATGAGCTCATGTGTTTTCGCCAAAATGCTTCATCGCTATGTTATAATGGCTCAGCGGAGATTCTGTCTGCTGCAGATTACCTGGTGTTGTTTAACTGTCAGATGGTCTTTTCTACCTAATGTCAGGTTGGGGTTGTGCTGAGATGGTGGTGGGGAGCATGGGATGAAGTCGAGGACACTAAAATTGCAGACAGATTCTCTGTTAAGGAGGTCTTCAAAGTACTTCTTTCAGCAGGAGTTGACTGCCTAGAACATAGAACATAGAACATAGAACGATACAGCGCAGTACAGGCCCTTCGGCCCTCGATGTTGCACCGACATGGAAAAAATCTAAAGGCCATCTAACCTACACTATGCCCTTATCATCCATATGCTTATCCAATAAATTTTTAAATGCCCTCAATGTTGGCGTGTTCACTACTGTTGCAGGTAGGGCATTCCACGGCCTCACCACTCTTTGCGTAAAAAACCCACCTCTGACCTCTGTCCTAGATCTATTACCCCTCAATTTAAGGCTATGTCCCCTCGTGCTAGCCACCTCCATCCGCGGGAGAAGGCTCTCGCTGTCCACCCTATCTAACCCTCTGATCATTTTGTATGCCTCTATTAAGTCACCTCTTAACCTTCTCTCTAACGAAAACAACCTCAAGTCCATCAGCCTTTCCTCATAAGATTTTCCCTCCATACCAGGCAACATCCTGGTAAATCTCCTCTGCACCCGTTCCAAAGCTTCCACGTCCTTCCTATAATGAGGCGACCAGAACTGTACGCAATACTCCAACTGCGGCCGTACTAGAGTTTTGTACAACTGCAACATGACCTCATGGCTCCGGAACTCAATCCCTCTACCAATAAAGGCCAACACACCATAGGCCTTCTTCACAACCCTATCAACCTGGGTGGCAACTTTCAGGGATATATGTACATGGACACCGAGATCCCTCTGCTCATCCACACTGCCAAGAATTTTACCATTAGCCAAATATTCCGCATTTCTGTTATTCTTTCCAAAGTGAATCACCTCACACTTCTCCACATTAAACTCCATTTGCCACCTCTCAGCCCAGCTCTGCAGCTTATCTATGTCCCTCTGTAACCTGCAACATCCTTCCGCACTGTCTACAACTCCACCGACTTTAGTGTCGTCTGCAAATTTACTCACCCATCCTTCTGCGCCCTCCTCTAGGTCATTTATAAAAATGACAAACAGCAACGGCCCCAGAACAGATCCTTGTGGTACGCCACTCGTAACTGAACTCCATTCTGAACATTTCCCATCAACTACCACTCTCTGTCTTCTTTCAACTAGCCAATTTCTGATCCACATCTCTAAATCACCCTCAATCCCCAGCCTCCGTATTTTCTGCAATAGCCGACCGTGGGGAACCTTATCAAACGCTTTACTGAAATCCATATACACCACATCAACTGCTCTACCCTCGTCTACCTGTTCAGTCACCTTCTCAAAGAACTCGATAAGGTTTGTGAGGCATGACCTACCCTTCACAAAACCATGCTGACTGTCCCTAATCATATTATTCCTATCTAGATGATTATAAATCGTATCTTTTATAATCCTCTCCAAGACTTTACCCACCACAGACGTTAGGCTCACCGGCCTATAGTTACCGGGGTTATCTCTACTCCCCTTCTTGATCAAAGGGACCACATTTGCTATCCTCCAGTCCTCTGGCACTATTCCTGTAGCCAATGATGACCTAAAAATCAAAGCCAAAGGCTCAGCAATCTCTTCCCTGGCTTCCCAGAGAATCCTAGGATAAATCCCATCCGGCCCCGGGGACTTATCTATTTTCACCTTGTCCAGAATTGCCAACACTTCTTCCCTACGCACCTCAATGCCATCTATTCTAATAGCCTGGGTCTCAGCATTCTCCTCCACAATATTATCTTTTTCTTGAGTGAATACTGACGAAAAGTATTCATTTAGTATCTCGCTTATCTCCTCAGCATCCACACACAACTTCCCACCACTGTCCTTGACTGGCCCTACTCTTACCCTAGTCATTCTTTTATTCCTGACATACCTATAGAAAGCTTTTGGGTTTTCCTTGATCCTACCTGCCAAAGACTTCTCATGTCCCCTCCTTGCTCGTCTCAGCTCTCTCTTTAGATCCTTCCTCGCTTCCTTGTAAATATCAAGCGCCCCAACTGAAACTTCACGCCTCATCTTCACATAGGCCTCCTTCTTCCTCTTAACAAGAGATTCCACTTCTTTGGTAAACCACGGTTCCCTCGCTCGACCCCTTCCTCCCTGCCTGACTGGTACGTACTTATCAAGAACATGCAATAGCTGTTCCTTGAACAAGCTCCACATATCCAGTGTGCCCAACCCTTGCAGCCTACTTCTCCAACCAACACATCCTAAGTCATGTCTAATGGCATCATAATTGCCCTTCCCCCAGCTATAACTCTTGCCCTGCGGGGTATACTTATCCCTTTCCATCACTAACGTAAAGGTCACCGAATTGTGGTCACTGTTTCCAAAGTGCTCACCTACCTCCAGATCTAACACCTGGCCTGGTTCATTACCCAAAACCAAATCCAATGTGGCCTCGCCTCTTGTTGGCCTGTCAACATATTGTGTCAGGAAACCCTCCTGCACACATTGTACAAAGAATGACCCATCTAATGTACTCGAACTATATCTTTTCCAGTCAATATTTGGAATGTTAAAGTCTCCCATAACAACTACCCTGTTACTTTCGCTCTTTTCCAGAATCATCTTCGCCATCCTTTCCTCTACATCCCTAGAACTATTAGGTGGCCTTTAGAAAACTCCCAACAGGGTGACCTCTCCTTTCCTGTTTCTAACCTCAGCCCATACTACCTCAGAAGAAGAGTCCCCATCTAGCATCCTTTCCGTTTTTGATGAGCACCTCTCCTTTATTGGCCAGCAGTGGGGTGGGCCCTGGGTGATTTGGGCGTAGGTGGTATTGATTGCGATAACGAAACCTTATGTTTCATGGTGTCAGCTAACTGCTGGATCTTCTGAACTTCATCCACCCTTTTTTATTTAGGGCACGGTGTTTTTGCTGCACTTCAAACTTCAGCTGTCTCTCGAGCTACTTTCTTGCTCTTGAGTTGGGATGCTCTTTCAGATTTAGGAAAGCCTTGCTCTTGCGACTTACCAGCTCCTGGATCTCCTGGCCATTCTCATCAAAGCTGTTGTGTTTCCTGGTTGAATGGCGAAGTGTCTCTTTTCAGGTGCTATTTATGGAGGTTTTGAGGGCAGACAAGATGCTGTGGACGTTCCAAGTCTCTGGGTTACCGGGAGTCATCAGGCTCTGGCTGAATATGGCTCATTATCTGGTCCTTTGTACCTGAGAGTTGATTTTTCTGCGGCATTGTTTCTGTTGCTGTCATTGTTTGGGCTACATTGATGTTAATTACAAAATGGATCAGACAATGGTCTGTCCAACAGTAATTGGCTCCTGTCATTGTAATGGGCCCCTTGCTAGGATGATGTCGTAGATCAGCAGTTGCCAGTGCTTGGAGCGAGGGTGTTGCAATCAGGCCTTGCACATGTCTCTCTACCTGCACAAGGTGTTGGTGATGACAAGGCCGTGTTTGATACATTTTATCACAAGCAGGGTGCCTTTGGTGTTGGATTTCTTGACCTCCGCTCTACCGATTACACCTTCCCAGAGGCCTGTCACCTTTCTAATTCTGTCATTGGAAGTTCCAAGAAAGATTAACTAGTTGGCTGTTGGCACTGAGGCCAAGGATTGTTTGAGGCAGAAGTTAAATTGCTGTTTGGACTGGTCTGTGGGTTCCAGTCTTTGGCTGTATGTGTTGAGGACTATAGCACACTGGTTCTGGATTAAGGTGAACCTAAGGGTCATGTGTCATTCATCCTGTAATGGAAGTGTCTAAAATGGGCAACTAGTTTAATTTTCAGGGTGGAGCCAATCCTGTGGAAGAAAGGACCTTATGGTTTTCCTTTCCAGAAGAAGGTATAACCACTGACATATTCTCTGAGTTGGCCTATAGAGGCTGGTTTAGCATACGGGGCTAAATTGCTGGCTTTTAAAGCAGACCAAGCAGGCCAGCAGCACGGTTCAATTCCCGCACCAGCCTCCCCGAACAGGCAACGGAATGTGGCGACTAGGGGCTTTTCACAGTAACTTCACTGAAGCCTACTTGTGACAATAAGCGATTTTCATTTTCATTTTCCTTCTACTGCCTGCTGGGTCTCATTTAAGGTGGCGATGTCAATGTTGAAAAGTCTGAGCTCCCGGGCAATGATAGTATGCCACTCTGACTGTCACTGTTGGGGTTGTCCATGAGGGTCCAAAGGTTCCAGGTCCAAAACTTCATTTTAAAGGGTAGATGATTACTGTGCATGAGTTATTTTAACATGCACACGAGCTACCACACAGGCTTGACAAAGCAAGGCCTTGAGAGCCCAAGATATCTGGAGACCAGTTTCTGCTACATGGGCATAGAAGATGCAAGCACGCATCCTCTCTCCTTCCCACAGGACCTCTCTCAATGGCATTTATATTGCATCTTTGAGAAACAACAGAAGCTTCAAACACCTTTATGGTTAACTAAGTACTTTTGTAATGTCGTCACTTTTGTAATGTTGGAAACGTGACGACCAATTTTCTGTCATTGGCACCCTCATCCATCTCTGATTATTGCACTGATATCCTGGCCAGCCCACAGTCCTCTACCCTTTGTAACTTTAGTCATTCAAAACTTTGTTGTTCATATGCTCACCCACATCAATGATCTATTACCCATCATCCCGTCTCCAGTGACCTGTATTTGCTGCCAATCTCTAATGCCTCAAATTAACATTTCCGTTCTTGATATTAGGTCCTTGCATCTTTCATCTTTCAGTATAGGATGTCATAAATTTGGAACATTTATTGGGAAATAGTGGACCCATACATTTTCATCCATTAATCGCAATGCATGGAGAGCACCATCATAAATTCTCAAAATATACCCCCAGCTGCTGAGGTTACATGTCTGAAGCGCGTATTTGGAAAGTCTGCCTGTGTTTTGATTGTAAGAGAAGATTATGCAGATATGTGTGTGTAAACAGATGCACCTTCCACAATATTCACTGTTACCTCTATATTTTCTAGATTTTTCTGCAATTTCCACCATTCTGGTGATGATTGGAAAATTAGGGATCGCAACTGCCTTTTGCATGGTTTATGTCTACACTGCTGAGCTGTACCCAACTGTAGTAAGAAACATGGGTCTCGGAGTGAATTCGATGGCTTCCAGGTTGGGCAGCATCATCTCACCTTATGTTTTTTTTCTTGGTAAGATAAATCATTTACCTTCTGCATGGAGAGGGCAGCACAGTGGCACAGTGGTTAGCACTGCTGCCGACAGAGCTGAGGACCCAGGTTAGATCCGGGCCCCGGGTCACTGTCCCTGTGGCGTTTGCACATTCTCCCCGTGTCTGCATGGGTCTCACCCCCACGACCAAATATGTGCAGGTTCGGTGGATTGGTCACGCTAAATTGCTGCTGAATTGGAAAAAAAAATTGGGCACTTTAAATTTAAAATAAACTTATGCATGGAGGTAGAATATAAGAACATTTCTTGTATTACCCTACTCCATACTATTCGTGTGCACTTGGTATGAATGAGGAGATGAATGATGCAATAAATAGAGGCAATAAATATGCAGGAGATACCTGACCAGCCTGTACGTCATCAGAGCCACATATCTCTCACCCGCCAACCACTGTTCTTTATCTGGCTGTCTGAGACAAAGGGTGGTGGTGTCTGAGTGAAATCGTTATCCCAATGAATGTCTCCGAAAACTGGTTGAAATTGTTGAAATGATGGGTGAAATTTTCAATTCCGGGGTAAGTCCATGGCCGGGGTGGGAACAGCGAGTGGTTCCCGTCAAAGAGGCTGGTGGGAATTCACTCTGCCTCAACAACAATGATCTAATTAATTATTCAGTCAGGGGTTTCTGGAAGCTTTGCAAAGCAGGGCCGGCTTTGATGGAGAATATCGATGTCCTGGAAGGCCCTGAAGTTAGAAGATCCATGTCATAGATGCCGTGTCCCTTGTGGAGTACAGGCTTCCCCGCTAAGGGGGCAGGGGAAGCTGAATTAACATTGTAAATAAGGTTGGCCAGTTCGGCACCAACCTGTTCAGACCTGGTTGAGTACTACCGGGAGTGGTGTACGATGGGCCTTGTAACTAAAGCTTTGTTTCTTTTGATACAACTTGCAGTGGGCTCCCCATGTCTTTATAAAACTGGCAATGAGGATTAAACTGGTCTGCTGTCTGCTCTGTGGCCCTGGCGCTTGACCCACCTCCCTGCATTCATGGATCACCATGTCCCTGTTCGGGAGACTGAATGCGTTTGATGCCGGAATCGAGGATTGGACTCAATATCAAGAGCGCATGCGCTATCTTTCCTGCAAATAATATTGTGGAAATTGAGCGGCAGTCTGTGATCCTGCTGACCGCTTGTGGTGTGGCGCCTATACATCTGGGGTCATTCGTAACCTGGCTTACCTGATGGCACCTGATACCTACATCTTCGACCAGCCAATAGTACTTGTTGGTCAGCATTTCAACCCGACGCCGTCCATTATAGTTCAGCGATATCGCTTCAATACCACAGAAGAGCCCCGGGTGAGTCAGTTACCGGGTTTATGTCTTGCCTCGAAAAATTGCCAAATTCTGTGAGGATGGGATTGCATTGCCTGAAATGTTGCAGGATCGCCTGGTCTGCGGCATCAACAATGAGGAGACACAGAAAAAGCTTTTGGCCGAGCCCTCCCTGTACCTGCAGCATGAACTGCGGTCTCCTTATTCCGTGAGAGTGCGGAGCGAGGGGTTCAGGATGTACAGGGAATGGAGGTCAACACCCTGGGGTGTGGTCCTTCCCGTTGAGTCTGGTCTGACCGACTGTCATGGGGGGGATGTCCACTGATTCTGATGAGGGCAATTCGGCTTTGTGTGCAACATGTGGTCACAGGCCCAGGTGCTATCTCAGTCAGCGGGGGTCCAAATGGTCCAAGCCCTCGCAGGGGTAGGTATTGTAGTGATCTCTGTATATTAACATACATGATCAATGTATGGAAATGTAGTACAGCCAATTCAACACTAGATGTCTCACTATCAGATGGTATAAGAAAGACTTTCTCGCTCTTTCTGAGAGTGTGTGCTTCAGGAGAGTGAACAGACAAGACATAGAATTGCTACAGAGAGAGAGAGGTTATAAGTTATTTCATTATTACGCTGTATAGTTAGTTGGTTATCTTTATTATATTTTATTTCTTTTACTAGTTGAGTATTAAGTACAAAGGACTCACACAATATTATTTATATTACTCAATAAATTAGTTCAACTTTAAAAGAAGACTATTGTTCATTTCATCAGCTCAGCTGGTTCAAAGAGTAATATATATATTTTGTATGGTAATATAACATGTATCAGCCTCTGGAGCAGAATTTGTGCCTTCATGAGCCGGAAGAAGAGTCTGCGATGCAGCTTAATTGTGTGGCAGTGTCCCATGTGGACCACATTCTGTTGGGGGGGACTGGTTGTGCCATTTGTGCTTCACCTGGCAGCACATTCTAAAAGTGGGGTCCGGCAGACGATGTGAGTGGGTGGGCGGACTACATGAGGTGTTCAACAAGTACCCAAATGTTTTTTAACCCTGCTTAGGGACCATAAAAGGAGCTGTGGCCAAGTTACAAGTTGACCCAGAGGCTCAGTCATGCTATGCCCAGGCACGTCTGGTTCCCTAGTCCTTGGTGGAGAAGGTTGATGCTGGCCTGACTTGTTGGAGAGTTTGGGCATTATTCAGCCCATGAGTTTTGCCGACTGGGCGGCACAAGTGGTCCCTGTCATGAAACTGGACGGAACTGTCTGTTTATGCGGGGGCTACAAGTTGATGATCAATATGGCTTTGAGACTTGACCGCTATCCCATTTCTTGCTTTGAGGATCTGTATGTTAAACTGGCTAGTGGGTGCTCTTTTCTGAAACTGGCCATGAGTAATGTGTATTTGCAACATAGAACATAGAACATAGAACATAGAATAGTACAGCACAGAACAGGCCCTTCGGCCCTCGATGTTGTGCCGAGCAATGATCACCCCACTCAAACCCACGTATCCACCCTATACCCGTAACCCAACAACTCCCCCCCTTAACCTTACTATTAGGACACTACGGGCAATTTTACCATGGCCAATCCACCTAACCCGCACATCTTTGGACTGTGGGAGGAAACCGGAGCACCCGGAGGAAACCCACGCACACACGGGGAGGACGTGCAGACTCCACACAGACAGTGACCCAGCCGGGAATCGAACCTGGGACCCTGGAGCTGTGAAGCATTTATGCTAACCACCATGCTACCGTGCTGCCCCTTATGATGCAAATAAGCACTGGGGAGTCTACAATTGTACCCAGCCTCCTTTCGGTGCTCGTCGGCTTGTCATGGAGAATATCCTGCGGGAATGGCGTGAGTCACAGTGTATTTGGATGATGACCTGGTCATGGGGGTTACCAACCAGGAGCACTTGTAGAGCTTGTAGAGGCGTTGTTGAGGCACTTCTCAGAGTTTGGCGCCCGCCTGCATTGGGGAAGAGCGTGTTCCATGCAATGGAGGTGGACAGCGACAACCCTGTGGCTGAAAAAGTGCATGCCATCCAGTTGGCCCCCGCCCCAAAGCATGCAACAGAACTACACTCGTTTCTAGGGTTCGTCAATTATTATGGAAAATTTTTCCGAATCTCGCGGCTATACTTGCTCCTTTGCGTTTCCTCCTTAAGATGCACTGGACCTGGCTGTGGGCTACAACCCAGGTGGCGGCTCTTCTACGTGTCGAGAGACGGTTGTCATCCTCGGGAGTGCTGACTCACTACGATCCGGCCAAGCCATTGATCTGCATGTGTGATACATTGCCTGATGGGATTTAGGCCGGTCCGTTCCATCTGATGCTAGATGGTCAGAATTGGCTGATTGCTTCTGCATCTCAAATGCTGACTGCGGCTGAATGTAAATAAGTGAAAATCGAGAAGGAGGATCCAGCGGTGGCATTCGAGGTGAAATTATTCCACCAGTTTGTCTACAGCTGCCATTTCCTCACTGGAACATAGGAACAGGAGTAGGCCATTCAGCCCCTCGAGCCTGACTGCCATTTAATGAGATCAAGGCTAACCTGTGACCTAACTCCATGTACCTACCTTTGGGCCATATCCTTTAATATCTTTGCTCAACAAACCCTATCTATCTCAGATTTAAAATTAACAGGGTGGGGGGATGCACGGGAGCAGAGTGGTTAGCACAGTTGCTTCATAGCTCTAGGGCCCCAGGTTCGATTCCCGGCTTCTCCCCGTGTCTGCATGGGTTTCCTCCAAGTGCTCCGGTTTCCTCCCACAGTCCAAAGATGTGCAGGTTAGGTGGATTGGCCATGCTAAATTGTCCTTAGTGTCCAAAAAGGTTGGGAGGGGTTACTGGGTGCAGACTCGATGGGCCAAATGGCCTCCTTTTGCACTGTAGATTCTATGATCCAGCTTCAACTGCTTTTACTTTGGAGAGAATTTCAAACCTCTGCCATCCTTTGAGTGAAGAAGTTCTTCCCAATACTCTGCTGAAAGGTCTAGTCCTAATTTTTCAATTATGCCCCTTAGTTTTAGTACCTCCAACGTCCATTGGAAATAGTTTATCTTTATCTACCCTGTCTTTCCCTGTTAATATCTTGAATACTTCGATCAGATCGCCCCTTAACCTCCTAAATTTTAGTGAAAACAGGTCTAATTAGGGGCTGGCTTGTAATGCAGAACAAGGCCAACAGCGCGAGTTTAATTCCCGTACCGGTCTCCCTGAACAGGGGCCGGAATGTGGCGACTAGGGGCTTTTCACAGTAACTTCATTGAAGCCTACTTGTGACAATAAAGTTTATTCTTATTAATTTGAGTAATCTCGCCTTGTAACTCAACTCCTGTAATCAGGTATAATTTTTGTAAACCAATGTTGCACTTCCTCCAAAGCCATTATGTGCTTCCTGAGGTGTGTTGCCCAGAAGTGGGGTCTATCCAGGGTTTTCTATAGCTGCAGCATAACCACTGTGTCTTTATATTCCAATTCTCTAGCTATAAATGAGAGCCTTCCATTAGTCCTTCTGATTATTTACTGCACTTGTTCCTGCCATTTTAAGGATCTATGCACCTGAACCCCAAGTCTCTTTGGCCACCCACTGTACCTAACCTCTTTCCATTTAGAAAGTACTTTGCTCTATCCTTTTTTGGCCCCAAATAGATAACCTCGCACTTGCTTACATTGAATTCCATCTGCCACAATTTTACCCTTCACCTCGTCTGTCAATGTCTCCTTGCAATTTTATGCCATCACCTGGCCTATTTTCAATGTCACCTAAATGTTATCATCCGCAAATTTGAATATATGACTTCCTATGCCATCATCAAAATCATTAATGAATAATGTGAATAATTGAGGTCCCAAACACAGATCCCTGCAGTATCCCACTAGTCACCTCCTGCCAATCTGAGGAATTACCCTTTATTCCCTTGTTGCCTGCCACTCAACATGTTTCCTAACCATGTCAATAATTTATCCTCAACTCTGTGGGCTTCCACCTTAGTTAACAGTCTCTTTAGTTGGACTTTATCAAATGCTTTCTGGAAATCCATATAAGTGACATCCATAGACATTCCCCTGTCCATTACCTTAGTCACCCATTTAAAATAGTCTATAAAATCAGTCAGCATGACCTTCCCATCACGAATCCATGCTGGCTCTCCCTGGTCGACTAACATTTTTCAAGATATTCAGTTACCCTTTCCTGATTATAGACTCCAGTAATTTCCCACCACGGATGTTAGGCTAGCTGGTCTATAATTCCCTGGTTTCCCCCTTTCACTCTTTTTAAACAGTGGAGTGACATGTGCAATTTTCCAATCCAGAGGGACTACTCCTGAATCTAGGGAACTCTGTTAGAGCATCTACAATGTGCTCCCCTACTTCCTTTAACAACCCTCCGATGAAAACCGTCAGGCCCTGGGGACCTATCACTCTTTAGTTCCATTAATTTCCTAATTAGTGATGCTGTACTCACATTAATTCTATTAAGTCATTGTCCTCTATCGATTCTATTTTTTTTCGAGACATCCAGCAAGTTATCCTCCTCTTCTACTGTAAATACTAAGACAAAGTAACTGTTCAACATGTCTGGACAGTCCCCCTTTATCAATGACGATGGGGGTGATTCATCAGAAAAAATTCTGAGTTCATTTGTGTCGGGTTTTTCAGGGAGTTTAGTTCCCCACTGCGACTCAATGACACTTAGTCATTTTTTTGTGTCCTGGGGAATTTCTCACCAGTTTAGCACACTTCGGGCTGGTTTCCCCTGCGCCCCCCATCCGCAAGAACGCCACGGGCGAGCCATGTGCAATGGAGAACTCCATTGACCTTAGGCTGGATTCTCCGGTCACAATGCGGATGCAGCCGAAGAATCCAGATGAATGGGATAGATGCAAAGACTAGCAAATAGTCATAAAGCAGCTTATAAGAGCCACTGAAAGGGATTATGAAAGAAAAATTGCAAGGGACATCACAATCAGGAAGAAGAAATTTTATGTTTATTTAAGGGAAAACGGGTGGTGAAGAGCAATGGAGGCCCACAAAAAGTTGAAAATGGAGATATTGGGTGCAAGTCTCTGTCTACATTGCGCTCAGGCGAGTGCACAATCTGGCCAGAGAATCCCAGGAGAGTCCTCTCGTGGGCTTCCCGGCAGCTTCCGTGCTTTACAGGTTTCACCCAAACCACGCGAGGCGTTGGAGTCGGTACTCTGCCCAAAAGGGGTGGGACAAAATTATGCTCACAGAACTAAGTCTTAAACCTACTTAAAACCTAAATGCCCAGTATCCATGGGCCTCCCTCGTTACTCCAGCCTGCTCAGGGATGCTGCAGCCGAGCGCTGATCAGTGCTAGTCCGCAAGAATGTGAACCAGTGCATGGTGGCTCCCTGGCCCTCCCCTTGAACGTGGGCACCTTGGCAATGCCCAGCTGGCACCTTGGCACTGCCATCCTGGCACTGCCAAGCTGGAAGGAGCACTGTCAGGGTGCCAGTGCAAGGATGCTTGGGTGCCAGGGTGGCTCTGTCAAGGGCCAGGGGCTGAGGGGGTGCAATGCACATGAAAGGAGGGTGGAGAGGGGTTTGAAAGGTGAGGGTGTGCAGGGCAGGTAAGTAGGGGGTCTCTAGGAGATTGGGGGTGGTTACGGGTGGGAGTCTTGGAAGAGATGGAATGCTGTAAGGAGGCTTGGGTGGACCTGAAAAGGTGGACCCCATAGGGGGATGACCTCACTTTGGGGATGTGGGGTAATGCCCATACGTGTTGGGTGGTGACATTGCCCATGGGTGGGGTGCGTGGAGCATCCACAAGCTCACTTAGAGAGAGAGACATTCTTTCAAAATGGCAGCCTGATCTCTGAGTTCAGCTCCCCAGGGCTCATCCTTTGGCAAATCTGCACATTAGAGCGAGGCAGCTAGCCTCGAGGACCTCGGACGAGTGCCATTTGGTGCTGATCTCCACATCTCCATGCACTGGTTCACATTCTTGTGGACTAGCACTGATCAGTGCTCGGCTGCAGCATTTCATGGGCATGGTCCCCCCTTGCTCCCTGATCCTTGGCAGAGCTCCTGCAAGTTTGGCAGTGCCATCCAGGCACCTTGGCGGTGTCAGGGTGCCAGCTGGGCAGTGCCAAGGTGCCCACATGCCGGGGAGCCACCATGCATTTACCCTGCCGGCCCCCCAGGGGTCTCCGATGGCCCAGGGGCTCCCTTAGTGCCATTTTGCCTGGTTCGATCGGCGCTCGACTGCAGCCTCTTTGGGGAGGTCGAAGAATCGATGGAGGCCGGTGTAACACAGGTGAGCAGGTCAGAAGCAGGTTTCTGATGACATACCTCCGGGAGCAACATTTTCTATATTAATTGGGGCGGAGTTCCAAATCCAACATCTCGCAGGACTTTGGTGAATTTTGCAAGGCATGGAGCCTGTCAGGGGCTTGAAGCACATCTCTCCTGGCATTCTCCGGTCGCATTGGTGCTCTCAATTGACCGTAACATGGCGAGAGAATCGCGCCCCATGTTTGTGTAGACCAGTGCAGAATGGTGCCTGGCTGCGGCCTTGTTGGAGAGGTTGGTGCATCCCGTGTTGCCGGTGGATACCGGGTAAATTCACCTCAGCCAGTCTAAAACCGACTTCAGCGTATGCTGTTTGGCATCTGGTCACATCCTTGTGGGTATGTTTCAGAATCGAATGCCTCGCGGGACTTAGGTGAATCCCTCACGGCACAAAGACTGTTGGAAAGATGGTGAGAGGGCTCTCCTGGCATTCACCGGCCTCACCACGCACAAGGGAAGGGCAATGTGGCTGGAGAACCGCGCACATAATTAGTTCCCAGTCCTGCCCAGCAGCTATGTTTCCGTAATCACTACTACATCATAATCTTCAATATATAGACAGGCACAGTCAGGCAGCTATTGAACACAGAGACCAGGACATAACCAATGAGCAGGCAGAACACTCAGGGGTGGTATCTCACTATAAAAGGCACAAGGCACTCACACTCCGCCTCTTTCCATTGATGAACATCTACAGAGTGAGTCAGGGTGTATTTACAGTATCACACTTCCAGCACATGACTAAAAGCTCATCTGGTTCAGTCAGACAGAGTAACCACACTTAGGTTAGCAGAGAGTCCAACTCATAGGGGCCTCACGGTAGCATGAGGGGCCTCACGGTAGCATGGTGGTTAGCATCAATGCTTCACAGCTCCAGGGTCCCAGGTTCGATTCCCGGCTGGGTCACTGTCTGTGTGGAGTCTGCACATCCTCCCTGTGTGTGCGTGGGTTTCCTCCGGGTGCTCCGGTTTCCTCCCACAGTCCAAAGATGTGCGGGTTAGGTGGATTGGCCATGCTAAATTGCCCGTAGTGTAAGGTTAATGGGGGGATTGTTGGGTTACAGGTATACGGGTTACGTGGGTTTAAGTAGGGTGATCATTGCTCGGCACAACATCGAGGGCCGAAGGGCCTGTTCTGTGCTATACTGTTCTATGTTCTATAGAGAACATGCTAACTGTGCTACTGGTTCAATAAATCAGATTGAACTAACTTCAAGGTCTGGAGTATCTTTTGGTTAAAGCTGCATCCAGTTGCAGCCTGTGTTATCCTTGAGTACATAACACGACAGACTGCATAAAGATGTAGTTAAATTTTGTCAATCATGTCACACATGTCAAGTGATAGGGAAACCAGGTAATACCCATTCCAGTATTTGAGGAACCTTTTACAAGGATCTTAATTGATTGCGTAGGACCGCTTCCTAAAACGAAAAGTGGGAATCAATATCTTCTGACGATAATGGATGTGTCTTCTAGTTTTCCAAAGGCCATTCCAGTTCACAATATTACAGCTAAAAATATTGTGGAGGAGTTACTTCAATTCTTTACCAGATATGGACTACCCACAGAAATACAATCGGATCAAGGATCAAATTTTGCCTCAAGGCTATTCAAAGACGTTATGGATAGCTTAGGAATAAAACAATTTAAATTAACTGCGTACCATCCAGAATCACAGGGAGCGTTAGAAAGGTGGCATCAGACATTAACGATTCACGATTATGCAGAGGATTGAGATAAAGGAATTCCATTCGTACAGTTTGCAATTAGGAATGCACCTAATGATTCAACCAAGTTCAGTCCTTTTGAAATAATTTTTGGTCACGAGGTAAGAGGACCACTTAAATTGATTAAGGAAAAATTAGTGAGTGAGAAATCGGAAATTACATTATTGGATTACGTGTCAAATTTTCAGGAACAATTAAATAGAGTAGGTGAATTGGCTAGACAACATTTAAAAGTTGCACAACAAGTGATGAAACGGGTGGCGGACAAGAAAGCCAAAGTTCGTAGTTTTGCCAGTGGAGATAAAGTTTTAATATTGTTACCAGCGGTAGGTGAACCTTTAAAAGCTGGGTTTTGTGGACCTTATCAGATTCAAAGGAAATTAAGTGAGGTGAATTATGTGGTTAAAAACACCAGATAGAAAGAAGACTCACCGAGTGTGTCATGTGAATATGCTTAAAAGGTACTTTGAAAGGGAAGGAGAGAAAAAAAAGGAGGTTTTCATGATTCTAACTCAGTGACGAATGAAATCCAGATGACTGTGAATTTGACATACCTCAAATTAAATTGGAAAACGAGGATGTTGTTAAAAATTGGGATCAATTGTTGAGTTACCTACCAGAGGAAAATCGGACTGACCTGAAAGAGTTATTGATATCACGTGGGCAAGTTTGTGGAGATAAATTGGGAAGTACTAAAATGGCTATACATGATGTAGATGTGGGAAATGCAGTTCCAATCAAACAACATCCATATAGACTTAACCGTTTAAAATTGGCACAGGTTAACAAAGAGATTGAGAGTTTGCTTAAAAATGGCATAATTGAAGTGGGTTGCAGCCAATGGAGCTCACCCATAGTGATGGTGCCGAAACCAGATGGTACTCAACAGTTGTGTGTGGACTATAGAAAGGTTAATGCAGTTACAAGAACGGACTCATATCCTGTCCCACGTTTGGAGAATTGCATTGAGAAAGTGGGACAATCAGCTTTTATTTCCAAACTGGATTTACTTAAAGGTTACTGGCAGGTACCTTTATCCAAAAGGGCTTTTGTGGCTCCAGATGGTTTATACCAATTCAAAGTTATGCCATTTGGCATGAAAAACGCCCCAGCCACATTTCAACGGTTAACTAACAAAGTTGTTTCAGGATTACCCAATTGTGCGGTATACATCGATGATCTGGTAATTTTCAGCCATACATGGAAAGGACATTTAAAACATCTGATGGAGTTATTCGATGGACTTCAGGAGGCAGGTTTGGTGATAAACCTAGCCAAAAGTGAATTTGGAAAGACCCAAGTTACTTTCATTGTGGAGTTTCCGATACCCTCAAGATGAAGGGAAATAATGTGATTTATTGGTCTGAGTGGATTTGATCGAACATTTGTGCAAACCTTTTGTAGCGTGGTTGCTCCACTGATGGACTTGCTGAAGACACGTCAAGGATTTCAGTGGACAGCGGACTTTCAACAGGCATTTGACTGCCTGAAAGCTGTGATAAACAATGCTCTTGAGTTGGAGAATTACAAGAGACTCTATGATCAGATTGATCTAAAGTATCTGACTTTAAAAAGAAATGCAGAGGTGTAGAGAACTGGATGGATCGTGCAAAGACCTTCTTGTTCAAAGCTTCTGTCAATTGAGAAGGATTTCAGTTGGTGGAAGAAAAACAAAAAAAAGGACTATATTATTATACCTGTTTGCATGTGTTGTTTTTTTTTTAAACAAAAAAGTATATTTACTGTGTGCATTTCTTAAAGGAAAGTGAAAAGGTGAAAAATTAAACCATCTTGAAGTTGATGGTTTGTTTTTTTTTCTTTGGGGGAGGTGTCATGTGAGAGTACCTATAAGAAATGTGTGGTTATAAATGGGTGTGTATATAAATATCTATAGTGAGAGTGTCTTTAATAAAAGGGTGTTTACTACTGCAGTGATGTCAGAGAGTGGGTGGAGCTGGGCTGTCTGTCAGCTTTTTACATTTTCGTTTTAGGCTTTTTGCTGCAGGGTGTGTTTTAGTTTTGTTTTCAGTGTTGGAGCTGAAGCCAGGCAGTGCAGGTGTAATGTTGATCATTCTGCCATGAAACGACTATCTCTTGATCATTTGGTGAATTAAAAATTATAAATGTTCTCAGTAGTGAATGTAAACCTAATGTGTTTCTGGTAAAAGGTGTTTTAAGTCTTATGGATGTTAAAAGGAAAGCTTAAAGGATTACTCAGTGTTGTATTCTTTGGGGGGTTGTATTGGAATTGATGGTTGCTAAGATGTTCACTGTATGTTTTAAAAAGGTTAACTTGAGTTCATAGAATATACATTGTTTTGCTTTTAAAAAATACTTTTTGATTTCTGCTGTACCACACCTGTAGAGTGGGCCGTGTGCTCCCCGTACCACAATCTATTAAAAGTTGTGGGTCAGGTGAACTCCATGATACACTTTGGGGTTTTCTAAACCCTTGCCCATAACTAATATGTACACTGCATTTGGGCAAAGGTGTACAACATGTATCGAACTCAATCATTTTGCTACACAATGCAGATTTAACACAACAACAAACCAGAATCAATTAAAAAATGCATTTCAATAGCATAAAAAAGTCAACTCTATACAAAACATGGAAGAAAAGAAAACATTTTAAAATCAAAGATTAATCTCACTATGCCTACTTCACTGGACGACTTCATAATAGAAGCATTTATAAAAACAAATGGATACAAAACTGCTGATAAATCAAGCAGGCTACTATCCGAATAGAAATAAAGATGGATAGAAACAATTAATCATAAATGGATTAGAGGTACAAATTAAATTGGACACTGAAACACACGCTAATCTGATAACAAAATCGGATTTGAGCAAAGTAGCAACCCGTCCAAAATATAAAGACACATTGTAAATTAATAGAGGACAATGGAAATGAAATAACAACAAAAGTTCATGCTACCTCATAGTTCAGAGTGGTGACATTAAAATACCACTTGATTTTGAAATTGTGGATGACACAAAATCCTCACTTATTGGGGTAAATGCATGTATCCAGCTGAACCCAATGAAGAGAATTCACACTGCAAACTCTTTCCCTGGTTCAAAAGATTTAGGGCGAAATTCTCCGCCCCCCACGACGGGTGGGAGAATAGCGGGAGGGCCTTCCCGACATTTTTGCCGCCCTCCCGCTGTTCTCTCCCCCCCCTCCGCCGAAGTCCCGACCCGAATCGCTGCCGCCGTTTTTTTACGGCTGGCAGCGATTCTCAGCTGTTAGATGGGCCGAAGTCCCAGCCCTTTACGCCGTTTTACGAACGGCAAACACACCTGGTCTTGCCGTTCGTAAAAACGGCGTGACTAACTCACTATTAATAACCATGGCACCGATTGGCACGGCAGTACCACGGCCGTGCCAAGGGTGCCATGGGCCCGCGATCGGTGGGCACCGATCGCGGGCAGCGGGCCCGATGCTCGCGCACTACTTGTCCTTCCGCCGCCCCGCAGTATCCATTCGCGGGGCGGCTGAGGGGCAACCCGGCCCGCGCATGCGCGGGTTTCGCGCAAACGCGATGACGTCACCCGCGCATGCGCGGGTTGGAGTCTTCCAAACTGCGCATGCGCGGCTGACGTCATATGACGCGTCAGCCGGCGCTAACTCCGGCAAGCGGGCTTAACGATTTTCGTTAAGCCCGTCTTGCCGGAGCCTATGGCGTCGGGCTGCTAGCCCCGACCGGGGACCAGAATCGGTCCCCGGTCGGGAAGGGGCGCGCTGCTGTAAAACCCGCCCGGGTTTTACGCCAGCTTTACGATTTCTCCCGTTTTGGGAGAATCGCGCCCTTAGTACTTGCGGATACGTTATCCAGAACCACAATACACAATGATAACAACGTTGTTGACATTGTACTCAGTATTGAAGCACAAGCCAACTTCGTCACAGCAATGCTACCTGTAACAGAAGCTAAACTACAAATAATCAAGGCAGAAACTCCAAGAGATACGACACTTCAACAAATGATACAATATCTACGTACTGACTGGCTTAAAGGGAAATGTGCAAACTTTTGCAACATCAGAGAAGACATGACAACAATAGACGACATTCTATTGAAAGGGGACCAAATTGTAATTCCATCATGTCTTAGACAAGACATTCTTCACAAATCCATGAAGGATATCAAGGCATTGAGAAATGTAGAAGAAGAGCACGACGTTGGGTGTATTGGCCGGAAATCACCAAGGATATAGACAACTACATTCAACAGTGTCGGAAAAGCCAAATGCACCAACCAGCACAATGTAAGCAGACCTTGGTGGAAAGCGGATTAGTTACTCAACCATGGACAAAAGTTGCCATGGACATATTTTTATTTGATAATTATTGACTATTACACAAATTTTCTGGAGGTTATCAAATTATCCGACTCAATAACACATTCAGTTGTCAGGGCAACAAGAAATGTATTTGTCAGATATGGCATACCAGTTATTGTTGTCACAGACAATGGACTGTGTTTAACAGCCTGGAGTGTTTACAATTTGCCAAGGACTAGAATTTCACACATGTAACTTCTCGCCCACTACACCCGTAGGCAATTGGGAAATCTGAGAAAGGGGTGGGAATTGCGAAGCATCTTTTTAAAAAAGCTATGGCGGACAGAAAGGACTTTGACTTAGTGCTTTTAGCATACAGGGCTACAGCATTGTCATCAGGGCTTTCTCCAGCACAACTATTGATGGAACGAAGAATACGTACTGCGTTACAAACTCTAATAGTTCCAAACAAATCTGAACAAATCGTACATAAAAAATGCAGCAGTTGAAGGGTAAGCAAAAGACGTATTATGATAAAAACTCCAAATTACATTCTAGGCTCAAAAGCGGTGATATTTTATGCATTCAGAATCCTGAAGGTGGATGGATGGACATTGCAAAAGTACTCAATGAACTCACACCAAGATCATACGTGATCAGAACAGAATCTGGAAAGAATTTTGTAGAAACAGAAGAACAGCTTGAAACTCATACAACCTGTTACATTCACAGAATCAGCTACCACAAGTCAACAACTCATATTTCCAATAGAGACTTTCCAAAGCTATATTGTCAAATGTACCAGATAATTCAAATAACACTGTTGTAATGTTAAGAAGGTCTACAAGAAGTAGGAAACCCCCAAATAGATTAAATCTGTAAATCTAACATTAGTTCTGTTGTTATTGCCATGCTGTCCATACTGTAAACAAGAAAACGTACAGCCAACATTTTTCTCAAAGGAAGGGGGATGTGACATTATACAAATGTATAGCATGTGAAGAGTTATTGTTATGTTAAGCCTAGCCATGAGAGGGAGCTAAGGGACGGGACTATAAATTGCACCAGGTCTTAAAAGCGAAGGGGAGGATATTAGACAGGAGCTGATGAAGACAAGGTTCATAGTGTATTACAGAGTTAGTTAAGATATAATAATTGTAATTAGTATATAGAGATAGTTGGTGAGTGTAGTTTAATTCTTACATGTTTGTTTGCTATTCAGAATAAGTGTCAAATTCAAATTTAGTGGTGTTAATAAAATTAGTTTAGTCTTCAAAAGAGCTTTGTGTATCTTTGTGATCACTATGCTTTCCAGCCTGGAAACCCCTCACAAAGAATACCACAAGAAGTGCGAGTGAGATAGAGCTGAGTGTCCTCAATATTCATGTGTTTGATTGATGCTCACTTTGCACTAAGAATGTTGGGAAAGGGTCAAAAACATCTCCACACATTATACAACTGTATCTACATTGAAAATACAACTAAGAGTGGTAATTGAACACATAGCCTCTGTGACCTGCATTGTTTATGTTTTTATGTAAATGTACTGATCTTTCCCAACAGACAACTTAATCTCTCTATTTTCACAGATGTTTATTCTGAGTTTCTGCCTTATATTCTGATGGGAAGCCTGACCGTGTTTTCAGCATTTCTAGTCCTGTTTCTGCCTGAAACACTCAATGTTCCTCTCCCTGAAACCATTGACCAGATGCAGAAAATAAAGAGGTACGGCTGTATAGTCTTCATCGACTGGATATTTCCAGACTGGGAAAATGGGAATGGAGGTGGCTGTGTGAGGAAGGAGCGCTGGTAAGGTTGCGATGGGGTCAACACGGGACTATTTCTTTTGCGTTTCCGCCAGAAAGAAGCTTTCTCAATGTTGGGCTGGTAATAGGTTCTGCTGCTCACTGCACAAAGGTGGACAGCCAATAAGAGTGACTTGGGTTCCAATTCGGGATGAATTTGCAGGATCACCTCACACTGAAAAAGCACCTGCCCTCCTCCGCACCCAGTGACCAACTCTTCATTGGAGGAAGGAAAAGTCATGCAGGAAATCCATCAGAGCCAAAGGCTCCAAGCCCCAACGACAGGGCCACATGAGTGAAATGTTGCAATCGGAATAAAAGTAACATTGGGCAGTGGGTTAGCCCGGTTGCCTCACGGCGGCGAGGTCCCAGGTTCGATCCCGGCTCTGGGTCACTGTCCGTGTGGAGTTTGCACATTCTCTCCGTGTTTGCGTGCGTTTCATCCCCACAAACCAAAGATGTGCAACGTAGGTGAATTGGTCACGCTAAATTTCCCCGTAATTGGAAAAAATGAATTGGGTACTCTCAATTTAAAAAAAAAAGAATAAAAGTAACATACTGCAGATGCTGGAAATCTGAAACAAAAACAGAAAATGCTGGAAATATTCAACCAGCCTGGCAGCACCTTGCAGAAACAAATAGAATTAACGTTTCAAATCCGTGAGTCTATTGACCCGAAATGTTAACTTTATTGCTCTCTCCACGGATGCTGCCAGACCTGCTGAGTTTTTCCAGCAATTTCTGTTTTTCTTTCAATTGAAGGTGTGGCCCATCATGCAAAGATGTTTCCTCTCCTTCATGTATTCACCAGCTTCGGGAGTCTTCAGTGTAGCTCTTCTCTGTTCCCCAGTGAAGGCACCTCAATTATGAGCAGCGCTCACAGTCCCCGACCTGACTCAGCAGCGCCCACCTCTCCCAGCGGCGCTGCTGGCCAACCTTTGCAGCAGTTCCCCGGTTGGACTTCCCACATCACTGATCAGCCCGCCATCCATAATTGGCTGGGCCTCCAGATGTAGCTTCTTAATTGGCTGCCTCTGGGAAGATCGTAAGCGATATCCTTTCACAGAAACTTCGATGTTCCTGGCCCAGAATGGAACACAATGTCGGGGCCCTGCCAATCCAGGAAAAATCTAACCCCTTGATTCAGTCTATTTTACAGTTTTCTGCGCTGAACAACAATTTACAATTATAAAATGGTTTTAATATAGATCCTATCCCAAGCTGTTTAACTGAGGAAAAATGGAGCAAATACATGAGAGAGTTAGAAATGTTGATCAAAAGCCTTCTTGAAAGTGTCTATTGTAAATAAAGGGGGAGGGACAGAGAACTGGAGGCATCAGGAGAGAGATTTTAACAGAGCTCTGCTGTAGTAGATATGGATGGCATGGTAGCACAGTGGTTAGCACTGTTGCTTCACAGCGCCAGGGTCCCAGGTTCGAGGTTCGATTCCCGGCTTGGGTCACTATCTGTGCAGAGTCTGCACGTTCCCCCTGTGTTTGCGTTGGTTTCCTCTGGATGTTCCGGTTTCCTCCCACAAGTCCCGAAAGATGTGACTCTTTTGACATTCTGAATTCTCCCTCTGTGTACCTGAACAGGTGCTGGAATGTGGCAACAGGGGCCTTTCACAGTAATTTCATTACAGTCTTAATGTAAGCCTACTTGTGACAATAAAATTTCTCATTATCATTATCATTATTACAATGTTGAAGAATCAGGAAAGGTGGTGGTTAGGAGGAGGGTGAAGAGAGGGTCTAAAGGGAAGAAGTTGAATCTTGTGTAAGAGCTGTGCCTCCGTGAGAATAAGTTCATTGGAATTCCTAGTACAGTATTGTTGTATTAGACGCTATCCCTAATTTTAGAGCTGATTGGCCAGGACGGTGAATTCTGATGGAACATTTGGCTTTTGGGGCTCATTTCAATTCCACACCTGCACTTTCCAGTGGAGACCCCTGGACAACCTTGGCCTGTATATTACACTGAGATCACTTGGATGGGTATTCTTTCATAGAATTTCATAGAGTTTACAGTGCAGAAGGAGGCCATTTGGCCCATCGGGTCTACACTGGCTCTTGGAAAGAGCACCCTGCCCAAGCAAGGCAGCACGGTAGCACAAGTGATTAGCGTTGTGGCTTCACAGCGCCAGGGTTCCAGGTTCGATTCCCCGCTGGGTCACTGTCTGTGCGGAGTCTGCACGTTCTCCCCGTGTCTGCGAGCGTTTCCTCCGGGTGCTCCAGTTTCTTCCCACAATCCAAAGACGTGCAGATTAGGTGGATTGGCCATGATAAATTGCCCTTAGTGATCAAAAAAGGTTAGGATGGGTTATTGGGTTGTGGGGATGGGGCTTAAGTGGGTTGGTGCAGGCTCGATGGGCCGAATGGCCTCCTTCTGCACTGTATGTTCTAAAAGCTTCCTTTAACAGAAAATAATAAGCCCACACCTCCACCCTATCCCCATAACCCAGCAACCCCACCCAACACTAAGGGCAATTTTGGACACTAAGGGCAATTTAGCATAGCCAATCCACCTAACCTATACATCTTTGGACTGTGGGAGGAAACCGGAGCACCCGGAGGAAACCCACGCACACACAGGGAGAACGTGCAAACTCCGCACAGAGAGTGACCCAAGCCGGGAATCGAACCTGGGACCCTGGAGTTACGCTAACCGCTATGCTACCGTGCTGCCCTCTGCCCTCTGGGCAACATCCCTCTGTTGGATGTATTCCTGGAGGTTTCATCATGTCACCTTTGCCTTCCAACCAATTAATTCAGTAAAATAACCTCCAAAGTTTGTATCATTGGCTGTAATTTCCAAGCTTCAGGGCATTGTGTTTAGGAGGAGAAAACTCCATAGATATTCTGGGGAACCCTTGCATTGCCCACCCTACCCAGAGGTATCCTGGTAAGAGTTGCATGTCAGTTGCCTGGGAAGTACAAACTTTCCATGGGCCATTGCCCTGCACTGGAAACCATGCGGAAATTGGGGACGTTCCTAATTGTGTTACATCAACAGTTGCCCGGAAAGCATAGAAGACTTGAACCACTTCTAGTTTCTGGGTTAATATTGTGTAGACCCACCGACCACGCACAGACTCCTGCCGCAGCACCAAACCCCCAGAGGACTTCCTTACCCAGATTGCTCATTCTACCCCCCCCCCCCCCCCCCCCACCCCACCTACCCCATGAGGCTTCCCACATCCTCCACGGGTCTTCCACCAATTCACAACTCTGTCCCTCCTTCACCAAGCCCAGTCCGATCCAACCAGCACCAACTGGCTGAACTTACATGCTCCCTGCTGACTGCACCATGTCCCCCTCCCATCTCCAGACTGGCCGATAATCTCCTTAACACCCGTCTGGCCAGCACCCTCCTACCCCATGATGGACGACAATCTCGCAACACCCTGATTGGCCGACAACCTCCCCACCTCCAAATGTGCAGCAACCTCCCCATCCCCCGATTAGCCAATATGCTTCCCCCCCCATCCCCAGGATTGTCTGTCATCCATCGACAATCCGGAGTGCCCGACAATCTCTCCCTCTCATCACGAGTGCCTGCCACCCCTACCCCAAATTCTAACCTTTGACCTGGCAAACCTACCTTCTGCCTGGCTTGACAGTGCCAGAATATTTAAACTCACCTGATTCACTGCAGGCGCTGCTGTAAAAAGGGGACATGTCTTCTTTCCATCTGATCTGGCAGCGTTCGACTGAAGGCCTCAGGCAGTTTTCACCTGGGCCTGAATCAGACGTTCGGACAAGGTGGGATTGCAATCATTTCAAGGCAATGGTAGGAGTAGCAGAGATATAATGATACTCTGATTGCCAATCTGTAGAATTTAGCAGCGAGTATCAGTTATTGTTCAGCACTCACAGCTCTGATTGTCAGAAAGGTGTTGGCTCAAACCCCTGTCCTGGACACTGAACTGATTCTCTGATCATTGTCACCATGCTGTGTGCTAACTGACGGCTGCATTTTATTTTTTAAATATATTTTTATTCAAATCAGGGCATTCACAGCAACATGAAAACAATAATGCAATAACAAAATAAAGAAAATACAATTCTACTAATGTGATACTTTTTCCTCTAACCCCCCCCCCCCCCACCTACTTGCTGGTAATGAACAGATCTGTAAATTGAGACAAGAACAGCTCCATTTCGTCCAGCACCCCCCATCTGAGCCACAAAGTGCAAACTTAATTTTCTCTACTTTAAGGAATTCTGGAACATTCCCCAACCATGTCAATACCTTTGAGGGATCTTCTGACTTCCATTCCAATAAAACTTGTCTCTGGGCGATCAATATGGCAAAGGCCATTATATCAGCTCTTTTCCCTTCTATTAGCCCTGGTACTTCCGAAATTGCCCCAAAATTGCCTCAGTATTCCCGGTAATTTCTCCACCTACCCAATTTTGGTTAGTATTTTAGTATTTTAAATACCGAGACCCAGAATCCCACTAATCGTGGGCATGACCAGAACATGTGCACATGGTTAGCTGATCCTCCTTTGCACCTCTCATATTCATCTTCTACCTCTGTTGAGAATCTGCTCTAACGTTCCTGTGTCATATACCTTCAATTGAATCAAGGTCATCCTGGCACATGAAGGTGTAGCATTGACCTGGTGCATAATTTAACTCCATATCCCCCATTCCAACTCCATATCCAACTCTTGCCCCCATTTTTGTTTTATCTCCTCAATCGGTCCATCAGCTATCTATAAATGTTAATACTTTTCCCAGTCCCAACTCATCTGGCAAGATCAACCTATCAAGCAGGTAGTTTTCTGGTAGCCGAGGGCAAGAAGATAACTCCTTTTTCAACAAATTTCGTAATTGAACATATTTAAATTTCTTGTCCCTCTGCATTTTGTGTTTCCCCCTCAATTCTTCAAAGCTCACAAACCTACAATCTACGAACAAGTCTTTCACCGGTCTCAAACCCCTTTATGCCACTGTTTAAATGTTTTATCTAATCTTGCCAGGGTGAGTCAGTGGTTTCCATAAATTTCCCATGTTTCCCAAACCAAAACTCCATCTCAACAGACTTCAGCTTTTTTAAAAATAAATTTAGAGTACACAATTCATCTTTTCCAATGAACAGGCAATTTTGCGTGGCCAATCCATCTACCCTGCACATCTTTGGATTGTGGGGGCGAAACCAACGCAATACGGGGTGAATGTGCAAACTCCACACGGACAGTGACCCAGAGCTGGGATCAAACATTGGACCTCGGCACCGTAAGGCAGCAGTGCTAACCACTACGCCACCATGCTACCTCAGGCTTCAGCTTTTTTAAGGAAGATACCACCACCGGACTTTCTGTAAACTTCCCTGGGGAAAATGGGAATAGGGACACAGCAAAAGCCATCAAACTAGCCCCCTTACTCGATGCTTTCTCCACCTGTACCCATTCCACTTCTTCTTCTCCCCACCGTTTACGAATCTTCTGTATAGTTTTTGTATATAATACAAAAGATTGGGGTGCGGCAACCTTCCCACCCACCGATTCCTCTGTAAAAACACCCATCACATTTATGGCATTTAGCCCATGTAAAATCCAAAATTACTGTTTCCATTTACAGAAGAATGCTTTTGGTAGGAATATCAGGAGGGATTGAAACACAAATAAAAACTTTGGTAGGACATTCATTTTGATCATTTGTACCCGTACAGCTAATGAAAGTGGAAGGGTGTTCCACCCTTTAAAATCTTCTTTTACCCTCTTCACCAGGCTTGACAGATTCCATTTATGCATATTGGCCCAGTCATGAGTCACCTGAATCCCTAAATGCCTGAGTCTATTTTTGGTTAGTTTGAATGGAAGGGGATTTAAATCTGTCTCTTTTCCCAGGGTATTTACTGGTAATATTTCACTTTTTGTTATATTCAATTTATAGCCTGGGAAGGTTCCAAAATGTTCTAATTTATTCATAATCTTATCCATACATTTTAATGGTTAAATATACATAATAATAAATCATCTGCACACAGCAAAACCTAAAGCTGAATTCTCCGCCGTTGGGATTTTCCATTTTGCCGGCAGTCCGGTGGGGGGGGGGGGGGGTGTTCCTGATGGCGTGAGGCTGGCCCACAATAGGAAAGCCCATTGACCCGCCGGTGAAATGGAGAATCCCAACGGCGTGCTGCGCAAGTAATCTGGTGCGGCAGGACAGAGAAACCTGCCCCTTCTAACAATACCTGACCATTCCTGAGAAGCTCAGATCACAATAGCCAGAGGTTCTATCGCTAATGTAAAGAGAAGTGGGGATAACAGACAATCCTGTCCCGTGCTCTAAATAGTCAGAAATACCCTGAGCTAACCAAATTAGTCTCAACACTAGTTGTGGGGGCTGCAAACAGCAATTTAACCCATGAGATAAATGATGACCCAAATCCAAATTTACTCAAAACCTCTAGTAAATACCTCCACTCAAACCTAGCAAAAGTTTTCTCTGCATCTGTAGCCACCACAACCTCTGGCATCATTCACTTAGTCGATGTCATAATAACATTTAATAGGCGTCTGATATTACTGCACAACTGCCTTCCTTTCACAAAACCTGTCTGATCTTCTGACACTACAATCAGAGCGCACTGCTCGAGCCGCAGTGCGACAATCTGCACCAGAATTCTGACATCTGTATTTAATAAGGAGATTAGTCTGGGCAGTCCACATTCCATTGGGTTCTTTTATTTCTTGGGATTAATGAAATAGACACCTGAGTAAGTATGGTCAGTAATTCCCCCCTGTGCCAAAGAATCAGAATACATTTTCAGGAGATGTGGGGCCAATACTGTTGCAAACCGTTGATAAAAATTAAGCGGGAATCCATGTGGACCCAGCACCTTCCCTGACTGCATTGTGCCAATTGTATCCATCACTTCAGTAACTTCAGCAGAGCCTCCAGTTCCTGCTGTTTCTCCTTGTCAGCCTCCAGGGAAACCTATCCCTCAAAAAATCTTCTCATTTCATCCGCATCCCCCTGGGGTTCTAACCTGTATAACCTGTTACAAAATGATTCAGTTACTTTATGACTACACTCCGGTGTTGTTACCAGTTCTCCTCCTTCTTCCCTCACTTGTAATATCTCCCTTGCGGCAACTTGTTGTCACAATTGGTGCACTAGCAGCCCACTAGCCTTTTCATTATATTCACATAAAGCTCCCCTTGTTCTACGAAACTGGTTCACCGCCTTCCCTATTGTCATCAAATTGAATTCCCCTTGTAGGTTTTCTGTTCCGCTAAGAATTCCCCGGTCGGAGCCACAGAGTACCGCTGACCAGAATTGTATCAATCAATTGTTACCTTTCTGGTCGCTTCATCTTATCCCTATGTACATTAAATGCAATCATTTCCCCTCATACTACCACCTTCATAGTCTCCTAGAATGTAGAGGGGGAGACTTTCGCATTGTGGCTAAACTCGACCAAAGTCATCTTTCAGCAAACATTTTTCAACAGCTAATAATGTCGAATCCGTCTTCCACGAGAGTGCCTGAGATTGACCTAATCTCAATCTAATATCCATCGACGGTGGCACGTGATCAGAGACTACAATCGCCCCATATTCTATTCCTACTCTTTCTGGGAGAATTGAATTATCCACAATTTAAAAATCTACACACGTAAAAGTATGAAAATTCCTCCAGGATTTTGAAATCTCCAAGAATCTGCTCCCTCACCTTGTCTATAAATACCATCAGTTCATAGAATCATAGAATTTAAAGCACAGAAGCAGGCCATTCTGCCCATTGAGTCCACACCGGCCCCTGATAGAGCACCCTACCCAAGCCCACACCTCCACCCCATCCCCGTAACTCAGCAACCCCACCTAACCTTTGGACACTACAGGTCAATTTAGCGTGACCAACCCATACATTTTTGGACTGTGGAAGAAAACCAGAGCACCCAAAGTAAACCCACGCAGACACTAGGAGAAAATGCAAACTCCACACAGACAGTGACCCAAGATGGGAATTGAACCTGGGTCCCTGGTGCTGTGAAGAAACAGTGCTAACCACTGTTCCTTCATCAGTGATCAATTTGTATGAGAGCAGATCCGGGATGCCAGCTACCATTCGTTTATTAAATTCCCCATCATCCCAATTTGACCCATAAACCAGAACCACCGGAACCCTTTCTAAGATTCCACTTACCATTATAAACCAATCATCTGGAACTTGCACCTCCTTGGTCAGTACAAATGATACCTTTTGACTAAATAAAATAGCAGATCCCCTTGATTTATAGTTAAATCCGAATGTTCCACTTGTAACCTAACTTTGTCTTTAATCAGTAAATGTTTCTCTTGGAGAAATATCACGTCTGCCTTCAAACAATTCAAATGTGCAAATACTCTGGAGCATTTTACCAGTCCGTTTAAGCATCCTGAATTTCACGTCACTATTTTCCCTGGGGGCTTCCGTCCTCCGTTCTTATTTAAGTCCAACATCTCATTTACAATAGAATATCCATTTTCCTTTTCCATTAGACACCATATAAAATGGCTGTCCAACCCGTTCTGTCTCCTGGGGCAACCAGGCCTGGATGGGCTTGGCTGGTCCTCGGATGTCCCAGGTGGCGTGTTGCTGCCCTGTTCTGCCCACTGCCCACAGATGTACCAGGGACACGAGGGGGAAGTCTGAGGTGCTGCGGTGATCCGGGACCTCCCCATGTAGGAGTCACCGGTATGGCCCCCAGCACCTCCTCTGCCCTCGGGGTGCCTGATGGCCCGCGGGCTACTCCATGAGACGGGGGTGTGAACGGAGCCATCCCCCAAGGCCCCCATGACAACTGGTTCTGGTATCGGCAAGGGTCTGAACGTTAGCGGCAATTGAGAACAGAGAATGTGCCACCTCCCTCTGTGTCTGTGTGACGCCGGCCAGCATCTGGCCAAGGCCGCCGCTGCTCTCAGCAATGGCTTGCTGTGACTGGGCCACCCTGAGGAGCGCCGCTGCAACCTCCAGGTGGTTCTGGCACATGGTTGCCTGTGAGTGGGCAGCCCTGTCCTGGGCTTCATACCCCGCCTCCACAGAATGCCCCAGGTCTTGCACACTGTGGTGATTGTAATATATGAATGTATATATACTAATTCACACTGTTATTGTAAGCGCAGTAGCGCCATCCTACCACTAGGGGAGTAGCGCTGGGAGCACTTAGGAACTTGTACTGGGCTCCACCCTTGGTTCTGCCCACGACTCCTCCCCCTAGTGCAGCTTTATAAGTATCCGTGTCCAGAGTCAGCCTGGGTCACTACGAGTTCATCGACAGGTAACAGGCTGGCTCTGAAGTAAGTCGATTAAAGCCTAGATTCACATCGGAAACACGTGTCTGGTGAATTGATGGTTCCATCACACACTTTGACCCATGTCCTACACCGTCACCACCATTTCCTCCACCGCGGACACCACCCATGCGTTTTCGGCCTGGGTGGCACGCATGATCGGCACCACTTACTGCACGTGCAGGTGGATGGACTCCTCCACCTCCCCCTGCAGGTGCTGGAAGCCGGCCATCATCTCATCCTCTAGTCCCTGGGTCTCTAATTGCACATCCACTGTGGGTGGGAATGGATGTTCCAGGAGTCCGGGACCCATCTGGGCAGCAGCTGGTTGCTGGGGCTGGCTTGCCCTACGTACGTCCAACCCCTCGGCTGTTCCTACCTCCATCTGCTGTACCGGAACGACTGTGTGGTGCGCACCAGTGAGTGTCCCAGAAGCCTCTTTACTAATTTGCCCAACAAAGGTGATAGTCTCTGAGATGGTGGAGGGTGTTGGAGATAGCCGTGATGGAAAGTTAGTGTCCTCATCCAACCCGAACTCCGGGGTCTTCTGGGCCGCGTTCCCCTGGGTCGTGGTGTCCTGGACTTTGGTGTCAAGGGTCGTGGTGTCCTGGATCGTGGTCTCTTCGGTCATGGTGTCCTGGGTCGTGGTGTCCTGGGTCATGATCTCCTGGGTCGTGGTGTCCTGGGTCGTGGTGTCCTGGGTCATGGTCTCTTCGGCCATGGTGTCCTGGGTCGTGGTGTCCTGGGTCATGGTCTCTTAGGTCATGGTGTCATGGGTCGTGGTGTCCTGGGTCATGATCTCCTAGGTCGTGGTGTCCTGGGTCGTGGTGTCCTGGGTCAACTCGGGCAGAGGGCTGGTGTTCCGGCTGCTCTCGCTGTCAGTGCTCGGCTGTCTGGGGGTGCACCGTCCCTGGCACTTGCTGGGGGTGGGGGGCCCCAGATGGGCCTAGCCCATCCCCAGCTGGCCCTGTAAGACACAAGACGGCATGTATGGTTAGACAGCCAGACGGGGTGAGGTGTGGGGTGGTGAGAGGTGTGGGGTGAGGGGGTAAGGGGCGTGGGGTGCTAGGGTGAGGGGGATTCGAGTGTGGGATGAAGGGGTGTGGGGTGAGTGGGGTTGCAGTGTGGGGGGGTTGGGGTGGGCACACATCTGTCATGAGGACCCGCAACCGGGCAGGGGGTCTCACTTTGTGGCACGCTGTCGACCTCTGCTTGGGCGGCCTCCCTCTCCTCCGGTACGCAGACAATGTCTAATACCCTCTGCTTCGGCGGCCTCCCTCTCCTCCGGTACGCAGACAATGTCTAGTGCCCCTCTGCTCGGACACAGTGAGGGGACACAGGTCTGGTGATCCCCCTCCGGTCTTCTCCCGCTTCCGGCGGTTGTGCGTGGCCTTGTCCTGGGGGGATGAACACAAACAACGACATTGTTAGACGCCCCGATGCATGCGACCTAGGGGTTGGGTATCTGTTGGCACCAGTAGCCAGGGCATCTGGCTATTGCGGCTGGCATGGGTGCAGCCATGTGGGTCAGGGCGGGGGTTCAGCCATCCCCCTGGCAAAGGTGGGTGGGGGGTTGTGTCGGGTCACATATGTGCCAGGGGCACAGCGCTGGGTACTCACCCTGGTCCCCTGAGGAGGTCATGAAGATTTTTCTGCACTGATCTCCAGCCGGGCCACCCCGACGGCGCCGACAGCGGCTCCCACCTCCGTCCAGGCACGGCGAACGATAGCGCCTGCTGACCTCCGTCATGACCCGGGGTATCGTATCAGCCTCCTCTCCTCCATGTAGTGAAGCAGTGTCTCCAGTTCGGCATCCCGGAATCACGCCGCTGCCCTCCTTGCGTCCATGTTGGCTGAGACGCTTGTGTGTGTGACGGGGAGAATGGATTATGTGCAGCCGCGGCGTTGTGTCAATCACAGAACCGGCGAATTGGTCTCCTGTCTGTTAACAGCGTGTTGTGGTTCCCGATATGCCCATGCTAGCCCCTTTGCAGTCTCTGAATAGTTTCACCTGTGGACCCAAGCACGCCGTCATGAAACTCCAGCCCATAATCTTTTGTCGTCCTCGCTCATCTCAGGACCTGTTCCTTCACTTGGAAACAGTGCATCCTTACTATGAAAATGACATGCGCCAGGGTCCTAGTTTCAATTCCTGCTTGGGTTACTGTCTGTGCAGAGTCTGCACGTTCTCCCCGTGTCTGCATGGGTTTCCTCTGGGTGCTCGGTGGTCCTCCCATTCTCCACTTCTGCCTAAGCGATCTGTGTGCTCGGTCTACTTCCAGAGCATTTTCACAGACCCCCCTCATCCACAAATTTTGCCAACATCTTGGAGATGTAGATGGTCAGATTTTCTCTTTCCGCTCCCTCTGGCAGGTCCACAATTCTTAGATTGTGTCAACTGGATCAATTTTCTTGATCATCCACCCTCGTTTTAGATTCTTTAACGGCCTGTCCCAATAATGATACCCCTGTTTCTGGTTCCACAATTCAGTCATGATGGTCAAAGACTGTCCATTCCATTTCCTGTATTATTGCCCTTTGTGATTCCAGACATTTTTCCATATGCTCCATTGTAGCATGAAGAGGGCCTGCTGCTCCCTCGATCGCCTTTGACTAATCTTTCCTGCCGATGCTCTCGTAATTTTTCTTTAATCATTACCATCAGTTTTCCTCCTGATAATGGGGTGGACAATAATGAGGATGTCCCTTTCTCCGCCAATTTGTTTTTATTTGCATCATTCAGACCCTGAACTTAAACTGTCACTCTAATCAAATTTTTGCGTCCCTGACAGATTACTTGAAAAAAAAATCACTTTACCACTATTTTAACAAAATGACCTCATAAATAGACAAAAAAGGGCCCAAACCAAAACTTTTGTGTGGGAGTTATCCTGGGTGCAGTTGATCACAACATGGCCGTAACTGTGGTGTACATTTTAAGTGCCTTGAGGTCCAGAAAGACACTGTGTGAATGAAAATTGTCAGTCCCAAGAGCGATTCCCTCCTTCGAGAGAAAGTGAGAGCTAAGTAGTGGTGATTTAACCTGAGGTTCACCACACGCAGGTGAGGGGCAAGATTCAGAAGGCGTGGCCTTCATGACTAACCGCAACCACAGGAATTGAGCCCTGGTGGTGTCGCTCTGTATCACAAACCAGATATCCAGGCAACTGAGATATCCACCTCCCTTGTATGAATGTAAGTTTTAGAATTGAGTTGGATGATAGGCCATGATCATAATGAATGGTGGAGCAGGCTCAAAGGGCCAAATAGCCTCCTCCTGCTCCTATTTACCATGTTTCTAATTAATTCACGAAAATGTTCAAAGAAAATGATAAAAAATTATATTATTTTTAATGTCCCGATTATTTTTAATCCATGTTGCTCGAAGCAATGATGATGAATTTAGTATTTAGCTTTTGAAGACTGCAGGGTTGGCAACACCATACAGACCACTGAGGTTAATGGCATTATTTCCAGTGGTGTTTCAGATTATTTAATATCACACAAATTTAGCAGTGAACGTTTAATGTCCTGACCGAAAGGCTTCAATATCGCAAGCTGACGCAGATTTAGTTGAAAACAATGAAACAGTCAGGAATTCCTGCAAACCTCTTTCAAAATATGCCAACAGTCCTTACAAAGAAAATAAGCCTAAGCATATACCAACTTGATTTGTCTTAGTAACTTAATTCTAACGCGTTTCCACCCCACTGGCACATTTAATGCTGAATATTGACAGTTTTTGTTTGTGCAGCCTGTCAATTGATGTGACATTGCTTTTCCCAATCAATCTGAGCTTCTTGAAAGGTGCAGATCTAAGGTACAAGGTTTGCTTTGCCATCCTACCTGACATTCTTAGCAATCCATGGAACGGTAAGTACAATAGCAAATGCTATTATCGTATCACCTGACCCTACACCTTTTTGAGTTACCCAGATGAAATTAAGCCAGTTATGGACTGAGAGAGTATACCTACTGAGAGGAGCATCACAGGAAAAATTCTGCTAATATACATTATTTATGATGGTTTTTAAAAATCTGATTGCAGGTTCAAACGAAGAAGCACTGACAGAAATCAGTACCGTTTTTCTAAAAATGGAGCAGCCGGAGAAACCAATATGGTGATCAGTAAAGGAGAGGAAGTTTAACCCAGTCCTGATGCCAGGTCCGTAGCAATGGAGAAAGGGACAAGGAATCGATTCTTTGAATTTGATGTCACAGACTAACATTATTATGAAATTAAAATATACTTATTGATGCAATGAAAACACTTAGGGATCATTGTCAAATATTCAGATCAACAGGATGCTGCACCACTTCATGTTTCTTATATTTTCTGACTTTCATTTGGAACCACCAATGTCTTTGTGTGTAACATTGTGTCACTGATGGGCTAAAAGTGTGTTACGGAGTTAATTTTGATTTTTGAACAACAGACCAAGGGAGCACTGCCGCTGGCCAGCCGGTCAGTCGCCCAGAACTACAATGAAGCAGTGGTTGCAATTCTGAGGTGCTAACACAATTAAAATCCAGCCATTGCAGTCTGGGGGCACCATGGGCCATTCCAATGTTGCTCCCAGGATTGAGACTTCCCAATATCTGGCTGCCCTGGCTTCCGGCTAGATGATGGTAATTGGGCTACTATCACAGAGGTTGGGGTCCCACAATGTGACAAGATCAGATTATTTTTGAGGAACCTGAAAGGGGGAAACCTGCTCCTCTGCAACCAACAGAAATAGCAGCAAACTTACCTTGACTGGACCTCATCAGCTCCCATCTCCCATGGAACTGCTGGGTCTGTGCACAGCACATCCTCTGCCCAGTTCTAACCTAAGTCTACAATCCTCGGAGTCAATTTACACATTAAAAAGAACATGTCACCAATAACAGATGGAGGATTTGGGCTTTCAATAGCTAGTTCCATTCAAATGATTATTGGTCTATTCACTCGTACTAATAGGCAGTAGGCTACCCACCCCATTTTAGAACATAAGAACTAGGAGCAGGAGTAGGCCATCTGGCCCCTCGAACCTGCTCCGCCGTTCAGCAAGAGCATGGCTGATCTTTTGGTGAACTCAGCTCCACTTTTCCACCTGTTCAACATAATCCTGCATTCCTTTACTGTTCAAAAATCTATCTATCTTTGTCTTAAAAACATCAAACGAGGTAACCTCAACTGCGTCACTGGGTAGTGAATTCCACTGATTTACAATCCTTTGGGTGAAGAACTTCCTCCTCAACTCAGTCCTAAATTTGCTCCCCCTTATTCCCTTATTTTGAGGCTATGCCCCCCAGTTCCAGTTTCACCTACCAGTGGAAACAACCTCCCTGCTTCCGTCTTATCTATTCCCTTCATAAAGTTATGTTTCTATCAGATCCCCCCTCATTCTTCTAAATCCCAATGAGTAAAGTCCCAGTCTACTCAGTCGCTCTTCATAAGCTAATCCTCTCAACTCTCGAATCAACCTAGTGAATCTCCTCTGCACCCCCTCCAGTGCCAGGACATTCTTTCTTAAGTAAGGAGACCAAAACTGTGCACAGTTCTCCAGGCGTGGCCCCACCAGCACCCTATATTGCTGCAGCCTAACCTCCTGTTTTTAAACTCCATCCCTCTTGCAATGAAGGACAAAATTTCATTTGCCTTCTTAATTACCTGCTGCACTTGCAAACCAACTTTTTGCGATTCATGCACAAGGACACCCAAGTCCCTCTGCACAGCGGCATGCTGCAATTTTTTACCATATAAATAGTAGTCCATTTTGCTGTTATTTTTGCCAAAATGGATGACCTCACATTTACCAACATTGTATTCCATCTGCCAGATTCTTGTCCACTCACTTAAACTATCCACATCCCTCTGCAGACTTCCAGTGTCCTCTGCACATTTTGCTCTACCACTCATTTTAGTGTCATCTGCACACTTTGGCACATTATACTTGGCCCCCAACTCCAGATCATCTGTATAAATTGTAAACAATTGTGGTCCCAACACTGACCCCTGAGGCACATCACTAACCACTGATCGCCAGCAGAAAAACACCCATTTACCCCCACTCTTTGCTTTCTATTGGTTAGCCAATCCTCTATCTATACTAATACATTACCGGTAACACTGTGCACCCTTATCTTATGCAATAGCCTTTTGTATGGCATCTTGTCGAATGCCTTCTGGAAATCCAGATAAACCACATCCACCGGTTCATCGATGTCCACCACTCTCGTAATGTCCTTAAAGAATTCCAATAAATTAGTTAAATCTGACCTCCCTTTCATTAACCTATGCTGCATCTACCCAATGAGACAATTTCTATCCCGATGTCTCGCTATTTCTTCATTGATGATAGATTCAAGCATTTTCCTCACTACAGGTGTTAAGCTAACCAGCCTATAGTTACCCACCTTCTGTCTACCTCTGTTGTTAAACAATGACTCACATTTACTGTTTTCTAATCTGCCGGGACTGCCCCAGAGTCCAGAAGATTTTGGTAAATTACCACGAGCGTATTTGCTATTTCCCCCGCCACCTCTTTTAGTACCCTGGGGTGCATTCCATCAGTGCCAGGAGACTGGTCTACCTTTAGCCCCATTAGCTTGCCCAAAGCTACCTCATTAGTGATAATGATCATTTCTAGGTCTTCACCTGCCATAGCCTCCTTGCCATCAATTATTGGCATGTTATTTGTGAATACCGAAACAAAATACCTGTTCAATGTCTCGGCTATTTGTTAATTTCCCATTATGAAATTCCCCTTCTCATCCTCTAAAGAACCAATGTTTACCTGAGCAACTCTTTTTCATTTCTTTTCATTTTGGGTGTATCGCTATCCTTTTAATGCCTGCAATCCACATCCTCCTTCAGGTACCTTGGGCTGTATTCTCCGCCCCGCCGCGCCACTTTTCTGCCTCGACCCGCCGGCAGGATTCTTCGTTACGCCAGCCGGTCAATGGGGTTTCCCATTGTGGGCAGCCTCACGCTGTTGAGAAATCCCCGGGCACCGGCAAAACGGAGAATCCCGCCGGCAGAGAATCCCTTGTCTGAAGAGGGTGTTGGTGACCATGGAATTCCATTGGATTACTCCATGATTCTTCGTGACAAAGTATTGGGGAGCACTGGGGTGCCAAGCCCAGCACGCCCGGGCTCTTTGCCTGTGAACAAAGATGGCTACTCACCTCCTCGGCTCCCCACAGATGCCATTCCGCCAGGTTCACGTTTTTCAAAAGGAGTACTAATCAGCGCTGGCGTGAGCACTTGCTGGGGTGGCTGGTAAATGCTGGCGGGACTGGCTGAAAACGGGCAGCCGCTCGGCCCATTGGGGCTCGGAGTATCGCTGGGGGAGCAGCTGCCACTGGCCGGCAACCAGTACGGCGCAAACCCCGCCACCCATCCAAAAACCAGCGGTGGAGAATTCGGCAGCCAGCGTCGGAGCGGCGGGGCTGGATTCACGCCAGCCCCCCCCCCCCCCCCCCCGGCGATTCTCCGACCTGCCCAAGGTGATTCGTTGTGTTACAATTGCCTGACCATAATTTACTTTCCACCCAGTGCAGCTCCACTTTACAGTTAGACAGTCAGCATTATTCATCCATTGTTCCTCATCTCAGCTCCCAGCATCAGTTGTTTACGTTGCTTCAGTGATTCTCCTCTAAGTGTCCGTAATTCATTAATTTGCTGATGCACATCCACTGAAAGATTGGACCTTCCATTTGTCAGCATTTATGTTCACAAGAGCATGACTTGGAGGTATTAACAAGGACAGTTTTAGTCATAAGCTTATATATTTCTCACTGATTAACGTTTCTTTGATAATTTTAGATATTCATTAAACTGAAAACAATAAATCTTGCATCAATTGGGTGGATAAGAAATTAAATTTTTTAGATGAAGTTTAGAAATGGTGGACACATTATTAAAGTGGTCTTTTCCCATTTTCACAATTATTATTCAGTAAGATTCTGAACACATTCTGCCTCATGCCATGTCTGTGCCTGTTGTAGATTAACTGATAATTGTGTTTAAGATCAGTGAATAACTCCAAGGTTATTGTATCATGTGACTCCTAGTGGAAGGTAATCTAAATTGACCTTTTCCATTTTCTCGCAAATCTTCCGCTCCTATCTCCCATATTACAGTGTTTTTCAAACTTTTTCTCCCAGGTCCCACTTTTCTGAACCGGCGAACCTTTGGGACCCATGATGCCCGATCTTCATGTCACACTCTGACCGAACTTTACAACACACACTGACCGACCTTCATGTCACACACCAACTGACCTTCACGACATACACTGACCGGCCTTTGCAACACACACGGATCGATCTTCATGACACAGGTTGACCGGCCTTTACGACACACACTAACTGACCTTCACAACACACGCTGACCGGCCTTTGTGACCCACATGGATCGACCTTTGCGACACACGGCGACCCGCCTTTATGACACATGGTGACCAGCCATTACGATACACGCTGACCGACCTTCACGACACACCCTGACCGACTTTCATGACATACGCTGACTGAACTTTGCGACACGTGCCGACTGACCTTCACAACACACGCTGACCAGCCTTTACGACACATATGGATCGACCCTCACGACACACGGCGACCCACCTTCATGACACACACTGACCGGCAATTGCGACACACGCGGATCGACCTCCGCAACACACACCGACTGACTTTCGTGACCCACGCTGACCGACCTTCATGGCACATGTTGACCCAACTTCACAACACACGCTGACCGACATTCATGATACCCGCTGACCAACCTTCATGACACACGCGGACCGACCATCACGACACACGCAGCCCGACGTTTACAACGCACAAGTACCAAGTTAAGACGTTTGCAACACATACGGACCAAGAAAAACCAAGTTAATGGGCATGAATACAGGAGGGAGATAGAGACTCTAGTGGTCTGGTGCAGCAACATCAATCTCTCCCTCAATGCCAGCAAAACTAAAGAGCTAGTCATTGACCTCAGGAAGCAAAGTACTGTACACACCTCTGTCAGCATCAACGGGGCCGAGGTGGAGATGGTTAGCAGTTTCAAATTCCTGGGGGTGCACATCTCCAAATATCTGTCCTGGTCCACCCACGTCGTCGCTACCACCAAGAAAGCACAACAGCGCCTATACTTCCTCAGGAAACTAAGGAAATTTGGCATGTCCACATTAACCCCCACCATCTTTTACAGATGCACCATGGAAAGCATCCTATCGGGCTGCATCACAGCCTGGTATGGCAACTGCTCGGCCCAGGACTGCAAAAAACTTCAGAGAGTCGTGAACACCGCCCAGTCCATCACACGAACCTGCCTCCCATCCATTGACTCCATTTACACATCCTGCTGCCTGGGGAAAGCAGGCTGCATAATCAAAGACCCCTCCCACCCGGCTTACTCACTCTTCCAACTTCTTCCATCGGGCAGGAGATACAGAAGTCTGAGAACACGCACAAACAGACTCAAAAACAGCTTCTTCCCCACTGTCACCAGACTCCTAAATGACCCCCTTATGGATTGACCTCATTAACACTATGCTTCATCCGATGCTGGTGCTTATGTAGTTACATTGTCTCCCTTGTGTTGCCCTATTATGTATTTTCTTTTATTCCCTTTTGTTCCCATGTACTTAATGATCTGTTGAGTTGCTCGCAGAAAAATACTTTTCATTGTACCTCGGTACACGTGACAATAAACAAATCCAATCCAATCCAATCCAATCTGCCAGCCAATTTTACAGGATTTTTCCATTTCTACCCGTTTCCTGTGCCTTTTTTGTTCCAGGTTTTTCTGTGTCTGTCTTTCAGCTTCTTCAAACGACTGATCGTCCTGGGACCATCTCCAATGTATTTGCTATTTTCCTCATCATCCTTATGCATTCAGATCCTGAGTCTTGCTGTGTTCTGTTCATTGCTCACCCATCTTGTAACTCTCAATCTTCTTTGACTCCACATCACTCAGGGCCTGACACTATCTCTATGTGAGCATCTCCCGAGTTTGCCATCCTGTTCTGTGCTCCTTCATTTAGTTGCCACCTCTCTTATCGCCATTGATTATCACCGTCAATCACTATGGTACTATCTCCAAATCCTGTTCCGACACCATGTCATAATACATATTTAATATGGGTTCTTTATGTTGTTGTGGTACTGGTTCATTGATGAGATCTTGAGGCTTGTGTGTTTAAACATGAACGCCTTGATCAGTAGACTTTAACTATTTACAGTTCCAAGTGTGGTCTGGCATGGTGTTGCTTCTGCCATGTAGGCTAGCTGCTGACCGAGTGTTGTTCCAGACTGGTCCCTGACCGTGTGACTAATACATCGCACTGTACTTGGTGCCACCCTCCAGTCCCATGTTAACCCTGCCGTGCATCTGACACTGTAATGACTGCAGGCATGTATCATCACACTACAATCCTGGGCTGCAGCTGCCACACTCAGTCAAGGGAGACATCTCCAGCAGGGTCTGGCTGTCAGAACTCTGCACCTCCATCTTCCAACCTGCAGCAATGGCGCAGCACAGAATTAAAGTAAGCATAATACTGTACCTACTGGCGAGGGTTCAGTGAGCAGATTGGGGGGGCGGGGGGGGGGGGGGGGGGGGGGGGAGGGGGGGTGGAGGGGGGGGGGCACAGAGTGGAGGATTAAAATGGCTCCAAAGAGAACTGTGCATTCCAAACAAGGAGATAGGCACAGCTGAGACATATTAGCAGCCTTTCAATGCAATGCAATGATGTACATTCCTGCAACACTAATCCGACTAAGTGATCAATGTCCTGTTTTAGTAATTTCTTCACAGTCTGTAAATTCCGCACGTCATTTGGTCAAATGGAGAAGGTTCAGACCCCTGTTAGAAATGTGGGGCGGTATTCTCCCCTACCCGGCGGGGCAGGGGGTCCCGGCGTAGCGGAATGGCACCAACCACTCCGGCGTCGGGCATCCCCAAAGGTGCGGAATTCTCCGCACCTTTCGGGGCTAAGCCCGCGCCGGAGTGGCTCCCGCTCCGCCGACTGGTGCCAACGGCCTTTGGCGCCACGCCGGCCAGCGTCGGGGCTGGCCGAAAGGCCTTCTCCGGTCGGCGTGAGTCCGCGGATGCGCGGTGGAGGGGGTCTCTTGACGGCGGCGGAAGAAAAAGAGTGCCCCCACAGCACAGGCCCGCCGGCCGATCGGTGGGCCCCGATCGTGAGCCAGGCCACAGTGGGGGCACCCCCGCGGTCAGATCCCCCCCCGCCCCCCCCCCCCAGGGCCCGCTCACGCCGCCTGCTCCCGCCGGCACAGAGGTGGTTTAAACCACGTCGGCGAGAGATGCCTGACAGCGGTGGGACTTCGGCCCATCGCAGGCCGGAGAATCGCCGCGGGGGGCCCGCCGACCGGTGCGGGGGGCCCGCCGACCGGCGGGGCGCAATTCCCGCTCCCGCCGATTCCCGATGGCGTAGAATTCCGGCCACGGCAGGGGCGGGATTGACATCGGCCCTGGGCGATTCTCCGATCCTGCAGGTGGTCGGAGAATTCCGCTCCCGGTGCTGGACAGTTCTAAAAGGAGAAGCCTCAAGACCCCTTCAATTATTCTCATTTCCTGGTGAATCATATACCCTCAAGTTTCTGTTTATTCCAATTTTGGAGTGCAGTTAATGATGGTCACAGCACCTGAACTAGAAGCAGCACATCCAAGCACTTGGCTAAAATAGTTAGTCATGGTCGGGGGCTTATGTACCCTGCACTGACCATCATTTCAGCAGTCAGTGTGGAAACAAAGGCCTTAAACCCCAATCAGTGATGAGTCATGGACAGGAAGAGGACCTTTGGTAATCAGTGCCGACTCTGTTTCTCATTGATACTGCAGAGAGGAGACCATCAGGAACCTGAAGGTTGGATTTATCACTGTCTGCATTATTGTTTACAAGGCAGGAGCGGACTGCGCCAGAGGAACCTGGATCAACAAATGGAAGAGTGATACCCACAGGACCAAAGGTCAGCAGGGCATCCTCCATACACAGAGGATGAGGTTCACAGAGATGTCAATAGTAGGTGGTTTGCAAGACCCAGAAACCAGTGTCACTAACAGCCCAGATGTCCATGGCCTTGGGGACTCACATTTGCCACATTCTTCAGGAGTTGGCACCAAACTGGCTGGGAGAATATCCATTGTCGGTGCCTGTGAATGTAATGGCCAGGGTAGCATGGTAGCACAGTGGTTAGCCCTGTTGCTTCACAGCTCCAAGATTCCAGGTTCGATTCCCGGCTTGGGTCACTGTCTGTGCGGAGTGCGCACGTTCTCCCCATGTCTGTGTGGGTTTTCTCTGGGTCTCTGGTTTCCTCCCACAGTCCAAAGATGTGCAGGTTAGGGCCCTTAGTGTCCAAAAAGCTTAGATGGGGTTACTGGATTCTGGGGATAGGGTGGAGGTGTGGGCTTAAGTTGGGTGCTCATTCCAAGGGCTGGTGCAGATTCGGTGCACTGTAAATTCTATGCTTCTACCAGTGGCTCCTTCCAGGGCTCTACTGGGGGCCTCCATAGCCTCTTTCCTGACTCTCCAAAAATGCATTCATATATTCACAGACGCCCTTTTTATCAAGGCCCATAAATATGTCAACGTCGTCAAAGATCAAGCAAACCATGATACTAGAGCACTGGGCTTTGTTGATGTTGCCAAATTCTCATAAGTGCATGGAGCCACCTGATCATGCACTTTGTGTCAGATATCCCAGGAAGCATCCATGACTCATATATCCTGTGTAGATGGCAAATCCAGGACATCTTCGAGGGGCCACACAGGATCGAGGACACCTTTTTGCGGGGCCACACAGGATCCATGACTGGCTTCTGGTTGAGAAAGGTTACGCACAAAGTACCTGACTGGTAATGCCTATGTGGCAGGCTCAGACCCGGCAGAGAGAAGGTACAATGAGGCTGCTAGTCAAACATTGGGGGAGCACACCATGGGTGGGATGCTCCGTTTCTGTGGCTAAATGTCGGCTCGAATGGAGAATCTGCGGGCGTTTTACATCAGGAAAATCAGCGCGAAACCCTGACCAATTCCAGTACCAGTGAGGGGCTAGCACCGGCGCCGCGTGAAACGTTCCTGGATCGCACTGAAAACGGCCAGAGAATGGCCGGGTCCCGGGTAATGCATGCGCAGGCTGACGACCTGCATGGGTCGCACCGTACAACATGGCGCCGGCCACGCCCTTAACCTAACCCGCAAACCCCGACCCCACAGCACACCGCCTGGCCACCCCCTGACCATCGCCCACCAGTCCCCCCAGCCCAAGCAGATGAACCCGCCCCCCACCCTTCCCCCCCCCCATGGCCAATGGTACAGATCTCGGCCGAGTGTGGCGGCGCTGGACACAGTCCGCAGTCGGCACGCCATCGGGAACTCGGCCCATCGGGGGCGGTGCATCACGGGTGGGCCGGCTGATGAGGTGCCAATTCCCTGCGGCTCCGCGTGCCATGAGTCACATCACAATGGCGCCAGTTACGAGGGGGCGGAGAATTGCAAACTGGCATCAAACCAGCACCGGGCCCGATTCTGTCGTCGAAATCGATTCTCCACCCAATCGTCGATTATGATTTTGGCATCGGGCAATGGAGAATCCCGCCCCATATTTTTCCTCAAGATGCAATTCCGATGCCTGACAGATATTGTGGAGCATGAGAGTGGAGTCATCAGTGGGTCCAACGGATCATTGTGAATTTCTGCGCACTATACAAACTGGTGCTGCAAAGGTGGGAGAAGTTGCCAGATGGCAAGATGTAGAAGCTGTGCATCTCCTCCAATGACGAAGATCACAAAGGGGGTGAGGGTGATCAGTTTGAGGAACACGAGACTGCAAGGCCATAGCATGGGCCAGACGAGGCAGGCATATGCATTAGGTCCTCATTGCCACCAAATTCCAAAGGCAGGTTGACAAGTTGTAGTGAGTACTCTCTTGGACAAGTGCCCTTCATCATGGGTCAACATGAACACCAGCCTTGCTATTCCTCTCAGTTGACCCACGCACGTCAGTATGAGAGTGAATAGTTACACATCAGGATCACATTGTCCTGACCATTTTGATGATGAGAACACCTTGAGAGCATGTGTCTTTGATGAAATAGGTGCTAACTGGGAAAGGGCATCCTGGCATCAAATGCCAGAAGGTGTTGCCTCTACAAACATCTCTCCAGCATCCCACTTGCAAAGGCACGCGACAAGATGCAAGAGCAGTTGCGTGATCCTAAGTGGTCTCGTAGCTGCATGATTTAGGAAGCGCTGAGGGCACAGCAGGGCAAGCGATTCAGGTGCCGCCCACCAGCGAAATGTCATGTTCCCCATAGATGCATAATTGCTGCCAGTTTGAAGCGTGCAATATGCCACATAAACCCACCATTGCGGCCGACAGTTAAAATGCCATTTTACACGCCTGCTCCCGTACTTAGTGCAATGGTTGGGTAGGGGTAAATCCTACCTATTAAACGTTATGTCCTGGTTTTAATAAACTTCAGCACATATATCAGTCAAAAGTCAACACACTATTAGTTGTGATGTGGAGATGCCGCGTTGGACTGGGGTGAGCACAGTAAGAAGTCTTACAACACCAGGTTAAAGTCCAATACGTTTGTTTAAAATCACTAGCTTTCAGAGCACTGTTTCTTCCTCAGGTGAACCTTCCTCAGAAATTCACCTGAGGAAGGAGCAGTGCTCCGAAAGTGATTTGAAACAAATCTGTTGCACTTTAACCTTCATACTGCACTATTAGTTAGACACAGAAAGCTAACAAGCAGGGCAGCACGGTAGCACAGTGGTTAGCACAGTTGCTTCACAATTCCAGGGTCCCAAGTTTGTTTCCCGGCTTGGGTCACTGTCTGTGCGGAGTCTGCACATTCTCCCCGTAACTGCGTGGGTTCCTCCGGATGCTCTGGTTTCCTCCCACCGTCCAAAGACATGCAGGTTAGATGGATTGGTGATGATAAATTGCCCAAAGTGTCAAAAACGTTAAGTGGGTTACGGGGATAGGGTGGAGGCGTGGGCTTGGGTGGAGTGCTCTTTCCTAAGGGACAGTGCAGACTCGATGGGCCACATGGCCTCCTTCCACACTGTAAATTCTACGATTCTATGAAGCAGAACTAAGTCATTAAGTGTGTACTCATGCTTGGGGATTTTTGGCTGAGTATGGCATTGTCTCTTTTTCTCCAGCAATGCAAAATAGCACAGCTTTTTCCTCTCTTTGTAGCAAATTTATGATCCATAGGTCGTCACAGATGGAACTACTAAAATTTACTTGAGTCATCCAGTTTTACACTGTGAATCTCAGGGCACTGACTTTACCTTCATTGGGAATCGTATGACCTTTGGATCATCACACTGACTGCTGAACATGCAAAGCCATAGCGGTCTCATCCTTATCAAATACTGTTTCACTGATAAACTCATATTAATCAGTGCTCTGTTTTGTATTATTCTCTGGCTGGAATGTCTTCCTGAATGCTGATAAAGTAAGCTAAAATGTTAAACTTCTATTTCCTGTATTCTTTGCCCAGGATCTTTGATTCTGAGTTGGGAACAAGTGCCAGGAACTATGAACCCTCTTCAATCTATTTAATTAAAATATGAGCTATAATAAATTTATAAATGCGTTTGCAAGAAAAGTATTGACAAATCAATTAAAACTGGCTCATAGATGTAAATGTTTGGGTACAGGAGAATGAAAAAAAGTATATTTGCGTTATCACATCCTAAAATAATTCCTAACCGATGGATAGCTTCAAAACTGCCGTTACTCTCGCTGCCACAAGGGAGCAGGGATGATTCATGATTTCAAAAGGAAATTGGATGATCATTGAAGACTGGTTTGTTCTAACCATGGGCGGAATTCTCCGCAACGGCGCAGAATTGGGAAAGCCGCCGTGAAAGAGGCCGTCTCTCACTGCGGCCTCGGCGCCCTGTCCCGGGACCCGATTCTCCCTCCCCCAGCGGGGCTAGGAGCGGGGCCCCGGGGATCTCGGCAGCGCAGCCTTTGACGCTGTCGTCAAAGCCACGCGGCAAGAATGGCCGGCTCCAACCCGCGCATGCGCGGATGACATCATGATGCAGACGGCAAGTATCCGCGCATGCGCGGTGCTGTCTTTTCCCTCAGCCGCCCCGCAAGACGTGGCGGCTTGATCTTGCGGGGCGGCGGAGGGAAAATAGTGCTTCCGTTTTGGACGCTGGCCCGACGATCGGTGGGCACCGATCACGGGCCTGTCCCCTCCCAAGCACGGCCGTGGTGCTCATCCCCAATTGGGCGCAGAGAAGCCCTAAACCAGGTGTGGTTGCCGCCGTCGTGAAATGATCGGAAACGACCAGCCACTCGGCCCATCGGGCTTGGAGAATCGCCATTCGCCGTAAAAAACGGCGAGCGCGATTCGTCGAACGGGGGAGGGGGGGGGGCAGAATTGCGGAAGGCGCCAGGGGTGTGTGGAAAATGGCGGGAGGCCCTTGCGCGATTCTCCCAGGCCGTGTGGGGAGCAGAGAATTCCGCCCCATGTTTCTTTACTCCCACCTTACCTGTTTTTATCGACAAAAACTTCACATGGTACATAATTCTCCATTGCGTGCACATGTCATCATATCCATTATAGATTGTGCGTAAGAATTAAAGGGCAACTGAGTAGCACAGTGGTTAGCACAGTTGCTTCACAGCTCCAGGACCCCAGGTTCGATTCCCGGCTTGAATCACTGTCTGTGCAGTGTGCACGTTCTTCCCATGCCTGCAAGGGTTTCTCCGGATGCTCCGGTTTCCTCCCACAGTCTAAAGATGTGCAGGTTAGGTGGATTGGCCATGATAAAATTGCCCTTAGTGCCCAAAAAAGTGGGGTTACTGGGTTAGGGGATAGGGTGGAGGCGTTGCCTTAAGTACTGTACTCTTTCCAAGGGCCGGTGCAGACCTAATGGGCTGAATGGCCTCCTTCTGCACTGTAAATTCTATGATTGTATAACTACATGGCATAGTAATAAAGAATGAGTTCTGTCCTTTTTGCTGTATTTTCCTGAAGCAAGTCACTCAGCCATCAGGTCATTATTTGGTAGAAGTCAACACCTCTAAGGCTTTGTGACGAGAGATGCTAAAGAGGTTGTCAGAGATAGCAAAGTACGAGAGTGTGTGTCCACTGCATAGAGTCAAAAGAGAATATTTTCCAGCCCTGTACACCACTGTCAATAGATGTTTGGCAGGCAGGGCTGGAAAATCCTGGCCACAGGGTGGAATGTAATGTTCTTCCAGTGGCAAGTTTGGAGGTGGGATGCATTTAATCAAACAGGAGGATGTGGATGGGGACCACCTTCTTGCAGCTAGAAAATTGAGACCTGGGCAGGAGTTTTGAATGAGCTGAATTTTTTCTACCACGGAGGTTGGGGTCAGGTTTAAGCCTGGGCAGGGGATTAAATCCCCCAAATTTCTGGTTTGTCAAAAATTTGACAAGATCCGATGTGACTTTTATCTAGGTATGTTCTGGTGACTTTAACCCAGTTTGTCTGAGCTGTATGTAAATCACCAGGTTTAACTTGTGAAAGCATGGCCAGGAATCGTTCAGCAATGAACCTGGTCTGCTGGAAAGCTTTTAAATACTAAAAATGCATAGCTGGTTCCCAGCCTATGTGAAAGAATTGTGCAGACAGGACTTTTTCTGAGAACATTTTTCACTACTTTATGGGTGATTTCCAAAACTTTGGAAGTAATTTCACTTTTCTGAGACGTTGTCCAATTTGGCCTGTGCTTCCCCACTGTCAGCCTTTACTGCATCGTGAGAGCAATTTTGCAACTATACAATGGGCGTCTGATAAATGGCAAGAGGATCAACCAGGCTGAAACTAATAGCACCACCAGCAGCAAGAGGTCCAACAATGCCAACAGCACTGGTGGGAGAGATACAAAAAGCTCCAGTCGAAGGAAATGTAATGTCCACCTCTGGGTTCACAGGTAGAGAGGATCATTTTCATGGACGCGACAAAGCATCAGTGCCTCGGGAGACCCAGACTTGCGTGATAGATATTTGTGAAATCTGCAGCCTCTGAGAACAAAAGATGTCCATGCAAGAGAGTCAGGTGAATACATATTGCCAGTGGCCATCACCAAAAGCCCCAGAATATCTCGGCCTCCACACCCCCGCCGTCAACCCCCACTCCCAAATCCTGCACGCTCCCCCACTCCCACTGCACCCAGGCATCTGCTGGCAACATCTTAGCTGAGCACTAGTGAATCTCCCAGATGATCGATGCCATGGTTGTCACCACCGCCACTTATTTGCACTTTGACACTGTTAAGACCAGTTAGATGCAGAAGGTTTTCACATTTTCTTCAGTGGTTATAATCCCACCTGTACTTATGCAGTCACAGCAATGTGTCAGATTGGCAGTGCTGAGGTTCTTGGGGCCAGGAGGAGGGCAAGGGTGCCACTCTGCCCTGTCCCTGTCCACCCAAGGGCCTTTAAAGTCCTGTGAGAGCCCCCAAGGCTTGGTCCACGTTTGTGGAAACCAGTGCTGAACGTTATCCGGTCGAGGTCTCACAGGCGCAGCCATTGACTCCCGGGTGCCAGGTGAAGGCGGCGTCCGGGTATTTAAATGAGCCTAATGGTTCATTTAAATACGCTGATCTGGATCATTCCCAGCGAGGGTGTGATCTGGATCATGCTGGGCGTAGCAAGTCAGGTGACTCACGATCGGCCCTGCGTCCAGCCCAAAGCTCTCACAGGATTCACCCGTTGCATCATGCACCGTGCTGGGCACAACGCGGCAACTAAATTGTGCCCAAAGAATACGTCTGGTTACTGGGATGAAGCAAAGGAGTGGGATTGGGTAGAATACTCTTTCAGAGGTCCTGTGCAGATTTGATGGGCTGAATGGCCTCATTCTGCACTGTAAAGATTTTTTGATTCGGTGATTCAGTCAGAACCGTGGCTATGGTGGAACGCTGCTTGTTGAGTGGCGGTGCTTAATTAAAAGAGAGAGAGATAATACCTGACAAACCCTGTCCTCTTATCTTTGACATTGGAAGCTTTTTAAACATTTTAATAAGTCTTTTCTTTTTTTTTAAATAATTTTTATTCAAATTTTCACATTTTCACAAAAAAGAAAACAGTAACAGAAAATTCTAAGAAAGAAAAAGGAAAGAGAAAGAGAAACAGACCCCCCCCCCCCCCCCCTGTATATACAAAAGAGAAAAAATAAATTAACGCCCTTTGTTGGCAAAGATTCAACCCAAGACAAAAACAAAGAGACAACCCCCCCCACACCTCCCCCCCCCCACACCCCGGGTTGCTGCTGCTGCTGACCTTTTGTTTATACCTTTCTGCCAGGAGATCTAGGAATGGTTGCCATCTCCTGAAAAATCCCTGCACTGACCCCCTGAGGGCAAATTTCACCCTCTCCAATTTAATAAACCCCGCCATATCGTTGACCCAGGCCTCCACGCTTGGGGGCCTCGCATCCTTCCACTGAAGAAGAATCCTCCGCCGGGCTACTAGGGACGTAAAGGCCAGAACACCGGCCTCTTTCGCCTCCTGCACTCCCGGTTCCACTGCAACCCCAAATATTGCGTGGACTGACCCTGGATCCTCCCATCCTCGATACCGACCTTGCCAAAATTCCCCCAGTGCCGGGCATGCCCAGAACATGTGGACATGGTTTGTTGGGCTCCCTGAGCACCTAATACACCTGTCCTCGCTCCCAAAAAACCGGCTCATCCTCGTCCCGGTCACATGAGCCCTATGCAGTACCTTAAACTGTATGAGGCTAAGCCTCGCACAAGAAGAGGAGGAGTTCATCCTTTCTAGGGCATCCGCCCACGTCCCCTCCTCAATCTCCTCACCCAGCTCCTCCTCCCATCTACCTTTCAGCTCCTCCACCGAGGCCTCGTCTACCTTCTGCATCACCTGGTACACTTCCGAGATCCTCCCCTCTCCAACCCATACCCCCGAGAGCACCCTGTCCTAGACCCCACGCGGCGGCAGCAGGGGGAACCCCGCCACCTGCCGCCTGACAAACGCCCTTACTTGCATGTACCTAAAGGTGTTCCCCGGGGGGGGGGGAGCCTGTACTTCCCTTCCAGCTCACCCAGGCTCGCGAACTTCCCGTCTATGAACAGGTCCCCCAGCCTCCTGACACCTGCCGTGTGCCAACTCTGGAATCCGCCATCAATTCTCCCTGGAACAAACCGGTGGTTCCCCCATATCGGGGACCCCATCGAGGCCCCCACCTCCCCTCTGTGCCGCCTCCATTGCCCCCAAATCTTGAGGGTAGCTGCCACCACCGGGCTCGTGGTATACCTCATTGGAGGGAGCGGCAGCGGCGCCATCACCAGCGCCTCCAGGCTCGTGCCCACACAGGACGCCAACTCCATCCTCTTCCATGCTGCTCCCTCCCCGTCCATCACCCACTTACGCACCATCGCTGCGTTGGCAGCCCAATAATACCCACAGAGGTTGGGCAACGCCAGCCCTCCCCTATCCCTGCTCTGCTCCAAGAACACCCGTCTCACCCTTGGAGTCCCGTGTGCCCACACAAACCCCGTAATGCTCCTGTTAACCCGCCTAAAAAAGGCCTTCGGGATAAGGATGGGGAGGCACTGGAACAGGAACAGAAACCTCGGGAGCACCGTCATCTTTACTGAATGCACCCTACCCGCCAGAGACAGCGGCAGCATGTCCCACCTCTTAAACTCCTCCTCCATTTGCTGCACCAGCCTTGTGAGGTTTAGCTTATGCAAGGCCCCCTAGCTCCTGGCCACCTGAACCCCCAAGTATCTGAAGCTCCTCTCCACCCTTTTCAGTAGGAGCCTCCCAATCCCCCCCTCCTTGTCCCCCGGGTGTACCACAAACAGCTCGCTTTTCCCAAAGTTAAGCTGATACCCTGAGAAATCCCCAAATGCCCGGAGAATCCCCATCACCACCGGCATTCCCCCCACCGGGTCCGCCACATACAACAATAAGTCGTCCGCATAGAGCGACACTCGGTGATCCTCCCCACCCCGGACCAGCCCCCTCCAATCCCCCGACTCCCTCAGCGCCATAGCCAGGGGTTCAATTGCCAGCGCACAAAGTAGGGGGGACAGGGGACACCCCTGCCTCATCCCTCGATCTAGTCGAAAATACTCCAACCTCCTCTTATTCGTGGCCACACTCGCCATCGGGGCCTCATACAACAGCCTCACCCAACTGACAAACCCCTCCCCAAACCCGAACCTTTCCAGCACCTCCCACAAGTACCCCCACTCGACCCTATCAAAGGCCTTCTCCGCATCTAGCGCCACCACTATCTCTGCCTCCCCTTCTACCGCCGGAATCATTATAACATTCAAGACCCTCCGTATATTAGTGTTCAGCTGCCTCCCCTTCACAAACCCTGTTTGATCCTCGTGTATAACCTGCAGCACACAGTCCTCTAACCTCGTGGCTAAGATCTTTGCCAACAACTTGGCGTCCACATTCAAGAGTGAGATCGGCCTGTACGACCCACACTGCAGGGGATCCTTGTCTCGCTTAAGGATCAAGGAGATCAGCGTCCGAGACATCGTCAGGGGCAAAGCCCCCACCTCCCTTGCCTCGTTGAAGGTCCTAACCAACAGGGGGCCCAGCAGGTCTGCATACGTCTTGTAAAATTCAGCCGGGAACTCATCCGGACCTGGCGCCTTCCCCGACTACATGTTCCCTATCCCATTGACCAGCTCCTCAAGCTCAACTGGCGCCCCCAGACCCTCCACCTGTCCCTCCTCCACCCTCAGGAATCTCAGCCGGTCCAAAAAGCGCCCCATGCCCCCCTCCTCCTCCGGAGTTTCGGACCGATACAGTCTCTCATAAAAGTCCCTGAAGACCCCATTAATGTCTACCCCCCTCCGCACCACATTTCCTCCCCGATCCTTCACACCACCAATCTCCCTGGCCGCATCCCGCTTACAGAGCTGGAGCCAGCATCCTGCTCGCCTTCTCCCCATACTCGTACACTGCACCCTAAGCCTTTCTCCATTGAGCCTCCACTTTTCTGGTGGTCAACAAGTTGAACTCAGCCTGAAGGCTGCGCCGCTCCCTCAGCAATCCCTCCTCCGGGGCCTCCGCGTACCTCCTGTCCACCCTCACCATCTCCCCCACCAATCTCTCCCTTTCTCTCTGCTCCCCTCTCTCCCTGTGGGCCCGAATGGAGATCAACTCCCCCCGAACCACCGCCTTCAGCGCCTCCCAGACCGTCCCCACTCAGACATCCCCATTATCGTTGGTCTTTAGATACCTCTCGATACATCCTCGAAAGCGCACCCTCACCAACTCGTCCGCCAGCAGCCCCACCTCCAAGCGCCAAAGCGGGCGTTGGTCTCTCTCCTCCCCCAGCTCGAGGTCCACCCAATGCGGGGCAAGGTCAGAAATGGCTATCGCCGAGTACTCAGCGCCTACTACCCTCGCAATCAGCGCCCTACTCAAAACGAAAAAATTGATCCGGGAGTAGGCTTTATGCACATGGGAGAAGTATGAAAATTCCCTGGCCCTCGGCCTTACAAACCTCCATGGATCCACCCCTCCCATCTGGTCCATAAACCCCCTCAGCACCTTAGCCGCCGCTGGCTTCCTACCCGTCCTGGAACTGGATCGATCCAGTGGCGGATACAGCACCGCATTGAAGTCCCCCCCCCCCCCCCCCCCCCATTACCAGGCCCCCCGGCTCCATATCTGGAATCCAGCCCAACATGCGCCGCATGAAACCCGCATCATCCCAATTTGGGGCGTATACATTGACCAGCACCACCCGCTCCCCTTGTAGCTTGCCGCTCACCATCACATACCTCCTGCCGCTGTCTGCCACCACACTCGACGCCTCAAACAACACCCTCTTCCCCACCAGGATCGCTATCCCCCCGGTTTTTTGCATCCAGCCCCGAATGAAACACTTGGCCCACCCACCCCTTCCTCAACCTAACCTGATCCGCCACCTTCAGGTGCGTCTCCTGAAGCATAGCCACGTCCGCCTTCAGCCCCCTCAGGTGCACGAACACGCGGGGCCGTTTGACCGGCCCATTCAGTCCCCTCACATTCCAGGTGATCAGCCGGATCGGAGGGCCACCTGCCCCCCTCCCCCGTCGACTAGCCATCACCCTTCCGTAGTCCACCACGTGCCCGCGCCCCCGCACAGCCCGTTCCCCACAGCGACAGACCGCCATCCTGATCCCCTCTACACGCTCCAGCTCCTTCTTGGCCATTCCAGCAGCAACCAGGTATCCCCCCCTCTTCCCCCCCTCCAAACCTCCCCACCATCCCCCCCAAGCTAGGGCCCCCACTAGCTGCGTAATCCCGGTCATTGTACTTCCGTAAGTCAGCCGACTCCTACTGACCCCGGCTGCTCCCGCCACCCTAATTACCCTCCCCAGTGTCACACAACCATTCCCCCAATGCCAACTCCGTCCCCTGCTTCTCCAGCGCGGGAGAACAGCCTGCGCCCCCATCCCAAGCCCCGCTGTGGGAAGACAGGCACATGACCCAACAGGGCAGCGAACCCCACCCAAACCCGCAACCAGTGAAATAATAAAAATCCCAACATGATATGATAAAATACCCAAGTAAACAGATAACAGTCCCGGAAAGCAGAAAAGAAAAGGCAAAACAGCAAAAAAAAACTTCGTCCAATAGAACCAAAAGGAGCGAAACTATATCAAGGAGAACAAAGCCTCTGGGCTGCGTACAACGTTCCCCAGCCCCCAGTCCTCAGTTCAAGTCCAGCTTCTCTGCCTGGACAAAAGTCCAGACCTCCTCCGGGGAGTCAAAATAAAGTTGGCGGTCTTTATAAGTGACCCACAGGCGTGCTGGCTGTAACAGGCCAAACTTGACCCCCTTCTTATGGAGCACTGCCTTCGCCCGGTTAAACCCAGCCCTTCTCTTCGCCACTTCCGCACTCCAGTCCTGGTAGATCCCGATCTCCGTATTCTCCAACTTACTACTCCTCTCCCTCTTCGCCCAACAAAGCACACACTCACGGTCGGCCAAGCGTTGAAAGCGGACCAGCACCGCCCTGGGCTGCTCGTTCAGCCTGGGCTTCCGCAGCAGCACCCGATGGGCACTCTCCAGCTCCTGGGGTCCCCGGAACGACCCCGCGCCCATCAGCGAGTTCAGCATCAGGACCACGTAGGCCCCCAAATCCAAACCTTCCAACCCCTTCGGGAGGCTCAAAATCCGCAGATTCTTCCGGCGGGAGCGGTTCTCCATCTCCTCCATCCTTGCCAACCATTTCTTGTGAAGCGCCTCGTGCGACTCCACCTTCACCGCCAGGCCCAGGAGTTCGTCCTTGTTCTCCGAAGCCTTCTGCTGCAGCTCCCGAATCTCCGCAGCCTGAGCCGTCTGAGTCGCCCCGAGCCTGTCCAGCGATGCCCTCAACGGCTCCAGGATCTCAGCTTTTAGTTCCTGGAAGGAGCGCAGCAGCAGCTCCAGCTGCTTCCGCGCCCACTGCTGCCACGCTGCCGGTTCCCTGCCCGCCGCCATCTTGTCCTTTCTGCCTCGCACCTTCTTCTGCTGCAAAGTTGATTTTCTGGACGCTCCATTTCTAGTCCAGCCCATCCACCGGCCGCCAAGCACAGAGGCTGCATTCCCACCCAGGAAAAAATCAAATCAGCGCCGTTGCAGGCCCTTAAAAGAACCCGAAAGTCCAAAAATCTCTGCTGCTAGAGTACAGCTTTCATAAAGGCCCTCAAGTCAGCTTGAGGCCTTTAAACTCGTCCTTCCCCCGCCTGCATGCTGGAAGAGGCTTTTGTCTCTGTAGATTCAGCCAAATCTTTCACTGTTTCTGTGGGTCTGGTAACCAAGAAACATACCATTCCTGGGGGAAAGTACTCCTCCAACATTCACCTATCCATTTTCATCAAAAGTCCACCCCGTATTGCTTAAAAAAGAGCTCTTTTCTGTAACCTTGGCCTTTTGTGTGAGCACTTACTCTATAGTGCACACCGGAGTCTTAATAAGTCTTTTCAATAAGCGTAAGCTCTATTAAGCTTCTTAATCATTTTCTCTCTGAAAGCGTTAAAAATCATACAAGGTAAGAATCACACAAGCCACTAGCTCCTAAATTCTGAGACAGAAAACTAGTGATGAGAAACCAGGGTTTTAACTCAGACTGTCTACAGACACAGGCTAGAATTCTCTGGCTGTTGGGATTCTCAGTTCCCCCCTGGCAGCAAACCCTCGCCAGTGGCTTGGGGTGTCTTCAGTGGAAAATCCCATTGACAGCAGCAGGAAATGTGAATCTGGCTGGCAGCGGGGTAGTGTGCAGCCGAGAAACATGCAACTGGGGAACCAGACAATCCAGTCCACCATTCAAAGGCCCTTATTATATTAATTATAGGGAGGCTGCAGTCACACAGCTCGCACAGAAAAACTCAATGGCCAAGAATGTTTTTTTATCTTACTTGTGTCTGGAAGTTATAAGATAAATGGAGACGAATAGGTGCTTGGTGATATGATAATGTGGTGATATGATCTGCATACTCGTCTGCCATTGGGCCAGAACGTCGGCTTACCATTGGCCCTGGTCGGTCATGTGCCTCTCGACCGATTGGCCGAGAGGCTGAGTTAACCACGCCTCTATTAACGAGGTATAAATGCTCAGACGCCTGACGATCGTCCCTTTCCAGGGGCAGCAGGGTAGCATGGTGGTTAGCATAAATGCTTCACAGCTCCAGGGTCCCAGGTTCGATTCCCAGCTGGGTCACTGTCTGTGTGGAGTCTGCACGTCCTCCCCCTGTGTGCGTGGGTTTCCTCCGGGTGCTCCGGTTTCCTCCCACAGTCTAAAGATGTGCGGGTTAGGTGGATTGGCCATGCTAAATTGCCCGTAGTGTCCTAATAAAAGTAAGGTTAAGGGGGGGGTTGTTGGGTTACGGGTATAGGGTGGATACGTGGGTTTGAGTGGGGTGATCATGGCTCGGCACAACATTGAGGGCCGAAGGGCCTGTTCTGTGCTGTACTGTTCTATGTTCTATGTTTCCACTGTAGACGATCGCAGAGCTGTGTTTTAGTCAATTAGTCAATTAAAGCCAGACTTTGGTAAATCACTCGCCTCGCGTACAATCGATGGTACATCAATTTAATTGACTACGACTTTGAAGATGGAGTTCCGCATCAAGCCCGAATGCCTCCGCATCAGCCCGCAAACTCCGAACTCTGCAGAACTTTTCCAACTCTGGCTGACTTGCCTCGAAGGGTTCCTAGCATCTACAACCACCCCCCCCCACCGGCGCACAGAAGCTGCACGTCCTCCACTCCAGCGTGGGTATTGACGCTTATGCAATAATCAAAGAGGAAACGGATTATGATGACGCTATACAAAAGCTAAAAGGACAATTCATCAAACCGATCAACAGGGTATTCGCTCGACATCTGCGGGCCACCAAAAAGCAGGTCCCCGGTGAGTCTCTAGACCAATACGCCCGGGCCCTCTATGCCCTGGGGAGAGGTTGCGCCTGTGTAGCGGTGTCCGCTACAGAGCACATGGAGCTACTGATCAGAGACGCTTACGTGGCTGGGATGCTGTCTCCCGTGATCCGCCAGGGGATGCTGGAAAGAGACGAACTCAGTTTAACGGAGACGCTGACTCTCTCCGCTTCCCTGGAGGTCGCAGATCTAAGCGCTCGCACCTATGACCCTGGCCAGGCCGCCTCCTGGCACGCTTCCCACCCGCCACCCGCCGCTCCCGGCCTCCCTCAGGCTTGTGCCACGGGACGCCCCGATAAATCCACGGGGCCCCGCTGCTACTTTTGCGGGTACGCTAAACACCCTCGCTCGCGCTGCCCAGCCCGCTCCCCCCTCTGTAAGAGCTGCGGGAAGAAGGGCCACTACTCCACGGTCTGCCAGGCCAAAACGCTGGCTGCGGCGCTTCTGGAAGCTGCACAGCACTCTCCCCCCCCCCGCCCCCAGGCCTCTGCGAACGGCCTGTGTGTCTCCCTCTCTCCCCCAAGGCCCCTCCAGCCGCTCCCAACTCGCGCCCCGCGGGCCGACAAGCGCACCTCCCCGGCCCCTCCAGGCCTCTGCCGGCCTGCCCCGCACGTTTCTCCCCCCCGCTCCCGGGCCCCGGCGCCCGACCGGCTCGCCTCTCCGGGCCCCCCTGGTCCCTGCCTGCCCGCAGCGGCCCTGCTTCCCTCGCTCCCGGACCCCGGCTCCCCCCACCCCCGGGCCCCGGCGCCCGACCGGCTCGCCTCTCAGAGGCCCCCTGGTCCCTGCCTGCCCGCAGCACGACTCTGCTCCCCCAGCCCCCGGCCCCCCCGCACCCGGCCTGCGCGCCTTACCTCCTCCCGCAGCTGATGCATCTAACTCACCTCCTGGAGCCGGCCTGCGCGTCCCCACAGTTGATGCACCTAACCGGCGTCCTGGAGCCGGCCTGCGCGTCCCCACAGCTGATACATGTTACTCACCTCCTGGAGCCGGCCTGCGCGTCCCCACAGCTGAGGCACCCTGCTCGCCTCCTGGAGCCGGCCTGCGTGCCTCACCTCATCAGCTCGCAGCGCCGGCAACGCTAGCTCCGCCACCAGCGGCCACGAGGGCTTCTTGGGCGCCGCCATCTTGGGGTGCCGACCCCACGTGCGGATACTGGGCGCCGCCATCTTGGGGAACAGACCTCACATGTGGATCCTGGCCACCGACTTCCAGGTCTGCCACGCAAGGTCCCTCCAGCATCAAATCGGACAGCGACGACGGATTTTCTCCACGGCTCGCGGCCGTTCACCTCACATATGGATCCTGGCCACCGACTTCCAGGTCTGCCACGCAAGGTCCCTCCAGCATCGACTCGGACGGCGACGACGGATTTTCTCCACGGCTCGCGGCCGTTCAGCTCGACCAGTCTCATCCACGCACGCTCGCCAAAACGACTACGCTGATCCACCTCAACGGCCACGAGACGGACTGCCTGCTGGACTCCGGGAGCACGGAAAGCTTTGTTCACCCTGATACGGTAAGACGCTGCGTGCTCCCTGTCCATCCCGTAACACGCAAAATCGGTTTAGCCTCAGGTTCGCACTCCGTCCACATCACCGGGTGCTGCACCGCAGACCTCACGGTCCAAGGGAAGGTTTTTAAAAATTATAAATTCCTTGTCCTCCCTGACCTCACCCCCGATTGCAAACCCGTCGCCACACGGAGCAGACGGTACAGCGCCTAGGACCAATCCTTCATCAGGTCCGAGGTCCAGAGGTTGCTGACGGAAGGGGTCATTGAGGCCAGCAACAGCCCCTGGCGAGCCCAAGTGCTGGTGGTCCGGACGGGGGAGAAAAACCAGATGGTCATCGATTATAGCCAAACCATCAATCGGTTTACGCAACTGGACGCGTATCCTCTCCCCCGTATTTCTACCATAGTAAACAAGATCGCAACATACAAAGTCTTCTCAACTGTGGACCTTAAGTCCGTTTACCACCAGCTCCCCATCCGCGTGAATGACCGACTGTACACCGCGTTCGAGGCTGACGGGCGCCTCTACCACTTCCTTAGGGTTCCGTTTGGTGTCACAAATGGGGTCTCGGTCTTCCAACGGGAGATGGACCGAATGGTCGACAAGTACGGATTACAGGCTACCTTCCCGTATCTTGATAATGTCACCATCTGCGGCCACGACCAGCAGGACCATGATGCCAACCTCCAGAAATTCCTCCAAACCACAAAACTCCTTAACCTCACGTACAATAAGGATAAATGCGTGTTTAACACCGACCGCCTAGCCATCCTCGGCTACGTAGTGCGTAACGGAGTGATAGGCTCCGACCCCGAACGCATGCGCCCCCTGATGGAACTCCCTCTCCCCAATACCCCCAAATCCCTCAAATGCTGCCTGGGGTTCTTCGCATACTATGCCCAATGGGTTCCCAATTACGCTGACAAGGCCCCGTCCCCTCATGCAAACCACGACCTTCCCGCCGTCGTCAGAGGCCTGCCAGGCCTTTAGCCGCATCAAAGCGGACATCGCAAAGGCCACGATGCGCGCCATCGACGAGGCCCTCCCCTTCCAGGTCGAGAGCGACGCATCAGAAGTAGCTCTGGTGGCCACCCTGAACCAAGCGGGCAGACCCGTGGCCTTCTTCTCCAGAACTCTCCAGGCTTCCAAACTCCGCCACCCCTCTGTGGAAAAGGAAGCCCAGGCCATAGTCGAAGCCGTGCGACATTGGAGGCACTATTTGGCCGGCAGGAGGTTTACCCTCCTCACAGACCAACGGTCAGTAGCCTTCATGTTTGATAATGCACAAAGGGGCAAGATCAAAAACGACAAGATTTTACGGTGGCGGATCGAGTTGTCCACGTACAACTATGATATCTTGTATCGTCCTGGGAAGCTCAATGAGCCTCCTGATGCCCTGTCCCGTGGTACCTGCGCCAGCGCGCAGATAGACCGCCTCCGCTCCCTCCACGCAGACCTCTGCCATCCAGGGGTGACCCGCCTACACCATTTCATTAAGGCCCGCAACCTGCCCTACTCCATCGAGGAAGTCAGGTCAGTAACCCATGACTGCCACATCTGCGCCGAGTGCAAACCGCACTTCTACCGCCCCGAGCGCGCACACCTGATCAAAGCATCCCGCCCCTTCGAACGTCTTAGCATTGACTTCAAGGGGCCCCTTCCCTCTAACAACCGCAACATTTACTTCCTGGCGGTTATCGACGAACACTCCCGCTTCCCCTTCGCCATTCCCTGTCCCGACATGACCACATCGACCGTCATTAAGGCCCTACTCTCCATCTTCTCACTGTTCGGCTACCCCGCGTACATACACAGCGATCGGGGGTCCTCATTTATGAGCAACGAGCTGCGTCAATTCCTGCTCGACAGGGGCATCGCCTCTAGCAGGACGACCAGCTATAACCCTCGGGGTAACGGACAGGTCGAGCGGGAGAATGGTACCATATGGAAGACCATCGTACTGGTCCTCCGGTCCAGAAATCTCCCTATTTCCCGATGGTAAGAGGTGCTCCCCGATGCCCTACATTCTATCCGCTCACTCCTCTGTACTGCAACTAATCAGACACCTCATGAGCGTCTTCTTGTTTTCCCCAGGAAGTCGTCCTCCGGATCCCCTCTCCCGACGTGGCTGGTCTCCCCTGGGCCCATCTTGCTCCGGAAGCATGTGCACAAGTCCGACCCATTGGTGGAGCATGTCCAGTTACTCCACGCTAACCCGCAGTACGCGTATGTGGAGTACCCCGACGGTCGGCAGGACACGGTCTCCATCCGGGACCTGGCACCCGCCGGCGTGCGGCCCCCCCACCACAGACCCCCCCCTCCCCTTTTTCACCCCAGCACCCCACTCAGCTTCCCCACCCCTCATCCATGGCGTCTCCGCGGCCAGCTCAGGTGACGGAGACTACTCGAAGTCTATCGCTCCCGGACTCCAGGACATCAGCAGGACCATCAGCCAATCCGACGACAACTCCTCCACTGCGGCGCTCGGCCAGGATGTCAAGGACCACCAAAAGACTGATCGAATCCTTCTAGAGTTCTACAGCCCCATGGACTTTCTTTTTGTAAATATCGTTATGTCTGGGCCAATGGGAAGCCCCCAAATTCGATAAGGGTATGGAGAGAAAATTATTCTCCCGACGGCTACTCATATCACCAGTTCTCCCCCCCCCCCCCCCACACCCCACCCTGGGTCTCGTTCACACTCCCCCCCCCGCCTTCCTTCTCCGTAAGAGGTGAATGTGGTGATATGATCTGCATACTCGTCTGCCATTGATCCAGAACGTCGGCTTACCATTGGCCCTGGTCGGTCATGTGTCTCTCGACTGATTTGCCGAGAGGCTGAGTTAACCACGCCTCTATTAAAGAGGTATAAATGCTCAGACGCCTGACGATCGTCCCTTTCCACTGTAGATGATCGCAGAGCTGTGTTCTAGTCAATTAAAGCCAGACTTTGGTAAATCACTTGCCTCGCAAACAATCGATGGTACATCAGATAATTAAGTATATATGCCCAAATTGTGGTTGGATAATTATTCTTTTTTAAAATTGATGTACCATCAATTGGACTCGAGACACGAGCTAGTTGTTAGCCCGGTGGTCGACTACAGAGAAAGGCCGACCGCCGGGAACTCTGGGTACTTATATCCCACCTCGGAGGCGGAGTCTACTTGCCTCTCGACCAATTGGTGAGCAGTCACATGACTAGTCCCAGCCAATCAATCAAGAGGCACATGGCCAGCCAGAGCCAATGGGAAACCCATGCTCTGCACCGATGGCAGTGCTCACATTCATACCACCACATTCACCCTTTGTGGAGAAAGAAGGCGGGGGGGTGGTAAGTGGAAGAGGAAGAGAGAGAGGTGGGGGACGGCGGGGGGGGGTCCGAGGACTGGTGGTATGAGCAGCGAAAATTGAGAAAGGTGGGCTGCCCACTGGCTCGTGGCAAATAACAATACTACTACTACTACTTAAGGTGCAACAGAATAACAACAAAGTCCAAAATGTCCCATGGTCGCATCAGATGGACACGATCAGCCTGTCGGGTGCCCGTGGTGATCTAGAGGACCGTCGCAGTGGAGCCGGTGACGTCGGACCGATGGTCGTCCTTGCCTGCGGGAGCGCGGTCGTAGATGTGTCTCCGTATCCCGGGCCGGTGGTGGAGACGCTGTAATCGGGGGAGAGGGGACATGTGCGCTGGATCGTGGGGGCGCGGGGGGCACTGGGGGGAATTGGGGTTGGGGGGGAGGTGTTGATGTAGGGGGAGAAAGCCGCACGCCGGCGGGTGTCAGGTCCCAAAGTGAGACCGTATCCTGCCGACCGTCGGGATACTCCACGTACGTATACTGCGGGTTGGCATGGAGTAACTAGACTTGTTCCACCAACGGGTCAGACTTGTGCACCCACACATGCTTCCGGAGCAAGATGGGCCCGGGGGTGGCCAGCCAGATCGGGAGAGGGGACCCTGAGGACGACTTCCTGGGGAAAACAAGAAGATGTTCATGAGGTTGGATTGGATTGGATTGGATTGAATTTGTTTATTGTCACGTGTACCAAGGTACAGTGAAAAGTATTTTTCTGCAAGCAGCTCAACAGATCATTCAGTACATGGAAGAAAAGGGAATTAAACAAATTTCCAGAAAATACATGAGAATACATAATAGGGAAACACAAGATATACAATGTAACTACAGAAGCATTGGCATCGGTTGAAGCATACAGGGTGTAGTGTTAATGAGGTCAGTCAATAAGAGGGTCATTTAGGAGTCTGGTGACAGTGGGGAAGAAGCTGTTTTTGAGTCTGTTCGTGCGTGTTCTCAGACTTCTGTATCTCCTGCCCGATGGAAGAAGTTGGAAGAGTGAGTAAGCCGGGTGAGAGGGATCCTTGATTATGCTGCCCGCTTTCCCCCGGCAGCGGGAGGTGTAGATGGAATCAATGGATGGGAGGCAGGTTTGTGTGATGGACTGGGCGGTATACATGACTCTCTGAAGTTCCTTGCGGTCCTGGGCCGAGCAGTTGCCATACCAGGCTGTGATGCAGCCCGATAGGATGCTTTCTATGGTGCATCTGTAAAAGTTGGTAAGGGTTAATGTGGACATGCCGAATTTCCTTAGTTTCCTGAGGAAGTATAGGCGCTGTGTGCTTTCTTGGTGATAGCGTCGACGTGAGTGGACCAGGATAGATTTTTGGTGATGTGCACCCCTAGGAATTTGAAACTGCTAACCATCTCCACCTCTGCTCCGTTGATGCTGACAGGGGTGTGTACAGTACTTTGCTTCCTGAAGTCGATGACCAGCTCTTTAGTTTTGCTGGTATTGAGGGAGAGATTGTTGTCGTTACACCACTCCACTAGGTTCTCTATCTCCCTCCTGTATTCGGACTCGTCGTTATTCGAGATCCGGCCCACTATGGTCGTATCGTCAGCAAACTTGTAGATGGAGTTGGAACCAAGTTTGCCACGCAGTCATGTGTGTACAGGGAGTAGAGTAGGGGGCTAAGTACGCAGCCTTGTGGGGCACCGGTATTGAGGACTATTGTGGAGGAGGTGTTGGTGTTCATTCTTACTGACTGTGGTCTGTTGGTCAGAAAGTCAAGGATCCAGTTGCAGAGTGGAGAGCCAAGTCCTAGGCTTTGGAGCTTTGATATGAGCTTGGCTGGGATTATGGTGTTGAAGGCGGAGCTGTAGTCAATAAATAGGAGTCTAATGTAGGAGTCCTTGTTTTCGAGATGCTCTAGGGATGAGTGTAGGGCCAGGGAAATGGCGTCTGATGTGGACCGGTTGCGACGGTATGCGAATTGAAGGGGTCAAGGCGTTCCGGGAGTATGGAGGTGATGCGCTTCATGATCAGCCTCTCGAAGCACTTCATTACAACTGACGTCAGGGCCACCGGGTGGTAGTCATTGAGGCATGTTGCCTGGTGTTTGATTAGTGGTAGTACAGAGGAGAGACCGGATTAAATGCAGGGCGTCGGGGATAACCTCTTGCCAACGGGGGATAGGGAGATCTCTGGACCGTAGGGCCAGCAGGATGGTCTTCCAAATGGTGCCATTCTCCCGCTCGACCTGACCGTTACCCCGGGGGTTATAACTGGTTGCACTACTAGAGGCTATGCCCCTGCTGAGCAGGAACTGACGCAGTTTGTCACTCATAAAGGAGGACCCCCGGTCGCTGTGGATGTACGCGAGGTAACCGAACAGGGAGAAGATGGATAGGAGGGCCTTTATGACGGTTGTTGTGGTCATGTCGGGACAGGGAATGGCGAAAGGGAAGCGGGAGTATTCGTCGATAACACTCAAGAAATATGTGTTACGGCTGTTGGAGGGGAAGGGACCCTTGAAGACTATACTGAGACGTTCAAAGGGGCGGGATGCCTTGATCAGATGTGCTCGTTCGGGGCGGTAGAAGTGCGGTTTGCACTCGGCGCAGACGTGGCAGTTCCTGGTGACGGTCCTGACTTCCTCAACGGAGTAGGGCAGGTTGCGGGTCTTAATAAAATGGTAAAAACGGGTGACCCCTGAATGGCAGTGGTCCGTGTGGAGGGAGCGGAGGCGGTCGATCTGCGCGCTGGCGCAGGTACCGCGGGACAGGGCATCAGGAGGCTTGTTGAGCTTCCCAGGACGATACAAGATATCGTAGTTGTACGTGGACAACTCGATCCGCCACCGCAAGATCTTGTCATTCTTGATCTTGCCCCTCTGTGCATTGTCGAACATGAAAGCTACTGTCTGTGTGGAGTCTGCACGTCCTCCCCGTGTGTGCGTGGGTTTCCTCCGGGTGCTCCGGTTTCCTCCCACAGTCCAAAGATGTGCGGGTTAGGTGGATTGGCTATGCTAAATTGCCCGTAGTGTCCTAAAAAGTAAGGTTAAGGGGGGGGTTGTTGGGTTACGGGTATAGGGTGGATACGTGGGTTTGAGTAGGGTGATCATTGCTCGGCACAACATCGAGGGCCGAAGGGCCTGTTATGTGCTGTACTGTTCTATGTTCTATGACCGTTGGTCTGTGAGGAGGGTAAACCTCCTGTCGGCCAGATAGTGCCTCCAATATCGCACAGCTTCGACTATGGCCTGTGCCTCCTTTTCCACCGAGGAATGGCGGATTTCGGAAGCGTGGAGGGTTCGTGAGAAGAAGGCCACGGGTCTGCCCGCTTGGTTCAGGGTGGCCGCCAGAGCTACGTCAGACGCGTCGCTCTCAACCTGGAATGGGAGGGACTCGTCGATAGCATGCATCGTGGCCTTTGCGATATCCGCTTTGATGCGGCTAAAGGCCTGGCGGGCCTCCATCGACAGGGGAAAGGAGGTGGACTGGAGGAGGGGACGGGCTTTGTCGGCGTAGTTGGGGACCCACTGGGCATAATATGAGAAGAAGCCCAGGCAGCGTTTGAGGGATTTGAGGGAGTTGGGGAGGGGGAGTTCCATCAGGGGGCGCATGCATTCGGGGTCGGGGCCTATCACTCCGTTACGCACTACGTAGCCGAGGATGGCTAGACGGTCTGTGCTAAACACGCACTTATCCTTATTGTAAGTTAAATTAAGGGGTTTTGCGGTTCGGAGGAATTTTTGGAGGTTGATGTCGTGGTCCTGCTGGTCGTGGCTGCAGATGGTGATGTTATCGAGATAAGGGAAGGTGGCCCGTAAACCGTGCTTGTCGACTATTCGGTCCATCTCCCGTTGGAACACGGAGACTCCATTTGTGACACCGAATGGAACCCTGAGGAAGTGGTAGAGGCGCCAATCTGCTTCAAACGCGGTGTACTTTCGGTCACTCGCGCGGATGGGGAGCTGGTGGTAAGGTCCACCGTGGAGAAGACTTTGTATTTCGCGATCCTGTTAACCAGGTTGGAAATACGGGGAGGGGGGCAGGCAGCTGCGTAAACCTGTTGATGGTCTGACTGTAATCGATGACCATCCGGTTTTTCTCCCCAGTCTGAACTACCAGCACTTGGGCTCACCAGGGACTGTTGCTGGCCTCGATAACTCCTTCCTTAAGGAGCCTCTGGACCTCAGACCCGATGAAGGTCCGGTCCTGGGCACTGCATCGTCTGCTCCTAGTGACGACAGGTTTACAATCTGGGCTGAGATTAGCAAACAAGGAAGGTGGGTCCACTTTGAGGGACGCGAGGCTGCAGACAGTAAGAGGGGGAATAGGGCCGCCAAATTGGAAGGTTAAGCTCTGCAGGTTGCACTGGAAATCCAGGCCCAAGAGTGCCGGAGCGCATAGACGGGGGAGAATGAGGAGTTTGAAGTTTTTGAAAACCCTCCCCTGAACCGTGAGGTCCGCTATGCAGCACCCGGTGATTTGGACGGAATGCGAACCCGAGGCCAATTCAATCTTTTGCTTAACTGGATGGATGGGGAGCGCGCAGCGTCTTACCGTGTCGGCGTGGGCGAAACTTTCCGTGTTCCCGGAGTCCAGCAGGCATCTCGTTTTGTGTCCGTTGAGCTGGACCGTTGTCGCAGTCTTGGCGAGCGTGCGTGGTCGCGACTGGTCGAGTTTGATGGAAGCAAGTTGTGGTGAGAGTTCCAGGTCATCCTCGGTGGCAGAGTAATCTCTGGCAGGGCCTTCCGTGTTGGCCCAAGATGGCGGCGCCCAGGACCCGCACGTGGAGTCGGGGTCCCAAGATGGCGGCGCCCAGGACCCGCACGTGGAGCCGGGGGCCCAAGATGGCGGCGCCCATGGCCCGCACATGGCGTCCGGGGCCCAAGATGGTGGCGCCCGTGGGAACCTCGTGGCGGCTGGGGGCAGTGTCAGCGGTGTCTGCGGGCCGGTCGGGGCAGCTGGGAGCGAGGGTCGGGAGGACCGTGGGTCCGTAGTGGGGGCCGGGAGGCGGGCCGGAGAGGTTGGTGCACGCGCTGGGCCCTAGGGCGGCCCGGGGGGGCGATCCGCAGTCGCTGCGCGCTACAGCAGCAACCGACTCCGTGTAGTGGCCCTTCTTCCCGCAGCTTTTACACAGAGCAGAGCGGGCCGGGCAGCGCGGGCTGGGGTGCTTGGAGAGGCCACAAAAATAGCAACGGGGCCCCGCTAGTTTGTCGGAGTGACCCGCAGCGCAGGCTTGGGGGGGGGTCGGGGTCCACGGAGGACGGGGGTGGCGCATGCCATGAAGTCCAGGGGGTTGCCGCGCGGCCGGGAGCGTATGCGCAGGCGTTCAGGTCAGCAACCTCCAGGGAGGTTGCAAGAGTCCGTGCCTCAGCTAAGCTGAGGGTGTTCTTCTCCGGCAATCGTTGGCAGATAGAAGGGGACTGCATACCAGCAACGTAAGCGTCTCTAATTAAAAGTTCCATGTGCTCAGTCGCCGAAACTTGGGGACATGCGCCCGTTCTCCCTAGAGCTGTGAGGGCCTGGTAAAACTCGTCGAGTGACTCACCAGAGAACTGTTGTCTAGTTGTCAGGAGATGCCGTGCGTATACTTCGTTGACCGGATGGAGAAAGTGTCCTTTGAGAATCTCCATGGCCGCATCATAATCGCTTTCGTCCTCAATCATTGAGTATACCGCTGTGCCCAAGCATGAGTGGAGGATGTGGAGTTTCTGCTCCTTGGTGGGCTTACCGGCTGCAGTCGTCGGGTAACTATTAAAACACGCCTGCCAGTGTTTAAAGATTGCAGACGCATTTGAAGCATGCGGGCTGGTGCGGAGGCAGTCAGGCTTGATGCGTAGCTCCATTCCAAAATTCTAGCTGGTTAAATTGATGTACCATCAATTAGACTCGAGACACGATTAAGATCCAAACTGTGGCTTTAATCAGCTAGTTGTTAGCCCGGTGGTCGACTACAGAGGAGGGCCGACCGCCGGGAACTCTGGGTACTTATACCCCGCCTCCGAGGCAGGGTCTATTTGCCTCTCGACCAATTGGTGAGCAGTCACATGACTAGTCCCAGCCAATCAGACAGGAGGCACATGACCAGCCAGAGCCAATGGGAAACCCACGCTCTGCACCAATGGCAGTGCTCACATTCATACCACCACAAAAATAAAATAAATAAATTTAGAGTAACCAATTGATTTTTTCCAATTAAGGGACAATTTAGCGTGGCCAATCCACCTGCCCTGCACATATTTTGGGTTGTGGGGGCAAAACCCACGCAAACACGGGGAGAATGTGCAAACTCCACATGGACAGTGACCCAGAGCTGGGATCGAACCTGGGACCTTGGCGCCGTGAGGCAGCAGTGCCAACCACTGTGCCACTGTGCTGCACCCGTGATTGTATAATTATACTCATATTATACATTAGTTGTGAATGGATACAGAGAATTCCTAAACAAATGTACTTGTATGTGCTAATTTTTTGTAATATCTGCGTAATACTTGTATCAGGGGCCTCTGGTGTCTGCCACAAGTTGGAGCACTGGAGCCCATCCTATAGTTCGAAATAAAGGCTTTGTCTGAAAATCCAGGAATTTTCATCTGATTTTCTTGAGAATGAGAGTGAAGTACACTATAGCTGAATAGCTGTATTTATTTTCTCCCGGACACTCCCTGTGTGTACACTGGTCTTATTTTTGAGACACTTTGAGTCATGTGTTTGGTTTAAAAATGGTTTATTGTGTAAATATTCCATGGACTCAGGATTTGGGAATATTACATAAAAATTGTCAATTCCAGTCCATAACCCACGATAGGTATCAGTATTTTAAAGATGTACAAAGGTTGAAAACAGTTGATGAGATTTCCATTTAAGATTATGCACCCAGACTGAGGAAATGTTTGTGATTTACATTTTAAATCAAGGATGTTGACATCAATTTATTTTGACTAAAATTTATTTGTGCAACTGTGAAAAGGAAAGCAAGTTTCTGTTGTATTAAGAAGAAGCAACATTCAACCTTGAAAAATTATAAATTACAGTTGTTATGCCGTTGGATGTTGAAATAACTTGAAAGTTTCAACGGTTTAGTTCGACTTCAGCTAAAAGAAAAAATGTGTGGTCTTCCATTCAATGAAAGATCTGTGGCCTTGCTTTAAATCTGCTCCAACGTTTACAGAGTATTGTCTTCCTAATTTGGTACTGCATGTCTGAGAATCTAAAATTATGACTTGGATAGTGAAATAGGCAAATCAGCTACCTGTACTACCCAGTAAAAGGCATGTCATATTCAGAACTTTAAACATAGACTGTCCTCGTATGGAAGCTTCTGGAACTGCCTTTATTTGTTTAAAAATGGACACCAATGAGTTGTTAAGGTGGCTACCAAGGAGGTCAGGGGACCTTTGCAACTTCAACCAGATTATCAAGCATCTAGAAAGTCACCAATGGAATCATACCGGGTGGGGTTCTCCCCTTGCATGGACAAGTCCTGACAGCAACTCCTTTGTGGAATTCCCATCTTCCATTTTTCAAAGGTTACTCCAAAATACAGAGCCAATGGACTCCACGGCCCAGATTTTCACCATGATAAAAAGGTCTCCATCATGATGAAAATCCCGGAAATGGATAGAAGTCATACGTTGGAACCCCTGAACACGGCATGTTTCATTTTTGTAGCCATGATGTGAAGATGCTGCCGTTGGACTGGGGTGGGCACAGTCAGAAGTCTTACAACACCAGGTTAAAGTTCAACAGGTTTATGTGGAATCATTAGCTTTCGGAGCACACCTCCTGATGTGTTATCTGTGTTGGTCTAACATCGACTGCAACTGGATGCAGTAAAACGAGAAACAGGCTTTTGACACAGGAGATGGTCCAACTGTTTTATTGAACCTGTTGATTGCTGTACATAATCCGCTGTGGGTTGACACTCTATTAACCTAACTGATAATCTCCTACTGGCTTGACCAGACTAGCTCTCGATCACATGGTGATGATGTTCATTGGCTTGTGCACTGCGACTATCTCCCTAGCCGTGTTCTGTGAGAGAGGGAGAGCCTTAATGCCCTGTGGGCTTTTTAGTGGTGGTGTCCTGTCTGGTGATTGGTTGTTCTGTGCCGTGTGTGTTCATTGGTTATCCTGTGTATCAATCTCTGCCTGCCTGCATCTTATGATATACATGAGTGGATATTATGACACCTCCTGCATCAGGTGAGCGATTTTGGGAGGCAATGGAGTCAGCTGGGGTTCGTTCACACATGTGGTTCATGGAGGCAGCTAGCCATTCAAATCAACAACTGCATACACTTGAGTGGGATCTTCGTAGGTCAGGAATGTTAGAGAATGCAGATTAGGCCAGGTAAAAGGATATCTGAACTTGATATGTCTGAACTTTATATATCCAGGGGACCTTTTGGAGAAGTAAGGTACTCCTTTGGATCTGGTCCTGGGTCACCTTTCAGGAAGGTAAGGCTCCCTTTAAGAGAGGTAAGCCATTCTTTGTGGGGAGGTAAGGTGCCCTTTGGTATTGTTAAAAGATAACATGATTGTGCATAATGAGTGGATAAACCCATTAGAACCTTCAAGCTCTCAAGGAACAATCAAAGAAGGTGGGATGGTCTCCCTCTGTCACTGGTGAGCCGGGTACAAGTGGTTAAAATGAACGTGTTGTCGCGATTTGTTAATTTTCCAATGCCTGCTGATTTTTCTGCCAAAGGCATTTTTCAGAGAGATTGAGGGAAGGATTACCTCATCCATATGGGGAGGGAAGGTGGCCAGAGTTAGAAAGGTGCTGTGACAGAGGGGAAGGCAAGCAGGGGATATGGGTCTTCCAAACCTGATGTATTATTACTGGGCGGCAAATGTGGAGAAGGTGCGGAGCTGGGTCAGAGAGGTTGATTCCCAATGGGTCAGAATGGAGGAAATTTTGTGCAGGGGGTCGGGATTGAAGGCGCTAGCAACAGCGCCGCTCCCGATGGCCCCGGGGAAATACTCGGGGAGTCCGGTAATAATAGCTTCATTAAGAAGTTGGAGGAAGTTCCGCCAACACTTCAGGTTGGGGACAGGGTCAAGGAAATGCCGATTTGGGGGAACCACATATTTGAGCCAGGGAAGTGGGACGTAAATTTTCAGAAATGGGGGAAGAAGGGGATTAAGACACTAAAATATTTGTTTCTTGGGGGTCGGTTTGCAGGATTGAAGGAGTTGGATGCGAAGTATGGGCAGGAGCAGGGGGAAACATTTAGATACATGCAGGTTCAAGATTTTACCAGGAAGGAGATACAGAGCTTCCCGGTGGAGCCAGCCTCCACATTGCTGGAGGAGGTGCTGACAACACGGGGGCTGGAGAAGTGTGTAGTGTCGGCGGTTTATGGGGCTATTTTGGAAGAGGAGAAGGCACCACTGGAAGGGATAAAAACAAAGTGGGAGGAAGAGTTGGCAGCGGGTATGGAGGAGGGGTTCTGGTGTGAGGTGCTTTGGAGAGTGAACGCCTCCACCTCGTGCGCGAGGTTGGGCCTGATACAGCTGAAGGTGATATATAGAGCGCACCTCACAAGGGCAAGGATGAGCCGGCTCGTTGAGGGGGTAGAAGATGTCGGTGAATGTTTCGGTGGGGGGCCCTGCAAATCACGTTCATATGTTTTGGTCCTGTCCAATGCTAGAAGGAGGTTTTTAGGATAATCTCTAAAGCGGTGCACGTGAAACTGGAGCCGGGCCCTTGGGAGGCCATATTCGGGGTGTCGGACCAGCCGGGGTAGGGAACAGGTGCGGAGGCAGATGTTGTAGCTTTCACCTCGTTGATCGCCCGAAGGCGGTTCCTGTTTGGATGGAGATCAACGTCTCCACCCTGTGCCCCAGCGTGGTAGGGGGACCTGTTGGAATTCTTGACTCTTGAGAAGGTTAAGTTTGAACTGAGATGGAGGATAGAGGGGTTCTACAATTCACGGGTGTTATTCATTATGCACTTTCAAGAATAGGGTAACATCGAACATTAGTTGGGGGGGGGGGGGGTTGGGGGAGGGGAACTGTTAATGGTGACTATGGATGATTCATGGTTCCCTTTTGTTATTTGTTTATGTTAACATGCGAGCCGTTGTTTGGGGGCTGGTGGGAGCTATGAACATACCATGGAGTTTGTTAGAGGTGTTTGAATTGGCATAGGGGAATTGAGGGACAGTGAAGGTTGGTAGGTGGCCATGGGCTGATATAGGGATTATAAGGGGCCATGAAGGTGGGTGCGGGCAAGAGATGATGTACGTTGGCATGAAAAGGGCATATGGAGTGTTTGATAATGAAGGGCATGAAGGATAAGGGCTGAAGGGCTGCTTTTTCTTTTATTCTTTAAAACATGTAATTAATCATATTGCTGGAGCAGAGAGACAGGCCTTCCATCCTGCCTACCTCTGCCCCGACAGCCTCCTTACCTATTCTGTGGACAATGGACTTGACTTCCAAAACAGCACATGCCTTCCCGAAATGAAAATCCAACCCATGAGCATCATTTTCAATATTGGATCAACCAAAGTCATTGCCTACCAGTTAACCAGTGATCCATCAGAAAATGCATGTTTATAGATATGAAGACTGGGCAGATCATGCAGTGAGGCTCCCTGTAGTTGAGCTTTTTTTGAACACTTATTTTCCGGGTTCATGCATGAAAGGACCAGAGTCCTGCTAGTATCCCTGGAAAGGTATCCCAGTTTGAAACAGTCTATGCAGGACAGGAGGAGAAAGGAACAGACTAGTGTAGGAAAATGAACAGAAAAGAATCTTGGAAACCCGCTGCTGACAGTTGAAGCTGAGAGCACTAAATTTAAAAATACAATTTTTGGCTTCAGAGAAAGCTTTGTTATCTGTGAGTAGTACAGGTGTTTCAATGTAAACTCATTTTTCAATTTTCGAACGAGAAAACAAATAAAAACTGGGATAAATAACAGGGGCCTGGGGAGAAAAGCTCAGCTTATTTCTTTCACCAATACCTCCCGCAGTCCACTTAATGCATGAAATTCAGAAATGAAGCCGACAAACTATTTCTCTGCATTAAGCACAGCAATGAGAATTGCAACATGGACGTTTTACAACTTTTCACATTCTTTATTCCAGAGGCATAAACAGGCATACCACAATACTGTCTACAAACTCTCACACACGCACACACATGCAAACATAATTACGTTAAGGCCAGGCCAAAATACTTAAAAAACAAGAATTTAAAGTGCATTTCCAAACTGTGAATTACTTTGTTGCTTAAATGTAATTATATTTTTGAAAATGCTTGTATTGCAGTTTTTCATTTTATACATTTTACAATAGACAACAGAATCTTGATTGGGTGCAATTTACAAAAACTTTCCATTGGCATCGGCCCCATCCTCCCCCACTTCTTGTTACCCCACCCCCTTTTTATTGTTTTAGGATACTTTATTAGATCTATATTTTACAGTAGGTGATTGTCCTCTATTTACAAGTGTGCACCTTGTGATGATATCCATAAGCAATCATGTAAATAGTAATGTATATGACCTCCAGCCAGCAGGGGGCAGTAGAGAACATCCATGTAACTCTGTTACTTCGAGGAGTCCGGAGATAGTCGGCATAGTGAAAAATCATATTTGTAGTAGCTCTTGGATAATTTATTATAGTTAGTAGTTTTTTGATATATTTCTCATAGTTATCTAACCCATGCATTTATTTAATAATAAAATTTTAATGAGTCAAGAACTAGAAGTTTCTCTTGTGCATGATTCCGACTGGCCAAGCACCAGAACGTAACACACCTCTTTCCCCTTCCCCTTTCCCCTCCCCCACCTGTCCATTGGTCCCACTCCCTCTCTGGTCCCCTCCCTCCATCCTATTTTTGGTGTTTCTTTGGAGGTTCCGTTCTCTGTTGCCTTGCTCTGGGCCCCCTATTATCTGTTTTGGCTATTCTCCAGCCTCTCCCTCCTCTCTCACTGTCTTCATCCCGCTTCTCTCCCTATCTGTTCCGTGCAGTCTTGTTGGCTCCAGTGTGAACCCCCCCCCCCCCCCCCCCCCCCCCCCCCCATCACCTCCCGCCATTCCTTCGCTCAATGGCTGTTGGCTTCGAGCAGGTCTTGGAACAAGTTGGTGAATGGCCTCCAGGTTTTGTGGAAGCCATCCTCTGACCCTCGGATGGCGAATTTGATCTTCTCTCGGTGGAGAAATTCTGACAGGTGTGGCAGCCAGACTGCAGCTGTGGGTGATGCTGCCGATCGGCAGCTGAGCAGGATTCTTCGGCAGGCGATTAGGGAAGCAAAGGCAAGGGCTTCAGCCCTTTTCCCATAAATAGTTTTGGCTGCTCCGATACCCCGAAGACTGCCACTATCGGGCATGGCTCCACCTTTACCCACACAACCTTGGGCATTACCTTGAAGAAGGCTGTCCAGATGTCTGGGGCATGCCCAGATAATGTGGGTGTAGTTGGTTGGGCCTCCCTGGCACCGTTCACTTCTGTCCTCCACCTCCAGGAAGAACCTGCTCATTTGGGTTCTGGTCAGGTGCGCTCTTTGCACCACTTTCAGTTGCACGAGGCTTAGTCTTGCACAAGTGAAGGTGGAGTTGGCCCTGTTCAGTGCTTCGTTCCAAAGTCCCCACCGTATTTCCATCCTTAGTTTGTCCTCCCATTTTTCTCGTGTGGGGAGCATGCCCTTTCCAATAGTTGTCCATACAGGTCCCGCAGTTCCCCTTCCCAGGTTACCCACATCCAGTAGCTCCTCTCACATTGTGCTTCTTGGGATCCGTGGATATGTTATCGTCTCCTTGCGGAGAAAGTTCTTAACCTGCATGCGTCGGAGTTCATTCCCATTGGGTAGCTGTGGTCTCTCTGTCAGTTCTTCTAAGGTAGTCTGTCCTCTGTGTAGAAGTCCCTAATAGTCAGCATCCTCCCATCCTGTCTCAACCTCCTAAAGTTGGCATCTTGCATGGCTGCCACAGACTTGTGGTTGCCCAGATGGGGGGGCGTACGGGACATTTCAGTTAATCTGAAGTGCTGTCTCATTTGGTTCCAGGCTCGGAGTGTGGCTACCACCACTGGGTTTATTGAGTGTTTGGAGCATTGCCATGGTGAGGTCGTCCCTGTACAAGTGCTCTCATCCATCTTCACCCATTCCATTTCTGGTTCTTTCACCCATCCTCTCACTCTTTCCGCAGTGGCTGCCCAGTGGTAGCACTGTAGGCAGGGCCGGTTTTAAGCCTATTTGACCAATTTCATCAAATTGGGCCCCGCACCTTAAGGGGGCCCCCGCGCCAGCGGCGACAGAGTTACCGTTTGAAGCCTTTTCTGTATTCTAAGAGGAGCTATAGGGTAGTTTTTACTTTTGGGGAACGCACCGCATTACCGTCGACAAATCCTTCAGCCCTGCGCCGCCAAATCCTTCCGCCCGGGTAAGTAAGTTTCAAAATTTTAGTATATCAAGCATTTAATATTTTTTTTTGGTTAAAGACGAGCATGCTACACGAAATATAAACATACATAAATTTTTACTTTTGTAGAGTAGGGGCCCCGCCATCACTTTTCTAACTGGGCCCGCAATTCCTAGCACCGGCCCTGACTGTAGGTTTGGGAGGGCCAGGCCCCCATTGTTTCTTTTTTTAGTAAGACCTTTTTGGGGATCCTTGGGTTCTTCCCCCACTGCCGCCACCCCTCCCCACACACAAACACGGCATGATAATTTTGTCGGCCATTTTGAAGAAGGCCTTGGGGCTGCATATCGGCCTGGATCCGAACAGCAAAAGGAACCTAGGCAGTACGTTCGCCTTAATCGTCTGCACTCTCCCCAACAGGGAAAGCAGGAGTCTATCCCATCTCTTTACGTCCTTTTTAACTTCCTCCGCCAGACTGGTCAGGCAAGTTCCACCATGTCCAGTCGTGGGCAATCTGGATCCCCAGATCATGGAATTTGTTAGGTTGATTAAATGTAATTGATAGAAACATCTACAAATAGCATCCAGAAACAAAGCCATTGCACACCCACCATGGGAACAATTTGTGTTTATACTTTTGTCCTTTCCTGCTGTCATTCAGAAGTTTTTGTTCCACAAGAGCTAAAATTAAGTTCCTTTCTATTCATCTGAGAAACTGGTGTAGATCTGGAGCTCTGCTTTTACCTGTTTGCTGTTTCTCCCTTTTCTCCAAATGTTGCTCATCATTGAGATGATCTGTTGTGTACGAGCATTGCAGAATTGTGTGGAGTCCAAACAGCGATTGAGAGAAAGCTCAGATGCAGAGCGAAGCCTGCAGCTTGGGTTCAATTCCTGTACCGGCTGAGGTTATTCACGAAAGCCCGCCTTCTCAACCGTGCCCCTCACCTGAGGTATAGTGATCCTCAGGTTAAATCAACACCAATCATCCCTCCCCCTCAAAGGGGAAAGCAGCCTATGGTCCTCTGGGACTATGGTGACTTTGCTTTACATTTAATCAGGACGCACACATGCCATTGGAAGCAGACCAGGAAAATGGCAAACTGGCTCCTGGAAGGAATCCCTTGGGCTGGACTTTCTGATCCCCCACGCCAAAATCACATTCGGCGCCGGGGCGAAAATCCCCGATGACGACAGAATTGGGGGCGGTGCCGCTTTTGTGATGCTCCGCCCCTGAAAAGCCGCACACTGTATCCACAGCCACAGGTCATTGCCTGAGGCCTGCTCTGTGATGCTCTGTCCCCGACCAGCCATGTTCCCGATGGCCTGGGACATGTGTGGTCTCACCCGTCGTGAACTTAGCGTGGCGGCTGCGGCCACAGTCGGGGAAGGGCCGATCCGCGGGCAGGGGAGGCTTTATTCGGGGCTGGAGGCTCTGTGGCGGGGGGGGGGGGGGGGGGGGGGGGGGGGGCGGGTCCTGGGCACGCAAGCCGGCCGAAGGGGGGGGACTATTTTTTCAGGCCGGGTCCACGGGCTGCATCCGCCATGAAGCACGGCGCGACCACGGACCCGGCAATGCTCCGGGCACGAGCTGGGAACTCTACACTGCCTGGCTGCTAGCTTCCCCCGGAGCAAGGAATCGGTGGCCGTTTTGTGCCAATTTTCCCAGCGTCAAACACCACCGTTTTCACACCGGCGTGGGGACTTAGTCTCCCAAAAGGAGATCCAGCCCCTTGTTTTTGGCCTCTCCTGCTATTCACCTGATATAGCCAGGAGCAAATCGGTTGGAAAATTGAGGCCAATACCTGAAGATCCTTTACAGTCCCTGACCATGCAGTAATGTCACTGAATATCTGACAACATCGCTTCCACATTCTTGGGTAAATATTGCTGACATTACCTGCCACAACTAGCTGCTCCCACTGACTGCTGAGATTTGGCGTTAAGGGCCTCCTGGTCCTTTTTAGATAGAAGGCATCTCTCCTCCTCGGAACTTCCCTCATAGCATGTTACAATTTTGGAATCTTTTCTGCCATGTTGTGTTATTATTAAATGCTGTTCTTCACATCAGGTTTTATATCAGACAAATCTGGCTTTCAACTGCTTTTCTCCCTTTCAATTTGTAAAAGCTGAATTTCTAATCTTCATCGATTAATATCAATGTAATTTAAAATCACAATTTAATTGGCCTTTGAGTGCAAAGATCCGATTGGACCGACTGTGGCCGCAGCCGCCACGCTAAGTTCACGACGGGTGAGACCACACATGTCCCAGGCCATCGGGAACATGGCTGGTCGGGGACAGAGCATCACAGAGCAGGCCTCAGGCAATGGCCTGTGGCTGTGGATACAGTGTGTGGCTTTTCAGGGGCGGAGCATCACAAAAGCGGCACCGCCCCCAATTCTGTCATCATCGGGGATTTTCGCCCCGGCGCCGAATGTGATTTTGGCGTGGGGGATCAGAAAGTCCAGCCCAAGGGATTCCTTCCAGGAGCCAGTTTGCCATTTTCCTGGTCTGCTTCCAATGGCATGATCAGCACCTCACCCAGGAGGGGCAAGAAGATGATCAAACCTCATTTGCAGCCATTTAATCTCATTAGCAAGAATAAAGTCAAATGCAACGGCCTTCTGGGAGTCACCTGCACCATCGACCCAGTGAAAAGTCATACACGCGTCACTTAGTACTCCTCTACAAAAAGGACTGTCGTCATGGACACTGAGGGGTAGTAAAGGGGTGAATAGCCCTCTACATTTACGAGAAGGCAGCTCAAGGACACTGTAGTTGATTCCCCAGCGCTGTGGGAATGGGGAGCCCTTGAAGATGGCTGGGGTTGTTCGCCTGGCTGGGGGATGCCAGGTCGGGGGCCGCCTCTGGCCCAGAGAGGTGGGGGGGGGGGGGGGGGGAGAGCAGTTTGCATTTGTGAGGCATTCAAACCATTTTTAAGTATTGTGGAGACGCATTACAGGGACGACCATAGCTGCAGCCTGTCTGCCCGACCAAACTGTCCCAGGGCAGAGCTATGCTGCTTCTTCTCTTATGAAAGTCCATTTCACCCGCGCTTGACGTTCCAATAGGCTCTATGGTTTCAATGCTGCAGTCTACCTTCTTTTCCACCTTGGTACCTGGGTCTTCATAGAATCATAGAATTTACAGTGCAGAAGGAGGCCATTCAGCCCATCAAGTCTGCACCGGCTCTTGGAAAGAGCACCCTACACAAGGTCAACAACTCCACCCTATCCCCATAACCCAGTAACCTCACCCAACACTAAGGGCAATTTTGGACACTAAGGGCAATTTATCATGGCCAATCCACCTAACCTGAATATCTTTGGACTGTGGGAGGAAACCGGAGCACCTGGAGGAAACCCACGCAAACACGGGGAGGATGTGCAGACTCCGCACAGACAGTGACCCAAGCCGGAATTGAACCTGGGACTCTGGAGCTGCGAAGCGATTGTGCTATCCACAATGCTACCGTGCTGCCCATTCACACCCCTTCGACCGTGACCAACCTCTAGCTTGCAGCTCAACTATCCCAAGATGCCCGGGCTGCAGGATTCACCAGCATTGCCGGGATGCCTCCAGTCCAGCGGGCTATCGTAGACATGCATCAATAACCTGCCTGCCGCAGATCCATCTGTCCATGACAGCACCTGTGGGAGTGACCACCGCATAGACCTTGTGGAGACAAAGTACCGTCTTCACATTGAGGACATCATCCATCGTGTTGTGTGGCACCACCATTGTACTAAATGGCATACATTCAGAACAGATCTAGCAAATCAAGACTGGGCAGCCATGAAGCGCTGTGGGCCATCAGCAGCAGCAGAATTGTACTCAGCCACAATCTATAACCTCATGGCCCGGCATATCCCCCACTCTACCATTGCCACCAAGCCAGGGGATCAACCCTGGTTCAATGAAGAGTGCAGGAGAGCATGCCAGGAGCAGCACGAGGCAAACCAAAAAAACAGATGTCAACCTGGTGAAGCTACAACACAGGACCAGTGTGCCAAACAGCATAAGCAGCAAGTAATAATTGGAGCTAAGCCGATCCCACTAAAAAACGATCAGATCTAAGCTCTGCAGACCTGACACTTTCACGAATGATGATGGAAAATGAAACACTGAAGAAGGAGGCTCCACAAATATCCCCATCCTCGATGATAGAGAAGCCCAGCACATCTGCGCAAAAGACAAGGCTGAAACATTCGCAATAATCTTCAGCCAGAAGTGCTGAGTGGATGAACCATCTTGGTCTCCTCCATGAGATCCCCAGCATCACAGATGTCAGTCTTCATTTTGCCAATTCACCCCACCTGATATCCAGAACCTCTCCTTGTTGGACTCTGTCCTCCATCCTCTGGCTTCTCCTTGGGCTCATCCCTCACCCCTCATGGTCCACCTCCTCCTCCTCAGATGGGGCTGCATGTCCCTCCGTTTCCTCCTCCTCTTCCAGTGCATCGCCCCGCGGCTCTGCCAGAATCAGACCACCGCACAGCGTGAGACTCTTTAAGAGGTATACTGCAAGGCATGTTCAGAGTGGTTAAGGTACCGGAACCATATTTTCAGCAGCTTAGTACTCTGTTCTATGACAGTCGGGGTGGCAACAAAGGCCTCATTATAACGGGTCTCCGCCTTGGTCGCAGACTTCCGCACCTGTGTCATCAACCATGTCCTCAGTGGCATTGCTTGTCCCCCACGAGCTAACCCATCATCCTGGTGAGGTCCTCGAAGACACCAGGGATCGCCAAGGGCTCTAGGATGTAGCAGTCATGCACACTTCCAGGATAGTGGGCACGCACGTGCATGATTCTGAGGCAGTAGTCGCACAGGATCTGAATATTCAAGGAGTGGAATCCCTTCCTGTTAGTATAGTACATTCCCTGATGCAATGATGCTCAGAGGGAAACATGTGCGCCATTGATCGCTCCCTGGACCTGGGGCATCCTGGTGATGGCAGCAAGTCCTGCAGCCTGGGCATCTTGGTGGGCCTGGTCCAGATCAAAGTTGATATAGCATGATGCCTGGGCATACAGAGCATCCGTCACCTTACGGATGCAGCTGTTAACAGAAGATTGGGATATGCCACACAAATGTCCGCTCGAGACCTGGGATGAGTTTGTGGAAGATGATTCTTGGGTAGGGTGTGTGGACAGTCTAGGTCATGTTGACATTGAAAAGGAGGAGGTATTGGGTCTTTTAAAAGATATTAAGGTAGATAAGTCTTCTGGGCCGGATGGGGTTTGCCCAGAATACTGAGGGTCGAAAGGGAGGAAATTGCCGGCTACAGGTGAGATCCCAGAGCACTGGAAAATAGCTAATGTGGTACTGCTGTTTAAGAAAGATAGCAGGGATAATTCTGGAAATATAGGTAGGTAAATTATTGGGGAGAATTTTCAGGGATAGGATTTATGCCCATTTGGAAAGAAATAAACTCATTAGCAACAGACTGCATGGTTTTGTGACGGGGAGGTCGTGCCTCACTAACTTGATCGAGTTTATTGAGGAGGTGACAAAGATGATTGATGAGGGGAGGGCAGTGGATGTTGTTTACATGGACTTCAGTAAAACCTTTGACAAGGTACCTCATGGCAGACTGGTACAAAAGGTGGAGTCACACGGGATCAAAGGTGAGTTGGCAAGAGGGGAACTCGCTTGGTCACAGAAGGCAAAGAGCATCAGTAGAAAGGTGTTTTTCTGAATGGAAGGTTGTGACTAGCGATGTTCCACAGGGATCTGTGCTGGGGCCTCTGTTGTTTGTAGTATACATAAATGATTTAGAGGAAAATGTAGCTGGTCTGATTAGTAAGTTCGCTGATGAGTGGCAGATAGTGTTGAGGATTGTTAGAGGATACAGCAGGACAAAGATAGGTTGGAGACTTAGGCAGACAAATGGAGACAAATGGAGTTAAGTCCAGATTAATGATAGTAATGCATTTTGTTGTTCTAATGTAGAGGGGAAATATACCGTAAATGGCAAAACTCTTAGGAATGTAGAAAGTCAGGGAGACCTTGGCGTGCAGGTCCACAGATTTTTGAAAGTGGCAACACATGTGGACAAGGTAGTCAAGAAAGCATGTTTGCTTTCATTAGACGGGACATCGAGTATAAAAACTGGCAAGTCATGCTACAGTTGTATTGAACCTTGGTAAGGCCGCACTTGGAATATCGCGCACAATTCTGGTTGCCACACTACCAGAAGCATGTGGAGGCTTTGGTGAGGGTACAGATGAAGTTTACCAAGATGTTGCCTGGTCTGGAGGGTGTTAGCTATGCGGAGAGGCTGAATAGACCGGACTGTTTTAATTAGAAAACGGAGGTTGAGGGATGACCTGATACAGTTCTACATGATTATGAGGGGCATGGATAGAGTGGATGGGCAGGCACTCTTTCCCAGGGTGGGGAGGTCAGTCACCAGGGAGCATAGGTTTATGGTCCGTGGGACAAAGTTTAGAGGAAATGTGCGAGGCAGATTTTTTACGCAGAGGGTGGTGAGTGCCTGGAACGCGTTGCCAGGGGAGGTTGTAGAAGCAGATACATTAACCGCATTCAAAAGGCATCTTGACAAATGCATGGATAGGATGGGTATAGCGGGATTAGGCACTAGGAAGTGTTGGGGGTTTTGGCCAAGGGTGGCATAATGACTGGTACAGGCTTGGAGGGCCGAAGGGCCTGTTCCTGTGCTGTATTGTTCTTTGTTCTTTGACGTGGACGTGGCACAAATGCCACACTGTCTCTCTGCTGAGGCAAAGCCTTCTGTGGCATATGTTGTGCGTCAGCTCATGGAATGACCAACGACGCCTGTACACCGAAGGCTGTCACTGACCTCCCCTTTGGCTGCATCATCAGTCTGATGGGCGGCCAGATCTTCAGGGTTTGCAGTGGCCCCCTGCACAAGGGGTGCCACCTCTGGCCTGCATTGCCACTACTGCTTTCTGTAGCATCTGTCTGTTGTGGCTGCCACAAGCAATGCAGGGGCAGCCTCCGCGGAATCCGCACCAGCACTCACGGTGTTATCTGGAAGGAATTAGAGAATGAAAGGGACTGATCTATTAGGGCTTCCATCCCGGACTCTCAAATTCCCCAAACCTCCCTTACTCTTACCTTGACTGTCCTGCCTTCTCTCTGGATGCCATCCAACTAGACAGTTGTGCTGGCAAACATTGCTCTTTGCGCTTGCTCCCAGCCAGATCTGCAGCCTCTAGAGCTCAGACCTCTGCTGGGAACACCAGGGAGGCCATGTTGAGCTGCCTTCCACTCATCCAGGCACTTACCCTTTGATCAGGTGAGGATCCTCTGTTGTAAAGCCCTCCACTTTACTGTTTGATTGATGGCAGCTGCCTCTATGGTGCTGATGCTGCTGGAGTACAGACACACTGTTTGTCCATTAATGTTTGTTGGGCATGCAATGCACTTATCATCCTCTGAGACATGGCACCTGTGCCTTTCAGGAGGCACTTGAGACCTGAGGAGCATGAAGTGCTCTCTCAACTAACAAGGCTAATTCCTCATTTGAAATAGCCTTCAGCTATGAAGCGAGAGGCTGGTCACAGTCAAAGAGAGTGAAATTGGCCCTTATAAGAGAAGCTTCAGCATGACTCTGTCCTCAAAGAGTTTGGTAGGGCAGATAGGCTGCAGCTATGGTTGCCCATGTTATGGATTTCCACGGTATTTAAAGATGGCTTGAAGGCCTCACAAATGCAAGCCCCTCACCAACCCCCCCCCCCCCCCCCGACCCAGGGGCGATCATCAACCTGGAACACTTCAACCCACCCGAACAACCCCAACACCCTGAGGCCCCCGCCCCCTGCACCGGGGTAGCAACTCCGGTGCCTTGGAACTGCATGCCAGAAGAATGGAAATGGTTACTTACCTCTTCACTTCTCCTCAAGGGTCATTGCGACTGCTTCAAGTTTTAAAGAAGGAGTACTGAAGGATGCCATGTGACTTCTCACTGGGGAGTTCGTAACTCCCGGAATGCCGCTTCATTCGACTGCTATCTCGTTAATGAGATTGAAATGCATGCAAATTAGGGTAAACGATATTCTCGCCATTTTTGGGGGAGATTTGGAACTCGCTATCGGAAGCAGGCTCGGTGAATGACAAATGCTCGGGGGATTGGTAGTCCTGTCAGAAAGTTGTGATCTTTGTTAAGCAGAATTAAGGAGTCCGAAATCAACAATGCACAGGGCTTGGTGCAGAGTTTTGAGCCAATCCTTTTCCCCGAGAAGGTGATGGTTCTTCCATTAACAAAGCCCAACCAGGAAGCAGAATTTGATGACTAATATCGCAGCTCCATTGCTGGACAAGCCAAATGTATCTAACATCTGACTGCTACAATGGAAGCTCGGTCTTCGATCAAGCTCTGCTTGTTAATGTGAAAGCTCAGAAAGCCGTCATCATTGTTGCTGATATTGGTGTGCAAAGGGGTGTAGGGTGTGACAGCAGGACTGCAATCTATCTTCACACATTTCTATATATTCTTCATTCAGGGATGTAAATATTGCTGGCAAGGCCAGCATTTTTGCTCATCCCAAATTACTCTTGAGAAGGAAGTGGTGAGTCACCTTCATGAACCATGACAGTCCATCTGGTGTAGGGTAGAGTACGATAGTGCTGTTAGGAAGTTACTGGATTTTTGCCTAGCAACAGTTCAGACAAAGCAATTTTGTTTTAAGTCAGAATGGTGTGTGGTTTTGGAGGCAAACTTGTAGGTGCAGGTAGTCCCTTGTGTCTGTTGCCATTGTCCTTCTAGGTAAGTAGGGCTCATGGATTTGGAAGATACTGTTGAAGGACCCTTCATAAGTTGCTGCAGTATTTCTTGCATATGGTAGAAACATCAGCCACTGTGCCTTGGTGGTGGAGGGCATGAATGCTTAAGGTGGCGGATGACGTGCTGATCAAGCAGTCTGCTTTGTCCTGGATTGTGTCAAGCTTCCGCAGTGCTTTTGGAACCAAACACATCCATGAAAATGGAGAATATTCCACATAGTCCTGACTTGTCCTGTGTATAAGTTGGACAGACATGGGGGAGTCATGAGGTGAGTTACTAATTCAGGATTTCCTGTCTCTGACCTGGGGCGGGATTCTCCGACCCCCCTGCTGGGTCGGAGAATCGCCGGGGGCCGGCGTCAATCCCGTCCCCGCCGTGTCCCGAATTCTCCGCCACCAGAGATTCGGCGGGAGCGGGAATCACGCCGCGCCGGTCGGCGGGCCCCCAGCGGCGATTCTCCAGCCAGCGATGGGCCGAAGTCCCGGTGCTGTCAACCCTCTCCCGCCAGCGTGGATCAAACCACATACCTTACCGGAGGGAGCAGGCGGCGCGGGCGGGCCCCGGGGTCCTGGGGGAGGCGCGGGGCAATCTGACCCCGAGGGGTGCCCCCACGGTGGCCTGGCTCGCGATCGGGGCCCACCGATCGGCGGGTGGGCCTGTGCCATGGGGGCACTCTTTTCTTTCCTCCTTTGCCATGGTCTTCACCATGGCGGAGGCAGAAGTGACTCCCTCCCCTGCGCATGCGCAGGGATGACTTCAGCAGCCGCTGACGCTCCGGCGCAGGCGCGGACTTACATCGGCTGGTGAAGTCCTTTTGGCCCTGGCTGGCATGGCGCCAAAGGCCATCCATGCCAGCCATCGGAGCGCCAACCACTCCGGCGCAGGCCTAGCCCCTCAAGGTGAGGGCTTGGCCCCTAAAGGTACAGAGACTCCCGCACCTTTGGGGTGACCCGACGCTGGAATGGTTCACGCCACTCCATCACGCCGGGATCCCCCGCCCCGCCAGGTAGGGGAGAATCCCGGCCCTGCTCTTGTATCCACAGTATTTAAATGGCTGCCCTAGTTAAATTTCTGGAAAATGCTAGCTGCCAGGATGATGATGCTGGAAGATTCAGCGATAGCAGTGCTGTTCAATGTCAAGAGGATTGATTGTATTCTCTCTTATTCAAGGTGGTCATGCCTGGCACTTCTATGGCATGGACTAAGGGGATTTTCATAGTAACGTCACTGCAGTGTAAATGGAAGCCTACTTGTGACACTAAATAAATATTATTATTGTCATTGTCACCCGAATCCTGAATGTTGTCCACATCTTGCTGCATATGGGCTTGTGTTTCTTCTGAGTAGTTGTGAGTGGTACTAAACACTACAATCATCAGCAAACTTCTGACCTTATGATGGGGAATAGGACATTGATGAAGAATGTTGGGTCTTGGGCAATACCGTGAGGAACTCCTGCAGTGGTATTCTGGAATGGATTTTTAATTTTTTGTATGAAATTTGGATAGTTTGATTTATAAACTTAGTTTGGAATGTTTGTTTTTTGAGGCTTTTTCTTTTATTTCAACATTTTGGCGAAGAGAAATGTGTGATGGTCAGTAACATGGGCAGAAAAGATGTGTGACTGTTGGTGAATGGAATTGTTTCCAGATAATTATCGCCAATGACAGTTGCATGTTTGAGAAACCACTTTAATGACAGAAGTTAGATATCTCATAAATGAAAAGGGTTTAAACTAATTGCACAAATCACTTCCACCTAAATCAGGGAAAATATAATCCTCCATGACAGCCTTTTTCTCCGACTTATCATTCCAATTATAGATTGGATAATCAGGTTTCCTCACAAGGAGAATAATTGTAATCCTGTGATCGACCAGCAAAATAGTCATTTCAGGAAAACAATTCAATAAATAAAGTGTTGCATAAGTGACCTGAACATCATGAATGACAGCTTTCACAATTCACAATTAAACTATTGCTGCAGACATCAGTCCAATTCGTGTTCACAAGTATGATTTATATTAAAAAAATATACCATTAGTCCTAGTTTATAATCTGCACCATTTGTAAAATAATCTCTAAACTTTGACCCAAATTTATAGAAAAATTAGATTATTTCTTCCAAACCCCAAATTGTCAGCTGCATGCCATCATCCACAAGTACAACAGCCAAATGTTCCGTTCAGGATTGGAATCCTTATTCCCGAATCTGATAAAACCAAAAAGTCTTCCTCTGATTTTCTGGGCAACTTTCTAATGTAAGATCACGGAGAACTCAATCAATGCAGGAAATCTCGAAGGGAGCAACACAGTGAATCGGCTCAGAAACCACGCACCCTTTTTTGGCGGCATAGTTAGCACTGCTGCCTCACAGCGCCCAGGACGCAGGTTCAATGCTTGCATCAGGTGGCTGTGTGGAGTTTGCACATTCTCCCAGTATCTGCGTGAGTTTCTTTCAGGTTGGATCAGTGGGGATAGTCAGCTTTGGATGGAATGGGGGCGTCTGGTGCTTGTGGAGGTTAGGGAGGGGGTTGGTGGGAGTGACGGAGCGGTGTGGAGTTGGAAGTCAAGGGGGTAGTCATGGTGGTCAGTGTGAGCGATTGGAGGGTCAGTTGTATAGTTCCCCAGGTATTAGACTAGATTTTAATCAAACGTTTCCTGGATAATTAACCAGTTCAGTAAGTCAAATTGTTCGAAGTCTCTCACTCTAACTCAGAGTTGGAGATTTTCTCAGTGGGTCCCAGGAAGCAGCAGAATTGCCCATTTGAAATTCACATTTCATGGCCAATTCCCATGGAGTCATTGCTTTGGGACTTCCAAGGATTCCTCTAGCCTCTAGCATATCTGAGGGGTACATCTGGGCCGGGATTCTCCATTGCGAGACCGCTCCACTACCGCTGATCGCGAGGATGGAGAATTTTGGACTCAGCCAATCTCCCAATCACTGCAGCCGGATGGAGAATCCCATTACCATCAACAGACAGCGAATCCAGCCTCTGGTCTCCAATTATCCGGAGACTGGAAGATCTGTCCAATATTCCCTCTTCCTCATCATTTCAGCCAGACTAATATTTTAATTATTGCTTATTCCAGTTCTCCAAAATTAACTCCACAACACTCTTTTTGTCCATTTGTGACACAAGGTTTTGTGTTGCACACAAATATACTGGTGGTTCCAAATTAAAGTGAGAAAATGTAAGAAACATGAAGTGGTGCAGCAACTTGAGATAATCGATCTCTCATCCGTTTCTGCATTGCTACTGATCTGTGGTCAGGACTGGGTTAAATTTCCTCCCCTTTACTGGCCACCATATTGGTTTCTTCGACTGCTCCGCGTTTAGAAAAACGGTACTGATTTCTGTCAGTGCGTCCACGTTTGAACCTGCAATCAGATTTAAAAAACATAATAAATAATGTGCATGAGCTGCATTTTTCCTGTCATGTTCCGCTCAGTAGATACAGTCACTTAGTTCACAGCAGTTTGATATTATTTGAGGTGATGTGATAATGTTCCACAGACTGCTACGAATAACACAGGCTGGAATGTCAGGTTAAGGTAAGCTTTATACCTGAGATTGCCACCTTGCAATCAAGCTCGGGTGATCGAAAAAATCAATGTCACCTCAGTGGACAGGGTACACAAGCAAAAACTGTCAATATTCAGCTATAAATGTGCCAGTGCAGGGAAACACGTTAGAATTGAGACATTATGACACATTATTTTCTTTGCAAGGATTTTAACATGTTTTAAAATAAATATTGCTGGAGTTCCTGACAGTGTCTTTCTTGACCTCAATGCTCTGCTCTCCAGTCAATGAACCCCAGCTGCTGTTTTTTCCTTAATGTAGAAAACGCAGCAGTCAGTTTTCACACAGCATGGTAACAATAACTAGACAATCAGTGAAATCTCCAGGACAGGAGTTTCAGCCCACACCTTGAACAATCAGAGATGTAAGTGCGAATACTACAGAGAGTCGTCAATACAGCCCAGTCCATCACACGAAATCGCCTCCCATCCAGTTTGAAGCTTTTGACTCCGATGAATTTCCTGTCTGACATTCGAGGCTTCCTCCAATGAACAGGTGGTCACTGAGTGCGGAGGAGGGAAGGTGCTTTTTCGGTGTGAGGCGATCCTGATTGGGACCTAAGTCACTCCTATTGGCTGTCCAGCTTTCTGCCATGTGCAGCTAAGCCTATTACCAGCCCGACATTGCGAAAGCTTCCTGCTGGTGGAAATGGAAAAGAATTTGTCCCATGTTGACACCAATCCCAACTTTACCAGCACCCCTTCCTCCCACAGCCCCACCTCCATTCCCATTTTCCTCATCTGAAAATATCCAGTCGATGAAGACTGTACAGCCGTACCTCTTTATTTTCTGCATCTGGTCAATGGTTTCAGGGAGAGGAACATTGAGTGTTTCAGGCAGAAACAGGACTAGAAATGCTGAAAACACGGTCAGACTTCCCATCAGAATATAAGGCAGAAACTCAGAATAAACACCTGTGGAAATACAGAGCGTAAGTTGTCTGTTAGGAAAGATCAGCACATTTACATAAATCCGTAAACAATGCAGGTCGCACAGGCCATGTGTTCAATAACCACTCTTATCTTCAATGCAGATACAGTCTTATTATTTTCAATGAAAACGTTTCTGTGTGGTAACGAGCAGGACCTGCAGCGAGCTTCCCGGAGCTCGTCCCTGTACATGGGGTCAGGAGGCAGTTGCCACTCGCTACCATGCATTGGGCCTGGACGCAGATGGGAGAGGTCATAGAAAGATAGAATTTACAATGTGGAAGGAGACCATTTGGCCCATCGAGTCTGCACCGACCCTTGGAAAGAGCACTCTACCTAAGCCCACCATCCTATCCCCACAACCTGGTAACCCTACCAAAACTATTTTTGGACAGTCAGAGCAATTTAGCATTGCCAATCCACCTAACCTGCACATTTTTGGACAGCAGGAGGAAAACGGAGCACCCAGAGGAAATCCACACAGACACGGGGAGAACGTGCAAACTTCGCACAGTGACCCAAGCCGGGAATCAAATCTGGGACCCTGGAGCTGTGAAGCAACTGTGCTAACCACTGTTACCGTGCCTTCCGCCTCCATGAGCATCTTGGTCAACACTGCCTGGACCGGGCAGCAGGGTGGGAATAAACTGCACAATCCCCTCAGAACAGCCAGGATGAGAAGGCAGCAATCTGCCCCTGGCACTAACCCCTGTCCCACTCACACACCTGCAACACCCCTCCCCCCACAAACCCTCCCACCCACCATTCCCAAAGGGCAACCAAACCCACACCTTGCACCACCTGCCAGCACCCATACTGCCCACCATGGCCTAATGTCCTCCCCCCCCCACATTTCCAGCAGCTGTGCACGCCGTGTGCTGCAAGCGCCTGACCATTGAGCACTGTGTGTTTTCTGTGTCTTCACCATATACACCGTCCCCGCACCCCTACCGCAGGAGAATGCATCAGAAATTGCCTCGTGTTGATAAGGTCTGTCACCGAGGTCATCAGGCGAGCAAGTGATACCCCACTGAGCTGCAGTTCCCCGTGGCACGTGTGTCACTACACCCACCACCACACTGCCCCCTCCACCCCCCACACTGCCCCCTCTTCCCCCTCACTGCCCCCTCCTCCCCCTACAATGCTCCCTCCTCCCCCCACGCTGCCCCGTCCACCCCCCCAGACTGCCCCCTCCTCCCCCCCACACTGCCCCTTCCTCCACCCCACACTGCCCCCTCCTCCCCCCACAATGCCCCCTCCTCCCCCCACGCTGCCCCCTCCACCCCCACACTGCCCCCTCCTCCGCCCCACACTGCCCCCTCCTCCCCACACTGCCCGCTCCTCCCCCACACTGCCCACTCCTCCCCCACACTGCCCCCTCCCCCACACAGCCCCGTCGACCCCCACACTGCCCCCTCCACCCCCTACACTGCCCCCTCCTCCCCTCCACACTGCCCCCTCCCCCCCCCCCCCCACACTGCACCCTCCTCCCCCACACTGCCCCCTCCTCCCCCCCACACTGCCCCTTCCTCCACCCACACACTGCCCCCTCCTCCCCCACACTGCCCTCTCCACACCCCCACACTGCGCCCTACTCCCCCCACAATGCCCCCTTCCCCCACACTGCCCCCTCCTCCCCCCATTGCCCCCTCCTCCCCCACACACAGCCCCCTGCACCCCCCACACTGCCCCCTCCCCCCCGCACTGACCCCTCCACCTCCCCACACTGCCCCCTCCTCCCCACACTGCCCCCTCCTCCCCCACACTGCCCCCTCCTCCCCCACACTGCTCCCTCCTCCCCCACACTGCCCCCTCCTCCCCCCCACTGCCCCCGCCTCCCCCACACACTGCCCCCTGCACCCCCCACACTGCCCCCTCCCCCCACACTGCCCCCTCCACTCCCCCACACTGCCCCCTCCTCCCCCACACTGCCACATCCCCCCACACTGCCCCCTCCTCCCCCACACTGCCCCCTCCACTCCCCCCACACTGCCCCCTCCTCCCCTACACACTGCCCCCTCCTCCTCGCACACTGCCCCCTCCTCCCCCACACTGCCCCTTCCTCCCCCACACTGCCCCCTCCTCCCCCACACAGCCCCATCCCCCCCACACTGCCCCCTCCTCCGCCCACACTGCCCCCTCCTCCCCCACACTGCCCCTTCCTCCCCCACACTGCCCCCTCCCCCCTACACTGCCCCCTCCTCCCCCACACTGCCTCCTCCTCCCCCACACTGCCCCCTCCTCCCCCCACACTGCCCCCTTCACCACCCACACTGCCCCCTCCTCCCACACACTGCCCCCTCCCCCCCACACTGCCCCCTCCTCACACCACACTGCCCCCTCCTCCCCCACACTGCCCCTTCCTCCCCCACACTGCCCCCTTCACCCCCCCACACTGCCCCCTCCTCCCCGACACTGCCCCCTCCTCCCCCACACTGCCCCCTTCACCCCCCCCCACACTGCCCCTTCCTCCCCCACACTGCCCCTCCCCCCTACACTGCCCCCTCCTCCCCCACACTGCCTCCTCCTCCCCCACACTGCCCCCTCCTCCCCCCACACTGCCCCCTTCACCACCCACACTGCCCCCTCCTCCCACACACTGCCCCCTTCCCCCCCACACTGCCCCCTCCTCACACCACACTGCCCCCTCCTCCCCCACACTGCCCCTTCCTCCCCCACACTGCCCCCTTCACCCCCCCACACTGCCCCCTCCTCCCCCACACTGCCACCCTCCTCCCCCACACTGCCCCCTTCACCCCCCCCACACTGCCCCCTCCTCCCCCACACTGCCCCTTCCTCCCCCACACTGCCCCCTTCACCCCCCCACACTGCCCCCTCCTCCCCCACACTGCCCCCTCCTCCCCCACACTGCCCCCTTCACCCCCCCGCACACTGCCCCCTCCTCCCCCACACTGCCCCCTTCACCCCCCTCCACACTGCCCCCGCCTCCCCCACACACTGCCCCCTGCACCCCCCACACTGCCCCCTCCTCCCCCACACTGCCCCCTTCACCCCCCTCCACACTGCCCCCGTCTCCCCCACACACTGCCCCCTGCACCCCCCACACTGTCCCCCTCCTCAACCCACACTGCCCCCGCCTCCCCCACACACTGCCCCCCTGCACCCCCCACACTGTCCCCCTCCTCCCCCCACACTGCCCCCTCCTCCCGCCCACACTGCCCCCTCCTCCCCCACACACTCCACCCTCCCCCCCACACTGCACTCTCCTCCCCCCCACACTGCCCCCTGCACCCACCACACTGTCCCCTCCTCAACCCACACTGCCCCCTCCCCCCCACACTGCCCCCTCCATTCCCCACACTGCCCCCTCCACCCCCCCACACTGCCCCCTCCTCCCCCACACTGCCCCCTCCTCCCCCACACTGCCCCCTCCTCCCCCACACTGCCCCCTCCACTCCTCCACACTGCCCCCTCCCCCACACTGCCCCCTCCTCCCCCACACACCCCACCCTCCCTCCCCCACACTGCCACCCTTCCTCCCACACTCTGCCCCTCCCCCCCACAACTCGCCCCATCCTCCACCACCACTGCCCCTCCACCCCCACACTGTCCCCCCGTCCCCCCACCTTGCCCCCTCCACCCCACACGGCCCCCCTCCTCCCGGCCCACACTGCCCCCCCTCCTCACCGCCCACACTGCCCCCTCCGCTCCTTCCGCCCACATTGCCCCTCCTCCGCCCACATTGCCCCTCCTCCCCCACACTGCCCCCTCCTCCGCCCACATTGCCCCTCCTCCCCCACACTGCCCCTTGCCCCTCCCACACGGCCTTCACCTCCCCCCACACTGCCCCTGCCTCCCCCACACACTGCCCCCTCCTCACCCCACACTGCCCCCTCCTCCCCACACTGCCCCTCCTCCCCACACTGCCCCCTTCACCCCCCACACTGCCCCCTCCTCACCCCACACTGCCCCCTCCTTCTCCACACTGCCCCTTCCTCCCCCACACTGCCCCTTCACCCCCCCCACACTGCCCCCTCCACCCCCACACTGCCCCCTCCACCCCCACACTGCCCCCTCCTCTGCCCACATTGCCCCTCCTCCCCCACACTGCCCCCTCCTCCCCCACACTGCCCCCTCCACCCCCCACACTGCCCCCTCCTCCCCCACACTGCCCCCTCCACCCCCCACACTGTCCCCATCCTCAACCCACACTGCCCCCTCCTCCCCCACACTGCCCCTCCACCCCACTCCACTGCCCCCTCCTCCCCCACACTGCCCCCTCCACCCCCCACACTGTCCCCTCCTCAACCCACACTGCCCTCTCCTCCCCCACACTGCCCCCTCCACCCCACTCCACTGCCCCCTCCTTCTCCCCACACTGCCCCCTCCCCACACTGCCCCCTCCACCCCCCCCCCCCCCCACACTGCCACCTCCTCCCCCACGGTGCCCCCTCCTTCCCCCACACTGCCCCCTCCTCCCCCCACAATGCCCCCTCCTCCCCCCACGCTACCCCCTGCACCCCCCACACTGCCCCCTCCCCCCTGAACACTGCCCCCTCCTCCCCCCACACTGCCCCCTCCTCCCCCCACACTGCCCCCCCCCACACTGCTCCCCTCCTCCCCCCACACTGCCCCCTCCTCCCCCCCACTGCCCCCACCTCCCCCACACACTGCCCCCTGCACCATCCACACTGCTCCCTCCCCCCCACACTGCCCCTCCACTCCCCCACACTGCCCCCCTCCTCCCCACACTGCCCCCTCCCCCCACACTGCCCCCTCCTCCCCCACACTGCCCCCTCCACTCCCCACACTGCCCCCTCCTCCCCTACACACTGCCCCCTCCCCCCACGCTGCCCCCTCCTCCGCCCACACTGCCCCCTCCTCCCCCCACACTGCCCCCTCCTCCCCTCACACTGCCCCCTCCACTCCCCCACACTGCCCCCTCCTCCCCTACACACTGCCCCCTCCCCTCCACACTACCCCCTCCTCCCCCCACACTGCCCCCCTCCTCCCCCACACTGCACCCTCCTTCCCCCACACTGCCCCCTCCACCTCCCACTGCCCCCTCCTCCCCCCACACTGCCCCCTCCTCCCCCACACTGCCCCCTTCACCCCCCCGCACACTGCCCCCTCCTCCCCCCACACTGCCCCTGCCTCCCCCACACACTGCCCCCTGCACCCCCCACACTGCCCCCTCCTCCCCCACACTGCCCCCTCCCCCCCACACTGCCCCCTTCATCACCCACACTGCCCCCTCCTCACACCACACTGCCCCTCCTCCACCACACTGCCCCTTCCGCCCCCACACTGCCCCTTCCTCCCCCACACTGCCCCCTCCTCCCCATACTGCCCCTTCCTCCCCCACACTGCCCCCTTCCCCCCCCACACACTGCCCCCGCCTCCCCCACACTGCTCGCTCCTCCCCCCACACTGCCCCTTCCTCCCCCCACACTGCCCCCTCCTCCCCCCACACTGCCCCCTCCCTCCCCCCACACTGCCCCCTCCTCAACCCACACTGCCCCTCCTCCCCCCCCACACTGCCCCCTCCTCCCCACACTGCCCCCTCCTCCCCCCCACACTGCCCCCTCCTCCCCCCACACTGGCCCCTCCTCTGCCCCCTCCTCCCCCACACTGCCCCTTGCCCCGCCCACACTGCCCTCTCCTCCCCCCACACTGCCCCCTCCTCCCCCACACTGCCCCCTTCACACCCCACACTACCCCCTTCTCACCCCACACTGCCCCTTCCTTCTCCACACTGCCCCTTCCTCCCCCATACTGCCCCCTCCACCCCCACTCTGTCCCCTCCTCACCCACACTGCCCCCTCCCCCCCCACACTGCCCCCTTCACCCCCCTCCACACTGCCCTCCCCTCCCGCACACTGCCCCTCCACCCCACTCCACTGCCCCCTCCTTCTCCCCACACTGCCCCCTCCTCCCCCACACTGCCCCCTCCACCCCCCCACACTGCCCCCCTCCTTCTCCCACACTGCCCCCTCCTCCCACCACACTGCCCCCTCCTCCCCCACAATGCCCCTTCCTCCGCCCCACACTGCCCCCTCCTCCCCCACACTGCCCGCTCCTCCCCCACACTGCCCCCTTCTCCCCCACGCTGCCCCCCTCCCCCCACACTGCCCCCTTCACCCCCCCCCACACTGCCCCCGCCTCCCCCCCCACGCTGCCCCCTCCCCCCACACTGCCCCGTCGACCCCCACACTGGCCCCTCCACCCCCCACACTGCCCCCTCCTCCCCTCCACACTGCCCCCTCCTCCCCCCACACTGCCCCCTGCTCCGCCCACACTGCCCCCTCCACCCCCCCACACTGTCCCCTCCTCAACCCACACTGCCCTCTCCTCCCCCACACTGTCCCCATCAAACCCCCCACACTGTCCCCATCCCCCCCACACTGCCCCCATCAAACCCCCCACACTGTCCCCTCCTCAACCCACACTGCCCCCTCCTCAACCCACACTGCCCCCTCCCCCCCACACTGCCCCCTCCATTCCCCCACACTGCCCCCTCCACCCCCCCACACTGCCCCCTCCTCCCCCCCCACACTGCCCCCTCCTCCCCCCCACATGCCCCCTCCTCCCCCCCACATGCCCCCTCCTCCCCCACACTGCCCCCTCCACTCCCCCACACTGCCCCCTCCCCCCCACACTGCCCCCTCCTCCCCCCCACATTGCCCCCTCCTCCCCCACACTGCCCCCTCCACTCCCCCACACTGCCCCCTCCTCCCCCACACTGCCCCCTCCTCCCCCACATGCCCCCTCCTCCCCCACACTGCCCCCTCCACTCCCCCACACTGCCCCCTCCTCCCCCACATGCCCCCTCCTCCCCCACACTGCCCCCTCCACTCCCCCACACTGCCCCCCTCCTCCCCCACACTGCCCCCTCCTCCCCCACACTGTCCCCTCCTCCGCCCACACTGCCCCCTCCTCCCCCACATGCCCCCTCCTCCCCCCACTGCCCCCTCCCCCCTACACTGCCCCCTCCTCCCCACACTGTCCCCTCCTCCGCCCACACTGCCCCCTCCTCCCCCACATGCCCCCTCCTCCCCCACACTGCCCCCTCCCCCCTACACTGCCCCCTCCACTCCCCCACACTGCCCCCTCCTCCCCCACACTGTCCCCTCCTCCGCCCACACTGCCCCCTCCTCCCCACACTACCCCCTCCTCCCCCCACACTGCCCCCTCCTCACCCCACACTGCCCCCTCCTTCTCCACACTGCCCCTTCCTCCCTCCCCACACTGCGCCTTCACCTCCCATCAATGGGCCGCCCTCCAACCCCCACATTTGCCCGCTTCACCCCCCCCACACTGCCCCCTTCACCCCCCACACTGCCCCCTCCTTCCTCCGCCCACACTGCCCCCGCCAGCCCCCCACACTGTCCCCTCGTCACCCACACTGATGCCCTCTCCCCCCCCACACTGCCCCTCCACCCCACTCCACTGCCCCCTCCTTCTCCCCACACTGCCCCCTCCACCCCCCCCACACTGCCCCCTCCTCCCCCACGGTGCACCCTCCTCCCCCCACACTGCCCCCTCCACCCCCCATACTGCCCCCTCCTCCCCCCACACTGCCCCCTCCACCACCCACACTGCCCCCTCCTCCCCCCACGCTGCCCCCTCCTCCCCCCACACTGCCCCCTCCTCCCCCTACACACTCCACCCTCCCCCCATACTGCCCCTCCTCCTCCCACACTGCCCCCTCCTCCTCCCGCACTGCCCCCTCCACCACCCACACTGCCCCCTCCTCCCCCCACGCTGCCCCCTCCTCCCCCCACACTGCCCCCTCCATCCCCACACTGCCCCCTTTGGTGGCTGGCCCTGGTGGCTGTTCCTGCTGCCAGGGGTACTGGTAGCTGATGGTACCCATGCCAGTGTTACGCTCCAGGGCCAATGTCTGGCACCCTCGTGCAGGGACTACTGTGGGCATTGTCTTTGGGTGGGCCAAGTGCTGTCCCACCAGCTGGTGGCAGCCGGTTTGGATGGGGATTTGGCAGGGGCGGGGGTTGGGGGCACCAATATGGCTGATGTCACTCTGCACGGCCAGGGGCTACGGTGGGCGGTCAGTGGTGTGTGCAGCATGATGGATGCTTTCCAGACTGTGGAAATGGTGGTCCATGTCTGGACACCCAGGTCCCTATGGGGGGTCACACCGACCCAATGGCTCATCACCTGGTCGCTCCCACTGCACCTCCGGGCCTGGAGGAGCCCCCCCCCCCCCCCCCCCCCACCCACCTCTCCCCCCCACCCCACCCCCTCCCCTAGCCCTGCATGGGGCACGACAGGCAGCCTCTGTATGTCCTACTTCCTCTCTCTCCGTGTCATTGACCACAGCTCCTTTTTCCCGATTTTTAAAAGCACAAGTGACAATCGCCGTCGGGAGTTATCAAGACACTGGAGTATTGTAAATTGGCGTGTGCCTGGCATCCGTCACAATTTTGTCTTCACAATTGTTTCTCCGCCCAATCGCCTTTCCTGATTTTGCCATTGGACCACGGAGAATACCGCCCTGATTGTTGGCGCTGGACTGAATCAGTGGACTTCTATGACAACAGAATTGCCACCGGTTCCAGAGCAGTTCCGGAACCGTTAATGGGCTAGCACCAGCGCCATGTGGGACACGAGCGATTCCAATGAAAATCGGTGTTGGTTTGTCCGGGTTGGGATTGCCACTCGAGAGGCAGCCAAGCTGGATCTGCATATTAGCACTCCACGCCCCACGCACACTTATCCCAGAAAACAAGATGAGACTGGTTGCGCTGGAGTGCACCCAACCCATTGATGGGTTAGCGGGGGCCAGAGGGTACTCAGGGGGGTGTCCGGGAGGGGGGGGGCGGCGCATACGACACGTGGCACTAAGTTCACAGTGGACAATCAGCGGCATGCGCGCCAGCATGGTTGCCTTGCAGGCTGTGGCAATGGTACCCAGACACCATGACCCCACGGCCCACCTCCTGGCCACTCTCCAGTTACTCCCCCCCCCCCCCCCCCCACCCCCACAGCCCTGGCCGAAGCCTCTGGTCAGCGACACAACTGTCAGCACACTATAGTGACATTGGACATTTTTTACATCCCCTCTCTCTCCCTCAGTAGCCATGCCACCTGTGCCCGGATTTTTGAAACCACAAGCGAAACTCATCATTGGTACTTCCTCCTGAGGAAGGTGGAGCATCTCAGAGTCCCCAGAGAATACCGGGTCAGGCCTGCTAATGATATGCCAACGGTGTTTACTGCCTGTGCAAAGGAGAACGCACTGACGCTTCTGTCGATGTTCCGGGGCATGGCATTCTGTCGGGAGCCCGGCGCTGTCCACAATTTTTGTCTCATGCGCCATTCTCCGCCTAATCACGTTTCCCAGTTCCGACGGCGACCGACGGAAAATCCCGCCCGTAGTGTCACATTGGACATGTACATTTAGGATGCTGAGTTCTAACTCACTCGCACGTCTCTCCAGAGTTCCATTGTCTCTGGTTTGTCAAACTACTTGCTAGTCATCCAATCCCAGGTGAGCTGAAATTTCCTCAAACTAAATATTAGGAAGAGCAAAGCCGTTAGGTCCCATTGCAAACTCCTTAAACACAGCCACCCTATCTCTCCCTGGCAACTTTCTGATGTTGGGCCAGACCATTCTTAATCTTTGAGTTCAATATGTTCAAGATGAGCCTCGAGTCAAATATCTTCTTCATCACCTGCACCAACTACTTCCACCTCTGTAGAATCTTCAGACACTGCCCCACCTCAGATCACCTGTTATTTGAACCCTTCATCTTGATTCATCATGTTTAAACTTGATTATTTTAAAGCTTTTTTGGCCAGCCTCTACCCTCCAAACACCTCAAGTCATCCAAAACTCTGTCACCTGTATTCTAACTTGTACAAAATATCGTTTGTCCACCAACCTGTGGTCCACATTATCTCTTGGTCTTGCAATGTCTTGATTTTAGAATGTTCATACTTGTTTTCAAACCCCTCAATGGCCTCACCCACCTTGCATCTCACACTCTCACATGACTCTACAACACTGCGATATATTTGCACTTCTCCAATTCTGGACTCTTACTCCTCCCTGATTTTGGCCCTTTACAATTTGCCAACCATACAGCAGCCAGGCACTAGAAACTCCCACCATAGGCCTCTCTGCCTTTCTCTCTCTCTCCTCCTCAAAGAATCTCTTTAAAATCTACCTCTAACACTTAGCTTCGGTTATCTGACCATTTGATTCAGTGTAAAATTCAGCTATAAATTAGTCTTGTGAAACACTTTGAGATAATTTACCACCTTAAAGTTGCTATGTAAATAAAAGTTGTTGTTGACTGTTATACTAAAACCACCACCCTCAACTTGAGCAAATAGGCAATCTGTTGTTTGATAGCAAATGCCACCTGCACTTTTCAAAGGTCAAAACCGTTCCTCATTGTATACACTTCCCAGGTGGAAAACGGCAGTAATTCGGAGGAAGAGGAGTAAGTGTTACAACTGGGATCCTCCCCCATCAGCTAATAAAATCAAGACTGAACCTGTACATTAAATCCACTTTGATGGAATACAGTTTATGTCAAGCACATAAGTTGGGCATCTGGTGAGTGAGGGGATTTGACACAGTGAGGGAGCAAGTGCTATTGTAGAATTTTAAAACCTAAAGATCATCCGTGAGGGAAAGGGAGGGCTGTGAGCTGGGCTCTTAACTTGGTAGGCAGCCAGGTGATCGGTTGATGAGTTTTTCATATTTTTTCTCTGAGCTCAGTCAGGAACTTAAACTAGGCCCAGCGAAATATAAATACGTCATAACCTATTCTCTAGAAGTACAGATGAGTATGAAATGATAATCCCAAACTTAAAAAGTAATTAGTTAAATAAAGTAGAATAAATATGTTAGGATAGGTGATGTGATGCAGCTGGAGCATATGGGAACTGGTGAACACATATGATCCACGGCAACCACATCTGCAGGAAGTGTCTGCAGTTCAACGAAAATTAGCTGACGGCTTTGTTCAAGGAGGCAGTACCACCCTTTAGATTAAGTACTTCAGATTTGGTCTGCGTTCCAGGACAGGTTGAGACATGTACTGGGATCCACAAGGTTGGCTTCACCATTCAAAATAAACTAGTTGGCCATTTAAGAGACCCCCCTTGCAGATGTTGCATGTCTGGAGCAACATGGGGTGCAAATGTTGGACTTAATGCATGAAGGTGGGGAAGCTCATGCTGGTCAGAAGAAAAGATGGACAACTCAAGCAATTGAACCCTGGAACATCCCATTCAGCAGTGAATGCATCGACCATCTATGACATGGATCGTCTAACTTCATCCAAGAGATGGATATTCTCCATCAATGGTGGGTAAGTTTTAAATATGGCACCCAGATTGTTGTACCTGTCCTGCTTTGCAAAACTTCTGGAAGCCCCTGACTGCATAATTAATTAGGCCACTGTCATGTGACACAGAGTGAATTCCCACCAGCCTCTCTGACGGGAAACACTCGCTGTTCCCACCCCGACTCTGGACTTACCCCTGGAATAGAAAATTCCTCCCATCATTTCAACAATTTCAACCAGTTTTCAGAGACATTCATTGGGATAACGATTTCACTCAGACACCACCACGCTTAGGTCAGACAGCCAGATAAGGAACAGTGGTTGGCGGGTGAGAGATATGTGGCTCTGATGATGTACAGGCTGGTCAGGTATCTCCTCCATATTTATTGCCTCCATTTATTGCCTCATCCATCTCTTCATTTACACCAAGTGCTCACGAATAGTATGGATTTGGGAACAGTATTATTAGGGTAATACAATAAATATTCTTATATTCTACATCCATGCAGAAGTTAAATGATTTATCTTACCAAGATAAAAAATGTAAGGTGAGATGGTGCTGCCCAACCTGGAAGCCATCAAACTCACTCCGACACCTGTGTTTCTTACTACAGTTGGGTACAGCTCAGCAGTGTAGACATAAGCCATGCAAAAGGCAGTTGTGATCCCTAATTTTCCAATAATGAACAGAAAGGTGGAAATTGCTAAAAGATCTAGAAAATATAGAGGTAACAGTGAATATAGTGGAAGGTGCATCTGGTTACACACACATATCTGTATAATCTTCTCTCACATCAAAACACAGGCAGACTTTCTAAATACGCGCTTCAGACATGAAACCTCAGCAGCTGGGGGTATATTTTGAGAATTTATGATGGTGCTCTCCATGCATTGAGATTAATGGATGAAAATGTATGGGTCCACTATTTCCCAATAAATGTTCCAGATGCTTTAGATTCTACACTGAAGGATTAAAAATGCCTGGACCAAATATCAAGAATAAAAATGTTAATTTGAGGCATTCGGGATTGGCAGCATACAGGTCATTGGAGACAGGAATGATGGGTAATAGATCATTGATGTGGGTGAGCATATGAACAACAAAGTTTTGAATGACTAAAGTTACAAAGGGTAGAGGACTGTGGGCTGGCCGGGATATCAGTGCAATAATCAGAGATGGGTGAGGGTGCCAATGACAGAAAATTGGTTGTCACTTTTCTTACTTTACAATAGTTACATTTCAAAAGTACTTAATTAGATATAAAGCTGTTTGAAGTTGTTGGTGGTTGTGAAAGATGCTGTATAAATGCCAGGGAGAGAGATCCTGTGGGAAGGGGAGAGGATGACAGTCAGAGTAGCAGCTAGGGGCAGTTAGGGGCAGCAGGGTAGCATGGTGGTTAGCATAAATGCTTCACAGCTCCAGGGTCCCAGGTTCGATTCCCGGCTGGGTCACTGTCTGTGTGGAGTCTGCACGTCCTCCCCCTGTGTGCGTGGGTTTCCTCCGGGTGCTCCGGTTTCCTCCCACAGTTCAAAGATGTGCGGGTTAGGTGGATTGGCCATGCTAAATTGCCCGTAGTGTCCTAATAAAAGTAAGGTTAAGGGGGGGGGGTTGTTGGGTTACGGGTATAGGGTGGATACGTGGGTTTGAGTAGGGTGATCATGGCTCGGCACAACATTGAGGGCCGAAAGGCCTGTTCTGTGCTGTACTGTTCTATGTTCTATGTTCTATGTTCTATGTGTGCTTGCATCTTCTATGTCCATGTAGCAGAGCCTGGTCTCCAAATATCTTGGCCTCTCTTGACATTGGACCAAGGCCTTGCTTTGTCAAGCCTGTGTGGTAGCTGGTGTGCATGTTAAAATAACTCATGCACAGGCAGCTTCCACCCTTTAAAATTAAGTTTTGGACCATGAATGTTTGGACCCGCATGGACAACCCCAACAGTGACAGACCAGAGTGGCATACTGCTCTCATTGCCTGGGGGCTCAGATGTTCCAATATTGACACTGCCGCCTTAGGTGAAAGCCAGCAGGCAGGAGAAGGCCAACTCGAGAAATAAGCTGGTGGTTATATCTTCTTCTGGAAAGGTAAACCAGAAGATCCTTCCCTCCACAGGGTTGGCTTCACCATTCAAAAGAAATTAGTTGGCCATTTAAGAGACTCCCCTTGTGGGATAAATGAATGCCACATGACTCTATGGTTCACCTTAGCCCAGAACCAATGCTATAGTCCTCAGCTCATACAGCCAAACACTGGAAACTACAGACCAATCCAAAGAGGAATTTTATTCCAGCCTTGAACAATCCTTGGCCAAAAGCCAACAAGCTAATCCTCCTCAGCCCCTTCAATGCCAGTGTTAGAAAGGACATAGACATTTGGGATGGTGTAATCAGCAGAAAGGGGCTGAGGAAATCCAACTCCAATGGTACGCTGCTCCTGACAAAATGTCTAGAACCCAGTCTTGCATTAACCAACACATTGTTCATACAGACACACATGTGCAAGGCTCATGGTAACACCCTCGCTCCAAGCACTGACTCCTGCTGGTCTACGTCATCACCATAGTGAGGGATCGCAAGGACAAGCATATCACCCCCATATGACAGGTAGAAAATACTGTTCGAAGGACCACTGCCTAGTCCATTCTGTAATCAACATCAATATAGACCAAAGTAGTGATGGAAAGAAGCAATGCTACAGCTACTCTAGGACCTAGATAACATGGAGCTATTCAGCCAGCACCTCACTTCCAACCGACTACTTCAGGTGCCCCAGAGATATAGAATGTCTACATCATCTCGTCTGCCCTCAAAATCTCCATAATTAGCACTTGCGAAGAAGCACTTGGCCATTTGACCAGGAAACACCACAACTGCTTTGATGAGAATGGCCAGGATTTCCAGGAGCTGGTAAGCCGCAAGAGCAAGGCTTTCCTAAATCTGAGAGAGCATCCCAACTCACGAGGAAGAAATTAGCTCAACAGATGGCTGAAGGCTGAAGTCCAGCAAAATTCCTGTGACCAAAAGAAAGGATGGATGGAGAAAGCGCAGGAGATCAATTCTCCTCACAATAAACAATAACATTCTATCGGCTTTCCAAAGACATGCTGTATTCTACCTGTATTCTAGCCTTTATGATTCATGCACGAGCACACCCAGATCTCTCTGCACCTCAGAGCTCTGTAATCTCTCACCCATTTAGATTTTCTTTTATTCATCCTGTCAATATAGACAATTTAACATTTGCCTACATTACACTCCATTTGCCAGTTCATTTCCCACTCACTCAACTTCGCTATGTCTCTTTGAAGCCTTCTTTTGTCCCCATCACAATTTACTTTCCTACCTATCTTTGTGTTGTCAATATGTTTAGCAACTGGTACAATGGTTAGCACCGTTGCCTACAACGCTGAGGACCCAGGTTCGAAACCCGGCTCTGGGTCACTGTTCCTGTGGAGATTGTGTATTCTCCTTGTGTCTGTATGGGTTTCGCCCCCGCAGCCCAAAAATGTGCAGGTTAGGTGGATTGGCTACGCTAAATTGCCCATTAATTGGGAAAAACAATAATTGGGTATTCTAAATTTCAGAAAATAATAAGTTTAACAATCACACCTTCCATCCCTTTATCCAAGTAATTTGTGAAATGTTGAGGCCCCAGCACTGAGCCCTGTGACTACTCGTCACATCCTGCCAAGCAGAAAAAGACCCATTTATGCCATCTCTCTGATTCTTGTTAGCTAGCTAATCTACAATCCATGCCAATATGTTTCCTCCAGAACCATGAGCTTTTTTAGGATAGTTGCACCAACTGTTCTCGCTCGGTCTAACATCCCCAGCATCGAAGCATTGACCATGCTCGATCAGCTCCTTTGGTTGGGTCACATCATCTGCATGCTTGACAGGGGATTCCTGAAACGAGTGCTCTACTCAGAGGTTCGACATGGCAAGCAAGCCCGAGGAGCGCAGAGGAAACACTTTAATGACAACCTTGAAAAAGTGCAACATTCCCGCCAACATCTGGGAATCCCTGACCAAAGCCCGCCCAAAGTCGAGAAGGAGCTTAACATCTCGACTTTCATCGTCAAGAGCCAGCTGATGGTGAAAGAAGCACGAGACACCCCATCCGTCTGTTCCTCCAACCTCTGTCAGCCACATCTGTGACAGAAACTGCAGGTCGTGCATTGGACTCCCCAGTCACCTCAGAACTCATTTTTAATGTGGAGCCAAATCATCCTCAACCCCCCGCGACTGCCTAAGAAGAAGATGTAAATGCATGTCTGCTTTTTTTCTTCTGCCTCTCCCAAATTTGAAGGGTGCAACTTGGGGGGGGAACTTTCAGATGGTGATGTTCCCATGTTTCTTCTCAGAAGTCACAGGTTTGTAAGGTGCTGTTAAAGGAGCCTGGTTAAGTTGCTGGAATAATAATAATAATATGACTTGTAGATGGCAAATAATGCTTCCACCTTGTGCTGGTGCTGGAGGAAGTAAGTGTTCAAGGCAATAAATAGGTGCTAATCAAATGTGTTGCCTTGTCTGGATGTTGTTAAGCTTCATGAATTGTTTCTGCATTTATCCAGGCAACTGGGGAGTATTCCATCACTCTCCTGACTTGTGTCATGTCGATAGTGGAACCCCTTTTGGAGTCAGAATTGAGATACCCACCACAGAATTAGTCTTTGACCTGCTTTTGCAGCCTCAGCGTTCATGTATTGCATCCAGTTAAGTTTCTGTCCTTTGGAAATATCCTTGCGAATGTTAAGTTGTGCTAATGGGATTGCTCCTCGAAACCAACAGCTTCAGAAAGGGAAAGAATATGTTGTGTCAAAAGTACCTTTTGTTTCCCAGTACTGATGGAAAGGACATCAACATCCAATTATTCAGAAAAATGTGACAAGGCCTGTCAGAAAGCGAGAAAATAAAAGCTCTTTGCAGCAAAATTGTCACCTCGCAGTTGCAGGAAAGGGTATGATGGGAAACAGTTCAAAGGGAGATGGGAGTTACAAAAAATCCTGCGCAGAGAAGGAAGGTGCTGACCATGGCTGGAGTAGATCATTGAACAAAGATAATCATTGCCGTCTGTTGGTAAGTATGTCCCACAACACAAAGTGTAGCCTTTGCTCCCTTGCTGCTCCAGTCATAATGATAAGCTGCTGATACACAAAGTCGGATATGAACAAAAATGATAGATTTTCAAAAAGAAATGTATACACCTTTCTCGTTGTGTCTTAATGTGACAATTCAAATCATTTTGACCAACATCCCTCTGACTGACAGGTGACAGGTGTTGGAGGAGATAGTATTGACACTGTCAAAGGCTGCATCGAGATTGACGAGGATTAGGAAGGATTGTCCATGATGGTCGCATTCACAGTGAACGTTGGTCATAACTTTAGTGAAGACAGCACTATGCAAGGTCGAAAACCTGATTGACCGAATTTAAAGAAAGAATTGCAGGACAGATCTACATTGAGTAGGGAGGATTTGGGCAGGATTATCTGAGAACTAAGTTGAAGTTCAATTATGGGTATTTTGAGGAAGAGACCCTAATGATGGTAGTTTTGAAGAGAAACACTTATTGATGAAGGACCAATCATAACACAGCTATCTTGGGGCGAGGAAACAAAGTGGGGTCATCAAACTTTTTGTAACAGAGTGTGAATTTATGACATTTCAGGGTTCCCATCAGTAGAATTCCACCTAATGCATTACGGCAGTGCCTGTACTTAAGCATTGGCACTCTGAAACTCAATGGAAAACACAACTCATTGTATACAGGGTTTAATTCTCTCGCGGTGACAGATGAGTGAACAGTAAGGGTGGGTAATGGAGAGGTAGGATTCCAGATGCACTGGTAAATACACAGTGAACAGATTAACACACAGCTTAATGTATGTCATGTTCCACACTATGTTGGCCCCAGTTGTGGTATTTAATTGCAATATAATTAGAGTGAATTTCAGCCGGACCGCCATATGGTCTTGGGCAAAATATAAGACTTTGGGTTAAATCTTCCAAGGAGCAATAGTCACTGTCAGATTGTCATTCTGTTTCTATTTACTCACCTTGCACCAAAGCTCCGCATTTTTTTTTCTTTTCATAGAATTTACAGTGCAGAAGGAGGCCATTCGGCCCATCGAGTCTGCACCGGCTCCTGGAAAGAGCACCCTACCCAAGGTCAACACCTCCACCCTATTCCCATAACCCAGTAACCCCACCCAACACTAAGGGCAATTTTGGACACTAAGGGCAATTTGTCATGGCCAATCCACCTAACCTGCACATCTTTGGACTGTGGGAGGAAACCGGAGCACCCGGAGGAAACCCACGCACACACGGGGATGATGTGCAGACTCCGCACAGACAGTGACCCAAGCCGGAATCGAACCTGGGACTCTGAAGCTTTAAAGCAATTGTGCTATCCACAATGCTACCGTGCTGCCCATTTCTTGCCCGGACCTCTAACCCAGGCCTTTTAAAAAATAATGGAGTGCAGAATTCTCCTTCACAATGCTGGATCATCAGAGAAACCCATGCCACACCCTCTTTTTTTATTGCATTAGCTGCAATATCCCATTGGATTTAAACGTCCCAAAAATACTGAAAAAAGTATGGAGTGAAGGTAAGTGTGCAAACTAAGTGGTAAAGTGGGTTGGATGGGGATAGTCAGGAGGTGGTGAATGGCTCACTGGGGTAGTGGGGAGGGCGGGGAACTTGGGTTAGTTGGATAGTTGGGGCTTCAGGGGGGTTGTCTAAGAGTCCAGTGGGCAGTTGGAGTGTCAGCAATATAGTTATCCAGGATTAAGAAATGGTTTTAAATGTCTAACATTTTCTGGGAACTATCATGATAATTAAGGCAGAAAAATTCCAAAATCTCCAACTTTCATTAAGTTCCGGATGGTTCCAGATGCAGGATAATTGACCTTCATACGACCAAACTCCCTGGGGTTTATATATACCCCATGTATTCAGTGTGTGGGGACTTCTGTGGTATCTCCCGGTACATCTTACATGGAGAGGGTGGGGTATGTGGTAGTTTTGTGGGAGACTGGAGGGAGCAGCTCCAGTGTTGGGCCATCCAGAGGTTTGCACCTGTGTATAATATTGTACAACAAGAGGTGAAAAGGTGGTTGAACAATTCAGCTCTTCGGCCAGTGCGGATGTTAAGTAAGGGACGTGGAATACAAGACTGGTTTAGGAAGCATCAATTTTCCCTCCCTCACTGTTCTCCTCACAGCACCCCATCTTTACCACACAACTAATGTCAGTGAAGTTGTGATCAGTTTTCAGTTTGTCAATAGTGTGCCAGAATGCTAAGGTTTCTGAAAGGCAATACTACTTGTACGTTTCAAGTGATCATAAAATGCTGCTTGAAAACGTTTAACGATAGATAAGGAATGATAATTTGTAACTGCATTGTAAAAACGTACTTGAAGGTATGGGCTGAATGAAGAACAGGACAACTCCACCAAGAAGAAGTGAGCCTGAAATGCTGAACCTTCGGGAGAACCTTCGGAGAAAAAGCCAAGCTGCTACATAGGCCGGAACTTCGACGGCAGCAGAAAAGAAACAGTTCCAGTAGTTATCACCGTGGAGATTGGGTGTGTTCAAAGACAGACCAAAGTATTCAACTGTTAGAATGAACCTGCAAAAAAAAAAAATCATCTTGTGGAACTATTTTTAAAACATTCCTCTCCCACCCCATTTTGATTTTCTTACCTGCTGATTTGTGTTCCCTGTTCTACCTATCATTTCACACCAAGGGGACAGGTATCTGACCTGCTCTCCATTCATGTTAAATATTAGAAATTGAACAGGAACATTCCCTGCAGACAACTAATCTTCAAAATGTGCCCCATCTCCATTGGAAAACAGCAGCATCTTTATTGAATATGTTTGTAAAATCAAATACTGTACACACCACCTGCTAAATTGTATCCTTCGCGTGGCCATGGCATAGTATAGCCTATCAGTTCCCAAATATCCATCCAGTCAGTTCCCTTTTTTCTACCCTTGGTTGACGTGTGTGTGTGTATATATATATAATATATATCTATAACTTTTACTTAAGTGTATTGAAGCATTTTATTGCTTCACACTCCTGTATAATTTGATCTTGGCCTCACCCTTTTATTTGGATGCAAAAGACTGAATGTTGTGCAGATCTTGTTGCAGATGGACACAGACTGTTTCAGTGGTGTTTCTTTTATCACAATCCATGTGTCACAGAGCCACCCTTCCTAAATCTAGCTTTTGGGTCCAGACTTTTAGTTAAATAATTTAACACACAATTTTCCGGATGCTGGACACTGCCTTTGCAAAGATAGCAGTGTCACGCGGTTGTGCTCTACTGCCACCTGTCTGTTAATATTTACACGATAGCTTCTGCATATCACCACAACCTCCCTCCGCTATTATTTACGGAGGCCTATGCCATCCGCAGGAATAATACACTGTATGCGATCTTCCTCACAGGATGTAAGCAAAGGGGTGGCATTACAGTGTGCCCTCATCTGCTGGGACAAGGAGAAATTGATGAATGTGGGTTTAATGGAACTGATGGTTATGTCCCAGAAATCGTCCCTGCCTCCATACATTTTGCCAGAACAGGATCCGGAGGGGTGGGTTAATTTGGACCACATTAATTTGATCTAAATGACAGAACTCCTGAAATCATGTGACTTACCAACACGTTTGAGGCATGAAATGCCAGGTGATATCAAAAGCAAATACAAAACAATAATAATAATAATAAGACAAATGAATAGTGTCAGTTAAGGGGCTAGAGCTAGACCCTAGGGTGATTGTTGAAGTGAGTTTCCTGAGGCAGAGGCACCTACAATAAATATTATGTAACCCACATGTACTTCCATATAAATATATTCATATAAATATATATTTGTAACTATGAGATGTTTGCAAGGCTTCAGGGAACTTAACTAACTAACTTGACTATGTTCCTTATATGGGCTGTTTCACCAGAAGCAACCACAACAAGGTACACGTAGCAAGACTGTTCCTAATCAGCAGGCCTTAGGCAGATGCTCTTGTGGGATGCTAACAATGGATACGCCTGTGACGAGATTAAGTTAAGAGAACTATGTATGCATGAAGATATAAGGATGATCATTAAGGAGGTCTGGAAGATAAAATAAAACTATGCAACCTCCCCCTCCCCCCCAATTGATCACCCAATTCCCTGCTGCCCAGTAACCAATTTCATTGGTTGTAAAGCTCAATATATATAATCTATAATCATTATAATTGGATTGTGTCCAGCTGGGATGGGCTAAGTAACTAAGTTTGAAATTGTATAAAGATCGCTTAATTTTCTTTGTTTGGCAGAGAAGTATCTGGATCACCCAGAGACCCACTCCCCGCTGATGTAACCTCAATAAACTGATGATTGGAGCAGACCCGAGTGTCTGGTAATTCTTTCAGATTAATTCCCGCTAACAGGGGTGTTCCCCTTGTCTTCTGGGATTCCAGTGCACATTGGCGGTGGGGAGGGGGCCTTTGACTTTGATATCGGGGCATCCTTTTGAAAATGGCCGCAAGCCTCTGTGGAGCCGGCTTGCCAGCTCCATCAGGTGCTGCCCTGCCATAATGATGCCGCAAAATTCGCCCCACTGCTTTTTTTGGCATAGTGTCAGAAGATCTGGAGTGAAAACCTGGCTGTGTATCTGGGGAGAAATACATTAGTTTTTAGTCTGAACCTGATACTTTGCCAATATTTTAGGAAAATTACGCGCAATATATTATGGTGGGAAGAGTCAGTGTTGCAAACTATCTGTTAGGGATAACAGCGCGTCATCACCAGAAGGTATGTGTCATGTGATCCGACCTCAATTTTGCTTGGGCCTAGAGCAGACCACAGCAGGCACAGCCCTGCTGCCGATGTCTTCATGTGTTATATCCATGTATATATGTTCTTGTGTGCTGAGTTTCAATAAATGAACCCACAACATGTTACATAATCCCTTATGAGTCATTGGTGCCAGAATATCATTAAAAAACAAGACATGGTGCACAGTGGTGGTCAAACAGCATGGCAGCAAAAGTGGGTACAGCCTGGTGACCAGCCTTAGATCGTGCAACATGGCATGACCTACCCATAACACTTTGTTCCGACTGCAACAAAGCTGCAGTGTCAGAGAGCATTGAAATTACATCAGGGTGACTGCACAGAAAAGCTTTAAAGCCACAGTCCAGAATAATGATCAAATAAAGAGCTGGAAAGCAGAGGAATTCCCCGTATTGCCGCACATAGCTTGACAGTTCGGTGAATGGGTCAGTGCGCCGAGAGAACCAGTCGATCGGGAAAGGAAAGTGACCAGAGCGTGGGCTGGAGCAATAGCGAGAGAGGGAGAATCTTACAAATACAAAAATAACTGGCAGGGCAGCAGAGTGGTGCAGTGATTCGCACTGCCAGCTCACGGCCCCAAGTACCTGGGATCGATCCCGGCCCTGGGTCAGTGTCCGCGTGGAGTTTGCACATTCTCCCTTTATCTGCATGGGTCTCACCCACGCAACCCAAAGGTATGCAGGGTAGATGGATTGGTCACGCTAAAATTGCCCCTTAATTGGAAAAAAATGAATTGGCTACTTTAAAAAAAATTTTTTTTTAAATAACTGGCAAAGATTGGGCAGATAAAATTGTAATTATAACGGGTGGTTTCAGGAATTGAGGAACAATCAACTGGGGAAAAATGTCAAAGGGATATTTTCAGAATACCCAAACATTCCTCGGTTTAAACTGAAATACAGCTGACCTATTAACCAAATTCAAAATGTTTAAACAATGTGCAGAGCTATGGACGCGATTCTCAGTTTCAGAAACCGTGTTGACGCCTGAATCAGGGGCCTTCTACGACAACTAAATTGGCTCTAGCCTGGGAGTTATTCATGAGCCGTTAATGGGCTTCCATCGGCGCCACGTGGAACATGAGCGATTCCAATGAACAACAGTGTTGGATTCGCCGGGGGGGGGGGGGGGATTGACACTCGAGACTGACAAGCTGCAGCCTCATATACTCAACTCTCCACGCTCACTCAACCCAGTCAACAAAATGACAGCATATTTGGAGACCCTGTTCAGCACCATGGAAGAGGCATACCTGGTGTGGGAAGGAGGCTGCCATCCACTGCTGTAAACCATGCGTGGTCGCAGATGGCAGAGGCTGTGAGCACCATAGGCCCCACTGCCTGGACCAGACAGCAATGCCGGAAAAAACTGAACGACCTCCTTAGGGTCCAGGGTGAGTGGGCAGCATTATGCCCCTGGCACTAACCTCTGTACCATACACCCATAACCTCCTGCCCCAACCCTGAGGGTGACTGAAGCCCACCTGCCAGCAGTGTGCATGCACCCCACCATGCACTAAATGGCAGCACCCATATTGGGCGGCATGGCTGGGTGCCCTGGCCACTAAGGCCACCAGCTACCCACTCCCTGTGCTGCATGCTTCGGACTGCATAACCCTTTGCCCTTTCTGTCTCTGCATCCCCCCAACCCCCTCCTCCCAGGTGAAGGTGCTGTGTAACCGCTGGGAGGGAGAGAACACCGGAGGGGGACAGAAGGTTCTGTTGAACCTCGCCGCAGTGGAGCGGCGGGCACTGGACCTGGTTGCTGGGCCCGGAGAGAGTGAAGTCGCCGAGGCGGAGTTTGGCAACGGCCAAGGAAGTGAGCCGCCGCTGAGTTGTGGTTCCCCATGGCACGTGCCACACCAGCACCACACCACCACAGTGCCACCCCCACACCAATCCTCATCACCTCACATCACCCGCACACCCCCTCACAGCCCGCACACCACCCTGTCATCACCCCACACCACCCCCACCCACTACGCCAACCCGTGATCCCATCATGCATCATGTCTTGCATCTTGCAGGATCAGTAGGAAATGCGGTGGTCCCTTCGGCCCCCGAACCCAACGCCAAGCAGATACCAGCGACGACAAGGCAAAGAAAGCAATGAGAGCCCCCACCACAACCCGAGACACCTCGGAGTACCAGTCCTGGGATGACGCTGAGTTCCTGTCACAGCTCTCTCTAATATCCTCCACCATCCCAGACACACTCATCTCAGTTGGGCATATTAGTGAAGAGGCTCCTGGGGCACTATTTGATGTGCAGCACACATGTGCAGCGGTGCATCAGGTGGAGGTAGGAACCCTTAAGGGGGCAGCTCGGACTAGGGACTAGTTGCCATCCTGATGAGTCTCGGGCTTCTGGAAAGCTTAATTAGAGAGCTCTTTACAAGGGTCGGTGAAGAGTCTATGATCTATGACTGTGCCACATCACCCGTGACCGTGCCTCTGGTGTTCGGCTCAGGTCAGCCAGCACCCGGGCAATGCCACCGATGACCTCAGCCATGACCTGTTGTCATTGGGCCAAGTTCTGGAGCGCTGCTGAAAAGTCCAGGTGGTCCTGGTACATGCCAGGGTATCTCTCTCCTATCAATGGTGGAGATGCAGGCGCAGAGCCAGGGGCTATCGGCGAGCCTCCAGGAGCAGGAGGTAGTGCCAACCATGCATGCCAAACAGGCCAACACTGTGGTGTCCGCAGCAGAGGAATTGGAGGGGTCAAATGTATTGGCCATGGGTCAGGATGTCCATGTCTTGGGGCATTCTGTGCTGGCATTGACCGAGGCACAGGAGAAAGATACCTGATGAAGGAGCTGCACTCTGAAAGATAGTGACTCCAAACAAACCTGTTGGACTTTAACCTGGTGTTGAAAGACTTCTTACTGACTTCTAATAAACTGCAATGAGTACAGGCCCAACCTACTCAATGTCTTGTCATTAAAAAAATCCCTCCATACCTGGGATCAAGCTAGTGAACCTTCACTGGACAGCCTCCAATGCCAATATATCTTTCCTTAAATAAGGGGACCAAAATGTTCACAGTATTCCAGGTGTGGTCCACCTGGTGCCTTGAATAGCTAGATTAAAACTTCCCTATTTTTATACACCAGTCCCTTTGAAATAAAGACCAACATTGCATTCACCTTCTCTATTAACTGCTGAACTTGAATGCAAGCTTTTTGTGATTTCTGCACATGGATGCCTAAATCCCTCTGTGCTGCAGCTTTCTCCATTGTAATAATATTCAGTTCCTTAATTTTTCCTATCAAGGTGCACAACCTCACATTTTCCTGTATTATATTCCATCTGCAAAGTTTTTTTCCCACTCACCTAACCTGCCTGGACTCCCACCTATTTTTGAGTCACCCACAAACATGGCAACAGGACATTTGCTCTCCTCATCCAAGTCATTAATACATATTGCAAATAATAGTGGTCTTACCACTGATCCCTGTGGCACCCAACTAGTTTAGGTTACTGTCCTGAAAATGCTGCTCTAATCCCAACTCTCTGTCTTCTGCCAAATAGCCAATCCTCTATCCATACTAATATACTACCCCAACTCCATGGGTTCTTATCTTATTAAGCAGCCTTTTGTGTGGTACCCATCGAAAGCTATTTTTGCTGATCCAAGCACATTACATCTACTGTCTTCCCTTTATCTATCCTGCTTGTTATCACCTTGAGAATTCTAATAAATTTGTCAGTTATGATTTCCCTGACTCTACTTGACCATATTATGTATTTCTAAATGTTCTGCTTGTATATCCTTTACAATGGACTCTAACATTTCTCCCAATAGCATATGTTAAGCTAACTGGCCTAAAACTCCCTGTTCTTTGTCTCCCTCACTTTTTGAATAAGGGTGTTGGATTGACAGTTTTCAAATCATCTGGAACATCTCCAGAATTCAGGGATTCTAGGAAGATTATCACCAGTGCATCAACTAACTCTGTAGCTGCTTCCTTTCGTTTCCTGGGATGTAGCCATCACATCCAGTGGACTTATTGGCCTTTAGCCCCATTAGTTTCCCTAGCACTTTTTCTATAGTGATAATTATTGTATTTATTTACTCACCCATTGCTGTTCCTTGATTATTTAGGATTTTTGGAATGTTATTACTGTCTTCCAATGTGAAGTCTGAGATCAAATTATTTGTTTAACTCCTCTGTCATTTCTTGGTTCCCCATTATTATTTCCCCAGTTTCATTCTCTGTGGTGTTTTTTGTATTGTTAAATTCAGGATGGTTGACGCAGTGTTCACAAAGACCACAAAATAACTTTAACATGAAGAAAGCTATAAATTTATTATCACTTCTCATTTGGATTCGACACATACTCCTAAATAATTCACAGTTGATAATTAACATATGATCTCCACTCACCTACAACTAATCTCTACACTATTATGAACTATGATCAGCTCTTACTCACACTATATTTCCTTCAGTCCAACAACTTAACTTCTCTCCCCACAAGGCTTAGTGTCAATGTCTTATATACTTGTAACTCTAGCTCCGTCTAGTGGCTGATCTAATATTTCATTAAGCCTTGCCATTCTTACATTTATGAAAATACCATATTCTCTAAGGGGCCTGCGTTCACTTTGGCCTCTCACTTTCCTTTTATATATTTAAAGTAGCTTTTTCTGTCCATTTTAATATTACTTGCTAATTTACCCTGATAGTTGATTTTCTCCCTCTTTATTATTTTGGTCATCTATTGTTGGTTTTTAAAACTTTCCCAATCCTCTGGTTTACCACTCAGCTTTGCCACATTATTTTTTTTTCTTTCAACCATGGTTAACCATGGTTGACTTATCCCCTTCCTAGAATTCTTCTTCCTCTCTGGGATATCTCACTGTTGTACATCCTGAACTATTTTCATTAACATTGCCATTGCTGATCAACTACCTTGCATGCCAAACTCCTTTCGCTGTCCACTCTAGCCAACTCTGCCCTCATTCCTTTGTAATCACCCTTATTAAAGTTTAGCACAGCTACTTCTGACGCAAGTTTCTCACTCTGAACTTGAATGCTAAATTCTACTGTGTTGCGGTCACGGTTTCCCTGAGGATCTTTTAATTTGAGATTGTTCATTAAACCCGCCTCATTATACAAGATATTGGGTGGGATTCTCTGTCAGTGGGATCCTCTGCTTCGCTGGCAGCGCACTCATGCCCTCAGATTTCCCAACGACATGGGGTGGCCACAATGGGAAACCCCATTGGCCAACTGCTGGGAGGGAGGATCCCTCTGCTGGCGGGGGTGTGCCTTGCCATGGGTCTGGAGGAGTGGAGAATCCCACCAATTGTTCTAGGAAACCGTCCTGATTACACTCTATGAATTCTTCCGTATGTCTAACTTTGCCGATTTGATTTTCCCAATCCACATGAAGATTAAACCCATAATTAAAGTACTGCCTTTTTTACATGTCCTCATTATCTCCTGATTTATTGTCCATCCTACAGTTATAGCTACTCTTAGGGGACCTATCGACTGCTCCCGCAGTGTCTTCTTCCTCGTATTATTTCTTACATCCACAATATGGATTGTGATCCAAAATCATTTGTTGCAAGCTTACGTGTTCCATCTTGTACTCACAAAGCTATCCCACTACCCTTTCTGTCCTGCCTGTCCTTACAGAAAGTCACATGCCCCTGAATATTTTGTTCCTAGTTGTGATGTCCTTGTAACCACGTCTCTGTAATGGCTACAAGATCATATCCATCAACCTCAATTATGTTGTTAATTCATTTATTTTGTGCCAAATGCGACACGCATTTAAGTACATGCCTATTAATTTTTCCTTGGTGCCATTTTTTTCCATTGACCTGCTGCCAATCAATGTTGAGGCATTGTAGCCAGTCATGGCCGTACAATCTGGCCCAGCTGCACTCGGCCTAGTGTTTCTCAAAAGTGTGCCTATCGATAACTGAGACAGCGACATCAGTGTCCAACTCCATTAGGAATGGGTGATCAATGACTTGAACTGTGACCTTAATGGGGGTGGCTTTGGGTGCGGAGATGCAATTCAATTATAGATAATCATCCATTGGGTTCCTCCACAAAAAGGAATGGGAACGGGCGGGCACACAGACCTAGCAGGGCGAAGAGCAGATGGACCATCGCGCGGATGCGATCCCTGCGACCATGCCGCCCACACGTTCAGTAACGCCCAAGGTCTTCCTCATCTGGATCAGGGGAGTGGTCCCGCCCAGCTCCCAGGGTTCAATGCCACTGGCCCAACCGTCAACTGGTTGCCGTACAGGGCAGGGAATCGGGGTTACCTGGTTGAGGGCATCATTCTCTGGGGAGGGGAGCTGCCTAAGCTGAGAACATCCACCCCCTGGAATTCTTGTACACCCTGGTCGGCGCTTTCTCACGACAGGCTGATTCTCACAGGCCTTTTGTTATCCAGCTGAGACTCAGTGAGCAACCTTCATTGGGTTGCTACTTTATGGACTGTGCAGACCAACCTGTCTCATGACATTTCGGAGAGGGGGATGCCATATTCGTGGGTTTCCGGAGACCTGCCAAAAATTCCGTTATGGACTCCCCAGGGATTCGTTCACCCATATGTAAACGGTCGCGTTGTTATTATTATTTTTTTTAAATCTTTTTATTCGCATTTCAAAATTTATAAACAGTGATGTACATTGTTGGCTGTGTTTATTTACAGTATTATACAGAAAGGTTTGTCTTGTCCTTCCCTTAATTTACCCTATTTACATTCTGCCGTCTAGCTCGGAGTGTGATCCCTCCCACATCCCCCCCACTCCCCAGCCCACCCTCCTTGCCCCCTCCCTCCCCCTTGTGTCCAACCTGGTCATTTTTTGGAGGGTTGTCCCCCCCCCCCCTCTTCCATCCCCTTCCTCCCCCTCATTTCTTTTCTTCCCCCATCCACTTCGGCTATGTTTCCCCTGTGATTGGGGGAGGAGGGTGCCCCCTTCCTCCCACGTTGTCCCTTTTGTGTCCCTCCAGCCTTTTCCCTTCTTTCCCCCCCTACTCCCCCGGGTTGCGCGTTCCTATGGATCACCCCCCTCGTTATTTTCTTTTTCCTCTCCATTTTCTTTCTTTCTTTCCCATTTACCCATCTTACTCATTGTTGCTGGACTCAAACAGGTTTTGGAACTGGCCGACGAACTGCCCCCATGCGCTTAGGAAACCTTCTTTCGTCCCTGGGATGGCGTACTTAATCTTTTCCAGGAGGAGAAAGTCTGAAAGGTCAGCCAGCCAGTCTGCAGCTGTGGGTGGTGCTGCTGATCGCCAGCCGAGCTGGATTCTTCGGCATATGGGAAGCGAAAGCTAAGGCGTTAGCCCTCTTCCCCATGTGTAGCTCTGGCTGCTCTGACACCCCAAAGATTGCCACATTTGGGCACGGCTTCACCCTCACCCCCACAACCTTGGACATTGCCTCAGAGAAGGCTGTCCAGCACCCTGCAGGTTTGGGACATGCCCAGTGATGCACTATCAATTACCACAAAGATGAGAATAATGGAACAGTCGAGGCTTTATTGAGCAAGATGTCGTGCCTCCTTTAGCTGAAACCAGAATGGCTGCAGCACAGGAGAGCACACATACTTATACGCCGCCTACTGGGCAGTGCCTAAATACATGTAATATACTACTGGTGGTGACTACCACATTCACCCCTTGTTAAAAAAAAGTTTCCGGCAGGGGTGGTGGAAAATATTACAAGTTAAGTCTGTCGGGGGCCTTGACACTCCTCTGCGATCGCCTCAGTCCTGATGGTGATGTGGGCATCGACTTGGTCATCTACGACTCCGGGAGCGTGTTGTCCTCGTCTTCGTCACCCTAAGTGGAACCAGTGGGAGGATGGATCCTGCTGGGGTGGGGGCTGCGGTGAGGTTCGCTGGGGGGACGGTGAGTGGCGCAGGGGTTAAAAAGGCAACCGGGGGGGGTTGGGGGGGGGGGGGGTGGGGGTGAGGGGCGGTGTCAGGTCGGGGGTCGTGGGTGGGGATCCAGCAGGTGCCAGGTCCCGGAGGGAGACTGTGTTCTGGCGCCCGTCGGGGTGTGCCACGTAGGCTTACTGCGGGTTAGCATGTAAGAGGTGGACTTTTTCGACCAAGGGGTCCGACTTATGGGTCCCCACATGCTTCCGAAGGAGGACGGGTCCAGGAACTGTCAGCCATGTTGGGAGAGAGACCCAGAGGTGGACTTCCTGGGGAAGGCAAACACACGTTCGTGAGGGGTCTCGTTAGTCGTGGTGCAGAGAAGTGATCGGATGGAGTGGAGCACGTTTGGGAGGACCTCCTGCCAGCGGGAGACCGGGAGATTCCTAGACCGAAGGGCCAGCAGGACGGCCTTCCAGACCATCCCATTCTCCCTCTCCACCTGCCCGTTTCCCCGGAGGTTGCAGCTGGTCGTCCTGCTCGAGGTGATGCCCTTGCTGAACAGGAACTGACGAAACTCGTCACTCATAAAAGAGGATTGCCAATCGCTGTAGATGTAGGTGGGGAAACCGAACAGAGTGAAGATGCTGGCAGGGCTTTCATTACCATGGCAGAAGTCATGTCGGGGCATTGGATGGCAAACGGGAACTGGGAGTACTCATCAATCACGTTCAGAAAGTACGTGTTGCGGTCGGTGGAGGGGAGGGGCCCTTTGAAGTCCATGCTGAGGTGTTCAACAGGGCAGAGGCCTTCACCAGGTGCGCTCGATCTGGCCAGTAGAAGTGCGGCTTGCACTCTGCGCATACTTGACAGTCTCTGGTGACGGTCCTGACCTCCTTGATGGAGTAGGGCAGGTTGCGGGCCTTGATGAAATGGAAGAATCTGGTGACCCCCAGGTGGCAGAGGTCATATTGGAGAGCCCGGAGTCGGTCCACTTGTGTGCTGGCACATGTACCGCGGGATAGGGCATCAGGGGACTCGTTGAGCTTCCCCGGGCGACACAAAATCTCGTAATTATAGGTGGACAGCTCAATCCTCCACCTCAAGATCTTGGCATTTTTGATCTTGCCCCGCTGTGTGTTATTGAACATGAAGGCAACCGACCATTAGTCAGTGAGGAGAGTGAATCTCCTGCCGGCCAGGTAATGCCTCTAATGTCGCACAGCTTCCACAATGACTTGGGTGTCCTATTCGACAGAGGAGTGCCAAATTTTGGAGACATGGAGGGTGCGGGAAAAGAAGGACACGGGCCAGCCCGCCTGGTTGAGGGTGGCGGCCAGAACTACGTCTGATGCATCGCTCTCCACCTGGAAGGGGAGGGACTCGTCGACCGCATGCATTGTGGCCTTGGCGATGTCTGCCTTGATGCGGTTGAAGGCCTGGCGGACTTCAGCCACCAAGGGAAAGACTGTGGACTGAATGAGTGGGTGGGCCTTGACCACATAATTAGGGACCCACTGAGCGTAATAGGAGAAAAATGCCAGGTATCATAGAATTTACAGTGCAGAAGGAGGCCATTCGGCCCATCGAGTCTGCACCAGCTCTTGGAAAGAGCACCCTACCCAAGGTCAACACCTTCCCCTATCCCAATAACCCAGTAACCCCACCCAACACTAAGGGCAATTTTGGACACTAAGGGCAATTTATCATGGCCAATCCACCTAACCTGCACATCTTTGGACTATGGGAGGAAACCGGAGTACCCAGAGGAAACCCACGCACACACGGGGAGGATGTGCAGACTCCGCACAGACAGTGACCCAAGCCGGAATCGAACCTGGGACCCTGGAGCTGTGAAGCCATTGTGCTATCCACAATGCTACCATGCTGCCCAAAGGGATCGTATCGTTTCAGGACCTTGGGGCAGTGGGGGAGAGGGTGTTCCGGGGGGATGCATGCGGTCGGGGTCAGGCCCTTGGACTCCATTTTCCACGACATAGCCAAGGATGGCTTAGCAGTTGGTGCGGAACACGCATTTCTCCTTATTGTATGTGAGATTAAGGAGTTTGGCGGTCTTGAGGAATTTTTGGAGGTTCGCGTCGTGGTCCTGCTGATCGTGGCTGCAGATGGTGACATTATCTAGGTACGAGAAGGTGGCCCGCAGTCCGCACCGGTCAACCATGTGGTCCATCTCTCGATGGGAGACCGAGACCCCATTAGTGACGCCAAAGGGAACCCTAAGGAAGTGATAGAGGCGGCCATTTGCTTCGAACGCAGTGTATTGGCGGTACTCCGGCGGATGGGGAGCTGGTGGTAGACGGACTTCAAGTCCACTGTGAAAAAGACTCAATACTGCACAATCTGATTGACCATGTCAGATATGCGTGGGAGGGGGTACGTGTCGAGCTGAGTGTACCGATTGATGGTCTGATTGTAGTCAATGACCATTCTGTGCTTCTCCCCAGTCTTCACTACCACCACTTGAGCTCTCCAGCGGCTGTTGCTGGCCTCAATGACCCCTTCCCGCTGAAGACGATGGACCTCCGACCTGATGAAGGTCCTGTCCTGGCCACTGTACCGTCTGCTCCTGGAGGCAACGGGTTTGTAATCCGGGGTGAGGTTCGCAAATAGGAAAGGTGGGTCAACCTTAAGGGTCGTGACGCCGCAGACGGTGAGGGGGAGTAGGGGTCTGCCGAATTTTAAAGTTAGGCTTTGGAGATGGCACTGAAAATCCAGGCCGAGTAACAGGGCAGCGCAGAGGTGGGGGAGGACGTAGAGCCGGAAGTTGCTGAACTCTACACCTTGGATGGTGAGGGTCGCGATGCAGTACTCCCGGATTTCTAGAGAATGGGATCCGGAGGCCAGGGAGATTTTCTGGGTGATGGGGTGTACCGGAAGGGAGCAGCGCCTTACCGTAGTGGAGAGGATGAAGCTCTCTGTGCTCCCAGAGTCAAAAAGGAAGGTCGCTGCGTGCCCATTGATCTTCACCGTTGTCGTCGCGGTCACGAGGTTGCGTGCCCGGGACTGATCCAAGGTGATAGATGCGAGCTGCGGCAGACGCTGGGAGGTCCTGGGCTGGTCAGCGGTGGTGGAGGTAGCGGCGGGCAATGAACGGCCAGACGAGCAGGAGTCCTGAGACGCCGTCCAAAATGGTGCCGAGGATGGTGGCACTCGGCGGGTGGCATCAAAGATAGCGGCACCCACGGGCCGCACGTGGCTTGTGGTGAGGAAGATGGCGGCACCCACAGGCCGCACGTGGCTTGCGATGAGGAAGATGGCGGCACCCCTGGGTCACACATGGGGGTTGTAGGAACGCCGGCCTGGAAATAGAGGCGACCGACAGGGCCTGGCAAACAGAAGCGAGGTATCCTTTCTTCCCACACCCGTTGCAGGTCACGCTCCGCTCCGGGCAACGCTGTCTGGGGTGTTTATTTTGCCCGCAAAATAACACTTGGGCCTCCCCAGAGTTGGCTGGCTGCCGCGCGGTGCAGGCTTGCGGTGAGCTGGAATCGGCAGCTGGTGGGGCCCACAATGCCCACGAGGGTGCGACGCGGTCGGGGGCGTAGGACTGAACATTACGGGAGGCCACTTCTAAAGAGTTAGCGAGCTGCCTAGTTCCCGAAAGATCGAGCGTACCCCCTTCCAGTAGCCGCTGACGGACGTACGCAGACTTCATAAGAACATAAGAACTAGTAGCAGGAGTAGGCCATATCGCCCTCGAATCTGCTCCGCCATTCAATGAGATCATGGCTGATGTTTTGTGGACTCAGCTCCACTTTCCGGCCTGAACACCATAACCCTTAATCCCTTTATTCTTCAAAAAACTATCTATCTATCTATCTATCTATTTATCAATCTATCTGTTCAGGCCCATGACGTAAGTGTCTCTAATTAAAAGTTCTGTGTGCTGTACTGCCGAAACTGCCTGGCAGTCACATTTCCTACCTAGGATGTGCAGGACACGCCAGAAATCGTCCAGAGACTCCCCAGGGAGCTGCTGTCTCGTGGCCTGGCGTATACTTGATTTACTGGTCGAACATAATGTCTCTTCAGGAGCTCCATCGCTTCGGAGTAGGTGGGCGCATCCCGGATGAGGGGAAAAATGTCAGGGCTCACCCATGAATAGAGGATTTGGAGCTTCTGTGAGTCCGAGGGTTCCTCAGCGGCTGTTCTGAGGTAGCTTTTGAAGCAGGCTAGCCAGTGGTCAAAGGTGGACGTAGCATTGGCTGCTTGAGGGCTCAGCTGCAGGCAACCAAGCTTGATGCAGAGATCCATCGTTTAAAAAATGTTGCTCAATAAATTGATGCACTATCAATTACCACAAAGACGAGAATAGTGGAACAATCAAGGTTTTATTGAGCAAGATCTTGTGCCTCCTGTAGCTGGAACCAGAATGGCTGTAGCACAGGAGAGCAAACATATTTCTATGCCGCATAATGGGCGGAGCCAGCAGGTAGGGATTTACCCTTGTACCTCTAATATACGGGCAGTGCCGTAATACATGTAATATACTACTAGTGGTGACTACCACACCCAGAACATGTGGGTATGGTTGGCGAGCCCCTCTGGCACCGTTCAGATTTTCCTCCACCCCTGGGAAGAACCTATTCATTCAGGTTCTGGTCAGGTGTGCTCTGTGCACCGCTTTGAGCTGCAACAGGCTAAGCCTTGGGCAGCAGGAGGTGGAGTTGGCCCTGCTCAGTGCTTTGCTACAGAGTCCCCACCCCACTTCTGTCCCCAGCTCATCCTCCCATTTTTATCTGATCTTGTCCAGTGGTGTTCGGGCTCTGTCCAGTAGCTGTCCGTATATTTTCCCATTTGGTCTCCATTCTTTACTATCTGTGTTTATCAGGTCCTCTAATAGTGTCGTTTCTGGGGCCCCGGGGTACCCGCCTGTCTCTTTGCAGAGGAAGTGCTTTATTTGCAGGAGTCTCATTTCCTGTCCTGTCGGCAGTTCCGACTCCTACATCAGTTATAGAACCAGTGTCGCTAGTCTACGTAGTCCTTAACTGTCAGTATGCCCCCGTCCCATCTCCATTTCCTGAAGGTAGTGTCTAGCATGGCTGGGGAGAATTTGTGATTGCCGCAGATGGGAGCCATGGGAGATATCCTAGTCAGCCTGAAGTGCTGCCTTAATTGAAATGAAATGAAATGAAAATCGCTTATTGTCACGAGTAGGCTTCAAATGAAGTTACTGTGAAAAGCCCCTAGTCGCCACATTCCGCCGCCTGTTCGGGGAGGCTGTTACGGGAATCAAACCGTGCTGCTGGCCTGCTTGGTCTGCTTTCAAAGCCAGCGATTTAGCCCTGTGCTAAACACGTTTTCAGTGTGGCCGCTACCACTGGGCTTGATGTATATTTTGCCGAGGGGGATGGAAGTGCTGCTGTAGCCAAGGCCCGGATGGTCTTTCCCTTGCAGGAGGCCTCCTCCATCTGTACACACTCTGAGTTAGTTTTGTTTACCCATCCCCTCACTCTTCCCGCCGTTGCTGCCCAGTGGTAGTACTGCAGGTTCAGTAAAGCCAAACCACCTGTGATTTTCCTCCTTTGCAGTGTCGGTTTGGGAATTCTCGAGTTCCTACCTCCCCCCCCCACCCCCACCCCCCTCCCACCCACCCACACACAAATGCCATGATTAAACTGTCTTTGATTTGGGAAAAGGCCTTGGGGATAAAGATCGGTATGGATCTAAACAGGAAGAGGAACCTCAGCAGCATGTTCATCTTAATCGCCCTTAATTCACCTAACTCTCTCCTTCAGGGAGCGTGGGTGTGCACCCCACCTCTGTCGGTCCTTTGAAACTTCCCCCACCAGGCTGGTCAGGTTCCACTTGTGGATCTGTGTCCAGTCTCTGGCTATTTGGATCCCCAGGTATCGGAATCTGTTCTGGGCTGTTTTAAACGGGAGCCCCTCCAGCTCTGCCCCCTCCCCTGTTTACGTACACTGGGACTGCCTCACTTTTGTCCAGGTTAAGTTTGTAACCCGAGAAGGTTACAAACTCTTTCAGGATCTGCATGATTGCCTTCAGTCCTTCCTGCGGCTTCGAGACACACAGGAGCAGGTCATCCACGTAGAGTGAGACTCTGTGCTCTCTGTCTCCTCTCTGGATGCCCCTCCAGCCTTTTGCGTGCTGCAGGGCTATCACCAGGGGTTCGATTGCTAGTGCAAACAAGAGCGGGTCAATGGGCATCCTTGCTTTGTGCCTCTTTGTAGCTGCAAGTATTCAGAGCTGGTGGTGTTGGTTTGAATGCTCGTCTTAGGAGCGTTGTACAGGAGTCTCACCCAGGACGTGAATCCCACTCCGAGCCCAAACCGTTCCAGTACCTTACGGAGGTACTTCCATTAGACTCTGTCGAAGGCCTTTTCTGCAACCAATGAGACGAAGACCTCTGGTGATCTCTCCCTGGTGGGAGGGGGCGGGGGGTGTCATTATTACACTCAGCAGTCGACTGATGTTCGCAGTGAGCCCGTTTGATCTCTGCGACCACCTCTGGTATGCAGCTGTTTTGGCTAAGACCTTTGCGAGTATTTTCGCGTCCACATTCAGCAGGAAAATGGGTCTATATGATCCGCATTCCATCGGGTCTTTATCCTTTTTGGGTATAAGTGAGATTGTGGCCTGCGCTAGCGTAGGATGCAAAGTGCCCCTTCCCAGCGAGTCCACGAACATGTCCCTTAGGTATGGGGCCAGGGCTGGCATGAATCTTTTATAGAAGTCCGCCGGGAACCCGTCGGGTCCCGACGCCTTCCCCGCCTACATGCAGCTGATGCTCTCCGTGATTTCTCCCAGATCTATGGTGCTTTCATCTACCTCGTCTGTCTTTCCCCACAATTGGTAGTTTCAGTCCGCTGAGGAACTGTTTCATCCCTGCGTCCCCATCGGGGGGCTCGGTGGTGTACAGTCCTCGGTAGAGGGTCTTGAATGCTTGATTGATCACTTGTGATTGCGCTACCAGTCAGCCTCTGCTGTTATTTATCTCCGCTATTTCCCTCGTTGCTGCCTGCTTTCTCAGCTGGTGAGCCAGTCGGTGGCCAGCCTTGTCTCCGTGTTCATAGAAGGTCCCCCGTGTTTGACGGAGTTGGTACACTGCTTTCCTGGTGGATTGCAGATTAAAGTCCATTTGCAGCTTTTTCCTCTCCTCCAGCTGCTCTACAGCCAGGGTCTCAGAGTACTTTGTGTCGACCTCCAGAATGGAGTCCACCAGATGCTGCCTGACTGGCCTCTCTTCCCTATCTCTGTTTGCCTTGTAGGCCATGAGCTATCTTCTAATCTCGGCCTTCAGTGCCTCTCAGAAAGTGGAGGGTCAGACCTCCCTGATCTGGTTGTCACTAACGTAATCGCCTGCGGCCTGCGATATTTTTTGGCAGAAGGCCTTGTCAGCCAGGAGGTCCGCGTGGGGCCCTAGGCACGGCCTATCTCCAACCTCACATGTAATCTGGAGCGTGGTTGGAGATGACGATCGCGGAGTACAATGCTCCTATAATTCCTGGAAGCACCGATTTCCACACTGTAAAGAAGTCGATGCGGGTGTGCACCTTGTGCACCTGCGAAAAGAACAAGAAATCCTTTTCTCCCGGGTGTAGGAACCTCCATGGGTCTATTGCCCCCATCTGCTCCATGAATATTCCCAACTCGTTAGCCATGCCTGCCCCCATCTGCTCCATGAATATTCCAACTTGCTAGCCATGCCTGTCTTTCACCCCGTTCTGGGGTTTGATCAATCGGTCAGTGGGTCCTGTACGCAGTTAAAGTCGCCCCCTCATAATCAGTCAGTGTGTGTCAATGTCAGGGATTTCTGCCATTTGCAGTGATCTGTACATCTGTACGTACATCTTCACAGACACCAGGGACTACAGACAGATGTAACAGCCACAGCATCACTAGTTAAGCTCTGGAAACAGAATGAACCCATTGAATAAAGTATTTGTGTTAACTAGAAGTCTACAATCTTCATTCAGACTTAGAGAATAACATACCGTTGCCTCTTTTATGAATTCTGTGTCATCCCAGTTGGGAGCGTACACATTTATCAGCATGACAGGTGCACCTTCCAGGACACCGTTGACCATGACATACCGTCCCCCTGGGTCCATAACCATCTTGGTCTCTGTAAACCTCATCCTCTTCCTGATTAGTATGGCTACTCCCCTAGCCCTCGTCCCGAATGGTACATCTGTCCCACCCAGCCCTTCCTTACAAGCAGTCGGTCCCTCTCCCTCAGGTGTGTCTCCTGTAGGTAAATTATGTCAGCCTTCAAGCTTCTTAGGTGGGTGAAGACTCTGGATCTTTTCCCCGGACCGTTGAGTCCTCTTACCCCCGACCCCCCCCCCCCCCCCTCCCCCCCCCCCCCCGGCCCTGTGAGATCACCCATACTTACCTGGTGGAAGCGCCCCTGCACTCCGGGGTTTCCCGTTCTTAGGGGGCCGTCCAAAATGGCCGCAGTTGCCATTGTCACCATGAGGTCGGGTCACTGCGCTCCGGTGTTTCCCTTCGCCCAGGGGGCACCCAACGTGGCCGCCAACTATGTGTAGGTGCATCCCTGTACTCCGGGGTCTCCCTTTGCCTAGGGGCTCTCCCGAGTGGCTGCTTGGGACACCATCTTGGTTCCTCGCCCTGCTCCATGCCTGCCGATGCCTGTGTCTGTCTTGTTGCCTATCCTTATCTGTCTTTTTGTTCCCTTTCTGTCTGAACGAACCCCCCCCCCGGCCCCATTTCCCCCTTCCCCTATGCCCTCCCCCTGTCCCCCATCCCTCTATCCCCCCACTGTGTTCTCCCCCCCCCTCTTCAGCCTGTCCCCCCCACAGTTTTGCCCAGGCGCTCCCTCTCCCCTGAGGGGTGTGCCACGGCCTCTCTTACTGTCTGTCTTCCCGTGCTAGTCCTTTTTGCTAGTACGGTGGCTCCCCTCCCAGTTCTGGTCTAGCCATGGTCCTGTTTTACCTACCCATCTCCAACCCCAGTCTCACCCCTTTGTCTGCTACTCAACTTCTTTCCCCTGTTTCTACTCTTCAAACTGAGAGAGAAGACGAACATGAAAACGAGGCAGCAAAATCCCACGCAAAAACATCGTCTATATTCCAGTTTTTGTTGTTGGTCCGTCCTCCACTCTCATTCCCTTTCTTCCTCTGTCCCTGCCGCTTTCACCGCTGCCACGTCTGCTCTCCCTCCAGGTTGTTCGCTTTTATGAACTCATTGACCTTTGCCGGGGTGCAGAAGTAATGTTCTTTCTCCTGGTATGTCACCCAGAGTCTGCCCGGGAATAGCATGCCGAATCACACCCCTTTGTTGTCGAGCACCGATTTCACTCGATTGAATTCGGCCCTATTTTTTGCCAGGTCCGACCCAATGTCCTGGTAAACCCTGATTCTGTGCCCTTTCCACGAGCATGACTTTGTCTGTCGGTCCCACCTCAGGTTTTTTCCCAGTCCTGGAATCGGTGCAGCTTCGCAATTATCGCCCTGGGCTGCTCCTCGGTTTTGGGTTCAGCCGGAGCGACCTGTGAACCCTGTCCATCTCTGGGGTGTTTGGAAAGTCTTCCCTCCCAACTAGCTTGCCCAGCATTGGGGAGATGTAGCCCGTTGGGTCCCTTCCCTCAATCCCGCGTGGGGCCGCGAGTCTGTCCGCCCGTTTTTCCTGCCCCTTTTCTTTGCTGCTGCTTCTGACTTCTCGCCGTCCCCTCGATCTGTTGTTCACAGGTATCCTCTTTCCTTCTCGCTCTGTTGATGCCTTTTGTGTTCGGGTGGGCTTTAGGTGGCTTTTTGGGCCAAAATCTCCAGTAAATGTACGACTGGATGGAGAGCCACCTGCATGTGCGTCCGCTCAGCACATCGCTGCCACCGGAAGTCTGCATTGTTATCATTAATGGCTGGAGCCTTTATATTATTGTAAAAGTGCAACAGTCAGGATTGACAATACATGCTAAATAGTACAATTTTAAAGGGAGCAGAAAAGAAGTGAGACCTGGGAATTCTTCTGCACAAATCTTTAAAGGTGGCAGGAAAGGTTAACAAGGCAGCTAACAATGTAAAGGTGCTGGAATTTCTAAATGGAGACAGTTTCAAATTGCTGCTCTAAAGTACTATTGGAGTTCTTATTATGGAGTTTGGAAGTCCTCAAAATATCCTGCTTACGGCCACTTTTGGTATCGCCCCCGGGTTGTCCCAGGCTGGAAAAGATGCAGTTACGGACATGCCATGTGTGCGGCAGAAGATTATGCAGTGGAGAGGAAAGTAGAGATTGACAAGAATTATTGGCAGGGCTTGAAAATCGCAACTATGAAGAAAAATTGGATAGGCTGGGGGTTGTTTTCCTTAGAACAGGTGAAGCTGAGGCAGGAACTAATTGAGGTGTACAAAATTGTGAGGGGCCTATATAGACTAGAGGAAAAGAGCTGCTTTCCTTAGCTGAGAGGTCAATTACCTGGGGCTTAGATTGGTAGAAGGATGAGAGGGGTCACACTGAAAATCTGGTGGGTGTCTGGAATTCACTGCCCAAATTGGTGGTTGATTATGAAACGCTCAACTCATTTAAAAGGCACCTGGATCTGCACCTGAAAGGCTCAAACTGGCAAAGCTACGGGCCAGGTAGTGAAAAATGGGATTAAAGTTCGCAGCTGGTTTATTTTTCTTCTCTTTTTGGCCGGCACAAACATGATGGGCTGAATGGCCTCTTTCTGTGCCATATCTTTTCTCTGGTGATGTCACACAGCCTCTCAGGATGATTTAATGCACATTCTGCAAACCTGGACTGTATGAGTCCAATGAATGTTCTGTTTGAAGCTTTTACAATTAAATATACATCAGCTACAAGAGGGACCACCCCCAGCCCTCTACACTAGCGCTATTTAATGGGCCAATGATGTAACATACAATGGAGGCTGCAGAGAGAAGCATAAAATTACAGGGGGCGGGCAGAATGGTGAACACTTTTTTGAAATACACAACTTTAATCAAAAGGATCCTCGACTTCCTTACCCATAGAACTCAATCAGTAAGGATAAACAACAGCACCTCCTCTATGATAGTCCTCAACACTGGGGGCCCCCAAGGCTGCATTCGCAGCCCCCAACTACTCCCGATAACAACACAAATGTAGCAAATTGTGGCTCCAATTCCATTTAAACGTTTGCTGATGACATGACTGTAGTGGGTCGAATCTTGAACAACGGTGAATCAGTGTACAGGAAGGGGATAGAGAATCTAGTGGTGTGGTGTAACAACAACAATCTCTCCCTCAACGTCAGCAAAACTAAGGAGCTAGTATTGACTTCAGGAAGCGAAGTATCGTACACATCCCTGTCTGCATCAATATGGTGCCAAGGTGGAGCTTCAAATTCCTTGGTGTGCACATCACCAACAATCTGTCCTGGTCCACCCACGCGATGCCAGACCCAAGAAAGCACAACAGCGCTTATACTTCCTCGGGAAACTAAGAAAATTTGGCATGTCCACATTGACTCTAACCGGGTTTTATCGATGCATCACAGAAAGCATCCTATTTGGCTGCATCACAGCCTAGTATGGCAACTGCTCGGCCCAAGACCATAAGAAACTGCAGAGAGTCGTGAACACAGCCCCGTCCATCACACAAACCCGCATCCCATCCATTGACTCTGTCCAAACCTCCCACTGCCTTGGGCAAACGGGCAGCATAATCAAAGACCCCTCCCACATGATTATTCTCTCTTCCAACTTCTTCCATCGGGCAGGAATTACAAAACTCTGAGCAAGTGCACTAACAGGTTCAAAAACAGCTTCTTCCCTGCTGTTACCAGAGTCCTGAATGATCTTATGGACTGAACTGATCTCTGTGGTAGTCACCATGAACTGTATATTATATATAGTACCTGTATATTAGATGTAGTACGGTAAGGCTCCTGTACTCGAGGTACATGGGTAAATCCCTGCCTGCTGGCTCCGCCCAGTAGGCAGCGTATAAATGTGTGTGCTCGCCGGTGCTGCAGCCATTCTGGTAGTAGCTACAGGAGGCCACACATCTGTGCTCAATAAATCCTCGACTATTCACTACTCTCGTCTTTGTAGTAATTGATAGTGCATTAATCTCTTCACACATCTTCTCTACAGAGTAGTGTTACACTCCTGTATGTTCAACCGATACATTGCCTATGTATTTACATTGTGTATTTATGTTTGTCATATGTTTTTTCATAATGAATGATCTGTCTGGACTGGACACAGAACAATACTTTTCACTGTACCTCTGTACACGTGACAATAAACAAATCCAAATCCAATTTGGAAGCATTTAACATAGTTAAAGGTTCTGATAGACTGTGATTTGTTGAGCCTCTTGCAACTTTGTGAGAGTGAAAGGGAGGCACAGGACGTCGGAGCTACAGCAGGCTTTGAAGGATGGCCACCTGGTGGCAGCTCAGGCCATAGCAGCAATTGACAGTCAGAAAGTCAGGCAATATGTCTTCACAGCAAGATTGGCACAGCTCGATCACAGTGATTATTATGGATCAGAGGTAACTGGAAAGTCATTGATCTGGGATAAACCTCCATCATGCATTGAGCTTCTAGCAGAGGGATCACTTTAGAGAAGCTGATGGTGGCGTGGGGAGGGCCACGTTGAAGCTCTAATTTGCTGGGAGGCTTATTCAGGCCGTCAGTGCACAGCTGCCATGTGCAGCGTTGCTTCAGGAGGAGAATTTGAGAGGGGGACGGTGAGGGAGCAACCTCATGGCAACCCGCAGAAGCAGTTTCACGCTTGGAAATTGGCAGAAGGCAGCAGACGGGACCACAAGTAGGTGTTAGCACAGTGAAGGAGATATCCTGCAGCAATTGTATACAGGTAGAAGAGAAGCTACCTGCAAATATTGGTGAGGCAGTGTCACCATCTTCGCCTCTCCCATAAAGCCACGTCATTCTGCCATGCTAGTTACATTGGTGGCCACCCAATGCCATGAAAATCACCAAGCCCCAAAATGTCTCTACATTCCAATACATCTATACACATGGATGGCATGATGGCACAGTGATTAGAACGGTGGAGGCAGTGGTCGTGCTGCCGCACAGTGTGAGGGACCCGAGTTCAATGCTGACCTCGTGTCTATGTGGAGTTCATACATTATCACAGTGTCTGCGTGGGTTTCCTCCGGATGCTCCGGTTTCCTTCCACAGTCCAAAGATCTGCAGGTTAGGAGGATTGGCCATACTAAATTGCCCCTGAGTGTCCAAAAGGTTAGGTGGGGCTATGGGGATAGGGTGGGGGTGTGGGCCTAAATAGGGTGCTCTTTCTAAGGGTCAATGCACACTCGATGGGCCAAACAACCTTATTTTGCACTGTAAGGATCCAATGTCAATCTAGTTCACTTCGGGGTCCACTGGTAATATATGTGGCATCTCCTAATCAACTGCACAGCCCTGCATCGAGATGGTGATACATTACCAAACTGATGGAAATAGTCAAACCAAAAGCAAGAGGAGTGGGGTCTACTGCTGGATGTCCCCAAGGGCATGGTCTCAGAGACTGCACACACATGATTATCAAGGTTCCCATGAGCCTGTCAGGAGCCCTCATTAACTGGAAGGTATTTTATTCCACCAGTGAACACTATAGGTATTTGCACTGGGAGCAGATACGATGCAAGTTCAATTAACCATTGATTTTCTATTTAAATACGGTAGATGGGATGCCGATTTTGGTGTTGTGGGGTTGAACTTGGTGTGGGAAGAGGGGATGAGTGGATGGGCAGAAAGATGGTGGGATTGGCTCCTTTTCCTCCCACCTTTCCCATGTCTCGTCCAGCGGGGCCCTCACCTCCTCTAACATTCGTCGGTACATATTGGCACAGTTACTGTCCCCCAATGCTAGCAGTCTGTCCAGTAGTGTAGCTGGGGGATCATTGTGGTTTCCCTCCGGAGGAAGTTCCTCAGTTGCAGCTATTGGAGCTCATTACCTTTCGGGAGCTGGAGCTTTTCTGTTAGTTCCCCCAGGGTCACTACTCTACCTTCCACATACAGGTCCCTTACTGTCAGTACCCCTTTGTCCTGTCTCCGCGTTTTGAAGGAGAAAGAGCTGGGTATGAAGATGGGGGGGGGGGGGCCTTTGTATCAAAGCACTACATAGGGTGAACTCCACCTCCTCATGCATAGTGCGGAGCCTAAAGCAGCTAAAGATAGAGCACAGGGCGCACAGGACACACGGGTGGGTTCTTCTCGGAGGTGGCAGACAAAGTGAACGGTGTCAGGGAGGCCCGCGAAGCACACCCACACGTTCTGGTGGGTACTGGACTACTCCAAACTTGGTGGGTACTGGACAGCCTTTTTTGAAGCCATGTCCAGCGTTGTGGGAGTGAGGGTGGAGCCATGCCCGCTGGTAGTGGTCTTCGAGGTACCGGAACAGCCCGAGCTCTTTACAGGGAGAGGGGCAGATGCCTGCCGGATACGACTGCTCAGCTGGAGATCAGCAGCACCTTCCAAGGCCGCAGACTGGCTGCCAAAACTGGCAGAATTGCTCAAATTGGAGAAAATAAAATTCGCCATCAGGGGTTTGGAAAGAAACTTCCACAAAACATGGAGGCAATTCCCCAGTCTCTTTGAGGACCTGTTCGTGACCAGCAACCAAGTGGAGGGGAGGGGGGGGGGGGGGGCGCGTGGGAGATCGAGCTAGACAGACAGAAAGAGGAGGAGGGGAGAAGGGGGCGAAGAGGGGGGAGGGGAGAAATGAAAGGAAGCAACATCCAGATTGCAGAAAAAAAAATTACAGAGAGACTAAAAGGTGCTGAGGGAGGGAGCAAAACCCATTGGTGCTGTCACAGCAACTGATAGATTATGCCTTTGTTGCCTCGATCATACCCCTGATATTTTTTAATACAAGTGGGTGACATGTATACAGTTAATGGCTTGGTTTTTGAAAACAATCACTTGGATTTTACAGTTAATATGCCTCATGTTCTTGTATGTTTCCTATGTTTTCTTATCTTTTCCTTTTTGCGATAAATACAAATTAAAATCAATAAAAATACTCAAAGAATAAGGATTAGCACCTTTTGTATGTTACGTGCCACTGTGCCAAAAACATGCCCGGTGGGGCATGTAAAATCTGGCCCACAGATTGCACTTGTTGGACTGGCACAATAATGCAACTGAGAAAACAACTCAAAGTTTACACACTGCCTGCCTCCATGGTCTCAGCATAGGCTGTTCGTGAAACCTGACCCCCCCACCCCCACCCCACGCGCTAAAATGAGAACAAATCAATATTTCGGATGTGGAATCCAAAGGCAAGGTAGTTGCCCTGAACATACACATTAAAGCCTCATTCAGCCCCAAATAGATGACTGCATCCATGCCTGGGAACCATACTTTAGGAGTGATGGAGAGGATACAGAAGAGACTTACTACAATGTTTCCGGAGATGAGAGATCATAGTTAAGTGGATCTAGTGGAGAAGCTGTGGCTTTTCTCCTTAAGAGCAAGAGGTGAACAATTCTATGCGTTGAACAGGGAAAGAGAAAATGTTTTCAGTGTTTAGACATTTGATTAACCAGAAAACACAGATTTAAGTGAATGCCGAAGAACCAAAGACGAGCGAAGGAAGAACTATTTTCAGTAAGGAATGGCTTGGATTTCGAATGCCTAATGGTGGATAGAGATTCAATTGTAGCTTTCAAAATGGAATTCTATAATAACTTGAAGGAGAAAATAGTCATCGGGATATGAGGAAAGAGCGGGAAGTGAGACCAACTGGACCAACTTCAATACAGTCAGTGCAGACTCAATGGGCTGAAAGGACTCCATCTCAGCTATCAAATACTCACCACACTAGAAAGAGTATGACAGTGATGGCTCGGATATTGCGTGTTTTGAACAAGTGAATGATTGAATGAGATTGTTTACTTCTAGCTTTCATATCTTCGAGCTGGGAGGAAAAGAAGAGAGGATTCAGTTTTATTATGGATTATCAGAAAAGATCCATATTATCAGCTATTTCTATTTGTTCACAACAGGTATTGATGATCCAGAAGATGAATTTGAAAACAGTGCAGTCTAAACTAGCAAATTTGCAGCTTCTTTCTTTCTGCACCCCCAACACCTGTTATGTTGACTCTGAACCATCTGTAGATAAGAAAGGTGAGGTCAATACACATAATAAATCCCCCATTTTATTCATGCAATGCCGTGTCACAGTACATGATACTTGTACGATTTTCTCAGAGGAGTATTACTCATATCATAGACTCTCAGTCTCTGATTGGATAAATAAAATGATATTGTGTGTTATGGATGGGAAATGAAGTTATATATCTTAGCTCTTCCAGTAATATCCTTCAGATCTGAGTATTGGAAAATAGGTACACAGGATTTAATATTTATTTTTTTTCATTGATTTGGTCATTGTGGGCATTGCTAGACCAGCAATTATTGTTCACCCCTGATTTCCCTTGAGAAGGTGGTGATGAGCCATCTTCTTGAACCACTGAAGTCCATGTGGTGCAGAAACACCCACACTGCTGTTAGCAAGGGAGTTCCAGGAATTTTGAGCAGTGACAGGGAAAGAACGGAAATATCATTCCAGTCAGGGTGGTGTGTGGCTTGGAAGGGAACCTGCAGGTGGTGCATTGTGTTCCCATGCAGCTGCTGTCTTTAACCTTCACAGTGGCAGAAATTGCGGGTTTGGAAGGTTCTGTTAAAGGAACATTTGTGAGTTGCTGCAGTACATCTTGTAGGTGGTACAGTTGCTATCGTGCATCAGTGGTGGAGGGAGAGGTTTGGGGCTTCTTGAGTGTTGTTGGGGATGCATTCAGCCATGCAAGTGGAGAGTATTCCATCACATGCCATACTTGTGCCTTGTAGATGGTGGACAGGCTTTGAGGAGTCAGGAGGTGACTTACTCTCAGCAAAGTTCTCAGCGTGTAGCCTGCTTGTGTAGCCACAAGGTTTGTATGGTATGGTAACTGCTAAGATGTTCATAGTGGGGGAATACCGCAATAAAAATGGTATTGAATGCCATGGGGAAATGGTTAGGTCCTCTCTTGATAGAAATGGTCAATGCCTGCACTTGTGAGGGATGAATATTCTTGCCTCCTATCAGCCCAAGCTGATTTAGGGGCTGGTTTAGCACACTGGGCTAAATCGCTGGCTTTTAAAGCAGACCAAGGCAGGCCAGCAGCACGGTTCAATTCCCGTACCAGCCTCCCGAACAGGCGCCAGAATGTGGCGACTAGGGGCTTTTCACAGTAACTTCATTGAAGCCTACTTGTGACAATAAGCGATTTTCATTTTCATTTCATTTTCCAAGCCTGAATATTCTTGCTGCATATGAACATGAACTGCTTCAGAATCTGAGGAGTAATGAATAGTGCTGAACATTGTGCAACATCCCCACTTCTTTTTAGGAAACATTTCTAATTAAGGGACAATTTAACATAGCCAAATACACCTACCTTGCACATCTTTAGGTTGTGGGAGTGAGACCCAGCGACTCTGGATCGAACTCTGGTCCTCAACACTGTGAGATAGCAATGCTAACCACTGCGCCACCTGCTGCCTGATTGGCCTCACTTCCAACCCTATGTTGCAGGCAAGGTCATTGTGTAAGCAGCTGAAGGTAGTTAGGACAAGGGCACTTCTACTTTGATGTCCTGAGACTGAGATGATTGACCTCCAACCACCACAAACATCTTCCATTGTGTGAGGTATGACTACAACAAATGAAGAGTTTTCTCCCTCATTCCCCTTGACTCTAGTTTTGGAAAATAAAGGACAATTTTGTGGGATAGAACTACCATTCGTGCTTAGGGACACGGGCTGGGGGTAGCATTACTGCTCAATAAGAGGATGGCATTCACTGCAACAAAGATGGCTACGGACCCAAGCGGAGTGACATGTCATGGTTTGTGGTGTCCTGGGAGGGGCACCAGTTGTCCTCATAAGAACATAAGAACATAAGAACTAGGAGCAGGAGTAGGCCATCTGGCCCCTCGAGCCTGCTCCGCCATTCAATTAGATCATGGCTGATCTTTTGTGGACTCAGCTCCACTTTCCGGCCTGAACACCATAACCCTTAATCCCTTTATTCTTCAAAAAACTATCTATCTTTACCTTAAAAACATGGAATGAAGGAGCCTCAACTGCTTCACTGGGCAAGGAATTCCATAGATTCACAACCCTTTGGGTGAAGACGTTCCTCCTAAACTCAGTCCTAAATCTACTTCCCCTTATTTTGAGGCTATGCCCCCTAGTTCTGCTGTCACCCGCCAGTGGAAACAACCTGCCCGCATCTATCCTATCTATTCCCTTCATAATTTTAAATGTTTCTATAAGATCCCCCCTCATCCTTCTAAATTCCAACGAGTACAGTCCCAGTCTACTCAACCTCTCCTCATAATCCAACCCCTTCAGCTCTGGGATTAACCTAGTGAATCTCCTCTGCACACCCTCCAGCGCCAGTACGTCCTTTCTCAAGTAAGGAGACCAAAACTGAACACAATACTCCAGGTGTGGCCGCACTAACACCTTATACAATTGCAACATAACCTCCCTAGTCTTAAACTCCATCCCTCTAGCAATGAAGGACAAAATTCCATTTGCCTTCTTAATCACCTGTTGCACTTGTAAACCAACCTTCTGTGACTGAAGCACTAGCACACCCAAGTCTCTCTGAACAGCGGCATGCTTTAATATTTTATCGTTTAAATAATAATCCCGTTTGCTGTTATTCCTACCAAAATGGATAACCTCACATTTGTCAACATTGTATTCCATCTGCCAGACCCGAGCCCATTCACTTAACCTATCCAAATCCCTCTGCAGACTTCCAGTATCCTCTGCACTTTTCGCTTTACCACTCATCTTAGTGTCATCTGCAAACTTGGACACATTGCCCTTGGTCCCCAACTCCAAATCATCAATGTAAATTGTAAACAATTGTGGGCCCAACACGGATCCCTGAGGGACACCACTAGCTACTGATTGCCAACATATATGTGTACGCTCCCAACTGGGAAAACCATGGCAGAAATTTCCGACATCGGGTAGCACAACGGTTCAATTCCGGCCCCAGGTCAGAGTCTGTGGAGTTTGCACATTCTCCCCGTGTCTACTTGTGTCTCACTCTCACAACCCAAAGATGAGCAGGGTAGGTGGATTAGCCAAGCTAAATTGCCCCTTAATTGGAAAGTTAAAAAATCCCGGACATAGACTCACACCGACTCATTATGGAGGGGAATGACTTTAACTGCGTCTAGGACCCATGGACGGACAGATCTAGCCCCAGATCAGGAAAACTGTCAAACATGGCGAAAGAGTTGAACAACGTCATGGAGCAGATGGGGACAGTGGACCCCTGAAAGATCACACACCCAGTGGAGAAGGAGTTCTCCTTCTTCTCCAAGGTACACTGGGTCCACACCAGGATTGACATAGTGGGGAAAGCAGTGCTTCCAGGGATAGTAGAAGCAGAGTACTCCACAATTGTGATCTCCGGCCATGCGCCACACTAGGTGGACATGAAGTTGGAGATGGACCGGGCACAGCGCTCCCATGCACGCCGGACACAGCCCTCCTTGCCGACAAGCCATTCTATAAACAGATATCACAAGACATAGGCGGGTACATTACCAACAACCAGAACGGAGAGGTTGCACCCTCCATGTTCTGGGAGGCACTGGAAGTGGTGATAAGGTGGGAAATTATTGAATACAAGGAGCGCAAAGTTAGGAAGGAGAGGCCAGCTAAGCAACAGCTGGTTGATTCCGTACTGGAGATGAATTGGCAGTACTCCTTGACCCCAACTGTGGACTATTGACTCAGAGGGAAAAGCTTCAAATGGACTTTGACCTGCTCTCCACGGGGAAAGCAGTGCACCAGCTGTGCCAGACAGGGGGGGGAGGGGCTTTACAAACATGGAGACAAACCCAGCCACCTGCTGGCCCACCAGCTGAGAAAGTAGGCAGCCACAAGGGAAATAGCCCAAGTAAAAGACAGGAGTGTCAAGGTAGTCGCAGCGCCAGAACATATCAATGAAGCCTTTGCAACCCCCTACTGGGAGCTGTACACCTCCAAGTCCCTGGTGGATGGGTGGAGCGGGGTTGAATTACTGTACAGCACTCCCATGCTCTGTATAGTGCCTCCTACTGGGAGTCTTTGGGGTGTCAGAGCAGCCAGAGCTCTTCATGGGGAGGGGGGCTGACACCCTCCCCTTTGCCTCCCTGACCATCAACCAGAGACTCATGCTCGGCTGGCGGTTAGCAGGACAGCACCACCCAAGTCTGTCCGACCTGACGGGATTTCTTAGGCTGAAGAAGATAAAAATCTCCATCCGTGGATCAGAAGAAGCTTTGACAGGACATGGAAGCCATTCACCAACTTGTTTCAAGACCCGTTTGTGGGCAGAAATCAATAAAGTTATGCGGGGGGGGGGGGGGGGGGGGGGGGGGGTGGACACAGAGCAAGTCGCGGAACAAGGAAGGGTAAGCAAGGGAGAGGAGAGACACGGGACAAATGCACCCAAGAGAAACAGAGGAGACAAGTAGCAGGGAAGGGAACTATAACAGGCTGGTTTGCTGGCAAATTAGTGCCTGAACCATGATGTACATAAACCACTATAAATGGGTGGCACAGTGGTGGGCAGCATGGTCGCACAATGGTGGGCAGCATGGTGGCAAAGTGATAGGCAGCACAGTGGCACAGTGGTGGGTGGCATGGTGGCACAATGATAGGCAGCATGGTGGCACAATGATAGGCAGCACGGTGGCACAATGATAGGCAGCACGGTGGCACAGTGGTGGGTGGCACAGTGGTAGGCAGCATGGTGGCACAGTGATAGGCAGCATGGTGGCACAGTGATAGGCAGCATGGTGGCACAGTGATAGGCAGCACGGTGGCACAGTGATAGGCAGCACGGTGGCACAGTGGTGGGTGGCATGGTGGCACAGTGATAGGCAGCACGGTGGCACAGTGATAGGCAGCACGGTGGCACAGTGGTGGGTGGCATGGTGGCACAGTGGTAGGCAGCACGGTGGCACAGTGGTAGGCAGCACGGTGGCACAGTGATAGGCAGCACGGTGGCACAGTGGTGGGTGGCATGGTGGCACAGTGGTGGGCGGCACAGTGGTGGGCAGCACAGTGGCACAGTGATAGGCAGCACAGTGGCACAGTGATAGGCAGCATGGTGGCACAGTGGTGGGCAGCACGGTGGCACAGTGGTGGGCAGCACAGTGGCACAGTGGTGGGCGGCACGGTGGCACAGTGGTGGGCAGCATGGTGGCACAGTGGTGGGCGGCACGGTGGCAGGCAGCATGGTGGCACAGTGGTCAGCGCTGCTGCCTCACAGCTCCAGGGACCCGGATTCAATTCTGGCCTCGGGTGACTGTGTGGTGTTTGCACTTTCTCCCCGTGTCTGCGTGGGTTTCCTCCGGGTGCTCCGGTTTCCTCCCAAAGTCCAAAAATGTGCAGGTCAGATGGGTTGGCCACAATAAGTTACCCCTTAGTGTCCCCCTTAGGTGGGGTTACTGAGTTACAGGGATAAGGTGGAGCCATGGGCTTAAATAGGGTGCTCTTTCCAAGGGCTGGTGCAGACTCTATGGGCTGAATGGCCTCCTTCAGCACTGTAAATTCTATGATTCTATAATTCTGTGCTTGTTTTGGCCAGGATTCTCCAGTCACCGACACCAAAATCGCGTTCGGCGATTGGCCGGAGAATCCCGTTCACGACCGAATCGGGGGCAGCCCCGCTTTCACGATGCTCTGCCCTCTGCAAAGCGGAGTCAGTCATATGTGTTGTCATCTAGCGGGAACTCGGCATAGCGGCTGTGGACTCAGTCCAGCGCTGCCATAGTCGGGGGGAGGGCCGATCCGTGGGCAGGGGGGACTTTCCATGGGCTGGGGGCACTGTTGGGGGCTGGTCGGGGCCACGCGAGCCAGCCAAAGGGGGAGGGGCACTATTTAGTAAGCCGGGTCCGCAAGCGGCCAGCAGCATGTTGCACGGAGTGGCTGCTGCAGGCCGCCGCCGTCCACATGCATGGTCATGGACCCGGCAATTCCCCAGGCCGTATCTGCAGCTAGAGCCGGTGCTCTACGCTGCCTTGATGTTAGCCCCCAACCAAATGAGGTTTGGGGCCGTGTTTTACGCCATTTTCTCTGTCGTAAAACACCGTTCCCATGCCGGCGTGGGGACATAGCCTCAAAATCGGAGAATCCAGCCCACTTGTCTTTACCAACAGATGGAAAAGTGCAAAACTGACTTAATCTGTAAATTGTTACATTTTACAAGAAAGGCTCACCACTGGTTCAACAATTTAAAATATATATATTTTAATTGGTATTTAGAATTAGAAAAACAGAGTTTTGCATATAAATAACAATACAACAATAACAGTGATGATAAGTAATAAAATAAAAACAACAAGATATGAGCCCCTCCCTCGCTGTCACCACAACCCTGACTGAGGTCCCAATACTATTTGACATTTTTACAGTCGTGTTAATGTTTACAGTATTATGAGGGGTTCTGACTGGGGCTCCTACCACTTGGCGACTGGAGCTGACCCCAGCTTTACCCACATATTTACAGGTCATCTGCAAGGAGCGAGACTCATCCACCAATTCACCGATCTAAGGGTGACAACCAGAGGATCGATTGCGAGCACGAACAGGAGCGGGGATAGCGGACACCCCTGCCAGTCAAATAACCTGATAGCACACTCATACATGAAAAAGAACAATCACTTGGAAAAGGGAAATGGCTGACACCCATGGAACTGTAACATAGGCAAAGAGTCAATGCCTTCACAACAGAGAGGTACGAGATAAATTGACAATTAAAGGGCAGGTCTGTATTAAATGGCCAAATGAGTAAACAGGAAGCAGATGCAATTCCGTATGTCAATACCTCAAGATCATTGAAAAGCACTTCTGGTGGAGTGATGCCATTTTTTTTTGCAATTTGTCGGAGTATTGCTTCAGCTTCCTGTACCCTTCCCTTTATCAACAGCCAGCGTGGAGATTCAGGAATAAACCTGGAATTATAATTATTTTGTTTTAATTGAAGAGTACAAAAGTCACACAAAGTATTTGATCAGTTCCTATTAATATTAAAATACACTTTAATGATGCATATTAACATATATTTTTATCTTAATAAAGGTGTTGATTCCGAAATGTAGATGGTGGTGCAAAGGATGATTTTCTGGATCAAGAACGAATTAACAAATGTCTGGTAATTTTGGACAGTGTCTCACCCTGATATAGATTATAGTACAGGGAAACCATTCGAGAACGAAGAAACTGGGGTAAACTTTGTATGGTACTCTCCCAGTGGGAATTGCACACCTCTTACTGAATTTTAATTCCATTCGTTTTAATGGAAGGAAAAGTAAAAGCCTCTATTACCAGCCTACAAACGTACTGGATTGATTTCCCTCATCATGCTCTGCTCAGGCAATTTGTAACACCCCATGTGGCAATGAAAATCTATCCCATGGTGGGTGGAGGATGGGAGGTGCAGGAAGGTGGGGGGACTACAGAGGCTGGGGGGATTATGGACGGGTGTAAGGGGGTGCGGACAGCGCAGTAGATGCAGGGGGTGCAGTTTTGGGGCGGGTTTGGAGGGGGGGTATGTTGGTGGGGGTGTGAGGAGGAAAGCAAGAAGGAGAAAAGGTCAACTTAGGAAGGGAACTTTTTAACAAGTTTTGGACAGGAGGAAAACCTGCAGTAAGGCCAAGGGGTTTAGGGATAAATTCCAAAATCTTGGCCGATAACTCAAAGTTGGGAGAAAAGCGTTAATTTAGATTCAGACAAGTGGAGTGTGAGAATGGGACAAAACAGTTGAAGAATATTAAGTAACTTGATCTGACCTTAATGTTGATGTGATGTGGGACAGAGGAGTCCAATGAATCTTGGCAAGTGTGTGAAAGGACTCGGGCTGCAATGGATTCACTTGAATTTTGAGAGAGGTGAAGAGGAGATGTGGCTTTGAGAAAAACTAAACCCTGAGATTCAGTCAGATAAATTGTTACGGGCCAGGGTTTAGAGAACACCAAAGTGTATCATGGAGTTCACATGACCCACAACTTTTAATAGATTGTGGTATGGGGAGCGCACGGCCCACTCAACAGGTGTGGTACAGCAGAAATGGAAAAGTATTTTTTGAAGCAAAACAATGTTTTTTCTATGAACTCAAGTTAACCTTTTTAAAACATACAGTGAACATCTTAGCAATCATTAATTCAAATGCAACCCCCAAAGAATACAACACTAAGTAATCCTTTAAGCTTTCCTTTTAGCATCCGTAAGACTTAAAACACATTTTACCAGAAGCACATCAGGTTAAAGTCACAACTGTTATTAGTTTTAAATCACCAGGATCGATTTACTGTCTTTAGATTACAGAGAGAGACTGTAATACACCTTCTGGCTGTGACTGCAGCTATCCAGCTCTGAAAAGGATACTAAAACACACCCTGCAGCAAATAGCCTAAAACAAAAGTAAAAAGCTGACAGACAGTCCAGCTCCACCCACTCTCTGACATCACTGCAGTAGAAAACCACCATTTCTTAAAGGTACTCTCGCTACAGATATTTATATACATACCCATTTATGAACACCTATTTCTAAAAGGTACTCTCACATGACAAAGTGCACAGACTCTGTGATTGCCATGTCCAGTGGTGCAGCGTTCAGAATCACAGTTAGCACTTTTTCCACAAAGGCTAATTACTGCTTTGAGCAAGTGACAACATTCACCAAATACATTCACGATCATGATCCTAAGGAACTGACCAATCCGCAGCAAGTATTGCACTTCTCAATGAATAAGGAATTTGTACTTGTGGGTTACTGCATTGCAGTTCAAATTAACTTTTTGTGCTGCACTAAACATCTGCCTTCTCTCCTTACTTTGCCTGATTAAAGCAATTAATAGATTGCCGTTCAATTTCTTGTCCCCTCTCAAAGTAGTGTCTCATTTTTGAGTATGGTTCCATACAGGAATGCTATATTTGATATGCTTAAAAAATACAATAAAGTTTTGGCGTCACAAGGTATGCAGAGTTTTGATCTACATGCAGAAGGATATATTTGTCTGGGAGGATGCTTTGTTTAATTAATTTATAGGATGTGGTGTCACAGGTTAGGCCAGCATTTATTGCCCATCCCTTTAGAAGGTTGCCTTCTTGAACCTCTGCAATCCATGAGGTGTAGGTACACCCACTGTGCTGTTAGGGAGGGAGTTCCAGGATGTTAACCCAGTGACAGTGAAGGAACAGCAATACATTTCCTAATAAAAAGGTGAATGACTTGGAGGGGAACCTCCAGGTGGGAGTGTTCCAAGGTACCTCCTGCTCTTGTCATTCGAGGTGGCAGTGGTTGTGGATTTAGAAGTTACTATCTCGGGAAGCTTGATGAGTTTCCGCATGCATCTTGTAGATGGTACACACGGCTGCCACTGTTCGTTGGTGGTGGAGGGTTTGAATTTTTGTGGAAGGAGCAATCAAGTGGGCTGCTTTGTCCTGGATGGTGTTGACCTTCTTGAGTGCTGTTGGAGCTGCACTCATCCAGGGAAGTGGAGAGTATTCCATTACACTAGTGACTTGTGCCTTGTAGATGATGGACAGGCTTTGGGGGATGAGGAGGTGAGTTACTCGCCATAGGATCTATGGGGTTAAATTTTCCACTGTCGGGAGCCCGGGGTTTCTCGATGGCCTGGGGCAACCCCATTGACTAGCTGGCAAAAGGGAGAATCCCGATGGCGTGCCACACCAGAGATTTGGTGCAGCGGGATGGAGAAACCCGCCCATAGTCTTTGACCTGTCCTGATAGCCACAGTATTAATGTGGCCAGTCCAGTTCAGTTTCTGATCAATGGTAACCCCCAGGATGATGATTGTGGTGTATTCAGCGATGGTAATGCCATTGAATGTCAAGGGGTGGTGGTTAGATCCTTTCTTGTAGGAGTTGATAATTGCCTGGCACTTGTGTGGCGTGAATGAAACTTGCCAATTGTCAGTGCAAGCCTGGGTATTGTCCAGGTCTTGCTGCATTTGGACAGGGACTGCTTTATTATCTAGGGAGTGCAAATGGTGCTGAACATTGTGTAGTCATCTGCACATATCTCCAATTCTGAATTTATGATGGAAGGGAGGTCATCGTTGAAGCAAGCTGACCCACAACTTTTCATAGATTGTGGTATGGGGAGCACACGGCACACTCTACAGGTGTGGTGCAGCAGAAATTTAAAAGTAATTTTTAAACCAGAACAATGTTTATTCTATGAACTCAGTTAACCTTTTTAAAACGTACAGTGAACATCTTAGCAACCATAAATTCAAATACATCCCCAAAGAATACAACACTAAGTAATCCTTGAACTTTCCTTTTAACATCCATAAGACAAAAATCATTTATGCAGAAGCACATCAGGTTTCAACTCTCTACTGAGAGCAGTTATCACTGTGAATTCACCAAATGATCTAGAGATAGTCTTTAGATGGCAGAGAGAATGAAATTACATCTTCTTTGGCTGGCTTCAGCTCCAACACTAAAACAAAACCAAAAAACAGACTCACTCAAGCTTTTCCTCAAAGTGAAAAACTAAAAAGCAGAGCCAGATCTCAGCTCCATCCAAACTCTGACATCACTGCAGCCACTTGAGCAGACAAACATTTCTTAAAGTGACATTCCCATGACACTTGGCTAGGGAGCCTTGGGCTAAAGGTTACTGCCTGAGAATAAGGATTGAAGCTTTTGAGCATGTGAGTGCAAACATTTCTCCTGAATCAAGGTGTTTTGAATCTTTCAATATTTGACCCCAGAGCGTTGTGGATACTCAGCCATTGAAAACTCTTTGGATGCTAAAGATGTCAAAGGATATGGGACAGTGCAGAAACATAGACCTTTTATCGAAGATTAACCATGTCTATTTAATGGCAGAAATGGTTCAAAATGCCCGGCTATCACTTTTGGCTCAGTAAATTGTACTTGCTGCATCTCCTTTGTTTAATTCCCAGTTTTACAATAGATAAACTTTTTTTATTCATAGTTACATACATAGATGATAGGAGCAGGAGGAGGCCTTTTGGCCCTTCGAGCCTGCTCCACCATTCATCATGATCATGGCTGATCATCCAACTCAATAGCCTAATCCTGCTTTCTCCCCATAACTTTTGATCCCATTCTCCCCAAGTGCTATATGCAGCCGCCTCTTGAATATATTCAAAGTTTTAGCATCAACAACTTCCTGTGGCAATTAATTCCACAGGCTCGCCACTCTTTGTGTGGAGAAATGTCTCCTTATCTCTGTCTGAAATGGTTTACCCTGAATCCTCTAATCGAAATTCATAAGTCTCTATGAGGTCCCCCCTCTCGTAATGAAGGCCAACATGCCATTAGCCTTCTTTACCGCCTGCTGCACCTGCATGCTTACCTTCAGTGAGTGATGCACAAGGACACCTAGGTCCTGCTGCACTCAGCCCTCTCACAATTTACAACCATTCAGGTAGTAATCTGCCTTCATTTTTTGCTTCCAAAGTGAATAACCTCACACTTATCCAAATTATACTGCATCTGCCATAGATTTGCCCACTCACCCAACCTGTCCAGATCATGCTGTAGGATCCCTGCATCCTCATCACAATTCCCCTCCCACCTAACTTGGTATCATCTGCAAACTTTGAGATGTTACATTTTGTTCCCTCATCCAAATCATTAATATGTATTGTGAATAGCTGGGGTCCCAGCACCGATCCCTGTGGTACCCCACTAGTTACTGCTTGCCAATTTGAAAAGGACCCATTAATCCCTACTCTTTAAGAAGTCTTACAACAGCAGGTTAAAGTCCAACAGGTTTGTTTCAAATCACTAGCTTTCGGAGGAAGGAGCTGTGCTCCGAAAGCTAGCGATTTGAAACAAACCTCTTGGACTTTAACCTGTTGTTGTAAGACTTCTTACTGTGCTCACCCCAGTCCCATGCTACATCTCCACATCATCCCTACTCTTTATTTCCTCTCTGCCAACTAGTTTTCTACCCACCTCAATACATTTTCCCCAACCCCATTCGCCTTAATTTTGTACAATAATCCCTTGTGCGAGACTTTGTCAAATGCCTTCTGAAAGTCCAAATATACCACATCGACTGGCTACCCCTTGTCAATTGTACTCGTTACAACTTCAAAGAATTCCAAGAGATTTGGCAAGCATGATTTTCCCTTCATAAATCCGTGCTGACTCTGACTGATCCTGCCATTGCTTTCTAAATGTTCTGCGATAAATTCCTTGATAATGGATTCAAGCATTTTCCCCACTACTGGTGTTAGGCATGCTGGTCTATAATTCCCTGCTTTCTCTCTACCTCCCTTTTTGAATAACAGAGTGACATGAGTTACCCTCCAATCTGCAGGGACAGTTCCATAGTCTTTGGAATCCCAGAGTAGGGGCTGGTTTAGCACAGGGCTAAACCGCTGGCTTTGAAAGCAGGCCAAGGCAAGCCAGCAGCACGGTTCAATTCCCGTACCAGCCTCCTCGAACAGGCGGCGGAATGTGGTAACTAGGGGCTTTTCACAGTAACTTCATTTGAAGCCTACTTGTGACAATAAGTGATTTTCATTTCATTTCAGATGACCATCAATGCATCCACTATTTCCAGAGCCACCTCCTTAAGGACTCTGGGATGCAGATTCTCAGGCTCTGGGGATTTATCCGCCTTCAATCCCATCAATTTTCCCAGCACAATTTCTCCAATGTCGATCTCCCTCAGTTCTTCTCTCTCACTAAACATTTAGTTCTCCAACATTTCTGGTATCTGGGGTGGGATTCTCCAAATCGCGGCGCGCCTCGCCACTCCGACGTCAGGACACGATTCTTCGCAGAGCGGAGAATCGGCGCCATTGGGGCCGGCTCTAAGGGGCACCCCCGCAATTATCTGGCTGGGATGGGCAGTAAAAATAAACGAGTCCCGCCGGAGCCGTTCTAACCTGCTTTGAGCTGGTGGGACCTCGGCGTTGAAGGGTCGGGTGGTGGCCTGTGGGGGGGGGGGGGAGGAGGAGTCCGACCCCGCGGGGGGGGGGGGGGGGGGGGGGCCTCCCGCGGGATGGGAGAATCCATTTGTGTCCTCTTTTGTGAAGACAGAATCAAAGTATGTATTCAATTGTGCAGCCATTTCTTTGTCCCTTATTACGCATTTCCCTGTTTCGGCCTGTGGGGGCCCACATTTCTCTTTAACAATCTCTTTCTCTTCACATATCTACAGAAACTCTGAGGCTGGGATTCTCCGACCATGCGCCGTGTCGGAGAATCCCCGGGGGAGGCGCGAATCCAGCCCCACGGCCCCAACACCGGCTTCCCTATTCTCCGGTGCTGTTTTTCGGGCGTCGCCGGAATTCCTGCTGTGCCTGTCCGGGGGCCGTTAACAGCCCCACGAGGCCCCCCCCCCCCCCGGCGATTCTCGGGCCCCGATGGGCCGAGTGGCCCAGTCCCGCTGGCGTGGATTACTCACCTCGCGTATGGCGGGACCAGGAAGGTAAGTGTATGGGGGCCGTCATGGGGGGGGGGGGGGGGATCTGACCCTGGGGAGGTTCCCCACGATGGCCTGGCACACGATCGGGGCCTACCGATCGGCGGCCGGGCTGTTTTATTGGGGGCCTACTTTACTCCACACCTGTCTCTGCCATATTGCCTGGGGGCCGGCGTGAAGAAGGGAACCCCCACACATGTGCGGAAATACGGTGGCTGTTTCGCACATGCGCAAACTTGCGCGGGCCGTTCGGCGCCTGCTGGAGCTGCGGGAACCACTCCGGCGACAACCTAGCCCCCTAGAAAGGGGAGAATTCCTCCCTCTTGTTGACGACGGAGTGGTTAATGCCGGTTTTCACGCTGGCGTGGGGACATAGCCCCATTATTGAAGAATCCCACCCGTGGTGTCAGTCAGAGTGCACTGGACATAATCGGCAGCATGGACGAAAGGGAGGTCACTGAGATGGAGTTCAGCGGCGGCCAAGGAAGTGAGACCCCGCTTAGTAGCAGATCTCCATGACATGTATGTGGATCCCCCCCACACCCTCCTCACCCCCTCACCCCTGAAACCCCTAACCCACACCCTCCTCACCCCCTCACCGCCCTCAACCCATACCCCCACACTGCCCTCAACCCATACCCCCTCACCCCTTACTGCCCTCAACCCATACCCCCTCACCCCTTACCGCCCTCAACCCATACACCCTCACCCCCTCACCGCCCTCAACCCATACCCCCTCACTGCCCTCAACCCATACTCCCTCACCCCTTACCGCCCTCAACCCATGCCCCCTCACCCCTTACCGCCCTCAACCCATACCCCCTCACCCCCCACCGCCCTCAACCCATACCCTTCACCCCTTACCGCCCTCAACCCATACCCCCTCACCCGTGAAACCCCTAACCCACACACTCCTCACCCTCCTCTCAATCCTCACCCCCCTCAACTCTGTCAGACCCCGCCTCCCCCTTACTCCCCAGGGCCCAAAATATTGACTGTGTGGTTAGATAGGGGTGGGGACCTCGCAGGCTCAGAAATTCCCAGCAAATCCTGCCAAAATGACACTTTGAAACTTTGCCATTGGATCCGGCCCTCAGTGTTTTATAGGATTTAAGGAACAAATTTTCTGCTTGTTGAAGTTCTGAGGTGTGATTATCACAACTGAAGTCTATTTCAGCAGACCGTTGACAGACTTCTGTCTGCCTCAGAATCATGCTTTCAGAATGTATTTCTGACAGAGCACATCACCTGCCCATTGTATAATCCATTTGATTTTAAACCCATTGGGATCTGGTAAAATTGAGTGGGTATTGAAATCAGCTGGCGATTGATTCCAATGTTACTTCCTCAACAGTGATGATGAAAATTACCCACACCGAACATCCTGCACCGAGCATCAGGAAATGCGTTTCAGCAGAGAATCATTTCTCGTGGCCAGTGCCAGTTTCACATCAAATCACAATTCTCTGATGCCTCGACTGCGGCGTCAATGCATTCCACTCCGCAGGCGCAGTAATCTCCATTTGCATATCATGGACTGGATTCTCCGATTCTGGGGCTATGTCCCCACGCTGGAGTGGGAACGGTGGTTTACTATGCCAGACAAAATGGCGTGAAACGGCCACCGATTTCCCGGTTTGCTGGGGGCTAGCATGCCTGCAGCTCAAGCTGCCAATACAGCCTGGAGAATTGCGGATCCATGGCCACGCATGAGCACGGTGGCGGCCTGCAGCGGCCGCGCCGGCCGGTGGCAGACCCGGGCCCGAAATAGTCGCCACCTTTGGCCGACCTGTGCGCCCCGGACCACCTCCCGCAGTGTCCTCAGACCCGAATAAAGTTCCCCCCTGCCCGTAGATGGGTCCTCCCCGACTGTGGCAGCATTGGACTGAGTCCGCAGCCGCCATGCTGAGTTCCCGTTGGATGAGACCATGAGAGACCCATGCCATCGGGAACTCGGGGCCGGTCGGGGGCGGAGCATTGGGGGAAGCGGGCATCAGGCAATGCCCTGAGGCCGTCGGTATGTGGCATGGTGTACTCAGAGAGTACGCCACTTTGAAGGGGTCAGAGCAAAAGTTCGGCCAGGAACGGGAATTCTCCAACTGATCGGCGAACACAATTTCAGCGTCGGCGACCGGGGAATCCAGCGAGCCTGACCCAGTATTCTCCGGATCCTCCTCGATTCTCTGCCTCCACTGGGGCTAATTACCGACAGCAAGGTCCACTTGTGCTTTTAAAAATGGGGAACAGACACCATGGCTGATGAGGGAGAGAATAGAAAACGGAGAGGCGCGACCGTGGGCTGACGGTCCTGACACTGCACCCCAGCCCCACATCACCACCCCCGCACCACAGCCCTACACTCCACCCCACCCCACCACCGCACCCCACCCCCACGCTGCACCCCACCAACCCCGCACCCAAGCCCCACATCACCACCCCCGCACCCGAGCCCCACACCACCACCCCCGCACTCCAGCCCCACACCACCACCCCTACATCCCACCCCCGCACTCCAGCCCCACACCACCACCCCTGCACCCCACCCCCGCACTCCAGCCCCACACCACCACCCCCGCACTTCAGCCCCACACCACCACCCCCGCACCCCAGCCCCACATCACCATCCCGCACCCCAACCTCTGCCATAGCACCCAACCCCCCTCAATCTGCCACCACCCACCAGCGGGGCATCACGTGGCCCACCCAAGGGCAACGTCCAGAATAGGTGCTACATAAGACACAGAGTGGGGGCTACGGAGTGTACCACTGGCAAGGGCAGCACCAGCCATTGCTACTCCTGCAGCAGGGACGGGCGCCAGGGACAGGGACCCCCACGGCGCTAGGCACTGATGAGGCCAGGAGTGCTGGGATGGCGAGGGTGGTGGGGACATGCAGGGGACAAGGTGTTCAACCAGCAATTCATCCTAGTCGTTGCAGCCCTGGGGGATGCACTGCGGCTGTGTGAGCTGGAGCTGCTCGAGGAGGAAGAAGCTGCAGCAACGAAGCCTGCCCCAGAAGAACAGGAGGAAGCCACTGAGAATTGAAACCAGCCATGTGTGGCGCTAACAATTGCACACAAAAGACTCGATAATGTACAAGAGAGGCTTTATTACAGTGAGATGCTTTTCCTCCGGCTGCAGCTATAGAATGGCATCTCAGGGAAACTTATGAATATTTATACTGCTCCCTGGGGGCGGAGTTGCCGGCAGGGGCTTACCAGCAAACCTGTAATACAGGTGCTGTCATACATCCCCTAATGCAAGCACACACATATATATACAGTGGTAGAGATCACCACACCACCCAACGGGCCGAGGAGGAGGAGGTGCAAAGGAGGCGCCGCATGAGGCCTCGTGTGTACCGTCAGCGCATGTCATTCGAGGACCTGCCGATCCAGGCATGCCTTCGAAAAGTCTGGCTGAGCAGGGGGACAGTGCAACATATCTGCCAGATCATGGCGCACCTGGCACAGCAGCGGAATGGGGGAGGATACCCTCTCTCGGCGGCCCGCAAGATGGTGGTCACCCTGAACCTTTACGCCACAGGGTGCTTCCAGACGTCGAGTGGGGAACTGTCCGGAATCTCACAGAGCCCGGTGCCCAGGTGCATCCGCGCCATCATGGAATCCCTGTATGCCTAGTCGGCACAATATATGCATTTCAATATGGCTGACCAGGATGCCTGGCATTGCCAAGATGCTTCAGGTCCTGGGGATGATCGATGGGATGCATGTCGCCCAACAAGCACCTGCAGATGACAGGTGACCTTCACAAGCCGAAAGGGGTTCCACTCGCTGAGCATGCAGCTGGTGCGCGGCTATGAGCTGTGCATCATGCACGTCTGGACCTGTACCCGGGCATTATGCAGGAGGCCTTCATCCTGGCACACTAGATGGTTCCCAGCCTCTCTGAGAGGCACACCCCCAGCTGGAGGGTTAGCTCCGGGGCAACACAGGTTATCTACAGTGATCATGGCTGATGACACCCATCCGGAGGTCACAGACCGACATGGAGACTTATTCATGCAGCCACCAGGTCCGTGATCGAGCGGTACTTCGGCATCCTGAAGGTGCGGTTCAGGTGCTTGGATCGCTCTGGAGGGGCCCTTCAGTATGGTGCTGGGAGGATCGTTCGCATCGTGGTGGTCTGCTGCGTCCTCCACAGCATCACGCAGTGCTGGAGGATGAAAGCCAGGCCTCATCCGCGAGGAGGATCGGCAGAACATGGGGCCTGGACAGAGCCGTGAGCACGGGCTGAACTGCGGTCCCTGAGCCAAGCCTTTCCCAAGCTTCTATCCATTCCCCTCCCCCCCCGGTGTCCCCTCTGCAGCCAGCTCAGAGCAGCCCACCTGTCACCCCTTCTGACAGAGGACCGAGGCAAGTAGTAACATTGTGCACAGGTGTTTAATGTGAACACATTTATACAGATTCGTGCCCTGGCACTAAAACATGTTCTGCACCTGTGCCAACTTAACTGGTGTCTACTTTTTTGATCATACGAGCCCAATTCTACGTCTAGCTGGACCCCCAGATGGTACTTCAGGAGTAGAGGCAGCCTGTTGTGACTCCTCCCCTGTGACAAGGCCATCTTCTGGGGCGACTGGGCCTTCATGGGCCAGCTGCTGCTCGGGTGTTCCAGGTGGCATAGTGCCACCTCTTGTTCTGCTCACTGCCCACCAGATGCAACAGGGACAGTGGGGGGGGGGGGGGGGGGGGGGTGGAGGCGGTGTCTGAGGTGCTGCGGTGTTCCGGCACCTCCCCTGCAGGAGTCACCGGCATGGGCCCCATCACTTCCTCCTTCCTCAGGGTGCCCAATGGCCCCCAGGCGGAGGTATGAGCAGAACAAAGCCCTGAGGCTCCCCCGCCATTGTCATAATATACACCAGTATATCATGGTGCAGACACACACACTGATGGACATACACTAGGACCAATCAACATGTACAAACACCGCAGCCAATCACCAGTTAGAACACACGCACTATAAAGACAGAGGGCACCACTTTTCCCGCTCATCATTCAGGATGCTGCCACTCAGAAGCACAAGAGCTTATCAGTTACAGTATAGACTCTCACCACGTGCTGAGTGATTCAACTGGTTTGGACAGGCACAGGTCTCTAGTTAATCTAGCATCGTGTAAACCCCCAGTAATAGTATGTCTAGCATTTTATCAGAGTTAATATAATAGTGTTGAACCATCTTCAGTTTGGTGGCCTATGTCTGCTTCACGGATCCAGAGCGGCCAACACATCAGCCATCAAGTGCTGCCAGTCCTGGAGGCCCATTCTGGCCTTGAGCAGAGTCTGCACGCTCGCTGCCATGGAAGGGGACCACCTCTGTCTGGGACTGCGCCACATCACATTGCAACTGTGCCACCACCTTCTGGATCTGTGCCAAATCAACCAGTGACTAAGCCATTTCCATCTGGGACTGGGCCATTTCCCTCTTTCTGCGCCACGTCCGCCAGTGCCTGGGCAATGCCGCCGACATTCCCAGCCATGCCCTGCTGTGACTGGGCCACACTCAGGAGCACCACTGCAATATCCAGGTGGCTCTGGACATGGCTGCCTGTGAGAGGTTGGCTGGGTGGCACGCATGGCTGGCACTTCCTCCTGCTAATCCATAGTCAAAACTCCCACCCAAGGCCTCCACCATGAATGCCACCTGTACAGTGTTAATCTGGGTGCATTCATGGTCAGCACCACCTCCTGCTGCTGCACGTGGTTGGTCTCTTTCACCTGCGCCTGTAGGTACTGGCTGCTCGCCGACAACCTCTCATGTAGTCCCTGGCTCTGTGACTGCATCCCCACTATCGATGGGACTGTCCGTTCCAGGAGCCTGAACCCCGTCTGGATCGCAGCTAGCCCCTGGTCCTACCTCCACCTGTTGTACTGGAGCATGTGTGTGCTGCACACCAGATAGTGCCCCAGGAACCTCTTCATTGAAGTGCCCAACCGAGGTGAGTGTCTCTGGAATGGTGGAGGTGTTGGAGAGGTAGTTGTGCAGGGAAATCTGTGTCATTCTCAGACTCAGGCTCCGGGGTGTCCTGGGTCTCAGGTGTATGGTACACGTCCGTGTGGGTAACTGCTGACTTCGGTGACCAGGGCACGTGGCTATGATGGCTGGTATGGGTGCCCGTATGTGGGAAAGGATTAGGGTTCGGATGCCCTCTAGGTGAGAGGGAGGGAGGGGGACTAGGATTGGTGTCAGGGAGGGTGCTGTGTCCTCACCCTGGCCATCCTGAGGAGGTTGTGCGGTTTCTTAAGCACTGCTGGCACGTCGGATGGTGTTGCTGACGGCGTTGACAGCCTCTAGCACCTGCGCCCAAGCACAGTGAACGGCGGTGGCTAGCATCCTCCTCCACGGCGTCCAGCAGGGTCTCGAGCCCGGTGCCCGTAAAACGGTGTGCCGCTCTCCTCACCATCCTTTTGTTGGCTGGGATGGTGTGTGTGGGGAGTGAAGTGTGTACCTACGGCTGGACCTTGACAGTTCCTGAGTGTCAATCGCGAATCCGGCGAACCCCACTCCGTTTCCCATTGGAATCGAATCTGTTCCACGTGGGGCAGGTACGAGCCCCTGAACGGTCGTTGAATCGGACCAGATGCGGAGCCGATTTTGCTGCCATAGAATTCCACGAATTCTGCCCCAGTGTCAACACTCAGGAATGAAGAACATGGCTGCCGGTCTCCCACCATTGTCAAGTAGCCATCACCACACCTCTTTAATAAACTGTCCGTGCTGATCCCCAACCTTTTCCTTCTGGAATCAATTTCCCCATTGATTTCCTTCTGGAATCAATGGCAGACGTTAAAGGCAATAAAGGTTCTTACCTAATGGCGACATTGGTTAAAGTTGTAATTCCTACCTACCACCACAAGGGAACGTACAGGAGCCCAGAGAGAGCCAGGATTAAGAGCAACATCGGCCAGCTTCGTATGAAGTATGCAATCAAAGGCAGGGTCATGTAGCCGATTGCAAAAGAAATACAAGTTCCCGCTGTACAGAATACAATTCGAATAGATTTCCCAAGGAGTTCTGATCCTGTAAGAAGAGAATAGAGAATAGTCAGATAGAGGATCTGAAAGAAATCAGTGTTCACAAAAAAGAAGCTCTGGAGAAATTAATGGAATTAGAAGTTGATTAAATCCCTGATGATCTACATTCCAGGGCGTTGAAAGAGGTGGTTATCGAGATCGTGAATATATTGGTGGTCATCTTGTACAATACTATAGATTCTGAAACAGTGTCTGTAGTTTGGAAATTAGCAAATGTCATCCCACGTTTTGAAAAAGGAGAATACAGGAAACCTCAGACCTGTTAGCCTGTCATTAGTAGCAAAAACTGTGATGATTGGACACTGAGAAAATAATGGAGAGATTGGGCAGAGTCAGCATGGATTTATGGAAAGGAAATCATGTTTGATAAACCTGCTGGAGTTTTTTTGAGAATGTGTATTTTTGAGGGGCAGCATAGTGGCACAATGTTTAGCACTGCTGCCTCATAGCGCCAGGGGCCCGGGCTCAATTCCGGACGCGGGTGACTATCCATGTGGAGTTTGCACTTTAATAATAATAAGAACTTATTGTCACAAGTAGGCTTCAATGAAGTTACTGTGAAAAGCCCCTCGTCGCCATTTCCGGCGCCTGTACGGAGGCCGGTACGGGAATTGAACCCGCGCTGCTGGCATTGTTCTGCATTACAAGCCAGCTGTTTAGCTCACTGTGCTAAACCAGACACTTTCCCCCTGTGTCTGCATGGGCCTCCTCCGGGTGCTCCAGTTTCCACCTACAGTCCAAAGAATTGCAGGTTAGGTGGATTGGCTGTGCTAAATTTCCCTTCAGTACCCAGGGATGTACAAGTTAGATTAAACGGATAGAGTGGGGGATTGGGCCTAGGTAGGGTGCTCCTTCAGAGGACCAGTGCAGACTCGCTGCACTCTCGGGGAAGGCCGGTGGATCCAACACGGGAGGTGGATCGCATCCTAAGTGTTGACGCTGGGGCAGGATTTGCGGATTTTCACAAGAGCAAAACTGACGCCGCATCTAGACCATGGATGGGCGAGCACTGGTGCCACATGGAACACAATCGATTCAATGAGAAACGGTGCGGGATTCACTGAGTCGGTGATTGACATTCGGGTGGCTGACAAGCTGCAGCCGCACACACACTCATCCCAGCCAACAAGATGGCATTGATTGCGCTGGAGTGCGGCCATCCTGCTGATGGGTCAACTGGGGCCAAAGGGAACCTGGGGGTGTGCCCTTGGGCAACACCCATACGATCTGTGACTCGAGGTTCACAATGGGCATTCAGCAGTGTGCGCAGGCGCATGGTTGCCTTGCAGGCTGTGGCAATGGTGTTCCATGCCCGTCCACCCTGACTGCACAGCCACCTCCTGGCCAACCCTGCAACTCCCCCCGCTACTCCCCCTGGCTCTGGCAGAAGCCTCCCGGCCTGCAGCACATTTGTCAGAAAACTATGGTGATGTTGGACATTTTCCATACCCCCCCTCTCTCCCTCAGCAGCCATGATTTTAAAAGCAAAAGTGAACCTCGCCATCAGAAATTCGCCCCAATGGAGAATACCGGGTGAGGCCCGTTAATGTTATGCCAACGGCGTTTACTGTACATGCATTCTGGAACGCATTGATATCTCTGTCGAGGCATTGTAGAATTGCAATTTGGCGTGAAACTGGCGCCTGCCTCGATTTCTCAATTCCGGGTTCAGCCGATGTAGAATCACGGACAGAATATTTTTTAGCACTGGGTTCCACGTTCTAGTGCATTGCAGTGATTGGGTCAGTGCACCAAAGAACGTCTAGTTCGTGACTAGTTAAGATTTATTCAATTACAATAACGTGGGTAGAAAATAATACTAATACTATTAACAAACTATAAACTGTTAACAACTTGAATACGTGAGCTAATATAAAACATGACGACCCACGATGACTCCTCACCCAGATTCCTCGAGGTTGCAGTATCATGTGGTGTAGTTCTAATGCCACCTGCTGGTTGGAGGTCTAACATATTCATAGAATCATAAATTTACAGTGGAGAAGGAGGTCAATAGGCCCATCGAGTCTCCACTGGCTCTTGGAAAGAGCACCCTATTTATGCCCACACCTCCATTCTATCTCCGTGACCCAACCTAACCTTTTGGACACAAAGGGGCAATTTAGCAAATCCGCCTAACGTGCATATCTTTGGACTGTGGGAGGAAACCGGAGTACCTGAGGAAACGCACGGAGATATTAATACTGCTAACGAACTGTAAACTGTAAACAACTAGAATACGTGAGCTAATACAAAACACAACTATTCACGACAACTCCTCACCTAGACTCCTCATGGTTGCAGTATCATGTGGTGTAGTTCTACTTCCACCTGCTGGTTGGAGGTCTTAACACATTAACATACAGAATTGCTTATGCTTACACTGGGGAGATGAACTCAAGACATCGGCCACCATTTTGCAAGAGTGCCCCAATCTTGAAGTAAGCTTGTGGGTTCCACAGACCCCCCACCTGTGGGAAACGTCACCCTGCACATTCATGGGCAGTACCCCACAGCCCCCAAGTGAGGACACTCTGCGATGGAGTCCCTGGGGGGTCACATCTCTTCAGGCCCCACCCCTGACAGAACCCCACTCATCACTCCCCCCCAACCTCAAAGAGGCCCCTACTTATCTTCCCTGCACACCCCACCCCTCAAGCCCCTCCTCCACTCTCCTTTCATGGTCATGGCCCCCCTCTGTCCCTGGCCCTTGGCAGTGCTACCATGGCCCCTGTCACCCTGGCACCCAGGCAGTGCTCCTGCCAGCTTTGCAGTGCCATCCGGGCAACTCGGCAGTGACAGGGTCGCAGTGTCAAGGTGCCAACTGGACAGTGCCAAGTTACATATGTTCCAAGGGGAGGAACATATGCCCCCAAGTGAGAACACCCTTCATTGTCCCTTACAACCAAGGGGCACTAATAACCCAGGAGACCGCCTGGGTACCGTTTCACCTGGTCCAAATTTGTGTGGACAAGTACTGAACGGTGCCTGGTTGCAGCCTCACTGGGGAGGCTGGTGGATGCCGGGTAAGTTTGCCAAAGTCAGTTTTAAACTGGCTTCAGCGACCGCCATTTGGTCACATCCCTTGTGGGCATAGGCCATAGAACATCAAACATACAGTGCAGAAGGAGGCCATTTGGCCCATTGAGTTTGCACCGACCCACTTAAGCCTATCCCCAAAACACAATAACCCATCCTGACCTTTTTTGGACACGAAGGGCAATTTTAGCATGTCCAATCCACCTAGCCTACACGTCTTTGGACTGTGGGAGGAAACCGGAGCACCCGGAAGAAACCCACGCAGACACAGGGAGAACGTACAGACACCGCACAGACAGTGACCCAGTGGGGAACCGAACCTGGGACCCTGGCGCTGTGAAGCCACAGTGCTATCCACTTGTGCTACCGTGCTGCATGTTTCTGACTTGGACGCCTCGTGGGACTTGGATGGATCCCGCAAGGCATGAAGACATCCGGGAAAGGCAGCACGGTGGCGCAGTGGTTAGCACTGTTGCCTCACGGCGCCAAGGCCCCAGGATCGATCCCGGCTCTGGGTCACTGTCCGTGTGGAGTTTGCATATTCACCCCGTGTTTGTGTAGGTTTCGCTCCCACAATGCAAAGATGTGCAGGGTGGGTGGATTGGCCGCGCTAAATTGCTCCTCAATTGGAAAAAATTAATTAGGTACTCAAATTTTTTTAATAGACTTCCGGGAAGCCCGTGAGGGGCCTCTCCCGGCATTCACCAGCCGCACCTGGCTAGAACAAGAGCGCAACGCGACCATTGTGTGCAGCTTTGGTCTTCTTCCCGAAGGAAGAATATACTGGGAGGAAACCGGAGCACCCGGAAGAAACCCACGCAGTCACAGGGAGAACGTACAGACACCGCACAGACAGTGACCCAGTGGGGAACCGAACCTGGGACCCCTGGCGCTGTGAAGCCACAGTGCTATCCACTTGTGCTACCGTGCTGCATGTTTCTGACTTGGACGCCTCGTGGGACTTGGATGGATCCTGCAATGAAGGTTCACAAGACTAATCGCTGGGATGATGGAACTGTTTCAAAAGGAAAGATTGAGGAGACTGGGCCTGTATCCTCCAGAGTTTAAAAGAATGAGAGGAGATCACATTGAAATACAAATTCTTACAGGGCTCAACAGGAAAGATGCAGAAATGATGTGTCCACTTGTTGGTCTGGAACTAAGGGAAGTAGTCTCAGAACAAGAGGTAGGCTATTTTGGATGAAGATGAGGAAGAAAGTCTTCAGTTAGAGAGTGGTGAATCTTTGGAATTTGCTACCCGGATGCCTGTGCTGTCTCAGTCATTCGGAATGCTCTTATCAGAGTTCAATAGATTTCTGGATACAATTAACATCATCGGATCTGGGGTTTATGCGGGAAGATGACGGTGAGGGAAAATAATCTATTTAAATAACAAAGCAGGCTCAAGGGGTCAAATGGCCTACTCTTGCTCCTTTGACCTTGTGTTCCTGTGCATAGCCAAGTCTAGCATTAGCGTGATTGTGAGTTATTTGCTCATTTTATTTCACTGACTATTAACGCCATCCTTTTCTTTTGTGTTCATTTCGAAAAACTTTCAGTAATTAAGTTGAATGCACAATAAAAATAATGCTGTGGAGATGCTGGCATTGGACTGGGGTGAGCACAGTAAGAAGTCTTATAACACCAGGTTAAAGTCCAACAGGTTTGTTTCGAATCACTAGCTTTCGGAGCACTGCTCCTTCCTCAGGTGAATGAAAAGGTGGGTTCCAAAAACATATATATAGACAAAGTCAAATGTGCAAGACGATATTTTGAATGCAAGTTTTGTTACAGTGCTCCTTTAATGGGCTGATAATTTCCATGGTTAATTTGTTTACTTTTATTGGAACTCAAAAAAGAGTTTAAGACAATCCGATGGGAAACTGGGTTAGCATCGTTAGGAGGCAGGGATCTTGTGTGAATCCGGAAAGTGAGCTGATGTTGCAGTATTGGGTCTGAGATATTTACTGGGCGGGATTTTTTGATCCCTCAGCCGTGTGTTTCTTGGCGGTGTGCCGTTCGCTGGCAGCGGGATTCTATCCTCCCGCAGCTTGTCAATGAGATTTCCCATTGAAACCAACGCACGCTGCTGTGTGTGGTAAACCACTGTTACACCTGTATTAGGTGATGTAAAGTAGGGCCTGCACTACAGGTTCGCCGGTCGCCACTGCCTGCTGGCTCCGCCCAGTAGGAGGAGCGTGTCCTCTATTCAGCAGCCATTCCGCCAGCTGCTGTGGGAGGCCACACATCTTACTGCAATAAAGCCACAGTTGTATCCAACCTTAGTCTTTGTACAATTGATCGTGCATCAATTTATTACAGTAAGATTTTCTAAAAGATGGACCTCTGAATCAAACCAGTTCCCTGCAGCTGGATCCGCAATCAAGCAACGCCAAAAAAGACTTTAATCACTGGCTAGCTTGCTTCGAGGCCTATATCAACTCAGCGACCACCCCTCCGATGGAGGCTCAGAAGATACAGATCCTGTACTCAAGATTGAGCTCCAACGTGTTTCCGCATTTCCAGGATGCCCCGAAAACTACGCACAGAAAACGAACACACTCTTCGCCAGGCACGTACTCACCACTCGCTCTCAACCCCCTGGTGAGTCCATAGAAGACTTCTGGCGGGTCCTAATCCCACTCGTCCAGGACTGTGACTGTCAGGCCGTTACAGCCACCGAACATTCCAACCTTCTTATGCGCGATGCGTTTGTAACGGGGATTGGGTCGGACCTCATACGCCAAAGACTGCTAGAAAGGGCCACGCTCGATCTAGCTGAGACTAAAAATCGAGCACTCTCCATGACGGTCGCCTCACGTAATACTCAGGCCTAACCCTACGGCCGCGCGGCCCACCCCTCCTCTCCGTCGTGGACCCCAGAGACGGCCACCCCAGCCGGGGCTTCACCCAGCCAGTATGCATGCGCAACATGCCAACCCGCGCACCCCGGGGGTCCCCGATGTTACTTCTGCGGCCAGCAGAAGCACCCCTGTCAAAGCTGCCCGGCCTGCACTGCCATTTGCAAGGCTTGTGGCAAAAAGGAGCACTTTGCCGTGGTGTGCCAGGCCCGTGTAGTCGCCGCTATCGCGCCCTCCCCCCTGACCTACTCACAATGGGTGCCCCATCTTTGTCCCGGACCACGCGCGGCCAGTGGGCGCCGCCATCTTCACCTCCCCGGACCACGCGTGGCCAGTGGGCGCCGCCATCCTCACCTCCCCAGACCACGTGCGGCCAGTGGGCGCCGCCATCTTGTCCAGCTCCCGCAACGTGCGGCCCATTTTGTCCCCCGCAGGATCTTCAGGTGCCGCCATCCTGTCTTCCCCATGGGGCATGGACACCGACATCATTGCACGGCCTGGGGCACCCACGGTCTCCTGACGCCAGCGACGACAGACCGCAGCTCGCCTCAGTGACGATCGACCAGTCTCGTCCGCACAACCTTACCGGCGCTTCGACCAGTGTGAGAATCAACGGTCACGTGACCTCTTGCTTGCTGGACTCCAGGAGCACCGAAAGCTTCATCCACCCGGATACGGTAAGGCGCTGCTCCTACGCAGTCCATCCCGCCAATCAAAGAATCTCCCTGGCCTCTGGATCCCAATCCGTCGTGATCCGGGGGTTCTGCACGGTCACTCTCATGGTCCAGGGCATAGAATTCAGCGGCTTCCGTCTCTACATCCTTCCTAATCCCTGCGCTGCACTACTAAGAGGCCTGGACTTCCAGTACAATCTCCAGAGCCTTACCCTCAAATCCGGCAGGCCACTAACACCCCTCACTGTGTGCGGCCTCGCGACCCTAAATGTCGACCCCCTTCCCTCTTTGCCAATCTAACTCCAGATTGCAAACACGTTGCCACGAGGAGAAGATGGTACAGCACCCAGGACAAGACCTTCATCAGGTCCGAAGTCCAGCGGTTGCTTTGGGAAGACATCATTGAGGCCAGCAATAGCCCCTGGAGAGCCCAAGTGGTAGTCGTTAAAACTGGGGAGAAACACAGAATGGTTGAGGACTACAGCCCGACCATCAATCGATACACGCAGCTCGACGCGTACCCCCTCCCATGCATATCTGATATGGTCAATCAGATTGCGCAGTACTGGGTCTTCTCAACGATAGACCTCAAATCCGCCTACCACCAGCTCCCCATTTGTAAATCGGACCATCCATACACTGCTTTCGAGGCGGACGGTAGTCTCTATCACTTCCTCAGGGTTCCCTTCGGCGTCACTAACGGGGTCTCGGTCTTCCAAAGGGAGATGGGCCGAATGGTCGACCGGTACGGTTTGCGGGCCACCTTCCCGTATCTAGACAACGTCACCACCTGCGGCCATGATCAGCAGGACCACGACGGCAACCTTGCCAAATTCCTCCCACCGCCACTCTCCTCAACTCACCTACAACAAGGAGAAGTGCGTGTTCAGCACAACCCGCTTAGCCATCCTCAGCTATGTGTCCAGAACAGAGTTCTGGGGCCCGATCCCGACCACAGGAGCTTCCCTCCCCCACTGCCCCAAGGCCCTCAAACGCTTCCTGGGGTTCTTCTCAGACTACGCCCAGTGGGTCCCAAACTATGCAGACAAGGCCCGCCCACTCATTCAGTCCATCCACTTTCCCCTTACGGTCGAGGCACAACAGGCCTTTGCCCGTATCAGAGCTGATATGGCCAAGGCCAGGATGCATGCAGTAGACAAGACACTGCCCTTCCAAGTAGAAAGCGACGCATCTGACGTCGCACTTGCCGCCACCCTCAATCAGGCAGGCGGACCCGTGGCATTCTTTTCCCACACCCTTCATGCCTCAGAAATTCGGCACTCATCCGTCGAAAAAGAGTCCCAAGCTATCGTTGAAGCTGTGCGGCATTGGAGGCATTACCTGGCCGGCTGGAGATTCACTCTCCTCACTGACCAATGGTCGGTAGCCTTTATGTTTAACAACACACAGCGGGGCAAGATCAAAAATGACAAAATCTTGCGGTGGAGAATCGAGCTCTCCACCTACAATTACGAGATTTTGTATCACCGCGGCAAACTCAACGAGCCCCCAGACACCCTCTCCCGAGGTACATGTGCCAGCGCACAAGTAGACCGACTCCGGGCCCTACATGACAGCCTTTGTCACCCGGGGGTCACAAGATTCTACCATCTTGTTAAGGCTCGCAATCTGCCCTACTCCATCGAGGAAGTACGGACAGTCACCAGGGACTGTCAGGTATGTACGGAGTGCAAGCCGCACTTCTACCGGCCGGACCGTGCGTGCCTGATGAAGGCCTCCCGCCCCTTTGAACACCTCAGCATGGATTTCAAAGGGCCCCTCCCCTCCACCGACCGAAGCGCGTATGTTCTCAGTGTGGTCGATGAGTACTCCAGATTCCCCTTCGCCATCCCATGCCCCGATATGACGTCTGCCGCCATCATCAAAGCCCTAAACACAATCTTTGCTCTTTTCGGTTTCCCCGCCTACATCCACAGTGACAGGGGATCCTCATTCATGAGTGATGGGCTGCGTCAGTTCCTGCTCAGCAGGGGTATCGCCTCCAGCAGGACGACCAGCTGTAATCCCCGGGGAAACGGGCAGGTAGAGAGGGAGAACGGGACGGTTTGGAGGGCCGTCCAGCTGGCCCTACGGTCCAGAAACCCCCCAGGCTCTCGCTGGCAGCAGGTCCTCCCTGATGCACTCCACTCCATTCGGTCACTGTTGTGCACCGCTACGAATAATGCACCCCATGAGTGTCTTTTTGCCTTCCCCAGGAAGTCCACATCCGGGGTGTCGCTCCCCACTTGACTCGCAGCTCCAGGACCGGTCCTGCTCCGTAGGCACGTCCGACTCCACAAGGTGGACCAGTTATAAACCAAAACACGCTGCTGTGAAAACCACTGGCATGAGTGGGCTGCCGGTGGGAAAAGTGAATCGCAAGGGCCAGAGACCAGCAATCGCTATCTTGTGATTTGTGAAATTTAGCCAACTAGGCTGGGCTAACTTCACATACAACAACACACTTCAGAAGAGCACTTTATTACAGTCTTAATTTCTAGGAACACCTTTCTTCCCTTTGGACGCCCTTTGGCTGTTGCTGCTGAGAGTGGAGCCTGAGGCCTAGGAACCTGAAACCTACAAGGATGAGAAATCCTACGCTACTATCCGCCCATATTTGGAGGAGAAGATGAGAGAAGGAACATCAGATTCAGGAATCAACGATATTTGGTTAGTGGGAGGGAGGGAGGAAGAGAACAAAAGAAAACATTAAGAGCACAACTGTGGTGATTTGTGGTTACTGTCCCTTCAAGGCAGCACAGCAGAGTAAGAATTTTAAAAAAGGGAAACCGCTCCCATTTTCTTTGTAATGAGTGGTGCTTATTCTTTACACTCCAATACTCTAATGCATTGTCTATAGTTGTTGTTTCACGGGGCACTTGAGGATGGCTGAGTCACTTATAAAACTTAATGGCAACATAATCTTAATTGGTGATGTAGTCTGCCAAAAACTACACTAGAGTGGCTGCTTCTGGTCCTGCTCCAACTGTTATGATCCCAGATGATGTTAGTCCTGGACTAGTCAGATGCCAGAATAAAACCTGGCCTGATAGATCCTTACTTTATTTAAACTATGAAAGAATGTTACTGAGCAAATTCACAGGAATCTGCTGCTGAACATTTATTACAAAGAATAAAATATTTATTGAAATAAGAAAAGTGAACTATATTACACCAGACAATCTTAATTAAGATACATCTTAATCCAAACCCCCAAAAATGTTTCAATATTCCCTATTCCTTCACCCCAGCAACATCTTTATTAGAAATATAAAACAATTTATATTATCTATCTTATACTCTATTATGCAGGGTAGTATGAGGTATGTGAGAATGAACAGGTGATCTGTGATCAGACATACCACACTACAAAGCAAATGACAGATGCAACAAAAGCAGACCCCATGGATTTCTCAGCAACACACCCAGACATTTTTCACATTATGAACCAAACTGTCTCACTGAAACTTTATTTTTCCCACTAGGGTTTCCAATTTCCACATTTGACGAGATTTTCTTTGAATTCTCTCCAAATGCCACCTCCCTCGAAAGACTCCAACAAGGATCCATAGCCAGGGTTTAACACATCAATTTCACCTTCTGAGCTTCCTTCCCCTGGATCACTGCTTGTACTCAAGCCTCACCTTCCAAACACAATCTCAGATCCTCGGCCACGTCAAGCAGAGCACCAGTGCTCCAAATGGTTACCTTTGGCCCTACAGCACCCAGCATGGAGTTACCAACCTTCTTCTAGGCTCCTCTTGAGCCCACTTTGCATCAAGTCTGCTCCCTGAAGCTCTATTTTTACTTTGGAGCCTATCTTTCTATTCCTTGGTTATAATGTAAGCCAAAATATTCCCTGTCTTTGTCCCTCACCTGAGATTTCCTTTTTGTCACATTTTCCCTTGTGTTGGACCTTTTCCCAGTCACCCTCCCCATCTGCTGCTCCATGTGACACACTCAGCATGATGATTAGGTCACATGACCTGGAGTTTCCAGCTGTCTCAATTATTTCCTCCCGCGCAGGAGTGCTTGGGAGGATTGCTCTGAGGGATATTTTAATGGTGAACACAAGGGGGCAGCCCAAAACATCTTCTGGACAGTGTGATATACCTTGCCTTTAAAGAGGTGGGACATGTCAGAAAAAAAACTGTCCTGTCTCCGGCAGCATGGTAGCACAAGTGGATAGCACTGTGGCTTCACAGCACCAGGGTCCCAGGTTCAATTTCCCGCTGGGTCACTGTCTGTGCGGAGTTTTCAGGTGCTCCCCGTGTCTGCGCGGGTTTCCTCCGGGTGCTCCGGTTTCCTCCCACAGTCCAAAGACGTGCAGTTTAGGTGGATTGGCCATGATAAATTGCCCTTCGTGACCAAAAAGGTTAGGCGGGGTTATTGAGCTACGGGGATAGGGTGGAAGTGAGGGCTTAAGTGGGTCAGTGCAGACTCGATGGGCCGAATGGCCTCCTTCTGCACTGTATGTTCTATGTCTCCAAAGCTGCTGAAACCACCCAGGCAGCCATGACTGGCACTGCAGGGTCATCCTCTCAATGCCCCCAACCAGTTATTCACAAACCCTGCAAGGCAATTCAACATCAGGGGTCAATTTACTCCTTTGCAATCATCAGGAATACAGGCACAAATAGCAACTAAGACACCCACCGTTTTGCAGGATCTATTGGTGTCAGTGATTGGGCCTTAGAGTTCATTGGATTAGGTGTAAGATTTTGATTATTCTACTACTTTTTTTAGAATGGGCCACATATTTAGAATTTATTCTTTACCCACTTCTAAAAGGGTCAGTTTGAATTTCAGTCGAATAATTAACAATCAAGTTAATGGGGGAACAGGAAGGCAACCTTGGCATCCTGCCAGGGTGCCCAGGTAGCACTGACAGGCTGGAAGGGACACTGCCAGGAAGCCAGGCTGGCATTTTGCCCACGTCAGATATCGGGCCCGGGATTGGCCTGCCGGTATGTGGTAACGTGCGGAGGTCTTGAGTGATATGTTAGGCAGGTTGGTTTGATGTGGACTGCACTTGATGCAGGGAAGTTAGAAACAGAATTCTGACACTGGAGAAGATCCAACACTGTTTTATTCAACTATAGAACTGCTATAAATATTCAGCTGTGGGTGGGCACTATACTGAACTGACTGGTGACCTTGTAGTAGCCTAACCAGTCTTACTAGCTACCGCATGGTGTTTGCACTTGCTATCTCGTGGACTCTGACTATCTCAGTAGCTGGGTCCCGAGAAAACGGGAAACCTAGTGCCCTCTGGCTTTATAGTGGTAATGTCCTGTCTGGCGATTGGCTGTACTGTGTTGCATGCTTAATGGTCATCCTATGTGTCAATCACTGCCTGTCTGCATCTCATTATATACATGAGTGGATATTATGACATTGAGCACCTCCCAACAGGTGAGTAGGGGTGGGGAGGGGTCCAGGGGTCACATTGGTGGGTTAAGCGATCAGTGTGCCATTTAAAAAGGGCATCGCGATCTCTTCCTGCACCGAGGGCCTTCATTTGTCAGAGCTCCTCAGAGCAGGAAATGACACTAAGTGCGGCCTTGGAGGAACGTTCCCCGCCGGGCCTTAAATAGCAACAGCGTACCGATACTACACGCACTGGGAACTACCCCACTAATCCCGCCCAGAACAGAGACTGATTTTTGGTTAAATCACACCTTAAGAATTTGGTCGCTCAAATTTTTAAACAATAATGAGAAGGGTTTTTATATTTCATAACACTGAATCTTACATAGGCTAAGTCCACATTTAAAGAGTCCTCACAGCCCATCTCAGCACTGTTAAATGTGAGTCACTGTTCTACATGCTCTGGACCACTAACCCTCAGTTTTGAAATAGGAGGTCATGACCAGACAGCTGCATTGTCATTTGCAGCCAGTGGAAACCTCGCAGATGACTTGAAAACTCACACCAGTCTTGGACCACAGACCTCAACAAGTTTTTAATTTGTTCAATTAAAAATGGCCCATAGGGGTCAGTGATGCCAACGAACAAGTACATGGGCTGGTGGCACTATTTTTCATGTCCAGCCTCCATTGTTCCCTGCTCCAGGAGGGGCTAAAAATCCTTATTTTAACGATTATACCATTGACCACCTGGTCAGAATAAAAAGGACTGTTGTTCAATGAAGACACAAAAACAGCATAGTTATAGCACATGCTAGAACCAATTAGCCTGTTGTGATTCTTTAAAAGAGCTGGCTAATTTATTCCTACATTGTAGCTTTCAACCCATATCCCAGCTCCCTTCAAATACAGATCCATTGCTTTTTGAAAATTCAGATAGAATCTGACTCCACCACTAATTTTAATGGAAATTTTAATCAGCAAGATTGTAACTGGGAAAATCCAAGTGGCTTAGAATCAGAGTTAGCAAATATAGTGAATGACTGCTTATTGACCCACTGCACGAGTGACATTACAAACAGCAAAGTTTATGTTAATCTGTTATTCATTAGGAGATCAAAAAATGTACAAGATGTTGTTGCAGTTGCCATAGAATTAGAAACTTTAGCATAAGCCTGAAGTAGTAAATACTGACGTCCAGAAGCTGTACACAGGCAAAGTGCACAAAATGACGGAACAAATACAGCAAATAAAATTAGAAGAGATGGTTCAATAACACCTCATTGTACATCAAGCAGAACTTTAAAAATATAATCCTGAACACTACAGGAATTCTCACAGGCAATGAGCTCTGGCTAGGTAAACACAGCATGATATGCATTAATAGTTGAATTCAACATTAAATAAAGAAGGAAAATGGCTTGTACAAATCCTGCCAGAGAGAAGCAACTGGGATGAATACTCAAGGGTGCAAAGATATGCAAAGAAGTGAGATCAGAGTCCTGGAACAAAGATTTGCATCTGAGCATAAAGACACCAAGAAACCATTATTTCAGTTTCACAACAACAAGAGGAAAGTCACATCAAAGGTGAAATAATAAGATAAATGGACTTGAAATAGAGGATGAACACAAAACTTTAAATATTTTTAATGATTGTTTCCTCCAACAATTCAAATAACATGAGCAAAATGCTTAAACGCTCCTGTCCTAGGACAGGACCTGATCCAATAATCAATGTTGGCCCTTTCACTGCATTGAGCCAGAGATACAGCACATATGTCAGTAGGCCAAGGGTTTTCAGATGTCGGGTCTTTTTATTTTGTCAAACTAAATTTTGTGATTTGTAGTTCATCATTTGTTTTTGGTATTCGTCAATCCTCTCATTTCTATGCCCAGCAGGAACATTTTTCTGCCTTTCTATCCTTTTTCAGAATGTTTTAAACCATTTTCCCACAGGAAGAAATTGCAACAAAATTCAGCCCCACAATTTTCTTGTGTTCGACCAGTCTTCTGGACCAATATGCAAAGGCTAGAACTTGGTGTGATATTGCAAATGACAGAGTTATCACAGCTGTTGAGGAAAGGGCTAAACAGTGAGTGAGTAATGCAGCTACTTACCAAGAACAAAGGCAGCCACCAAGTTTGAAATCTGTCCAAGACCCACAAGGAAATTGAGAATGCAGAATATCTCCCAGTTTGGAGAGAATGCCTGAAGCATGCTGAATACAGTCTGGACAGCCATAGTTCCAAACATAATTAACTTCCTCCCAAACCTGCAAAGAAAAAAAAGATATTTTAAATATAGATTGATAAAAGCACATTACTGCGGATGCTGGAATCTGAAACCAAAGCAGAAAATACTGAACAATCTCAGCAGGTCTGATAGTCTCTATTGAGAGATGCTATGGGAGAGGTGTTTTCAGAACCCCAAAATATATCATGGAGTTCAACCTACCCCCACCTTTAATGGTTTGTTGCTTTTGAAGCACATGGCTTGTTCCCCAGGTGTAGTATTGCAATTATGGACACATGGTTTTTAAAACAAAACAATGTTTATTCCATGAACTCAAATTGACCTTTTAAATAAACATTGAATCTCTTAACACCCCTTACTTCAAAGATAACCCCAAAAATAATACGACATACCCAATCCTGCAAACTGTTCCTTTATCCATCCAAAAGACTTAACAAACCTTCAAAAACAGACATGAGGTTACATTCAATATATTTATAGTTTGGATTTGCGGACATCAACAGACCAGCTCGGTGTTTCTTCCTGTAGCTCTCAGCAAAACACACAGACACACCCAGCTGCTCTCTCAAACTGAAACAAAATCCCAGAACCAATCTCAAAATGGCCGAACTGAGCTCAGCTCCACCCACTCTCTGACATCACTATTTTCTTAAAGGTACATTGCTTAAACATCCATTTCTTAAAGGTATTCTCACATGACACCTCCCCCAAGAAAATAAATAAACCATCAACTTCAAGATGGTTTCATTTTTAACCTTGCACCATCAATTAAGAAATGCACTCCTGGCGGAGAGGAAAGAATTACAAAGGAACTTTGACCTGCTCTCCACCAGGAAAGCAGTACACCAACTCCGCCAGGCACGCGGGGCCCTATACGAACACGGAGACAAAGCCAGCCGCCTGTTGGCCCACCAGCTGAGAAAGCAGGCAGCCAGCAGAGAAATTGCGCAAATCAGAGATACCAGACGCACGTTGGAAACAGAACCAGAGAGGATTAACAAAACCTTCAAGGCCTTCTACCAAGAGCTGTACACCTCAGAGCCCCCAACGGGGAAGGCTGGGATGAACCGGTTTCTTGACGGACTGGACATACCAGTTGTGGGAGAGGGCAGAAAACGGGATCTGGAAGCACCACTAGCACTGGGAGAGATCATGGACAGCATTAGCTCCATGCAGGCGGGGAAGGCGCCGGGACCGGACGGATTCCCGGCGGACTTCTACAAAAAATTTGCGACAGCGCTGGCCCCGCACCTGCGGGAGATGTTCACAGACTCGCTAGCTAGGGGCACATTGCCACCCACGTTAGCACAGGCCTCAATCTCGCTGATACCTAAGAAAGACAAAGACCCAACGGAATGTGGGTCATACAGACCCATATCTCTGCTGAATGCAGACGCCAAAATACTGGCCAAAATCCTAGCCAAGAGGCTAGAAGACTGTGTACCTGAGGTGGTCACAGAGGACCAGACGGGCTTTGTCAAAGGTAGACAGCTTACCGCGAACATCAGGCGCCTGCTGAACGTGATAATGACCCCCTCCGGGGAGAGAACACAAGAGGTGATCGTCTCCCTGGACGCAGAAAAGGCCTTCGACAGAGTCGAGTGGAAATACCTCATAGAGGTACTGGAGCGGTTCGGGCTTGGAACAGGGTTCACCGCTTGGGTAAAGCTCCTGTACAACGCTCCCATGGCGAGTGTACAGACCAACAATACCAACTCCCAATACTTCCAGCTGCACAGGGGCACCAGACAAGGATGCCCACTGTCCCCGCTGCTGTTCGCACTAGCAATTGAACCGCTAGCAATCGCGCTCAGGGCAGCAAAAAATTGGAGGGGGATCCGAAGGGGAGGTAGAGAGCACAGAGTCTCACTCTATGCGGATGATCTGCTCCTCTATATCTCGGACCCACAAAGCAGCATGGACGGAATCACCGCGCTCCTGAAAGAGTTTGGAGCCTTCTCGGGCTACAAACTCAACATGAGCAAAAGTGAGATCTTCCCAGTACACCCGCAAGGGGGGGGGGGGGGCAGCACTAAAGGGGCTGCCGTTCAATCAAGCCCGACATAAATTCCGCTACCTGGGGATCCAAATAGCCCATGACTGGAAAGGGATCCACAAATGGAACCTCACCAGCCTGACGGAGGAAGTTAAAAAGGACCTGCAAAGATGGAACACACTCCCGCTCTCCCTCGCGGGGAGAGTTCAGACGATCAAAATGAACGTACTGCCCAGGTTCCTCTTCCTGTTTAGATCCATTCCGATCTACATCCCCAAGGCCTTTTTCAAAGCGCTGGACAAACTCATCATGGCGTTCGTATGGGGGGGTAAAAATGCTAGGATCCCAAAGAAGGTCTTACAAAAAACAAAAACCAGGGGAGGGCTAGCCCTCCCGAATCTACAATTCTACCACTGGGCAGCAACAGCCGAGCGAGTAAGGGGATGGATCCAGGAGCCAGAGGCTGAGTGGGTGCGTGCGGAGGAGGCCTCCTGCATGGGAACCTCCCTCCGGGCCCTCGCCACGGCAGCACTCCCATCCCCACCCAAAAAACACTCCAGCAGCCCAGTGGTGACAGCCACCCTCCAATCCTGGAACCAACTGCGGCAGCAACTTGGCCTGACCAAAATGTCGAACAGGGCTCCCATCTGCAACAACCATAGGTTCACACCAGCACTGACTGACGCCACCTTCAAAAGGTGGAGGCAGGACGGGGGGACACTGACAGTCAGGGACCTATACACGGACGACAGGATCGCAACACTGGACGAACTGACAGAGAAGTTTCAGCTAACTGGGGGGAACGAGCTACGGTACCTGCAGCTCAAAAACTTCCTACGAAAGGAGACAAGAACGTACCCACAACCGCCACGACAGACACTACTGGAAGACCTACTGGACGCAAGTATCCTAGAGAAAGGGAACTGTAGTGACATGTATGACCGACTGGTAGATAGGGACGACACCGTACTGGACGCAACAAGAAGGAAATGGGAGGACGACCTGGGGATGGAGATAGGGTGGGGACTCTGGAGCGAAGCACTGCATAGGGTCAACTCCACCTCCACGTGCGCAAGGCTCAGCCTGACGCAACTAAAAGTGGTACATAGAGCCCACTTAACAAGAACCCGTATGAGTAGGTTCTTCCCGGAGGTGGAAGACAGATGTGAACGGTGCCAAAGAGGCCCGGCCAACCACGCCCACATGTTCTGGTCTTGCCCCAGACTCGTGGAGTACTGGACAGCCTTCTTCGAGGTTATGTCCAAAGTGGTGGGAGTGAGGGTGGAGCCATGCCCGATAGTGGCGGTCTTCGGGGTTTCAGAACAGCCAGATCTATTCCTGGGGAGGAGGGCGGACGCCCTTGCCTTTGCCTCCCTGATCGCCCGCCGTAGAATCCTGTTTGGCTGGCGGTCAGCAGCACCGCCCAGAGCTGCGGACTGGCTGTCCGACCTCTCGGAATCTCTCCAAATGGAGAAAATCTAATTTGCCATCCGAGGGTCGGACGACGGCTTCCACAGAACGTGGGAGCCATTCATGCAACTGTTCCGGGACCTATTTGTGGCCAATGTACAAGAGGAAGAATAGTCGGGGGAAGGTAGCGGGAGGGGGGGGGGGGGCTACAGGTTCGGTACGGGGGTTCGATGGCTAGCTAAGGCCCAAAACCAAACTAAATAAACATGTTGAGGGGGGGGGGGGGGGGGGGGGGGGGGGGGCGGGCGCAGTTACTACTACGAAGATGCTTACCTGTAAATATGTATGTTAATTTTTGCGTGTTTGTTTGTTGTTTTTTTTTTTTGTTCTTTTTCTCTCCTAACAATTTGTAATTTGTTCAACATAAAATATGAAAACTGAATAAAAACATTTATAAAAAAAAAATTAAGAAATGCACACAGTAAAAATACTTTTTCGTTTAAAAGAAAAACAACACATGCAAAAAGGCATAATAATATAGTCCATTTTTCCCGTTCTTCTTCCTCCAGCCGAAAACCTTCTCGATTGACAGTCTCTTTGAACAAGAAAGTTTCTGCACGATCCATCCATTCCTCTACTCCTCGGCATTTTTCTTTAGAATCAGATACTTTAGTTCAATCTGACCAGAGCCCCTTGAAATTCTCCAATACAGGAGCATTGGCGATCACAGCTTTCAGGCAGTCAAATGCCCATTGAAAGTCCTCTGTCCATTGAAATTTTTTACATTTCTTCAGTAATTCCATCAGTGGAGCAACCACACTACAAATCTTTTGCACAAAGGTTCGATCAAATTCATTCATGCTAAGAAATCGCATTATTTCCCTTCGTCTTGAGGGTATCAGAAACTCCTCAAGGAAAGTGATTCGGGCTTCTCCAAATTCACTTTCAGCTAGGTTCGTCACCAAACCCGCTGCCTGAAGTTAATCGAAGAACTCCATACGATGTTTGAAATGTTCTTCCCATGTCTGGAAGTTGGAAATAAAAGCAGATTGTCCCACTTTCTCAATGCAATCCTTCAAACGTGGGATAGGGTAAGAGTCCGTTCTTGTAACTGCATTCACCTTTAGTCCACACACAACCGTTGGGTACCGTCTGGTTTAGGTACCATCACTATGGGTGAGCTCCATTGGCTGCAACCCACTTCAATTATGCCATTTTCAAGCATACTCTCAATCTCTTTGTTAACCTGTGCCAATTTTAAAGGGTTAAGTATATATGGATGTTGTTTGATCGGAACAGCATTTCCCACATCTACATCATATATAGCCATTTTAGTACTTCCCAATTTATCTCTACAAACTTGCCCATGTGGTATCAATAACTCTTTCAGGTCAGTTTGTTTTTCCTCTAAAAGGTAACTTAACAATTCATCCCAATTTTTAAGAACATCCTCATTTTCCAATATAATTTGAGGTATGTCAAGTTCACAGTCATCTGGATTTGGTTCGTCACTTTGAGTTAGAATCATTAAAACCTCCTTTTTCTCTCCTTCCCTTTCAAAGTACCTCTTAAGCGTATTCACATGACACACTTGGTGAGTCTTCCTTCTATCTGATATTTTTACCACAGAATTCATCTCACTCAATTTCCTTTCAATCTGATATGGTCCACAAAATCTAGCTTTTAAAGGCTCCCCTAACAATGGTAACAACACTAAAACTTTATCTCCACTTGAAAAACTACAAACAGTGGATTTCTTGTCCGTTACCCGTTTCATCACATTTTGTGCACCTTTCAAATGTTGTCTAGCCAATTCACCTGCTCTATTTAATCATTCCCTAAAATTTGACACGTCATCCAATAGTGTAATTTCCGATTTCTCACCCACCAATTTTTCTTTGATCAATTTAAGTGGTCCTCTTACCACATGACCAAAATTAGTTCAAAAGGGCTAAATTTGGTTGACTCATTAGGTGCATCCCTAATTGCAAACAGTGCGAATGGAATTCCTTTATCCCAATCCTCTGGATAATCTTGACAATAAGCCCTCAACATTGTCTTTAATGTCTGATGCCACCTTTCTAATGCTCCCTGCGATTCTGGATGGTACGCAGTTTATTTAAATTGTTTTATTCCTAAGCTATCCATAACTTCTTTGAATAACTTTGAGGTAAATTTTGATCCTTGATCTGATTGCATTTCTGTGTGTAGTCCATATCTAGTAAGGAATTTAAGTGACTCCTCCACAATCTTTTCAGCTGTGATATTACGTACTGGAGTGGCATCTGGAAACCTAGTAGACACATCCATTATAGTCAAAAGATATTGATTCCCACTTTTTGTTTTAGAAAGCGGTCCTACACAATTAATTATGACCCTTGTAAAAGGTTCCTCAAATGCTGGAATGGGTATTAAGGGCGCTGGTTTTATCACTGCTTGAAGTTTCCTATCACTTGACATGTATGACATGATTGACAAAATTAACTACATCTTTATGTAGTACAGGCCAATAAAAATGTTTCTGGATTTTAGCTTGAATTTTCCTTATTCCCAAATGACCTCACTGGTACCTCATGTGCAACTCGCAACACCTCCTTTCTATACCCTACCGGCAATACTACTTGATGAACGTCTGCCCACTTTTCATCCGTCTGCATATGTACAGGTCTCCATTTTCTCATCAAGACATCAATTTCACGGTAATAGTACTCTGGTATACTCTCAGATTCCTCTTCCGTATATGCTTTCTGATACATCCGTTTTATTTCTACATCTTTCTGTTGTAACTCGGCCAATTGTACTGAACTAAAAGTATCCGCCTTATCCTCTACCTATTCTTGTTCTTTTTCAACCATCTGGTCAAAAATTATTTCTGATAATTGCACTTCAATTTCATCTTCACTCTTCGATTTCTCCTCTTGTCTTAACCTGTGACTTTGCAACCTTGTTACTACACAATCCGGAAAAATCCCAGGATATTCGTCTTTCAACACTTCAGCTGTCTGATTTTCCACTGGCTTATCAACCACAGTAGGCATCACTCCCACCTGCGATTCAGCTATATCATTACCCAAGATAATCTGTATTCCTGGACAAGATAGTTTTTCTATTACTCCTACTACCACTTCACCACGCTACTCCTCTCACCCTGAATTCCACATACCACCATCTTTTCTGGCAACATTTTTCCCAAATGACATAATTCCTCATCTCTTACCATTAAAGATTGACTTGCCCTTGTATCTCTTAAAATTGTGACTTCTTTACCTGCTTGTCCTGATACACATGAGTAAACTTTACCCACACAAGTAAATTCTTTAAAGACATCTGGCACCTTCCTAACAATTACTTCTTGAACAGGGTGTACAATCATTTGCACCTCCTTCACTTCCCTTGGGCTTTCCTTTACCACTCTAACAAATTCTACTGTCTTATCCTGTTTTACCATATCAGCCTTTCCAGTGCTTTTCTTCAACCACCAACACTGTGACTTTACATGGCCTAGTTTATTACAGTGAAAACATTTTAAACTTTTCATTTCTTTTCCACCCTCCTGGATTTCTTTTTTTAATCTGAGGTACACTCTCTTTATTGTCTCACATCAGATCACCTTTACCTTTACCACTTGAGTATTTCTCATGTCCCCAGTTTCTATCCCTCACCGGCCTAAACTGATGTTGGAAACCAATCTTTGATTTATGAACTAATTCATAATCATCTGCCATTTCTGCTACTAATCGCGCAGTTTTAACCCTCTGTTCTTCCACATGAGTTCTCACTACATCAGGAATTGAATTTTTAAACTCCACCAAAAGTATAATTTCTCTGAGAGCTTCATACGTTTGGTCTATTTTCAAAGCCCTTATCCACCTATCAAAATTACTCTGTTTGAGCCTTTCAAGCTCCATGTATGTTTGACCAAATTCTTTCCTTAAATTTCTAAACCTTTGTCTGTAAGTTTCAGGCACTAGCTCATATGCACTTAAGATGGATTTCTTCACTTCCTCATACGTTCCAGAGACCTCCTCCGGTAGTGATGCAAACACTTCACAAGCTCTACCTACCTGCTATGTTTGAATTAGTAACACCCACATGTCCTGTGGCCATTTCATTTGTTTAGCTAACTTCTCAAATGAAATGAAAAAGACTTCCACTTCCTTCTCGTCAAACCTTGGCAATGCTTGGACATATTTAAATAGATCCCAACCACGTCTTCGACTATGACGCTCTTTCTCACTATCCTCATCACTATCATCCAACTGTACGTTTCCCTTTACATCTGCCAATTTTAACTCACTGTCTTGTTTTATGGCCATTTTCTGAAGTTCAAACTCTTTCTCTTTATCTTTTTCCCTGATCTGTATCTCCCTTTCTCTTTCTTTTTGTTCAAGGTTTTGTTCTTGGGGTATTCTTTCTTTTCTCCTTTCCTCTCTCTCCTTTTCTTTTCCCTCACTCTCTCTTTCGTATTCAAGCTGCTTTAATTCTTTCTCATGTTCCATTTGTTTAATTTGCAACTGAATTTTTACTATTTCCAATGAATTAAACTGTATCTCAGGGAACTTTAAATGTTTAGCCACCGCCAAATTTCCTCATCTTTTCGCATTTTGTCAGGTAATGTTAACTGCAATGTTTTTGCCAAATCTAACAATCTGCTTTTAGTCTCTGTCCATAAGCTGCTGCGTGTGACAGTCTCCACCCCCAAAAATGCCTGAGCCTCTGAAAGAGCAATTGTCCACAACACATTTAAACGAAAATGCCACACCGGAAAAGCAACTTCACTGTCTTTAAGTTCACAAAAGCCAATCCAATAGATAGACTTTTATCCCCCTCAAGCCCCCAATTGTTATGGGAGAGGTGTTTTCAGAACCCCAAAATGTATCATGGAATTCAACCAACCCCCACCTTTAATGGATTGTTGCTTTTGAAGCACACAGCTTGTTCACCAGGTGTAGTATTGCAATTATGGACAAGTGGTTTTTGAAACAAAACAATGTTTATTCCATGAACTCAAATTAAACTTTTAAATAAACATTGGCTCTCTTAACACCCCTTACTTCAAAGATAACCCTGAAAATAATACAACACTACCCAATCCTGCAAACTGTTCCTTTACACATCCAAAAGACTTAACAAACCTTCAAAAACAGAGGTTAGATTCAATATATTTATAGTCTTTGGATTTGCGGACATCAACAGACCAGCTCGGTGTTTCTTCCTGCAGCTCTCAGCAAAACACACAGACACACCCAGCTGCTCTCTCAAACTGAAACAAAATCCCAGAACCAATCTCAAAATGGCCGAACTGAGCCCAGCTCCACCCACTCTCTGAGATCACTATTTTCTTAAAGGTACATTGCTTAAACATCCATTTCATAATGAAATTTCATTTCATCACATGACATTGAGAAGGGAGCTAATGCTTTAAATCTGGATGATTTTTTGAGAAAGGTGGCTCTCTGAAATATACATGATTGGATACTTTCTAACATGCACCTTACCCTAGTAGTTCTTCACATACTAAATACAGGGTCATGTAAACTAAGTGACATGCACTATCTAGATCTCAATTACACACACATGGACACAGACTTCCGCACAGACATTTAGATTAACATACAGACACAGTTTCCACAACTTCTGCAAGGATTAGAAATTAAGTTGGAACCTTGCCTCAGGGATTTTGCGATAGTTTGTTCAGGGTGTAACCTCTGCTCACTCCAAAACAATAAGATGGAGAAAGCTTGGGGGTGGGGTCAAGTGTTTTCATGTCTCTGGCCCTCAACAAGACCCAATGTAGAATCGGTGTTGATTTATTTTATGACAAAACCAATTGTAAATCAGTGGAATTGGCAGGTGCCTGGTAGGAGCGTGAATAATAATAATAATATTTATTAGTGTCACAAGTAGGTAAACATTGACACTGCAATGGAAGTTACTGTGAAAATCCCCTCGTCACCCCATTCCAGTGCCTGTTCGGGTATACAGAGGGAGAATTCAGATGTCCAATTCACGTAACAAGCACATCTTTCGGGATTTGTGGGAGGAAACTGGAGCACCCGGAGGAAACACACGTAGACACAGGGAGAACATGCAGACTCCACGCAGACAATGACCCAAGCGGGAATCGAACCTGGGACCCTCATGCTGTGAAGCAACAGTACTAACCACTGAGCTACTGGACTGGTCTTGCAGCAGAGGTGAGAGCCAACTAAGAGGAAAATCCTACTTGACCCTGTCCACATAAATCTACCGATCAACCTTTTTGCAAATGCATTTCTCCATGATAATATTGGTCGGAGTGATCTGCCCACAGATTGCCACCTTGCCATAGTGGAGAAGCTTGAGTGTTGCTTTGAAACCCGAGAGTGATGAGATCGGGAGGCTTAAACTCCTGGCAGGTTCACCCCTGACAGTATGGTCAGAGGGGAGGAATCAGATAAAGCGTAATCCAAAACAAGTCCTCAATGGCAGATCAAGCAGAAGATACTCGTACGATATCAAGAGGCTGGATAAAGGATTATAAAAGGTGGCCTAGAAATAGGCAGTTCCATCTCCAACCTGGCTGAAAATCTTCATCCAGCAGCCTCATCTACCTGCAGGCAGAGAATCAAAGTTCAGCTTAATTTTGCAATCTGGAATGTATGAACCCTAATGCATAATGATTCAAATAATTGACCAGAACGGGAACTGTCCATACTGCCCATGAACTAAGGCCCTGCAAGAGACTGGAAGAGCAGGCAAACAGCAGCTGAGCAAAGAAGGTGGTGGTTACACCTTCCTCTGGAGAGGAAAACCGGAAACAGCCCAGGACACATGGAATTGGATTCCCCACCAAGAACAAACTCATCAACCAACTCACAGAACTAACTGTTGACTTCAACGAATGCCTCATGCCACTTGCACTTGCCAATGACCACTAGGAAACAGTTGTGAGTGTCAACATCCCAACCCTTGAGGCCAATGATGAGTCCAAAGAAGATCTCTACTCCACTCGGGACTCCATACACTCCAATATTCCAAATGATGAGGGACATGTGGGTATTGAGGAAGCAGGGGGGTTGCAGAAGGCCTTGGACAGGCGAGGAGAGTGGGCAAAAAAGTGGCAGATGGAATACAATGTGAAAAAGTGTGAAGTAATGCACTTTGGTAGGAAGAATGGAGGCATGGACTATTTTCGAATTGGAAAAAGGCTGAAGAAATCAGAAGCACAGAGGGACTTAGGATTCCTAGTTCAAGTTACTCTTAAGGTTAACGTGCAGGTTAAGTTGGCAGTTTGGAAGGTTATATTAGGAATGCAATATTAGCATTCATGTTGAGAGGGCTAGAATACAAGAGGAGGGATGTACTTCTAAGGCTGTCTTAGGCTGTGGTGAGACCCCATTTGGAGTATTGTGAGCAGTTTTGAGCTCTGTATCGAAGGAAGGGCTTGGAAAGGGTCCAGAAGAGGTTCACACGAATGATCCCTGGAATGAAGAGATTGTCATATGAGGAGCAGTTGAGGACTCCGGGTCTGTACTCATATTGAAACTTACAGGATATTGCGATGCCTGGATAAAGTGGAAGTGGAGAGGATGTTTCCACTAGTAGGAAAAACTAGAACCCAAGGGCACAGCCTCAGACTAAATGGACGATCCTTTAAAACAGAGATGAGAAGAACTTCTTCAGCCAGAGGGTGGTGAATCTGTGGAACTCTTTGCTGCAGAAGGCTGTGGAGGCCAAATCACTGTGTGTCTTTAAGACAGAGACAGATGGGTTCTTTATTAATATGGGATCAGGGGTTATGGGGAGAAGGCAGGAGAATGGGGATGAGAAACATAGTATCATAGTATTTACAGTGCATAAAGAGGCCATTCGGCCCATCGAGGCTGCACCAGCCCTTGGAAAGAGCACCCTACCTAAGCCAACACCTCCACCCCATCCCGATGGGCCGAATAGCCCAGCAACCCCACCCAACCTTTTAGGACACTAAGGGCAATTTAGCATGGCCAATCCACCTAACCTGCACATCTTTGGACTGTGGGGGGAAACCGGAGTACCCAGAGGAAACACACGCAAACATGGGGAGAAAATGCAAACTCCGCACAGTGACCCAAGCCAGGAATCAAACCTGGGACCCTGGAGTTGTGAAGCAACTGTGCTAACCATTGTGCTACCGTGCCCCCCTGGATAGAGTGGATGTGGAGAGGATGTTTCCATTAGGTGGGAAAACTAGAACCCAAGAGCACAGCCTCAGACTGTAAGGATGATCCTTTAAAACAGAGATGAGGAGAACTTCTTCAGCCACAGAAATATATCAGCCATGATTGAATAGCGGAGCAGACTCAATGGGCCAAATGGCCTAATTCTGCTCTTATGTCTTATGGTCTAAGATAGGATCATCCTTCTCGGGGATTTCAATGCCAGGATGGGAAAGGAAGTCCAATTTCGGAAAGGAACCGTGCAAAAGGAAGGAGTCGGGAATTGCAACTCAAACTGGATTTTCTTGCTCACCAAATGCATGGGACACCAGTTTGTCATCACTAACACACTGTTCCACCAAAAAACAAGTTCAAGAGTTCCTGGAAACATCCGCGATCAAAGCACTGGCACATGATCGACTATGTCATTGTCCGATCCTGAGACCAAAAGGATGCCCTCATCAAAGTGATGACCAGTGCATATGCCTGATAGACAGGCCACCAGCTCACCTGCTCCTCTCTGTTCATCAAGTTCCACTAGAAGCAGTGAAAGATGAACAAACTCAGAAAAAGATCAACGTTAAATGTTTTCAAGAGCTTAGCATGCTCGCAAACTTCGAACAATGTCTTCACTGAAATCTCCAAAGCGTTCATACGAATGGACGGGAGGAAAACTGGAAAGAGCTGAAGACAGCCATCATCTCAAACTTTGAAGAAGCCATTGGCTACAAGACCTGGAAACACCAAGATTGGTTTGACAAGAACAACCGCAATATCCAAGACCCACATCGCCAACGAGAGGAAAGCTCTCCGTGCCTGACAAAACATCATCACCAGCAGGGCAAAAGGGAGAACACATAAAACAGCAAAGGTGGAGGTACAAAGAAAAACTAGGGATATCAAGAACCAATGGTGGACTGAGAAAGCTAATGAGCTGCAACTCTTCACCGACAAATCTGACACCCAGTGCATGTTCAATGCCACCAAGACAATATATGGACCCAACACCCCAGGCCTCAAACTGGTGATGAGTAAGGATTGAAATCTATTTAGAGGCAAGAAAACATCAGCCTTTGATGGAGAGAACACTTCAAAGAATTCCTAAACCTTGATACTATCAAAGATGAAGACAGCTTTGAGGAAATCGCCCAACTCCCCATCAAAGATAATCTTGATCCCCCATCAAGCATAGGTGAAGTCGAAACTGCATTAAACAAATGAAGAATGGAAAAGTTGCAGGGGTGGATGGGATTCCAGTGAAGCCTTTCTAAGTTAGAAGAGAGATCACCCGCCATCTCCATCAGGGATGCCGTCATCACCAGCATCATCAAGAAAGGAGACAAAGCGGACCATGAAAACTACCAAGGAATCTCCCGACTCTCCATTGCTGAGAAGATCATCGCCCAAACCCTCCTAACTGTCTTCTACCAGTCTCTGAAGAAATCCTTCTGGGGAAAAAAAGTGCGGCTTCCGACCAAATTGTGGTACAGTGAACATGATTTTCACTGCTGAGCAACTTCAAGAGAAATGCCAGGAGCAACATCAACCATTCTAAATGACCATTATTGATCTAATCAGGAATGACTGGCTTAACACAGTGGGCTTGTAAGCTCGCTGGCTTGTAATGCAGAACAATGCCCGTAGCGCGGGTTCAATTCCCGTACCGGCCTCCTCGAACAGGTGCCTAGGGGCTATTCACAGTAACTTTATTTGAAGCCTACTTGTGACAATAAGCGATTATTAATAAAGGCTTTTGAATCAGTCACTTGTTAAGTGCTGAGGAAGACCTTGTCAAAGACTGGCTGTCCAGAGAAATTCATCAGCATCCTCCAACTCCTGCATGACAAGATGTCGGCAACTGTCCTCACCAGCGGAAATAAGACAGAAACATTTAAGGTCAAGACTGGAGTCAAGTAGGGATGTGTCTCCGCCCCCACCCTTTTCTCCATTTTCATCACCACTATCCTTCACTTTGTCAAGAACAAGCGACCCACTGGAGTGGACATCGTTTACAGGGTGAATGGAAAACTTTTCAACCTCAACTGGTTGACTGACAAGAACAAAACACTGAAATTGCTTGTGGAACTTCAGTACCTGGATGACAATGCCATCTCCACTCAGAAGAGAATCCCCAAGCCATGCTTGGTACCTTCGCGGAAGCATACCAAAGAATTAGTCTCAACCTCAAACTCAAGAAGACACAAGTTGTTTATCAACCCACCCCAGGGCAAGATCCGATCACTCCCTCTACTAAGATCAATGGAGAAACCCTCGCAAACTTGGAAGATTTCCCCTAGCTGGAGACGTGCATTTCATCTAAGGTTGACATTGTTGCAGAGATCCAACATCATATCCAATCCACGAGCATGGCCTTCAGAAGCCTAATGATGAGAGTCTTCAAAAAACATGACACCTATGCTTATCGTGCACAAGGCAGTCATCCTCCCAACTCTCCTGGATGGCTCAGAAACTCTGATCATCCAAAACCAACTCCGCTGGACTGACCATTTTCTTGCGATGTCAGAGTCCTGACTGCCAAAACAAATCTTATCTTTGTCGCCCATCTCAAGGAAGGTCCCTGAAGAAGAGGACAAGGAAACGCTTCAAAGATACCCTGAAGGCTTACTTCAAGAAATGTATCATAGATGCAAGGCCCAAGAGCCCCTTGCTCAGAAGAGACTTACTTGAAGGGACTCAATTATTTGAGAAAACCCTATAGCAAGAGGAGGCCCGGTAAGGGAGCTTCAGGAAGGAATACCAGTGATCTCGATTCCAGGGATCAGTCCCAGCTTCTGGAAACACCTGTCAAGTATGCACATTTAGAGAAAAATGAATGAGTTAGTGACTGGCAGCATGGCTTTGTACGGGGAAGGTCATGTCTCACCAACTTTATTGATAGTTTGGAAGCGGTGACAAAGAAAACTGATGAGGGAAGGGTGTGGATGTAGTTTATATGGACTTTAGTAAGGTGTTTGACAAGGTGCCACATGGCAGAATGGTACAAAAACTAAAGTCACATGGGATTCGGGGTGGGCTGGCTAGATGGATACAGAACTGGCTTGGTTATAGAAGACAGAAAGTAGCGATGGGAGGGTGTTCTTCTGAATGGAGATCTGTCGGTAGTGGTGTTCCACAGGGATCAGTACTGGGCCTCTGTGGTTTGTTGTATAAATAAATGATCTGGAGTAAAATGTGGTGGTCTGATTAATAATTTTGCGGATGACATGAAGATCGGCTGATAATGCTGAGGATTGGCAGAGGATACAACAGGCTATAGATAAAATAAAGACTTGGGCACAGAAATGGCAGATGGAGTTTAATCAGGACAAATGTGAGGTGATGCATTTTGGAGGATCAAATCTAGGTATGAATTATACTGTAAATGGCAGAACCCTTAGGAACATTAACATACAGAGGGATCTGGGCGTTCAGGTCCACAGTTCCCTAAAAGTGGCAACGCAGTTGATCAAGGTGACTAAGAAGGCATATGATGTGGAGATGCCGGCGTTGGACTGGGGTGAGCACAGTAAGAAGTCTTACAACACCAGGTTAAAGTCCAACAGGTTTGTTTCAAACACGAGCTTTCGGAGCACGGCTCCTTCACCTGAAGAAGGAGCCGTGCTCCGAAAGCTCGTGTTTGAAACAAACCTGTTGGACTTTAACCTGGTGTTGTAAGACTTCTTACTAAGAAGGCATATGGCATGCTTGCCTTCATCAGCTAGGGCATTGAGTACAAGAGTTGGGAAATCATGTTGCAGCTATATAAAACCTTGATTAGGTCACATTTGGAGTATTGCTTGGTCACCACATTATCAGAAGGAAGTGGAAGCTTTGGAGAGAGTGCAAAGAACGTTCACCAGGATGTTGCCTGGTCTCAAGGGTGTTGACTATGAGGTGAGGTGAAACAAACTAAGATTGTTTTCACTGGAAAGACGGAATCTGAGGGGAGACCTGATAGAGGTCTCCAAAGTTATGAGCGACATAGAAAGGGTGGACAGTCAGAGGCTTTTTCCAAGGGTGGAAGTGTCAATTACAAGCCGGCACAGGTTCAAGGTGAGAGGGGGAACGTTTAAGGGAGATGTGCCAGGTCGGTTTTCTACGCAGCGAGTGGTGGGTGCTGGCACATTAGCAACATTTAAGAGGCATCTAGATGGATATATGAATAGGGAGGAAATATAGGGATATGGACCGAGAAAGGGTAGGTTTTTTTAGGAGTCAGGAGTGTGATCGAATACTCTCCACTTTCTTGGTTAAGTGCAGCTCCAAGAACTCCCATGAGTCCCAACAACATTCAGAACAGAGTAGCTGGCTTGATCAGCATGCTAAGTACCAGCTTAAACATTCACTCTCTCCATCACTGGTACACAGAGGCAGCAGTGTGTGTACAAGATGCACTTGCAGCAATTTACCAAAGCTCCTTTTAAAGGCACCTTCCAAACATGTGTCTTCTACCACCTTGAATGCCAAGGACAGCAAAAGCTTGGAAACACATCCCAATTCATTTCCTCCAACTCCAGCACACTGAGGCAGATGCCCTGCAGCAACTTGGCAAGGCTCCTTCAACAGAACTTCCAAATGCATGACCTCTACATGGGAAAAAACAGGACAGCAGGTGCCATAGAGTTTGGGTAAAAGCCTTAAAGACAAAGGAAACCGGAAAGGTGAGGTGTTAAATCTGAAAGCGAAACCTTCATGGAAGCAGCCGGGGTGGAAAGCATAATTTAAAAGAGGACTTGAAAGTGCCTTCTGAAAGTGGAATTGAAATCACCTGTGTGGGGTTATGGGAATATGGCGGGGAGTGAGTCTAGGTAGGGTGCTCTTTCAGAGGGTCGGTGCAGACTCAATGGACCAAATGGCCTCCTTCTGCACTGCAGGATTTCTAGGATTCTATGATTTCATGGTTCTATGGAAGCCAGAGTTCAGTGAGATAAGGTGGCTCATGGGATAAGAATCATCTGGGGGTATTCTGAGGAGAAATCCACAGACACCAACTTCGGTTCAGAACGGAATCTGCTCCTCCGCCTTTTATTTTAAAAAAGTAAAAAGCACATTCTGTTGAGCCAGAGTTGCATTCTGGGATCTTCCCTCACAGTCCGAACATCAACTGTGATCGTAACAGTAGAAATCGCGCAAAGGTCCACTCAGATCAATAAATGCAGTCTGATCATTATTGCCCACATCCTGAGAACATTGGTTTTATCCAAAAACACCCACTCATGCATTGGCATGCATCCATTTAATCATCTCGGTTTGAACACACATAAGTTCACATGCTCACTCCACTCCCAACTCCATGGCCAGAATGCCTGATTGTCAGAGATATAGAAATAAAATGCCAGTTACAAATATTCACTGTCCTTTCACTCTCATACACAAATTATTTTGTAAAGGAGTCACAGGGTTTTACAGCAAAGAGGCCCTTCAGCCCATTATGTCTGTGTCAGCTATCAAGCTATTCTAATCTCATTTTCCAGCACTTGGCCCATAGCCTTGTATGCTATGGCATTTCAGTGCTCATCTAAATGCTTTTTAAATATTGTAAGGGTTAGATTTAGATTTAGATTTATTGTTACGTGTACCGAAATACAGTGAAAAGTATTGTTCTGCACACAGTCTAGGCAGATCATTCGATACATGAAAAACATAGGACATAGGATAAATACACAATGTAAATACATAAACACCTGTTGAAGTGTACAATTCAGTCCATAAGAGGGTCATTCAGGAGTCTTGTAAAAGCGGGGAAGAAGCTGTTTTTGAATCTGTTAGTGCGTGTTCTCAGACTTTTCTGTCTCCTGCCTGATGGAAGAGTTTGGAAGAGAGAATAACCCGGGTGGGAGGGGTTTTTGATTATTCTGCCCATTTTCCTAAGGGAGGTGTAGACAGAGTCAATGGATGGGAGGCAAGTTTGCGTGATGGATTGGGCGGTGTTCACGGCTCTGTAGTTTCTTATGGTCCTGAGCCGAGCATTTGCCATACCATGTAATGATGCAGCCAGATAGGATGCTTTCTATGGTGCATCTGTAAAAAATAGTTCCAGTCAATGTGGACGTGCTGAATTTCCTCAGTTCCCTGAGGATTGTGCTTTCTTGGTCGTAGCGTTGACATGAATGGACCAGGATAGATTGTTGGTGATGTGTACACCTCGGAATTTGAAGCTGTCAATCATCTCCACCTCGTCACCTTTGATACAGACAGGGGTGTGTATGACACTTCACTTCCTATTTTTATTTCTTTAAAATAAATTTAGAGTACCCAATTCATTTTTTCCAATTAAGGGGCAATTTAACGTGGCCAATCCACCTACCCTGCACATCTTTGGGTTGTGGGGACGAAACCCACGCAAACACGGGGAGAATGTGCAAACTCCACATGGACAGTGACCCAGAGCCAGGATCGAACCTGGGACCTCGGCGCTGTGAGGCAACAGTGCTAAACCACTACACCACCAGTGCTGCCCCTACACTTCACTTCCTGAAGTCAATGACCAGATCCTTAGTTTTTCTGACATTGTGGCAGAGATTGTTCTTGTTGCACCATGTCACTAGGTTCTCTATCTCCCCCTTGTACTTACATACCACCTCCAATGGGAAACCTTGGATCTACAGCCTATGGAACTGCAGGCACCACAATGTTTGTTCCGATATTGGCGTTCGCCCTCGAGATATACTCTGCCCAACACCCAGCCAAATGTCAAGAGGGTCAGGCGCCTCCCTTGCCAGAGTCTACGGAGAATTCTTCGAACCCTGGAGTGGAAGGATGTTATATACCTCACAGTTCTCACATGGTAGGGATGATCCACTACGCCATGGAGCTTGTGGAATATGAGCTCCCCAATAAGCGGGCAGGCAACCCTTAACAAGTTCATGCGTCTTTGCATAAATACAGACGGCCAGTCAGGCACCGACTAAAGAAGACCCAGTAGGGAATTATTGGAACTGTACAAAATGGTTAACGTGTTAAATAAAATGAGTTTTGTTTTTCTCCACAACTCGGTGTGAACTCCTTTCATTGCCCCTCACAAAAAGAATGTAGTTATCTTTTCACCTTTTTCTTACAAGTCATTTTTTTCCTACCCTATTAATGTCCCCAGCACAGAACAAAATCAATAGTCAGCAGTTAAACATTTTAAAAAATAAAGAGCAGCCCCAAATTAATTTGGGGCGGGTGTGTGATGTGAAGGCGGGAGGCAAGGAAGGCAACCTTGATGCAACTAGCAAGCTTGTGTGACCACAGCATGAGTCACGAGCTGTTTTCCAGGATTCCTCCCACCTACACCCAGGGGAAGAGCAGGAAGCTTGGCTGGTGTGAAGTACCAAAATTTCCTTTTCATTTAAAAGAAAGACTTACATTTATATATATTAACTTTTACAACCACCACATATCTCAAAACACTTCGTAGTCATTTAAGTGCTTTTGAAGTGTAATGTAGGAAATGACGCAGCTAATTTGCATATATTAAGTTCCTACAAACAACAATGTGATAATAAACAGATAATCTTATTCGCATTGTTGATTGAGAGAAAGATGCTGTGCAGCACACCGGGAGATAACTCTGCTGCTCTTTGAAATAGTACCTGCGCTGCTGGCCTTGTTCTGCATTGCAAACCAGCTGTCTAGCACACTGAGCTAAACCAGCCCATCTTAAAAGGCATCGTAACGGGCAGACGATCCAGTTAGAAATAGCTTTCCCCAGCACAATCGGTATGGCGCACAATTCACAATCTCAGGTAAAAATCTCTTTGGGTATGAATGGTATCTCCACAGCTGGAATTTTCAACATTTGTGAGGGCGTCACCTGCGTACAGCAAGTTCCCACATGCCTTGTAAAATCCAAGAATTAAATGATAGGTTGGTGGGAATGCAACACAAACAGTGAGGTAAATCCTCTGCTCCTATTTTATCAATGCTGTCCAGCTCAGGAACAGACCCTTCGGCCCTCCAAGCATATGCTGATCATGATGTCCTAACTAAAAAAAACCTACCTTTCTCGGTCCTTATCCCTCTATTTCCTCCTTATTAATGGACCCATCCAGATGCCTATAAAATATTGCTAATGTACCTGCTTCAACCACATCCTCTGACACCCACCACTCTCTGCGTGAAAAACCTATCCCGCACATCTCCCTTAAACTTTCCCCCTCTCATCTTGAACTTGTGCCTGCTTGTAATTGATACTTCCAACCTTGGAAAAAGCCTCTGACTGCCACCCTGTCTATACCTCTCATAATCCTGTAGAGCTCTGTCAGGTGTCCCCTCAGCCTCCGTTTATCCAGTGAAGATACTCCTAGCTTATTCAACCTCTCCTCATAGGCAACAATCTCAAAACCAGGCAACATCCTGGTGAACTTTCTTCACACTCTCTCCCTCCAAAATGCACCACCTCACATTTGTCCTGATTAAACTCCATCTGCCATTTCTGTGCCCAAGTCTTCAATCTATCTATATCTTGTTGTATCCTCTGACAATCCTCGGCACTAGCAGCAACTCAGCCAATCTTTGTGTCATCCACAAGCTTATTAATCAGACCATCCATATTTTCCTCCAGATCATTCATATAAACTACAAACAACAGTGGTCCCAGCACTGATCCCTGCTCGAACACTACTAGTTAAGATTTCCATTCAGAAAAACACCCTTCCACCGCTACTCTGTCTTCTATAACCAAGCCAGTTCTGTATCCACCTAGACAGCTCAGAACGAATCCTATGTGACTTTAGTTTTTGTGCCAGTCTGCTATGTGGCACCTTGTCAAATGCCTTACTAAAGTCTATATAAACTACATCCACAGCCCTTCCCTCATCAATTTTCTTTGTCACCTTTTCCAACAACTCAATCAAGTTGGTGATTCATGACCTTCCCCATACAAAACCATGCTGCTTGTCGGGTCTGAGAGGCTAATAACTGTTTTGAAAATGTCTTCTTGCAGAGTTCAATAACAGAAATAACTCACCTATCTGACAACTGTCCAGAAATAAAGGAACCAGACAGCACTCCGATGAAGAATACGGACATAGCAAACGGCCCTTTCCAGTGGTTGTCACACACCAAGTCCCACTGAAATGTAGAAATGAATGAAAACATTTTTATATGTAATTTAAAGATAATTACAGACAATCTTTATTACTGTATTGGATCTAAACATGCACAAAATGAGGTACAGGATAAAGCTTATTTGGCTCACTGAAGCAATATCAGCCTGCGCCAATTGCACCATTTGCACCTTTAATCAGTGACTGCGACAATAACCACAATAACTTGTATTTCTAATGTGTTTTTGGAAGAATAACATATTCCAAAATGTTTTACAGGGCTGTTATTGAACCAAATATGACATTGAGCCAAATTTCTTTAATTCTTTCAGTGAATGTGGAATTCCTCGGTAAGGTTAACATATGTTGCCCAGCTCCAACTGTCCTTGAAAACTTGGGGTGAGTCGCCTTCTTGAATCATTACACTGCAGCTCCTTCAGATGCACCCACAGTATTGTTAGGAAGAGGTTCCAGGATTTCTATCCAGCAAAAGTTAAGGAAATGTAATAAAGATCCAAGGATGGTGTGAGGCTTGGAGTGGAACTTTGACAAGGTCCCACATAGGAGACGTATAAAGAAGGCAAATGCACATGGGATACATGGTAATTTCATAAGGTGGATTCAAAATTGGCTGAGCTGTTGGAGACAGAGAGTGATGGCAGATAGCTGCTTTAGTGTCTGGAAGCCAGTATCCAGTGACGTACTGTGCTGGGTCCCCTATTGTTTGTCATTTGTACGAATGACATAGATGACTATGTGGTGGGGGTAGGATCAGTAAGTTTGCGGATGACACAAAGATAGGCCGGGTGGTTGAAAGTGAGGCTGAGAGTGTTGGGATGCAGGAAGATACAGTTGGGATGGTCAAATAGGCAGAAGAGTGGCAGGTAGAATTTGACCCTGAAAAGAGTGAGGTTATACACTTTGGAAGGAGTAATGTGACAAGGAAGTAGCCAATGCATGGGGGGACTTGAGGGGAAAAAAACTTTTCCTCAGAGGGTCATGATGGTCTGGGAGGTGGTAGAAGCGTGTTGCCTCACATCCTTTAAAATGTACCTGGATGTACTTGGCATGCCATAACATTCAAGGCCAAGTGCTGGCAAATGGGATTTGATGGACAGGTCAGGTGTTTTGCATGTGCTAGTACAGACACGATGGGCTAAAGGGCCACTTGTGCACTGTATTATTCTGTGATTCTGTGCATTTGCAGGGATTGGTTTCTCAGGCTTGTGCTCCGAGGTGGTAGATGTGTATTTGGAAGGTGCTGTTGAAGGAGTCTCATCAAGTTACTGCAGTGCACCATGTAAATGGTATACACAACTGACACTCTGCATTAGTGGTGGGGGGAGTGAATCTTTAAGAGGGTGCAGGAGGTACAAGACTATCAACTACTTTCGTGAAGGGTGTTTAGCTTCTTGAGTGTTGTTGGAGCTGCACTCATCCAGGCAAATGGAGAGCATTCAGTCAACCTCCTCACTTGAGCCTTGTAGACAGAGGAGTTACTTACTGCAGAATTCCCAGCCTCTGACCTGCTCTGGTAGCCACAGCGTTTATACGTCTCATCTCTTTCAGTATCTGCTCAATGGAAACCCCCTGTATAGTGGGGGTTTCAATGTGGATATTACTATTAAATATCATGGGGAGATGATTAGATTCGCTCTTATTGAAGATAATCATTGTCTAGCTCCTGCACAGGGAACCGACTCCTAGACTATTTAGAGAGGTTTGAATGATGCTGAAGATTGTACATGAATCAACACTGGGTGAGACAGTGGTGCAATGATAATGTTGCTGGCTCAAAATCTAGTTGCCGAGGTTCTGAGTATATGGACTCCAATCCTACATGACAGGCATTGCAATTTAAATTCAATTAATAATGATCTTTATTGGTGTCAAAAGTAGGCTTACATTAACACTGCAATGAAATCACAGTAAAAATCCGAGACACCACATTCCAGCGCCTGTTCGGGTACACTAAGGGAGAATTCAGAATGTCCAATTCACCTAACAAACATGTCTTTTGGGACTTGTGGGAGGAAACCGGAGCACCCGGAGGAAACCCACGCAGATACAGGGAGAATGTGGAGACTCTACACAGACAGCGACCCAAGTCGGGAATCGAACCTGGGATCCTGGCGTTGTAAAGCAACAGTGCTAACCACTGTGCCACCGGAAGAAGCTTGTTTCAGCAATGGTGACTATGAAACTATTATCAATTGTCAGAAAAACCCATCTAGTTCATTAATGTCCTCGAGGGAAGGAAATCTGGGCGGCCATTCTCCAATTCGAGTTCGCCCCACCACCGCTGTCAGCGGGGACAGAGAATTTGGCGCTCAGTCAAAACTTCATTCATTGCAGCGGGGTCATAGAATCTCGTCAGTATGAGCGGACGGAGAATTCCAGCTGTGGTCTGGGGTACTGTCAGGGTCCTTCCTGTTATTTACCTTATTTCCACGTTCTTTTACTTTGCCATTATTGTTTTGAACCATGGGCGATTAATGGACAGGTATCATTCAGTCAAGCAGCAGAAATAATGAGGAATTCAGAAGTTTCAGGAAAGAACTCAGAAGTTACAGGAGCTTCAGACTTGTCAGCACCAGAGAGAAGATGGACTGGGGCTCAATTTGATTGATTGCTCAGGAGTCAGTAATTTGGCCCAAATGGTCATACTCTGCCCGCTAACAGGCGTGGTTGGATCCTGTCAAGTGGGATATTTGAATGTCCCAAGGAGTTTCAGTTTGACTTCAGGACACAGAAAGCAAAGACCTTACTTCTCCATCTCCAGAAAGGTTGTGAGTGCTATATTCCTGAGGCTGCAGAGAACCTGCAGCGTGGAAGCGGAGAATGGGCGTCAGACCCGAGATCCCCGGACAGTCACCGCCAATCGGGCATGTGCAGTCGACGCGGCACCGATCGGTGGCCATTGAAAGAGGCCCCTGCGACGATTCTCCAAGTGCAGCTGCCGAGTTCCCGCCGGCATGGTTCTCTCATGGTTGCACCCGGCAGGCACTCAGCGTGGCAGCTGTGGACTCGGTCCACGGACGTCCAGGTTGGGGGCAGAGGAGATCATTCACAGGGGGGGGGGGCTCCAAGATGACCAGGCTACCAATCGGGTTCACGCTACCAATCGGGTTCACCGATCCTTGGGCATGCGCAGTCTGGGGGGGGGCTATGTTCTTGGTGCTGGTCTGTGGTGTGAGCCGTGCACATGTGTGATTCCACGACCTGAGGTTCAGGGCCCTGTATGGCAGCCGGAACAGCGAGGAGCACTGCAGGGCCCTGCAAACCTCCTGAAAATCGGAGAATCACCTTGGACTTACTCCAAGTACATCCAGAGTGATTCATGCGCGTTTTTTCGTGGGCATGGGGACGTAGCCCCATTTTGGAGAATCCCGTCCCAGCACAGTCACTCTCTCTCTCCAGAAGGGCTTTGGGTGCTGAATTCATAAAACTACAGCCTGAATGAGGCTGTAGTAAAAACCCCGAACTGAAAGCAATGTTTGAAAATAAGCAGTATATTGGAAACACCCACCTGAAACAAATACTTACTTTTTCTTTTATGTTTTTTCAGCCTTTTCTTTCCCTCTGTGTTTGTCTGCCTTATGTGTGTGTGTGTGTGTGTGTGTAGAGGGTGAGGGGAAAGTTAAAGTGGGGAATTAGGAATTAGATAATAGTTAACCAATTGTACTTGCGACAGATTCATTATAGTTATTGTCATCAATAAACGGTAATTGTGTTGAAACTTACAAACCTGGTGACTGTGATTATTGGACAGCCAAGGGCCAAAGACGTTGGGTATTTTTCTTAGAATTATTAGTTAATTCAAGTGTTATGACTCCAGGACAAGTGGGGCTCGAATTGACCACACACTAGCCCAGGGTGTGGTCACACCTGTATAAAATTCCACATCCACAGCAATGCTTGATTCTTGACTGCCATCTGAAATGTTTTAGTTCAAGGGCATTTAGAGATGGGAAACAAATGCTGGCCTTGCTGTGTAAGTAACTACTTGACAGCACTGTTGCTGATACTTGCATCTCCACATCATGGATACTTACCATGACATTGCTGATGATCGAGAGTGGAGTGGATTTGTTCTGTTGTTTTATGAATAGGACATCCTGGACAATGTTCCAAAGTGTTGGGGTGATGCCAGTTTTGTAACTTTGGAACAGAAGTAGCCATTTGGGCAAATAATGATGAACTTGGTCAAAGGGTTTTAAGGAGTGTCTTATGGAAGTAAAAGCAAGATAGAAAGTTGAAGAAGTTCAGAGAAGGAATTCCAGAGTTTAAAGCCTAGAAAGCTAAAGGTACAGCCATGAATCATGGAGTGATTAAGATAATGTCATCATTCTCGAGAGGCCAGAATTAAATGAGACAAGATATCTCGGAGGATTATGGACTGAAGGAGATACCATAGAGAGGGACGTGTGAGACCATGGAGACTCTAGACAAAAGCATAACAGTTTTAAAATTGAGACATTGTTTAACCAAGTACTCTCATGCATTGATGAGCACAGCAGAGATGGGTTAATTGGTCTTGGTTCAAGTTCCAGAATTTTGGATGACATTGGGCAGGATTTAGCTGGCCTGCTCACTGCAGGTATCCTGTTTTGGCTGCCCAATTTCACTAGAGGGCCATAATCGGATTTGCGCCAATGAGATCTCAATTTTTTTATCTTCCCTGCCAGTGATGTGATTTCTATACGTTATAACATATTAGATATAATTAGTGGGTTGAAACATGTGTCTTATCCCCCACTAAGGCAGAGTGATGATAAACTGGTGCAAATCACGATTGGTTCTCAAAAATGAGAATCGGTGTTGATGGCTATACAGGGGGCATGGAATATAGCCATTGAGTGGTGAGGGACATGGGCCAGTTAGTGCCCTGACACTACCCTCAGGCACCTTGGCACTTCCATCCTGGCATCCTGCATGCTTATAAAGGATTCTGTTTGATTTTTAGCTCTTTTCTCAACTTGCCCTGTCACCTTGAACAATTTCTGGACATATACAGTGGTGGGACTGGTTTAGCTCAGTGGGCTAAATACTCTGTGGGCTGGTTTGTGATGCAGAACAAGGCTAGCAGCGCGGGTTCAATTCTCGTACCAGCTGCGAATTCTGAATACACCCTCTGTGTATCCGAACAGGCGCTGGAATGTAGCGACTAGGGGCTTTTCACAGTAACGTCATTACATAGAAGATAGGAGCAGGAGGAGGCCTTTTTGCCCTTTGATCCTGCTCCACCATTCTTCACAATCATGACTGATCATCCAACTCAATAGAGCCTCTGATCCCATTCTCCTCAAGTGCTATATCCAGCCGCCTCTTGAATATATTCAAAATTTTAGCATCATCTACTTCCTGTGGTAATGAATTACACAGGCTCACCACTCTTTGTGTGAAGAAATGTCTCCTTATCTCTGGGCAAAATGGTTTACCCTGAATCCTCAGGCTGTGACCCCTGGTTCTGCACACACACATCATTGGTAACATCTTCCCTGAATCTACCCTGTCTAGTCCTGTTAGAATTTTATAAGTCTCTATGAGATCCCCCCTCATTCTTCTGAAATCCAGTGAGAACAATCCCAACCTAGTCAATCTCTCCTCCATCCCTGGAATCAATCTGGTAAACCTTTGCTGCACTCCCTCGAGAGAAAGAACATTGCAGTGTTAATTGCAGTGTTACTAGTGTTATGGGCCAGGGTTTAGAGAACCCCAAAGTGTATCATGGAATTCACCTGACCCACAACTTGTCATAGATTGTGGTATGGGGAGCAATAGATTGTTGTGTGGGGAGCACATGGCCCACTCTTCAGGTGTGGTACAACAGAAATGGACAAGTATTTTTTAAAGCAAAACAATGTGTATTCTATGAATTCAAGTTAATCTTTTTAAAACAAACAGTGAACATCTGAGCAACCATTAATTCAAATACAACCCCCAAAGAATACAACACTAAGTAATCCGTAAGCTGTCCCTTTAACATCCTGAAGACTTAATAAATAAACCTTTAAACAGAAGCACATTAGGTTTACATTCACTACTGAGAACATTTATAATTCTGAATTCACCAAATGATCAAGACATAGGGCGCGATTCTGCCACACAGGGAGAAATCGTAAGGCTGGCGTCAAATCCGGGCGGGTTTGACGCCAGCCCCCCCCCTCCCCGACCGGGACCCGATTCTTGTCCCCGGTCGGGGCGAGCATGCCGCCCGAATTTCGTTAAGCCCGCTTGCCAGAGTTTGCGCCGGCTGATGCGTCATATGACGTCAGCCGCGCATGCGCGGATTGGACGACTCCAACCCGCGCATGCGCGGATGACGTCATCGTGCATTTGCGCGAAACCCGCGCATGCGCGGGCCGGGATGCCCCTCAGCCGCACCGCGAAGTGATACAGCGGGGCGGCGGAGGGACAAAGAGGCATCAAACCCGCTGCCCGCGATCGGTGCCCACCGATCGCGGGCCCATGGCACCCTTGGCACGGCTGTGGTACTGCCGTGCCAATCGGTGCCATGGTTTTAAAAATCGGCACTTTACGGCCGTTTTTACGAACGGCCAGACCAGGTGTGTTTGCCGTTCGTAAAAACAGCCGTAAAGGGCTGGGAACTCGGCCCATCGGACAGCTGAGAATCGCTGCTGGCCGTAAAAAAACGGCGGCAGCGATTCGTATCGGGAGTCGGGTGTGGGGGGGGGGGGGAGAATAGCGGGAGGGCGTCGGACGAGCGTGGCCGTAAAATTTTACGAGCCACGCTATTCTCCGCACCGTCGTGAGTGCGGAGAATTGCGCCCATAGTCTTTTCATGGCAGAGAGATCAACAGTACACCTGCTCTGTCTGTTGTAGCGGGTGAGACCCATGCAGCCACGGGGACAATGGACTTGAGCCTTCTTGAGATTGAGGCTAAGACCAATTCTTTGGTATGCTTCTGCAAGGTGTCAAGCATGGCTTGGAAATTCTCGTCTGAGAGAGTGGAGAAGGCGATGTCATCCACATACTGAAGTTCCGCGAGCTATGTCAGTGTTCAATCGATTTCTTGGATTTCAATCGATTGTGTCATAGAGGTCGACAACAAGGAAAAAGCGCTTCAGTCCATCACATCTACACCAGTTAAAAACAACCACCGAACTATTTAATCCCATTTTCCAGCACTTCGCCCATAGCCTTGTATGGCATTGCATGTTCAAATCTAAATACTTCTTAAATGTTATGAGGGTCTCTGTCTCCACCATTCTTTCAGGCAGTGAGTTTCAGACTTTCACCACCCTCTGGGTGAAAAAGCTTTTCCTTATGTCCCCTCTAAATCTCCTGCCCCTTACCTTAAATGTCTTTACCCTGCACCAATGGAAAGTTTTTCCCTGTCTACACTATCTATGTACCTCACAGGTTTATACATCTGAATCATGTCCCCCCCACTCAGTCTCCCCTGCTCCAAGGAAAAGAACCCTTGTTTATCCAATCTCTCTTCATAATTAAAACTCTCCAGCCCAGGCAACATCCTCGTAAATCTCCTCTGCATCTTTTACAGTGCTTATCACATCTCTCCCATAATGTGGATTCCAGAACTGCACAAATACTCTTGCTGTGGCCGAGCCAACTTTTTATACAGTTCCTCCATAGCCACCCTGCTCCTAAAATCTGTGCCTCAGCTGATAAAAGCAAATATACCACATGCCTTCTAAACCATTGTATCCACATGTGCTTCTACCTTAAGGGACCAGCGTTCATTCACACCAAGGTCCCTCTGATCCTCGGTACTTCTCAAGGTCCTGCAATTGAAAGATTTTTCCAATAATTATGTCGATGATGTCCATGGGAAGTTTGTTCTTGACAAGAGGAAGGATAGTGGCGCTGAAGATGGAGAAAAGGGTGGGGGCGGAGACACATCCCTGCTTGGCCTCAAATGTTTCTGTCTTATTTCCATTGGTGAGGACTGTCACCGACATCTTACCATGGTGGAGTCGGAGGATGTTGATGAATTTCTCTGGACATCCAGCCTTTGACAGTATCTTCCATAGCACTTCCCAATTTAATGAGTCAAAAGCCTCAGTCAGTCCGATGAAGGCCAGATGTTGCACCTGGCATTTTTCTTGAAGTTGGCAAGCAGTGAAAATCATGTCCACTGTTCCACGCGTTTGGTCCAAAGCCACACTGGCTTTCCAGAGGGATTTCTTTAGAGAGTGGGAAAAGGCGCTAGCGATGATCTTCCCGGCGAAGGAGAGTAGGGAGATTCTTTGGTAATTTGCACAGCCCGCTATGTCTCATTTTTTAATGATGGTGGTGAAGATGGCATCCCTGATATCGGCAGGAAATACTTCTCTGTCTGAGATTTTCAGGAACAGGTGTTGAAAATGATGGGTGATCTCTTCTCCTCTAAATTTTTAAATTCCCACTGGAACCTCAACCACTCTTGCAGCTTTTCCATTCTTCACGTGTTTGATGGTGGCTTTGACTTTGTCCATGCTTGGTGGGAGTCTAAGATCATCTTAGATCTGAAACCTGATTAGGAAGCAAGAGGTATTGATGACATTCTTTTGAAGTTTAACTGGGGTGCGAGTGATCGCAGTTCTATTTAAGAAAGGGGCTTCAAAGTGCACTCACAGTGAGCTTTGCGCACAAGCAGTGGGAGAGACCACGGGCGAAATTCTCCGCAGACCGACGCGACGCCCATTTCCGGCGGGAAAAGGCAGTGCGGATGACTCCGGCGTCGGGGCCTTCTTTTAAGCCGGTAATCTCCGTTCCCGAAAGGGCCAGCAGCGGACTGACGCGATACGCGTCAGTTTCACCCGCTGCGGAAGTGGCGAGTCCTGGCGTTTGTGTGGTGTTGAGAGAGAGACCCGGCGTTTGGGGGGGGGGAGGAGGAGGAAGAGAGACCCGGCGTTTGGGGGGGGGGGGGGGGGAGGAGGAGGAAGAGAGACCCGGCGTTTGGGGGGGGGAGGAGGAGGAGGAAGAGAGAATCGGCGTTTGGGGGGGGGGAGGAGGAGGAAGAGAGACCCGGCGTTTGGGGGGGGAGGAGGAAGAGAGACCCGGCGTTTGGGGGGGGGGGGGGGGAGAAGGGAGAGACCCGCCGTGTGGGGGGGGGAGGAGGAGGAGGAAGAGAGACCCGGCGTTTGGGGGGGGGGAGGAGGAGGAAGAGAGACCCGGCGTTTGGGGGGGGAGGAGGAAGAGAGACCCGGCGTTTGGGGGGGGGGGAGGAGGAGGAAGAGAGACCCGGCGTTTGGGGGGGGGGAGGAGGAGGAAGAGAGACCCGGCGTTTGGGGGGGGAGGAGGAAGAGAGACCCGGCGTTTGGGGGGGGGGAGGAGAAGGGAGAGACCCGGCGTTTGGGGGGGGGGGGGGAGGAGAAGGGAGAGACCCGGCGTTTGGGGGGGGGGGAGGAGGAGAAGGGAGAGACCCGGCGTTTGGGGGGGGGAGGAGGAGGAAGAGAGACCCGGCGTTTGGGGGGGGAGGAGGAGGAAGAGAGACCCGGCGTTTGGGGGGGGGGAGGAGAAGGGAGAGACCCGGCGTTTGGGGGGGGGGGAGGAGAAGGGAGAGACCCGGCGTTTGGGGGGGGGCAGGAGAAGAGAGACCCGGCGTTTGGGGGGGGGGAGGAGAAGGGAGAGACCCGGCGTTTGGGGGGGGGCAGGAGAAGAGAGAGACCCGGCGTTTGTGGGGGGGGGGGTGGTTACGGAGTTGAGAGGGGGAGAGGGAGGGAGGGAGGAGGGAGGTTGCGGCGTCGAGTTGCGAGGAGAGGGGAGAGGGGGGTTACCTGCGTTGAGAGGAGGGGGGGGAAGGGGGTTACCTGCGTTGAGAGGATGGGGGGGAAGGGGGTTACCTGCATTGAGAGGAGGGGGGGAAGGGGGTTACCTGCATTGAGAGGAGGGGGGGGAAAGGGGTTATCTGCATTGAGAGGAGGGGGGGAAGGGGGTTACCTGCATTGAGAGGAGGGGGGGAAAGGGGTTACCTGCATTGAGAGGAGGGTGGGAAGGGGGTTACCTGCGTTGAGAGGAGGGGGGGGAAGGGGGTTACCTGCGTTGAGAGGAGGGGGGGAAGGGGGTTACCTGCGTTGAGAGGAGGGGGGAGAGGGGGGTTGCGGCGTTGAGTTAAGAGGAGGGGGGGGGGGTTGCGGCCTTGAGTTGAGAGGAGAGGAGAGGAGAGGGGGGATTACCTGCGTTGAGGAGAGGGGGGAGGGGGTTACGGCGTTGAGTTGAGAGGAGAGGGGAGAGGGGGGTTACCTGCATTGAGAGGAGGGGGGAGGGGGTTGCGGCGTTGCGAGGAGGGGGGGAGGGGGTTACGGCATTGAGTTGAGAGGAGAGGGGGGGGTTGCGGCGTTGAGTTGAGAGGAGAGGAGAGGAGAGGGGGGGTTACCTGCGTTGAGAGGAGGGGGGGGGTACCGGCGTTGAGAGATGGGGGGCGGCGTTGGAGGGGGTAGGGGTGGTGAGGGGGGGTTGGGGTAGGGGGCAGCGGCGTGCAGGGGGGGGCGACGGATGGCCGGGGCCAACGCACCGTCGCCCCCTCTGCACGCCGCTGCCCCCTACCCCAACCCCCCCCACCCCCTCCAACGCCGCCCACCCCTCTCTCAACGCCGGTACCCCCCCTCTCAACGCCGCAACCCCCCCTCAATGCCGGTACCCCCCTCTAAACGCCGCAACCCCCCCTCAATGCCGCACCCCCCCCCCCAACGCCGTACCCCCCCCCAACGCCGCACCCCCCCCAACGCCGCACCCCCCCCCCAATGCCGCACCCCCCCCCCAATTGCCCTCGGACAATGAACGGCGTCAACCATCATCAATGGTTGACGCCGTTTTAAAGCTACTCTGTTTTTCGCCGACGTGACCCGTGGACACGTCGGCGGGACTTCGGCCCATGCGGGCCGGAGATTTGTTCAAAGTAAAAAATCAATGACATCCCGCCGGCGCCAGCTGTTTTCAGAGGCTGCCGGCGGGATTTGCACAACGCCGGTTTTTGGCCGCTGGGAGAATAAAAAACTCGGCGGGAGCGGGATTAACGCCGCAGCCGGCCGATTCTCCGACTCTGCGTGGGGTCGGAGAATTTCGCCCCACATCCGGAGTGAGACACAGCCAGAGTGAGTTTGAAACTCAGGAATTTGAAACAGACTGGGAAATCGGTGCAGAGCGAGTGCCTTTTGTTTTTTCTCCTTGCTTTGTATCTTTTAAATCTTCAGAGACTGGTCTTTCCCTGCTGCATCTGAGGCCACATGGGAGAGAGATGATTGGCAAGTGGTGGGTGAGGTTGGTAAATTTTTACATTTATCACTTATAGTTTGAAAAAATGTTTTGTTGTTTATAATCTGTAATGGGCATAATTGGTTGTAATGAGGACAATGAAAAAAGGGCCATAAAGAATTGGATATAATATAATATCAAGCATCTTGCAAAATTATAATTTAAAGGGGTAGGTAATGGCAGGAGAGCTCAATGCCTTGGTTTGCTCCTCTTACTCCATGTGGGAAGACAGGAACATCCGTTACTGTGAAAAGCCCCCAGTCGCCACATTCCGGCGCCTGTTCAGGAGGCATAAAAGACGACTTTAGTATGTGGGAGCCCATGGGGCACAGAGCATAGTGGTAACACTGCTGCCACACAGTGCCAGGGACCTGGGTTCGATTCCAACCTTGGGTGACTGTTTGTGTGGATTTTGCACATTCCCACCTTGTCTACATGGGTTTGCTCTGGGTGCTCCGGTTTCCTCCAACAGTCAAAAGATGTGTAGATTAGGTGGATTGGCTATGCTAATTATGGGGTTATGGGGATAGGGTGGGAGATTGGGCCTAGGAAGGGTGTTCTTTCAAAGGGTCTGTGCAGACTCAATGGGCCGAATAGCCTCCTTTTACACTGTAGGGATTCTATGATATCAAGGATAGTATATGAGCAAGGACTGAATTGGCTAACTAATAGAAGTTAGAGAGTTGGGATAAGAGGAGCAGTTTCAGGATGGCAACCTGTAACCTGTGGTATGCCACAGGGATCAGTCCTGGGAGTGCAATTATTAACAATACATATTGGACAAAGGAAATGAATGTACTTTTGCCAAGTTTGTGGATGACTCAAAAATAGGTGGGAAGGCAAGTGGGCGGTGTCCTGTGTGGGGTGAGGTCTGGGGTTTCTAAATTATTACTCTGAATTTAGAAGCATTTTTTCCTTCTCACTCTATCAGACTAATTATGAGTGTAAAACTGTCAGCACCTCCCAATGTTAATGAGTTAAATGTTCCCAGCAAAGTGCAATTATCCAGGGTAAATTCGAACTTCTGGACAATCTCAGGTAACCGCTTCCTGGGAACTTCCAAGAGGGATTCCTCAAGGCACCTTTGGGACAGTCCCCAAATGCGAAGCACACAGGTAGTTATGGTCAAATTCTCAGACCGACTATTGCCACTGTAATAACTGTATTCCTTCAGCCACTTACGTCGCTGACGATGGTGGAGATGTACTGATCCTTACTGTACTCCCAACCATCCAAACAGGGCTCCTGTTCCACCTCAGACATATTGATGGAATCTGGGTCGGCAAACGTCGCTGAAAGATTCCTGATCACATCCAACCGGTACCGTCTGCACTGGCTGTGCTGGAGTTTGCCTCTTTCTTGTTCCAGAGGGATAGTCCGATTCAGCCACGCTTCACTCAGATTGAGATTCCCGGGAATTAAACAGCGATGGTCCGGAACATCCCCGACAAAAACTATGGACATTCCGCAGAAACCGTTGGGAAAGACGCTGAGGCTCAAAAGGAAGAAGATCATTTTCTGGAAGGGTCCCCATTCTCCCAGGAAAGCGGTGATTTCATCGTAATCCCGCATGTTAGTGAGAGCGGGAGGACTGAGAGCGACTGACTGACTGACTTCCTCAAACTGCAGCAATTTACCTTCGGGGGCGGAGTGTAACCATAGCCTGGAGTTATTTCAAAGTTCATTTCAACCTCAATCGTTTCCATCGATACATCCAATCTTCACCGGGCCCTCAGAGCTCCACCCAATCTCACCACATTCTTCTTTCAATAACAAACTGGTTTGTCAACATTGAAGTATTTTTGTTCTTCTGGAGAGAGAAACACGGGACATGTTTCTACTTTGGCCCAAGGCGCAATCGTGAAACACGATTGGGCAGAGAATTGGTCACTGGTCTACCACAGGGATCAGGGCTGGGTCCCTTATTGTTGTGATATATATAAAAAATATAGAAGAAAATAATAATAATCGCTTATTGACACAAGTAGGCGTCAATGAAGTTACTGTGAAAAGCCCTTAGTCGCCACATTCCGGCTCCTGTGAGGGGATAAGTAAGTTTGCAGGTGACACAAATATTGGCCGGCTGGTTGACAGTGAAAAATGAAAATGAAATGAAAATCACGTATTGTCACAAGTAGGCTACAAATGAAGTTGCTGTGAAAAGCCCCTAGTCGCCACATTCCGGCGCCTGTTCAGGGAGGCTGGTACGGGAAGTGAACAGTGCTGCTGGCCTGCCTTGGTCTGCTTTCAAAGCCAGCTATTTAGCCCTGTGCTAAACCAGAAGAAGCGGGGCTAAGTTTCAGGAAGATATAGACGGATTGTTCAGACGGGTAGACCAGTGGCAGATGGAATTTAACCATGAAAAGTGTGAGGTGATGCACTTTGGAAGTAACACAACAAGGGAGTACTCAACGAATAAGCAGCACATTCAGTGTTATATTACCTTGTGTAATATAGTATATTACTCTTTTGAACCAGCCAAGCTGATCAAATAAACAATAGTCTTCTTGTAAAGATGAACTAATGTATTTTTACTTCATACTCAACTAATAAAAGAAATAAACTACAGTAAAGATGACTAACTAACTATACAATGTAATAATTAAATAACTTATAGCTTCTCTCTCTCTGTAACTATTCTATGTTTTGTCTGTTCGCTCTCCTGAAACGCACTCTCTCAGAAAGAGCGGAAAAGTCCTTTTTATACCACTTGATAGTGAGACATCTAGTGTTGTGTTGATTGTACTAGTTTTACATACATTGATCGTGAGTATTGGTATACAGAGATCACGACACTCGGATGTTCAGAGGAGCAGAGGGATCTTGGGGTGCTTGCCACTGAAGGCGGCAGGACAGGTTAAAAAGGCATACGGGACACTTGCCTTTATCAGTCATGGCATAGATTATAAGGGCAGGAAGGTTATGTTGGAGCTGTACAAGACTTTGGTTAGGCCACAGCTGGAGTACTGTGCTCAGTTTCGGTCACCGCACTGTAGGAATGATGTGTTTGCACCAGAGAGGGTGCAGAGGAGATTCACCGGGATGTTGCCTGGGATCGAGCATTTTAACTATGAAGAGAGGCTGGATACATTTGGGATGTTTTTGTCGGAGAGGGTCTGAATGAGGTGTATAAGATTGTGAATGGTATGGGCAGTGTTATAACCCTACAGCCGGGCACGGGAGACACTTCGGAGAGTAGGAGGTGGAGATATATAAGGAAATAAGTCGAACATTTTCTACAGTCATCGCTTCCAAGTGATCGCTTGCCTGAGACTTTACAGACAGGGTGGATAGAAGGCAGCTGTTCCACTTAGTTGAAGGGTTAATAACGGGGGGCTATAAATTTAAGGTGAAAGGCAGAAAGTTTAGGGAGAATTTGAGGACATTTTCTTGTACCCAGAGGTTAATGGGGATCCAAAATCACTGCCTGGGAGGGTAGTTGAGGCAGGAAAGCTCACAATTTTTAAAAGTAATTGGATGAGCACTTGAAATGTCATATCATTCAAGGCTCCAAGTGCTGTGAAGTGGGATTAGTGTTGTTTTTTTGTCAGTACAGGCTCATGGGCTGAAGGGCCTTTTCTGCATTGTATGATTCTATGATTCAAGGAATCTTTACAAACTGAAGCATCCTAGTTGGCATCATGATTATTGGCTTCTTGTGTTGTGTCCAAACCAATGGCTGTCAGTCAGTTTAATCTCCCTTATCACTCAGAGAACTATAGACAGCACACCTCATGAACATTTTTGCTCTTGGCATAACTTATCATTTATTGATCGAAATGAGAGCAAATCGGAGAAAAGTTTAAACATGCACATTTGACTGGATGCAATAATATCAATTGTAGCAGTTGTAAGTTGAAAGCACTGTGACATTCTGAATTCTCTCTCAGTGTACCCGAACAGGCGAACTGTGGCGACTGTCATAATATACACACAGGTATATGATGGTGCACAGACAGACATTGATTGACACACAGGATGACCAATGAACACACAGAACACAGCAGCCAATCACCAGACACGACACGGCTACTAAAAAGCCAGAGGGCACTAGTTTTCCCGCTCTCTTGGGATGCAGCCTCTGAGACAGTCAGAGCCCGTGAGCAGCAACTAGAACAGTAAGATAGTCTGGTCAGGTTAGCCTCAGGTCTCCAGTCAACTCAGCATCGTGTCAACCCACAGTTAAAGTATGTTTAATAGTTAAGAGTTCAATAAAATAGAGTTGCATTTCGTCAAGTGTTGGAAGCCTGTCTCTCTCACTGCTACAGTAAACGCAGTTCTCGCAGATCCAGCATACCCAACACATCAGAGACTAGGGGATTTTCGCAGTAACTTCATTGTTAATGTAAGCCTACTTGTGATTATAATTTTAGAGTTTGATTTGTGAGTTGAGTAACAGTTACCACTTATTGAGTATTAGTGGGTAACACTTATTGGATGATTGTAGTAGAATTTTATAGACGGTTTGATTAAGGGTTGAGCATTGGTCTATGTGGCGATAATTAACTGCATTAGAATCTGTGTGACATATTTGAGCCAAATAAAGTAAACTTGATTCAAGAATGCCTGTGTCAGAAGTTTGTATGACATGTCAGTTGTGACCCTCGTCCAGGAGGGGCCGCAACAGAGATAAGCAATTCCACAACCGACGGATCAGATCTAAGCTCTGAAATCTTGTCACATCCAGCTGTGAATGGTGGTGGACAATTAAACAACCCACTGCTGGCGGGGGCTCCACAAATATCCCCATCCTCAACGATGGAGGAGGCCAACACATCAGTATAAAATATAAGGTTGAAGCATTCGCAACAGTCTTCAGCTAGAAGTGTTGTGTTGTGTTATGTAATTTGGAATAACACAAGCTGCCACTTAATGCAGTTTGGAGCAAAAGATGTCCCAGACTTTGAAGTGAGTTCAAATAGTTTTATTGAACTATTAACACAGTTCTCAATGAGTTCGACTCTCTGCTACTCTGAATGTAGTAACTCAGTCTGACTGAACCAGCCTTGCTCTAAGTCACGTGCTGGGGTGTGATGCTGAGGATACACCCTGTCTCACTCTGTAGATGTTGGTCTATGGAAAGAGGCGGGGCGTGAGTGCCTCATCCTTTTTATAGTGAGGCACCACCCCTGAGTGTCCTGACTGCTCATTGGCCGTGTCCCATTCTGTGTGTTCATTAGCTGCATGTTTGCATATCATGACATGCTGAATGCATGATCCATCTCGGCCTCCTTCAGAGGTCCAGAGCAACATAAATGTCAGTCTTCAGCTGATCGATTCAATCCACCTGATATCAAAAATGGCTGAAGGCGCTGGACACTGAAAACGCTTTCGGCGCTGACAAAATGGCAGCAAAAGTACTGAAGACTTTTGCTCCAGAACGTTCTGCGCCCTTAGCAAAGCTGATGCAGTACAGCAACAACTTTGGCTTCTACCCGGCAATGTGATAAATTGCCCAGGCATGTCCTGTGCACAAGAAACAGGGCAAATACAACCCAACCAATTACCGACCCATCAGTCTACTTTTGATCATCAGTAATGTAATGGAGAGGGTCATCAATGGCACAATCAAGCGGCACTTACTCAGCAGTATCATGCTCACAGATGCTTAGGTTTCATTCCACCAGGGTCATTCAGCTCCTAACCTCATTACATCCTTGGTTCAAACATGGACTGAAGAGCATTTGACAGTGTATTGCATCAAAGAGCCCTAGAAAAACTGGAGTCAATGGTAATCTGGTTGGAGTCATACCTAGTACAAAGGAAAATAGTTGTGGTGGTCAGAGGTCAGTCATCTCAGCTCCAAGACATCACTGCAGGAGATCCTCAGGATAGTGTTGTATGTTCAGCCATCTTCAGCTGCTTCATCATTGACCTCACTTCTATCATACGGTCAGAAGTGGGGATGTTTGCTGATGACGGCACAATGTTCAGCAGCATTTGCGACTCTTCAGGTAATGAAGCAGTCCATGTCCAAATGCAGCAACACCTGGACAATATTCAGACTTGAGCTGACAAGTGGCAAATAATAATGGTGCCACAGAAATTCTAGGCAATATGCCTATAAACATGTGCCTCGGCCATATTGGGGAATGTAAAATATGTATGCTGGCTAAAGGGGGCGGCCACAATTGTTGTTATGAAGACGCTTACCTGTAAATATTCATGTTAAATTTTTGTGTTTTCCTTTTGTTTTCTCTCTCTCTAATAATTTGTAATTTGTCATATATAAAATATGAAAACTCAATAAAAAACATTTATAAAAAAAAGAAATTCTAGGCAATGACCACCTTCAAGAAGTGAGGAACTAGCCATCACCATTACCATTGACCAGAAACTGAACTGGACTAGTCATATAAATACTGTGTGTACCAGAGCAGGTCAAACGTTTGGAATCTTATGGGAAATAATTCTCCACTGATTCGCCAAAGCCTGTCCATCATCTACAAGGCACAAGTTAGAAGAATTATGGGCGAAATTCTTCGACCCCCACAACGGGTCGGAGAATAGCGGGAGGGCCTTCCCGACATTTTTCCCGCTCTCCCGCTATTCTCCCCCCCCTCCCCTGCCGAACTCCCGACACGAATCGCTGCCGCCGTTTTTTTACGGCCGGCAGCGATTCACAGCTGTTCGATGGGCCGAAGTCCCAGCCCTTTACGCTGTTTTTACGAACGGCAAACAGACCTGGTCTGGCCGTTCGTAAAAACGGCGGGAACAACTCGCTTTTTATAACCATGGCACCGATTGGCACGGCAGTACCACGGCCGTGCCAAGGGTGCCATGGGCCCGCGATTGGTGGGCACCGATCGCGGGCAGCGGGCCCGATGCCCGCGCACTATTTGTCCTTCCGCCGCCCCGCAGTATCCATTCGCGGGGCGGCTGAGGGGCATCCCGGCCCCGCATGCGCGGGTTTCGCGCAAATACGCGATGACGTCATCCGCGCATGCGCGGGTTGGAGTCTTCCAATCCACGCATGCGCAGCTGACGTCAAATGACGCGTCAGCCGGCGCTAACTCCGGCAAGCGGGCTTAACGAAATTCGTTAAGCCCGTGATGCCGGAGCTTGCGGCGTCGGGCTGCTAGCCCCGACCGGGGACCAGAATCGGTTCCCGGTCGGGAAGGGGCGCGCTGGCGTCAAACCTGCCCGGGTTTGACGCCAGCCTTACGATTTCTCCCGTTTTGGGAGAATCGCGCCCTATATATTTAGGCTTGTTTTTAAAAAAAATATATCTTTATTAGCTATTTCAAAATGTTTTACAAAATTTACATTACACGCATTTAAGAACATAAGAACATAAGAACTAGGAGCAGGAGTAGGCCATCTGGCCCCTCGAGCCTGCTCCGCCATTCAATTAGATCATGGCTGATCTTTTGTGGACTCAGCTCCACTTTCCGGCCCGAACACCATATCCCTTAATCCCTTTATTCTTCAAAAAACTATCTATCTTTACCTTAAAAACATGTAATGAAGGAGCCTCAACTGCTTCACTGGGCAAGGAATTCCATAGATTCACAACCCTTGAATTTAACTAACATTTAACAATCCTTCTTTCACCCCAAAAACAATTCATCAACGAACTACACTAACTACACTCCCCCCCCCCCCCCCCTCCTTTTAGCTTCTATCTGGGGATGATTCTTTGAAGTGAGAAATGGATGGACACCATCTCTTGTGAAACCCCTTCTCATTCCCTCTTAAGCTAAATTGAACCTTCTCTAGGCTTATAAACCCCCTTTAAGACTCCCAGCCATACCGATGCACAGGATGGAGCAACTGACCTCCAATCCAATAGGACCTTCCACCTCACCACCAGCAAGGCAAAGGCTAAAACACCTGCCCAACCCCTATCTGGAGCTCCGGAAAATCTGACAACCCGAATATGGCCCCTAGGGGACTAGGTTCTCGGTCCAACTGTAACACTATGTGTTGTATTTTATATTTTCCCCGCGTCTTGACTGTGATAGAGAAATTCAAACAGCATTCATTAGGTAAGCAAAACTGAACTTTATTTCCGAATTAGAGCTGACTGCTAGCAGTATATGGCTGATACTTGGAGTCGGAAAGCAGTCAAGTACAAACTGCTGAGTCCGTCTCAAGTCTGCGATAGTACAGAAAAGAAGGCGATTCTTATACATTATAGGATCAAGATAACATGAATACAGCTTGGTCAGGAATTTGATTGAAAGTAAAACATAAGTAATAATCGTTACCATGGCGGCACCTTGCTAACCGCCAGGGGACGTGAGTTTCATATTATTATCTTGTCTTTGTTTTAAGTAAGGGAAGAAGTTGTTTAGGAACAGGAAGAGATAGTTGTTCAGCTTGTTATGTATTACGACTACTTTGGGCTCCAAGCCTTATCTAGACTCTCAGAGTCACCCAGTTCCCAAGACATGCTGACCTCGGCTGTCTCTGTATTCTGGGCCTTAGGTTATATGAAAATCAGTTTAAATTCACTTGTACCAAGAAGACTTGACTAGTTTTCCCATCATGCCATTATTTGCTTCACACAATACTACACTCCCCCCTTTTGTCATATCATGACAACTAGCTAAATAGGTATATCCATGATTCGTTTGAAAACGCATTTACACAAGCAGGAAAGCAATCCTATCCCTAATAGCATTAGTAGAAGTAGAATAAAGGCCTTAAAGATCCAGTCAAATAATCCATGACCCAATCACCCTAGCCAACCCGGCGGGTTATAGTCGTGAAATTCACTGCCAATTTCTTGAATTTGAGCAGCCTGTTTCTTAATATGGTCGGCCAGGTTAGTGATATTTTCAGAGCCATCTGGAATGTAAGTACAGCACTCTTGGCCTATGATAGCGCACGTTCCTCCCTGCGAGGCTAACAGATAATCCAAAGCCAGTCGATTTTGTAATGCCACGGTCCGGACAGCCACTAGCTCAGCTGAGACCTCGGCCAGTGCCTGTCTAGTGTCCCTGGCTTCTGTTGCAGTTACGTTTGCTAGATGTTCCAATGCTGAGGCCATGTAGATCAGTTCGTTCATGCCTTGCCCGTTCCGTTTTAGAAATTGTTCTTTTTGCTCGCGAGGGGGAGTGCTTAAGGATGCTTAAGGGTGGGTCGGTGATGCATTTGGGGTATGACATATCCCAAAAAGCAGGATCCTGTCCAATCAATGGGGAGACACGGATATGCTTTAGTGCTGCATATGAAATAGGTTCCATTGTAGGCTGTAAAATCATCAGCTGATGTCATCCAGGGGATTATATTGGTAGGTTGCACCTACTTTGCCCCATTAACTTTCCTTTCCCTGTTTTATTAAAACATATGGAACCTTGAACATTATACGAGTGGATAGTGAGGGAGGGTGGAGTCAGGGCATGATTATAGGTAGGTTGATACGAAGCTGAAAATTTAGTCATGTCATAGCCAGCAGATCTCCATATTTTCATATTCCCCCTATCTCCCCTGATGCCTGTTTGGTTTTGTCGTAAAATCCATTCAACTGTTTCTGTGGTATGAAGGGGGAGAGATTGGAGAGGTATTCCTTCCCTCGAATGGACGGGGATGTGGGTACAAACCCAACACTTGCTAATATTCAATTTTTCGGCTTAAAGATATGACATATGTAAATAGGTATTGGAAGGCAGGTCTCGTTTAGTTCGTTTTTTTTTACTACCGAGTGGCCATTGAGGCTAAATAGTCCAGAAAGTCCAAAAATTATGCTGAAGATCTTCATCCTGTGTTCTCGTCTGGATTGGAGACTATCTTCTTGCAATCGGATAGATGTATCCAACTTGAACGTCCTTCAAGTTTGACCGATGTTGGCGTCGTCAGTAGTACGAGGAATGGTCCGCTCCAGCGTTGTCCTAGTTTCTTTCTGTCCCAGTTTTTTTACCCACAGGAGGTCTCCGGGTTTGACCACTGGATATCGAGGGACGGCTGTCCCTGTCGTTACTGGTAGATGTACCTGTTTTACCTGTGAGTGAAGAAACTTCAAAGAAAGTGTTAATTGATTCAAATAGTTCTGCATTTGTTCCCCCATCACATGGAGGTCTACTCCCTCTAGGGGTTTTTCTCATGGGCATCCCAGGGAGTCCTCATTGGCCGACCATAGACTATCTCTGCAGCTGACAGTCTGGTCCGCGAATGGGGAGTCACTTGCATGTGAAACAGTGCCAAGGGTTATACTTTTAGCCAATTTAACCCAGTTTCTTCAGTTAATTTAGATAATTTTTCTTTTAAAGTCCCGTTGGCTCTTTCCAGAATTCCTGCTGCCTGCGGGTGATACGTGCAGTGCAGTTGCTGTTTAATTACAAGGGCTTTGCACAATTCAGTATTGATCCGAGCTACAAAATGTGGTCCATTGTCTGAGCTCACCATTTTGGGTACCCCAAAACGAGGAATGACTTCTGTTAACAACAACTTTACTACTGTATGTGCCGTACAATTAGTGGTGGGGAATGCTTCAATCCATTTACTAAACACATCAATTATTACTAAACAATATTTATAGCACTGTGCTTTTGGCAATTCGATAAAATCAAGCTGTATACAAGCAAAAGGATCATCTGGCAAGGGGGTGGTCCCGGAGGACCTTTAATACCTTTACTCTTATTATGTTTCATGCAAATGACGCATCGATCCAGCCGCATTTGCGCTGCTGTATTCAAATCTGGGTGTCACCAAGTTTTTAGGAGTAGCTGTACCACTCCCTCCTTGCCAAGATGGGTACAAGAATGCAAATAATCAACAAGTAACGGTAATAAAGAATTCGGAATACAAACTTGACCAACTGGAGTCAGCCAGAGGTCTCGTGTCAAGGAGTGCGAACACCTCATTGACTTCCATAGTGTTCACTCAGAATCAGAGGCGTCCCTCTGTAAATTTTGAACTTCAGCTATCTCTGGCATGCCCTTCGTCCGCAATGCAGGTACCTGGTTTAGAGCCTGATTAGCCCCACTGGGAACAATTAAAGAGGTTGATGAAGCTGCAGTTTTAGCAGCTGAATCAGCACGGGCATTTCCTAATTGAACAGGAGTGTCACCCTTCGTGTGCGCAACACATTTAATAACTGCCAATTGACGGGGAAGCTGAATAGCATCGAGGAGATTTTTAACCCAAAGTGCATTTTGAATGGGAGTTCCCACAGAGGTGAGAAAACCTCGCTGTTGCCAGAGGCGGCCGAAATCATGGGGTCACGCCAAAGGCATATCTAGAATCAGTGTAAACATTAGTACTTTTGTCTGTGGCCAAAATACATGCTTGAGTAAGGGCGAATAGCTCGGCTTTTTGTGCAGAGACAGGGGTCTGGAAGGCTGCTGCTTCCTGCACGTCAGTGTCGGTTACCACAGCATATCCCGACTGTGGGACGCCAAATGGGGAAATGGAAGAACTGCCATCAACATAAAAAATTAGATCTGGATTATCAATAGGCCTGTCTGTTAAATCCGGGCGAGGTGCGGTAAGGAAGTGATTCCGAAGCAAACAATCGTGTGGTGGGTCCTCAAGGTTATCGGGGGGCTGTACGAGGAACACAGCAGGATTTAAGGTTGAACAATAATGAAAAGAGATGTAGGGGTTTTGCAATAGTGAAACATCATAGCGGCTCAATCGCGCTTGAGTCAGATGCTGGGTTTGCTGAGACGTTAGGAGAGCCACGATAGTATGTGAAGTATGCACTTGTACTGGTTGGTGAAGGGTTAGATTGGAGGCTGCCTGGACTAACAAATGGACAGCAGTAAGAATTTGGGTGAAAAGGTCTGTCATACATAGGTCGTCCTAGTGCTGGGGCGATAGCCAGGGTGTTTTTCAGAGTAATAAAAGATTGCTTTGCTGAATCAGGTAGATCAAACTTAAGAGGAGCATTTTGAGAGGAGTACGGAGTTAATTCTTTAGAATGCACAGTAACATTAGGAATCCATTGTCTGCAAAAGTTCACTAATCATAAAAAGGCTTGCACCTGCTTGGGCGATATAGGAAATGGGGTCTGCAATATAGGAGTAATGCGTTCTTGAGTAAGGGAGCGATCAGTAGCACTAATTAGGACATCCAAAAATTTGACTTGTCGTTGGCCTTTATGAACTTTAGCGGGCGGGATCACATATCCCCATGAATGGAGACGGATGAGCAGGTAAAAGGTGTCACGCTGGTTAGCGATGAAATCAGGGCTGGCAAGGAGTAAGTCATCAACATATTGAATGATGGTGGAGCCACCAGGAGGTGTTAATGTCGCTAACTGGGAGTGCAATGCCTGTGAGAAAAGGGTTGGAGAATGAATGAAACCGTGTGGAAGTCGAGTGTATTGCGTCTTCTTAAATGTAAAGGCAAACAAATACTGTGATTCAGGGGCGAGGGGTATTGCAAAAAAGGCATGTTGCAAATCAACAAGGGTAAAAATAGTCACTCCCGGTGGGACATTGCTAAGGATTATCGCTGGATTTGGGACAATGGGATGTAAGGGTCAACTATCTGATTAATAAGCCGGAGGTCTTGGACTAAACGTTATTCGGATGGTCTTCCTATCTTAGGAACTGGAAGAATCGGGGTGTTACAGGGCGATTGGCATGGTATCAGAATTCCCTGTTGAAGGAACGATTAAATCATAACCGAGACTCCTTTTTCAGCCTCGGGACGCAAAGGGTACTGTGAAATAGAGGGTAAGGGCATATCAGGTTTGATTCTAATAACAACGGGAGGGACATTAGTGAGAACAACTTCATGTTTGGAGGCTGCCCATAAATTTGCGGGTAGTTCAGGAGTCGTAGATTGGGTTGAATGATGATGGTGCAGTGTGCCAATGTGGACAAATGGGCGTTTAAAATATTCTAAAGTGCCTGCGGTTAGGGTTTGACTATCATTAAGAAAAGGATCAGCTTGTCCTCGTAGTGCAGCTGCCAGAAATCCCAAGGACTTGGCACTGTAGCCTTCATTGACAGAAAGGGTCACGTGGGGTGACACAAGTCTCAACTGACGCCATAGGCTGTGGGGTAAATCGACAAGAAAGGCAGAACCTTCTTTTGTCTTGGTAAATGCTCTCCAAATCGGGCGAGCATACTGTATGATTGTAGCAAAGAGTGACATGTGGATTGGGAATATCTAAGGGAGGTGAAAAATGTGAGGGATCAAAATCAATCGACCACCACTGTGGAGTAGTGAATAGGGGAAAGTTTCGAAGCTGGGCCTGCGGGATAGGTGATATGGTAATGCGGTTATCAAGGCTTGGGTCACTATATTCTCTCATCTGGACTCTATCGGGTGTTTTAAACAGTGGTACTCAGGGTTAACATTAGCTGCCAGCATAGAACACAGAGCAATCAGGCGCAGGCTCAGAAGTTATTAAATTCTACAGCTGGTGACCTCGTATTTGAGACAGTTCTATAAACATACCATTATCAATGCACTGTATTACCGCTCCGAATTTGCAGTGTCTAATCAGCCTAATATGGTCAGGTGTCGCTAGTTGAGGTACAGCCTTACTGCGAGAAGGCTATGCGTGGGACATATTTCAGTCAATTTTCAATATTTGCTATTTAACCAGTTTTTTGGAAAGAGACATTACTGGATGTTTATTATTTCTTTTTATTTCAAATGAACTGAACCACCGCCGAGTCTATCTGGATGGCCTGAAACGATCTGAAGTTATTTTAGACAAGAATCCATTGTTAAGTTCCTAACCGTAATCTTGTTTTGACTTTGCTCCCCTTTTTTTCATTTTGGGAGATTTGTTATCCTCAGATATTCCTGAACAAAAACCTGTCAATTCTATACTCAATTTTAATTCTTTATCCTGCCAGCTGGCTAACAAGGAAGCATCCTTCAATTTTGGACAATATTCCCTCCATAGAGCAACTAACTTTTTAGCAGTTGACGCCCTATTATTTTCCTAAATCACTTGTTGAGCTTCTATCACTGTTGATAGGTCTTTAGTTGTTCACCCAGCGTTTGCAGTACGCTGCCATTTTAAAAAGTTGTATCTAAAGTTTTACCCATTGCACACTTTGTCTGATGCCAGATGGTCCTTCCGATTACAATTTTAACAATTGATTAAGGAAATTACGTGTGTGATGTTTTATGTCAGGGTCCGCACGCTTTTTGCCCTGTTTATGTGTTGTTAAGCAGAGTTATCCGCATCTGCAGGAGATTATAATTTAAATCACGGAGTAATCGCGCTTCGTACAAACTAATTAACAGCTCGAAGGTGACACCGTAAAGATTCTATGCCACCCGCCTTACAAAGTTAACGGGAACCTTTTATCGCGAAGGTTTCATGTAATAACAAGGACCATGTTGGCATCGATATCTCTTTACCTCTTTCAAATAATCACAGCTTGAAACATAATTTTTAAAGTCAAAGTCTGAAAAATGAAATATGAATTCTTTCCCTCTCTCTCTTATCTATCTCTCTCCCTCTCTACATAACTCTGTCTGTCTTTGGAACTCTTGTTGCTCTTTCTCTTTATCTGTCTACCTCTCCATCTCTGCCTCTTCCTGGCTCGCTCTCTTTCGCTATCTCTAACAGTTCCTGTCTCTTGTCGCTGGCTCTCTCTCCTTCAATCTCTTTCTCTGTCTCTCTTTCTCTCTCTTGGATTCAGCCCTTGTCCTTGCGGACAAATTTTGAACAAAAATTTTTCATTCTCTTTCGAAAACTTTATCTGTGTTATTCCATTTAAGTCAATTTGCACTGATTAATCTTAGAGGCATTAACTGTTCTCTGAGAAGTATTTTTTCTTTGTCAATTCAAAAAATACCAACTGTCTGCTGAAATGGTTAATGTTTCCTGCAGAATCTAAGGGGTGGAGAACTTGGCGTGATGCCATTTACGTCTTTTCACGCAATCTAAAAACTTATTCATATTTCAATTACTCTTATTCGTAAAGTTACTTTCTTTTAAACTGATATAGTGTGAACTGAACAACTTTGGGAACATTTGCAAGAGGAAATATGAATGTTTTGCCATTAGTTTAAAAACAATTCGAGTACGCATTTTGTTGTCCTTCAGAAGAACCACTTGTTATCATAATAAGGCCAGTACAACATTCCAAGCAGTAGTTAGTTAACATCATCTGATCATCTAAATTTCGTTCAAAAACAATGTTAAAATCCAGTCATTATTGCCAGCATGCTTCTAAATTAATAACTTATTAACTTCACTTCTATAATTTCCTTATTGTGGATCTTTTAATCAATACCTTTTAGTCAATTATCATGTCTTCCGTAGAGAAGGGTTGTTCGATATTTACGGCTTGTGTCTGTGACCGAGTGCGTGTCGCTAAGGGGGATACGTTAGCAGGAGTTTCATTGGTAATGGGATCAGAAGTGGGAGTCAGGACTTAGGAAAGTGGAATTGTAAGACCGGGGAGCGCAAAATGAGGGTGGGGTCCAGGGTTCAAATTCTCCTCGTCTTCCGTATCGCTTGAATAGGGGAACATCGGCATGCCAGAGCAACTGGGAGGATCCTCCTTTCCTACAATCTGATTGGCCAGTCCTACTTTTCTGCCGACAGGAGATTTGTTATTGCCGAATTGCTTTTTATCATTTTGATTGTCTTTATCCCAAAGCTCACATTACAATTTTAAAGTCTCCCAATTTTTCGCTTTACCGTTCACACACTCATTAATATCTCTTTTGCGGGCTTTATCTATCCAACTCATTGTGATTGTTCGTTGCGTTAAGTGGACTGTTTCTTCCACTGTAAAATTAAACAATTTGAAACCGGCATTTTTTTTTCCAGATTGCTTTTTTTTCTGAATCAATACTATTGTCAAAGTTCCAAGATCCCTGTGTTACCTACTGGCCAGATATCGTTACCTAATTTATTGTTTAAAGCAGCGCTGCAGCCAATCTTCGAATATTACGTTCTTGAGAAAGGGTTTCTAAACACATGAAAAATAGAGGGGAGTTGCCGCTAGTTTTGTCTAAAGTTTGTCCCATAATGTCAGTAAAATGTGCCCCAGGCAAAAAAAACGCTCAAACAAAATTTCTGGTACCAAATCAAATTGGAGGGTCCCCGACCCCAAAAATTACTGACAGGGTCCCTGACCCGAAAACATTACTGAGAGGGTCCCTGACCCCAAAACTTATTGACAGGGTCCCTGACCCCAAAATTTAATCAAAGGGTCCCGGACCCAAATTTATTGACAGCCTGTATAAATCTGATGCGGATGAAAAACGAGATCAACAAGGTCCCTGACCTGCGGCTAATTACACAAAAAAAATGTACTCACAGTCAAATTTAGATTCGAGAACCGTCACCTGTTTAGTTACTTCCGTCAGGGATGAGGGGTCGCAGCACAGATCCGAGAGAGAGAGAGACCAAGGTCAATCTTACCTTGTGCCGGCGTCCGTCTCTTTACTCCGGTCATGGCTTTGATCACTTTTTCTCAGTCCCTCATGGAAGCTCACTTCAGGATATTGGATTTTTTCTCGCAGCGCCAAATGTTGTATTTTATATTTTCCCCGCGTCTTGACTGTGATAGAGAAATTCAAACAGCATTCATTAGGTAAGCAAAACTGAACTTTATTTCCGAATTAGAGCTGACTGCTAGCAGTATATGGCTGATACTTGGAGTCGGAAAGCAGTCAAGTACAAACTGCTGAGTCCGTCTCAAGTCTGCGATAGTACAGAAAAGAAGGCGATTCTTATACATTATAGGATCAAGATAACATGAATACAGCTTGGTCAGGAATTTGATTGAAAGTAAAACATAAGTAATAATCGTTACCATGGCGGCACCTTGCTAACCGCCAGGGGACGTGAGTTTCATATTATTATCTTGTCTTTGTTTTAAGTAAGGGAAGAAGTTGTTTAGGAACAGGAAGAGATAGTTGTTCAGCTTGTTATGTATTACGACTACTTTGGGCTCCAAGCCTTATCTAGACTCTCAGAGTCACCCAGTTCCCAAGACATGCTGACCTCGGCTGTCTCTGTATTCTGGGCCTTAGGTTATATGAAAATCAGTTTAAATTCACTTGTACCAAGAAGACTTGACTAGTTTTCCCATCATGCCATTATTTGCTTCACACAATACTACATATGGACATGGTGCTAAAAAAGGTGCTCCAGAACTTCCTTAGTTTTAGGCACGACCAAAACCTGTGCATATGATTGGCCAGCCCACTCCTGCACCTTTCACAAATGTCCTCAAACCCTTTCATAGATACATGGAAGATAGGAGCAGCAGGAGGCCTTTTAGCCCTTCGAGCTTGCTCCTCCATTTATCATGATCATGGCTGATCATCCAAGTTCCATATTTTTTGCTCTATTCGAAAATTCATTTTTTCTTCCTCATTACCTGCTATGCCTGCATACTGGTTTTGAGATTCATACACAAGGGCATCCAAATTCCTCTGCATCAAAGCACTCTGTCGATTCTCTCCATGTAGGTATAAGGCTCCTTGCCACTTTTATGACCAAAATGGATGACCTCACACTGATCCACATTAAACTCCATCTGCCAAATTGTGGCCCACTCACCTAACCTATCTATATCCATTTGTAAATTTCATACTTCCTCATTGCAACTTACTATCCCACCTATTATAGTGGCATCTGCACATTTGGTTTACTACCTTCTATACCTGCACCAATATATATTTTAAATATTTGGGGCCAGGGGACCGAACACTGTGGCACCCCACTAGTTACAGCTTACCAGCCAGAAAAAGACAATTTATCCTGAGTCTCTGTCTTCTATCCAAGCTAATAAATTACCCCTAATCCCATGTAATCTTACCTTGCGCATTAACATTTTGGGCAACACCTTATCAAATGGCTTCTGGAAGTCCAGATATACTAGATCTACAGGATACCCATTATCCAGTTGGCTTGTCACATCTTCAAAGAACTCTGGAAAATTAGTCAAACATGACTAACCTTTCATAAAACATGCTGACTATGATGGATTGCGTTTTAACTTTCCAAATGTTCTGTTATTAATTCCTTAATAATTGATTCTAACAATTTCCCAACAACAGATGTTAAACTAACTGGTCTATAGTTTCTTACTTTCTGTCTACCTCCCTTCTTAAATAAAGATATTGTATTATCATTTTGGGATTGGAATCCACTGGAACCCCTCCTGCACCCAGAGAATGTTTGGAATATTATAACCAATGGATCCACTATCTCTGCTGCTACTTCCTTCACGACCCTTGAATGTAGGCCATTAGACCCTGGGGACTTGTCTGCCTTCCCAGTAGTTTGTTTAGTACTTTTACCCCTATTGATGATGATTGTTCTAACTCCCTCCTTTTCTATTACCTACACATTACCTGTTACTATTGGGATGATACTAGTGTCCTCCACCATGAAAACTGAGGCAAAATATTGATTTAGCATCGCCGCCATTTTTGTGTTCCCCACTATTCACTGGTCTCTTCCTCCAAGGGACCAATATTCACTTTAACTACTCTCTTCCCTTTTATATACTTCTCAAAGCTTTTGCTTTCCTTTTTCGATATTTTGCACTATTCTTCTTTCATAATTTTGCTTTGCCCTTTTTATTAATTTTTAGTAACCTTTTGTTGGCCTTTAAAAGTTTCCCAATATTCCAGTTTCCCAATCTTCCATCCTGTCACTGGCCTTTGCAATATGGTATGCCTTTGTTTTTGTCTTTATGTTATCTTTAAATTCCTTGCTTAGCTATGAAAGTTTTTTTTCCTCCCTTACAATCATTTTTCCTCTTTGAAATATATTTTAGTTGGGTGGAATTGAATATCATCTTAAACTGCCACTGCTAGTCAACTGCCCTGCCTTTTAGTCTTCCTGCCCAGTCCACTAAGTCTGTCCTCATGTCAATGTAATCTTTATTTAACTCCAGAATGCTAGTGTGGGACAATTTGTCATCTTTAAACTGAATTTAAAATTCGATCATTCTATGATCACTCTTCCCTAGAGGATCCTTAACTATGAGGTCATTAATTAATCCATCCTCCTTACACAACACCAAGTCCAGAATAACCTACTCCCTGATTGGTTCCACAACACCAAGAAAGAATCCTTAATACATTCAATAAACTCTCCCTCAAGGTTACCCTTGCCAATTTGATTAATCCAGTCTATATGCATATCAAAATCACCCAAGATTATTGTTGCACCTTTCTTACAAGCCTCCAATATTTCCTGGTTTATTCTGTGCCCCCCTGCAGAACTGTTTGGGGACATTACACCTGCCAGGAACTTTGCTTTGCTATTTCTTATTTCGAAACAGCAGGGTAGCATGGTGGTTAGCATAAATGCTTCACAGCTCCAGGGTCCCAGGTTCGATTCCCGGCTGGGTCACTGTCTGTGTGGAGTCTGCACGTCCTCCCCCTGTGTGCGTGGGTTTCCTCCGGGTGCTCCGGTTTCCTCCCACAGTCCAAAGATGTGCGGGTTAGGTGGATTGGCCATGCTAAATTGCCCGTAGTGTCCTAATAAAAGTAAGGTTGGGGGGGGGGGGGGGGGTTGTTGGGTTATGTGGGTTTGAGTAGGGTGATCTTGGCTCGGCACAACATTGAGGGCCGAAGGGCCTGTTCTGTGCTGTACTGTTCTATGTTCTATGTTCTATGAAACAGACTTGATTCCATGTCTTGATCTCCAGTGCCTATGTCATTTTTCACTACAGTACTGATACCTTCATTTGCTATCAAAGCTACACCAGATCCTTTTTGCCTATCCTTCCGAAATACTGAGTACCCTTGGATATTTAACTCCCAGACTTGGTTCCCTTGTAACCATGTCTTAGTAATAGCCACCATATCCTTTTGTCTCTCTTTGTGCTGTTAACTCACTAATTTTGTTCCAAATGCTTTGTACATTCGAGCACAAAGCTTTTAAGTTTGTTCTATTATCAATTTTCCCTACTTTGGTCTTATTCCTTGGTGCAATATAATGGGGACACATTCTGTCCCTTTCTGGTAACAATCCATGTCATCACGAACTTGCAATCCTACCTTCCCCTTTTAACTTTGATTTTCTAATTTTCCATGCATCTGAATATATTCACAGGTATTTATCATTAGTTTTTGCCTTTTATCCTGGTTGGGTGTTTGACAGTGTTGGCGGTAATTTTGGTCTTGTTTCTTCTGGAGACAGTCAATATTCCTCTCCCAGAAACCAATGACCAGATGCAGAAATTCAAGTAAGTGTGTCTTGTCTTTATGATTATGCTCTAAAGAACAACTTACAATCCCGCGGGTTCCCTCTGAATATTTGTCCCTAAAACAGAGATGGAAGGTCCATTATTTGCAATGGAAGGTCCATTACTTGCAGGGTCAGTTTGCCAACATGGATTTCATTCCGGCAATCCAGCGAGAACGAAAATTCCATCCATGGATTCTGCAGCACTGAAACAGGCCATTCAGCCCAACTCATTTATACTTGCCTTTATTTTCTAAATAAGTCCCACCCACCCCTCTTCATCCAACCCTATCAATGTAACCTTGTATCCTTCCCTCCATCATTTTATCCTTCCCTCCATCATGTGCTTATTTAGCTTCCACTAAATGCCCATAAGTTTTCTCAACGATTCCATTTGACAGCACTCTCTAGATAAATACATTTCTCTAAATAGACAGCGTGAAACTCGGTTCCTGAACTAACAAAATGAAACAACTGAGTGCAGTAACACCTGACTACGCAGACAGGGAAGAATGAAGCCAATGACAATGGTGTAACATTCTGGGTGATGGGACTTTCCTCATATTTAATTTGAGAAAATAACAGATGGGTACATTGACAGCACATTGCAGAGATCAATGGACCTGACAGGGTGGATGCTGAAAGGATGTTTCACATTGTGGGAGAAACTAGAACTCGGGGGGTTGGGGGGGGGGGGGGGGGGGGTGCACAAAAGGGGCCTTCCAGTTAAGACAGAGATGAGAAGAAATGGTTTACTCTCAAGTGAGTCATGAATCTTTTGAACTCTTTTTCCCCTCATAGAGCAGGGGAGGCAGGGTCAAGGGATATTTTTTCAAGGTGGAGGTGACTACAATTGCGACTAACGCGGGAGACAAGGATTATTGGGGCTCGGTGGAACGTGGGGTTGAGGCCACAATTGGATCAGAGCTGACATTGCAGAAAGGCAGAGCAGGCTTGAGGGATCAAATGGCCTACTCTTAATTTGCATGTTCAAGAACACAATTTACAGATAACCGTGTTCAACACTACCCAGCACTAAAACTACATATGCATGCTCAAGGTGCGCCAACTAGCATGGCATTGGTAACAAATGGAGCTTTTACAGATTTACTTGCAAAACAAGGAGTCATTCTATTGCTGTAAGGTATACAACTAGGTGCCAACTGGAATTCCTGTGCCATTGCTTTTAAAATGTAACAGACTGACAAGAAAAATAAACTGAACACATAACAGCTTGATATGGCTTAATGTCTCATCTCAAGTGCACATTTATTGTTGAACATAGATCCGTGCCAGATCGGTGCCCCCACGCACATTTCTAATCGACCCCTGAGCTTTATTGAAAAGTGTTGATCCCACATGCAGGTTCAAAATTGGCATTACCATCTTTCCTGACATCCTATCATGTTTTATTCTTGGCAATCTGTGGCACAATAATAAATCGGTGTTTTAGCATATCATCTGACACGAGACCGTTCCAAAATACTGAAATAAATATGAACTTCCTGACTATTTACAGGGAGATATGACAGGAAAGATTCGATGATTCTTTATGATGGTCCTCTTTTTGATTTGATTGCAGGTTCAGATGTGGAAATAATCACAGAAAAAGTCACAACTTTTATAGAGCTGAAGCAACTGGAGATGACTACATCGCCAGCAGAAGCAATGAAGAAATTTAACCTAACCCTGGCCACAGGTCAGCTGCAATGGAGAAGTAATAATTTTTTTTACACAGTTTTTGCCACATTATCAAGTTTAGTTAGTGCAACCAAGATACACAAGGAGCATCAACAGGATGCTGCATTATTTTATAATTCCAATATTTTCACAGCTTTCATTTGGACCAACAATGCATTCTCATGTGACATAAAACTTTTTTATTGCAGATTGGGTTAAAAGTATACTGTGGGGTTACTTTTAACCCAATCTGCGATACAAAGTTTTATGTCACATGAGAATGCATTGTTGACATTTGGAGAACAGACCGATGGACAGGCTGGTTGTCCACACCTTCAGTGAAGAAACAGTTGCAATGTTCAGGTGCCAGCCTCCTTTGCACTCAGCAGCCACGCTGTTGGGCATCCTGCGATGCTTGGATACAGCTCATCTGATGGAAGCCTCCCAATATTTGGCTCTCCTGGTCAGCAGCCAGATGCTGGGGGTGGGACATCAATCACAGAGGGAGGGTGTTCCAGGACATTAGCAGCTCGGATTATTTTCTAGAACCTGGGGGAGGATTCCTGCCATTTGGTACCATTCCTGGAATTGATCGTGCAAAAAAGACACATGCTCTGACCAATTCCCAGCTAATATGGGGCAGCACGGTAGCACAAGTGGCTAGCACTGTGGCTTCACAGCGCCAGGGTCCCAGGTTCAGTTCCCCGTTGGGTCACTGTTGTGGTGATATGCATCACTGTAAATACACAAGGGGTTAATGTAAATACATGTAGACTAGCTAGACACTAGAGGGAGCACCAGAGACATGACACACAGCCACTCAACCAATAGGTCAGTAAGATAGGACACAACCAATGGGCATTCACGATACACACAGAGGTGACACTACCACAGGAGGGCATTACACCAACCCATATATAAAGGACACAGCACACATGCTCAGCCTCTTTCCAGTGGAGACTCTCAGTAAGTACACAGGTTGATTTGAAACATATCACACCCACCACGTGGATTGTAGCAGACTGGTTCGTCAGTATGAGTAGCTATAGCAGGATTAACAGGAGAGTCGAATCCAAGTAGGAGAATTGTTAACAATTTAAATAAATGTGTTAAAGCTATCTCCAAGTCTGAACCTTCTTTTGTCAGAGTGCACATCAAGGAAGCAGCTTATACTACGTCAGGAGCATAACAAAACATGGTATCCAGGAGTGATTGTTTAAATCCATATAGTTACAACTCAACAAGCAGTGACAACCAGCAACAGCAGCCAGGCAAGATGATGTTCGGGATTCCGGTTCCACAGCAGCTCAGGTACCAAGGCAATCTCAGTGAAAACTGGCGTTGGTTCAGGCAGAGATTCGAGATCTACCTGGTAGCATCCGACCTAGATGGCATGGCGTATGCAGAAAAAAAATAAAGCTTCTACTTACCATCGTGGGTCCAGAAGCAGCTGAAATCTTCCAGACCTTCAAATACTCAAAGGGGCAAAACAAGAGCGATTTCCAGGCAGTCCTGGAAAAATTCCAAGAATTCTGCGACGAACATACAAGAAGAAAAGGTAAAAGGCGCCAAAACACACCACGAGGCGAAGGTAGGCTTTCAATTGAAGAAATCTGAAGTTTTGATTGACGGCCATCTTGGAAAAGGTGCCGCACATGCGCAGTTACGGGAAGGTCCATTTGCGCATGCGTGAGAAGCCGCGCATGCAATTGCGAAAAAGGCCCCGAGTAAAGGAACAGCGATCTGCGCATGCCCAATCGCTTCCTACGACCTACGTCACACGCTTCATGACTTCAGAGGCCCCGGGCTATGCCCACCTAAAGGGGAAATGTCCTAAAATACGGAAAAAAAAATTTTAAAGCCGTAAAACCCGATTCTTTCACCTGGAACGACAGCACAATGCCTGAAATTCGACCAGTAGCTGAAAGTAACCTCCGCAGAACCCTGCAACAAGCATTTAGCACCGCCCAAAGCGATGATACAGTCCTTGAAGACTATGACTCAGACCTTGAATTCTTCTTTGGACACCGCGAGCCCAATACCAGGTCCGACACAAAACGTGATGATATGGTCCGAGAAGACAGCAACTCAGACGAACATTTCACCTTGGGACGTGGCTATCCCAGTACCAAATCCGAACCGCAACTAGACGTCTTGTGCATTGAAGACCCCAACGACGAGTTCTTTGGATTGGGGAATCTTCAGCCCAGCATATATGACATCCCGACTCGTGAGTGCAGGATTATGCTGCGGCCTGATGCCAAGCGACAGAGAGCGGTACAAGCCCACAGAGAGCGGCCTGCTGCCACACAGAGAGTGGCCCACGCACCACGAAGGGCCCCAGCCTCCACACAGAAAGCGATGAAAGACTCCACAGCGAGACAATTGCAATTCTCCACACAGAAAGTGACTCGAGTGACACAAGCCTCCGCAGCGAGCTCATGGACAGACTCCACGATGGAAGGAATGCAAGACTCCAAAGCGCAGTCCTTGCATGAACAAGATCATGAGGGTCCAGCAACCTCCTCTGAGCAACCAGCAGCAGATGATGCAAGTCTGCCATGCTCAAGTGAACAACAGAAAGACTATGACAGTCTGCCACGCTCAAGTGAACAACAGAAAGACTCTGACAGTCTACCATGCTCCAGTGAACAGCAAGCAGACTATGACAGTCTACCATGCTCCAGTGAACAAGAAGAAGACTCTGACAGTCTACCGCGCTCAAGTGAATGACAAGAAGACACTGAGGCTCTACCCACTGTATGTGCGACAAGTGACAACGGCTTCCCACTTCCCATACAAGATGTGCAGCGTAACAGACTTCAGCTAATGTGTACAGAGGCACTCGACAAGCACAGTGAGACTACTGGTGACTCCGGTGACACCACGTTACTTCAAACCTCATTCGCTCGAGCCTCTCCACAAGCAAATGCATTCCTGAATGTTTTGACTGCAGACGTGGAGCATTAAGAAACCTCAGAAGATTCAAGTGAACCTGCAATGACTCCGGACGGGAAGCGGCAAGGAACCAAAGCTGATTCAGGTGAACCAGAAAGGGCTCCAGACGGGGAGCATCGACAAGCCAAAGCTGATTCCAGTAGGCTGGACGTGACTCCAGACGGGGAGCGCTGCAGATTCAGTGAAGGCACGCTCAAGGAAACAGAAGATGCCACAAAGCACGCTGTGGAAGGGAGGTTAATGAGTTACCAATTTAGAAGCATGCTGGGAATATTGACTATATTTTAACACTGCTTTTGAGCGAAAATAAGTAGGTCAAATAATGTAAACTAAATTCTGCTTAGTATTACGTACTCGGCCTTATTATGATAATAAGTTGTTCTTCTGAAGGACAACAAAATGCGCACTCGAATTGTTTTTAAACCAAGGTCAAAACATTCATATTTCCTCTTGCGTATGTTCCCAAGCTTTATCTCTTCAAAGTTGTTTATTTCACACTATAAATATAATAGTTTTCGACTGCATAACTCAGAGTGCAGTGCACTAGCTTTTGCAGCTGGAACACTCTCTCTCCACAAATATATTTGTGTCAATAAATTTCCTTAAATCGAACCTCGAGGAATTTGTCTTTATTATGATTTCCATGACAAATTGGCGTAGTCGGTGCAGTTTCCCTAATTTAACGGGAAGTGAACCCCGAAACGAATCTCTAAACAGGACTCTCTCAGCTGAAAGGGAGAGAGCCATCACGCGATCCTAGCTGAAAGGGGGGTCTGCAGCTCGGCAGTCTTAATTACTGGCCAGTGACTCATGCTTGGAGAGTTATCGTAATTAATAAATTAATAATAGCTGCATGGGAAGAAAAAGATGCCTTAGAGACTAAAATTTAAAAAACAAGACTTTGAGGTTCGTGAAAGGATAAACACCGGTGTGCGCTCCCTGTAGTATTTGTAAATGATTTCCGCAGTCATTGTTATTGTGATGTATATGTTCTAAAGTATTTTGCAGAATGAACGATGAGCAATAAACTCGTCACCCCCTCACAGGTCATCCCGAAGCGTTGGTAAAGACATCTGGAGCGAGAAAGAAGGTGAACACGTTAAAGAGGACAAATAAGGGAGTCAAAATGAGTAAGAAAATGAAAAGAAACAATCGTAAAGCAATGGAATGAGGTAGGAAAACCTATATGTCCCCCATAGGAATCTAATGAAGCTGACCCCCTCTCGAAAAAAAAACAGGGGAGTAAAAGTAAATAGAAGATTAAGGTAAAAGCGAGATTTGTCTGTAGCCGTGAGAAAAGGCTAACTGTTAACTATGATATTTGTGAGCTGTGAGAATCTGTGTGTTTTGCTTAACCAATTAATTTTAGTCAAAGCATGAAGTGCTAAGTGGATTGTTTTTTTATCGTCTGTCATTGTGAGTCAGAGTCAGAGATTATAACTTAAGTGATGTTTGTTGAGATTTCTCTAATGAACGAAAACATTGGAAATTACGATCAGTTTAAAAGAAAGAAAGTGCCTTTACGAATAAAAGTCATTGAATATGAATACGTTTTTAGATTACGTGAAAAGACGTAAATGGCATCACGCCAAGTTCTCCGCCCCTTAGATTCTGCAGGAAACATTAACCATTTCAGCACAGTTGATCTTTTCTGAATTGACAAAGAAAAAATATACGTCTCTAAGAATAGCTAATGTCTATAACATCAATCGTTGGAAATTTACTTAAGTGTGTGCTATTCATAGCCCCTCCCGGGGATGTTTTGCTGCTTCTAAACTACTCTTATGGTGCATCTTGGCTTTGAAGGATGGGATCCCATCCGGCATAAATGGGGGCTGGGTTCCCAATAATAATAATCATTAGAATGAAGGAAATAAGTCCCTCGAACACTGGTTAGCAAACAGAGGGAAAGAGGCTATCATGCAAGGAGCCAAGTAGCATGTAACCCCAGGAAGGATGTACCGCAACTAGCGACACCTGACCCTATTAGGCAGACAGACACTCTGCAAATTAGGAGCAGTAATACATTGCATTGATAATGGAATGTTTATAGAACTGTCTCAAATACGAGCTCACCAGTTGCAATTTAATAACTTCTGAGCCTGTGCCCGATCGCTCTGTGTCTGTGTTCTACGCTGGCAGCTGAACGTTAATCCTTACAGTACCACTGTTAAAAAAAAATGTTTTAACTGCAGGAAGTCTTACAAAAGATTAATGACCCTTGGGCACAACTGATAGAGTCCAGTGGAGAGAATATAGTGACCCATTGCATGGCTTGGTATGCTCGTGAGGATGAGCACGCATACAATTTACAAACACAAAGTCACTCAGGAAAGCAGACCTCATTGCCTATCACTCCTTTTTATTTTTCGGTGTTGTGGGATTAGGAATCTTAGTACAGTTGACCGATAGACAGAGGGACCTTTTTAGGATGGGTTTAACTTCAGAACCCTATTTAACATTGGCCATAAGACATCCCGTTTAGGCAAAACAAATAGGAGAAGTGATCAAAGAGGCCAAAGGAAAAAAGTAACACATAGGATTTATATTGAAATGGACGGACGAAATTACCTGATAGAATTTTATGGCAAACAGGAGGGCAAAGTGATCTGGAAAGAGGAGCAATGGCCCGTTACATTTGAAAGACAACAACCTCCCTGAGAGAGCCATTTATTCCCTTCAATCCTGGCCCAAGTACTGGCACATCTATGGGCCCAACATAAAAATCATGTTGGAATGCCCCAGCGCATAGGGTGCAGTTACAGAAGAACGTTGCCCTGCCCTGGCTTAAAACAATACAGGTTGGCACCGGAAGCAGAAGAAGGGATAAAGGGAGTGATAAATGCACTATTACAGCAAGGGGTGCTGAAGAGAACACAAAGCCCCTGTAACATCCGTATACTCCCCATTCCAAAGGTAGGAAGACCCAACGACTGGTGGTTTGTGCAAGATCTTAGAGCCATCAATAAAATTATTATCACTATTGCTCCATTGGTGCCAGTCACAAATGTCATTTTGTCTTCTATACCACCAACAACGGATACTTTCTCAGCCTTTTTCTCCATACCATTGCACCCGGAAAGTCAATATCTATTTGCATTTACATATCGGAATTAACAGTAATAAAAGACACTTGTACGAGTGCCAGTTGTCTGCAGGCTCAAGATTCCCTCAATATGATGACAATTTATTGATAGCCTCAGAGGGAGGGCTAGTTTGTCAACAGAATACCCTTTTGTTATTATCACATCTGGCAGAAAGAGGGCATAGGATCTCAATGTACAAACTGCAATTCTGTCAGGAGACAGTTCAGTATTTGGGATTTCAGCTGCAGCCAGGACAACGGAGGCTTGGGTCTGAAAGTGTACAGGCTGTAGCAAGGGTACCAACTCCTCAGAACATATGTATGATCATGACTGTTTACAATTGGTTGAAGCCACCACAACCCCTCAATCTGATTTATTGAGTCACCCACGGGAAAATCCAGACATCATCTTTTTCACCGATGGGTCAGCAAACCGACCAAATGATATGACCCTCCTGGCCGGCTATGCAATAGTAACACCATTCGAGATATTGGAAGCTTTTTCTCTGCCTTCGGGAACGTCTGCTCAAGCGGCCGAATAGTTTGCTCTTATTAAAGCATGTATTCAAGCTAAAAATAAAACAGTCAATATTTATATGATTCCCGATCTGCTTTTGCAGTGGTACATGATTTTGGCCAATTATGGAAAAACAGGGGATTCATAACTTCCTCCGGCCAACCTATTAAACATGCTAAATTGTTTTTAAATTTACCAGATGCTGTTCAGCTGCCCAGTAAGATAGCCGTTTTAAAGTGTGAAGCGTATACTACCGCAGACGATGAAGTCACATGCGACAATAGATTTGCTGATAAAATAGCAAAGGAATTGGCTCTCCAACAGCAGCCACAACTGCAAGCTGCTGCAGTTGAACTTCAATCCACCATAACAGAACCAAAGTTAAAACAGGCACGGGAGCAAGCCTCCCTACAGGAGCATCACTTTCGGCTAAAAGCAGGTTGCTATCAAGACAATTTGATAGGTGGATAAGGGCTTTGAAAATAGACCCAATGTATGAAGCTCTCAGAGAATTTATACTTTTGGAGGAGTTTAAAAATTCAATTCCCGATGTAGTGAGAAATCATGTGGAAGAACAGAGGGGTTGAAACTGCGAGATTAGCAGCAGAAATGGCAGATGATTATGAATTAGTTCATCAATCAAAGCTTGGTTTCCGACATCAGTTTCAGCCTGTGAGGGAGAGACACTGGGGACATGAGAAATACTCAAGTGGTAACGGTAAAGGTGATCTGATGGGAGATAATAAGGAGTGTCAAAAGTTTCAAATGTTTTCCCCCTAATAAACTAGGCCATGTAAAGTCACAGTGTTGGTGGTTGAAGAAAAGCACTGGGAAGGCTGATGTGGTAAAACAGGATAAGACAGTGGGGTTTGTTAAAGTGGTAAAGGAAAGGCCAAGTGAAGAGCGGTGAAGTGGTAGTAGGAATAATAGAGAAACTATCTTGACCAGGAATACAGTTTATCTTGGGTAATGATATAGCTGGATTGCAGGTGGGAGTGATGCCTCCTGTGGTTGATAAACCAGTGGAAAATCAGACAACTGAAGGGTTGAAGGATGAATATCCTGGGATTTTTCCAGATTGTGTAGTAACAAGGTCGCAAGGTCACAGGTAAAGACAAGAGGAGAAATCAAACAGTGAAGATGAAATTGAAGTGCCATTATCAGAAATGATTTTTGATCAGATGGTTGAAAAAGAACAAGAACAGGTGGAGGATGAGGCGGATATTTTTAGTTCAGGAAAATTGGCGGAGTTACAACAGAAAGATGTAGAAATAAAACGGATGTATCAGAAAGCATACACGGAAGAGGAATCTGAGAGTATACCAGAGTGTTATTACCGTAAAAGTGATGTCTTGATGAGAAAATGGAGACCTGTACATATGCAGGTGGATGAAAAGTGGGCAGAAGTTCATCAAGTAGTATTGCCGGTAGGGTACAGAAAGGAAGTGTTGCGAGTTGCAAATGAGGTACCAGTGGGAGGTCATTTGGGAATAAGGAAAATTCAAGCTAAAATCCAGAAACATTTTATTGACCTGGACTACATAAAGATGTAGTTAAATTTTGTCAATCATGTCACACATGTCAAGTGATAGGGAAACCTCAAGCAGTGATAAAACCAGCACCTTTAATACCCATTCCAGCATTTGAGAAACCTTTTACAAGGGTCCTAATTGATTGTATAGGACCACTTCCTAAAACAAAAAATGGGAATCAATATCTTTTTACTATAATGGATGTGTCTACTAGGTTTCTAGAGGCCATTCCAGTACATAATATTACAGCTAAAAGGATTGTGGAGGAGTTACTTAGATTCTTTACTAGATATGGACTAACCACAGAAATTCAATCGGATCAAGGATTGAAATTTACTTCAAAGTTATTGAAAGACGTTACGGATAGCTTAGGGATAAAACAATTTAAATCAACTGCATACCATCCAGAATCACAGGGAGCGTTAGAAAGGTGACATTAAAGACAATGTTGAGGACGTATTGTCAAGATTATCCAGAGGATTGGGATAAAGGAATTCCATTCGTATTGTTTGCAATTAGGGATGCACCTAAAGAGTCGACCAAATTTAGTCCTTTTGAACTAATTTTTGGTCATGAGGTAAGGGGACCACTTAAATTGATTAAGGAAAAATTGATGGGTGAGAAATCGGAAATTACACTATTGGACTACATGTCAAATTTTAGGGAATGATTAAATAGAGCAGGTGAATTGGCGAAACAACATTTGAAAGTTGCACAAAATGTGATGAAACAGGTAGAGGACAAGAAATCCAAAGTTTGTAGTTTTGTCAGTGGGGATAAAGGTTTAGTATTGTTACAAGTTGGAGGTGAGCCGTTAAATCTAGGTTTTGTGGACCGTATCAGATTGAAAGGAAATTAAATGAGGTGAATTATGTGATTAAAAATACCAGACAGAAGGAAGACTCACCGAGTGTGTCATGTGAATATGCTTAAAAGGTACTTTGAAAGGGAAGGAGAGAAAAAGGAAGTTTTAATGATACTAACTCACAGTGACAAACCAAAAGCGCGATTCTCTGCTCCCCACGCTGCGTGGGAGAATCGCGGGAGAGCGCCCCGACTAATTTCACGACCCCCTGGCACCCCCCACGATTCTCCCACCCCCACTCGGAAGAATCGCCGCTCGCCGTTTTTCACGGCGACCGGCGATTCTCCGACCCGGATGGGCCGAGCGGCCTGCCATTCGCAACTGGTTCACGACGGCGGCAACCACACCTGGTCGCTGCCGTCGTGAAAACTCCGTGAGATGCCTGTTTGGGGCTTGTAGGGGGCCTGGTGGGGAATGAGCACCACGACTGTACTCGGGAGGGGACAGGCCCGCGATCGGTGCCCACCAATCGTCAGGCCGGCGTCTCAATCGGACGCACTATTTCCCCTCCACCGCCCCACAAGATCAAGCCACCACATCTTGCGGGGCGGCTGAGGCGATAGACGGCCACCGCGCATGCGCGGGTTCGAGCTGTCAGCCGTCGTGATGTCAGCGGGTTGGAGCCGGCCAACCTGCGCATGTGTGGCTGACGTCACATAGGCGCCGCCGTCGCGTCACTCTCGGCGCGCCGCCCGGCGGCCGAGAGTTACGGAGCGCCGCTCCTAGCCCCACCGGGAGGGGAGAATAGGGGGCGAGGAGCGGTATCCGAGGCCGTCGTGAAATTCGGCCAAGTTCACGACGGCCCTCCCGATTTTTTCCGGGAGCGGAGAATCGCGCCCCAAATCCTTTGACATACCTCAAATTAAATTGGAAAATGAGGATGTTCTTAAAAATTGGGATGAATTGTTAAGTTTCCTTCAAGAGGAAAAACGAACTGACCTGAAAGAGTTATGATATCACATGGGCAAGTTTGTAGAGATCAATTGGGAAGTACTAAAATGGCTATACGTGATGTAGATGTGGGAAATGCTGTTCCTATCAAACAACGTCCATATAGACTTAATCCTTTAAAATTGGCACAGGTTAACAGAGAGATTGAGAGTATGCTGAAGATTGGCATAATTGAAGTGGGTTGTAGCCAATGGAGCTCACCCATAGTGATGGTACCTAAACCAGATGGTACTCAACGGTTGTGTGTGGACTATCGAAAGGTGAATGCAGTTACAAGAACGGAGCTTATCCTATCCCACGTTGGAAGCATTGCATTGAGAAAGTGGGGCAATCTGCTTTTATTTCCAAATTGGATTTATCATTCTTAATTTTGCCCCCTTTGCGAGTTGTCAAACATGAAGGCAACCGATCTTTGGTCGGTGATGAGGGTAAACCTCCTACCTGCGAGGTAGTGCCTCCAGTGTCTTATAGCTTCCACGATGGCTTGGGCTTCTTTTTCGACCTAGGAGTTTCGAAGTTCCGAAGCGGAGAGGGTTCGGGAGAAGAAGGCGACTGGTCTCCCTGCCTGATTCAGAGTGGCTGCGAGAGCGACCGCTGAGGCGTTGCGTTCCACCTGGAAGGGGACGGATTCATCCACCAACCGCATGGCGGCTTTGGCGATATCCTCCTTGATGCAGTTCAATGCCTGGCGGGCCTCAGCTGACAAAGGAAAGAGTGTGGCCTTAAATAGTGGACGGGCTTTGTCCGCATACTGAGGGACCCACTGGGCATAAAAAGAAAAATCCCAGGCACCTCTTGAGGGCCCTGGAACAATGATGGAGAGGGAGTTGTAAGAGGGGGCGCATAAGGTCCGGGTCGGGGCCTAGGACTCCGTTTTCCACGACATAGCCGAGGATGGCTAGCCTGGTCGTGCGGCAAACGCATTTCTCCGTGTTATAAGTGAGATTAAGTTTCTGGGCAGTTTGGAGAAATCGGTGGAGGTTGGCGTCGTGGTCCTGCTGATCATGGCCGCAGATGGTGACGTTATCCAAGTACGGAAACGTGGCCCGCAGCCCGTACTGGTCCACCATTCGGTCCATCGCTCGTTGGAACACCGAGAACCCATTCGTGACGCCAACGGGGACCCGGAGGAAATGGAAGAGGCGGCCATCTGCCTCGAACGCCGTGTAGTGGCGGTCCTCCGGGCGGATTGGGAGCTGGTGGTATGCAGACTTCAGATCCACCGTGGAGAATATGCGGTACTGGGCGATCTGATTAACCATGTCTGCAATCCTGGGGAGGGGGTACGCATCGAGGAGCGTGAACCGGTTAATGGTTTGGCTATAGTCCATTACCATTCAGAACTTTTCCCCGGTCTTGACGACCACCACCTGAGCTCTCCAGGGGCTGTTACTGGCCTCTATGATCCCCTCTTGTAGGAGCCTCCGGACCTCGGTTCTGATAAACACCCTGTCCTGCAGGCTATACCGCCTGCTGCGAGTGGCTACAGGTTTGCAGTTCAGAGTGAGGATAGCAAAGAGTGGAGGGGGCCGATTTTTAGCGTCGCTAGACTGTAGATAGTGAGTGGAGGTAGGGGTCCACCGAAGCTGAGTGTGAGGCTCTTGAGATTACATTGGAAGTCGAGTCCAAGTAAGAGTGGGGCACAGAGTTCGGGGAGTACGGACAGCTGGAATCATTAGGGTTGTGACGGTGCGCCCCTGTATGTGAACAGAGTGTGAGCCCGAGGCAAGGGAGATAGTTTGCCGTGCAGGGAAGATAGGGAGCGAACAGCGTCTTACCAGTTCAGGGTGTATGAAGCTCTTGGTGCTCCCGGAGTCGAAGAGGCACGGCATCCTGTGCCCGTTGATTTTAACGGTCACCATCGAGTTCTGGAGGTGTTTCAGACGTGACTGGTCCAACGTGACTGCGTTGAGTTGCGGGTAGTTGGCGGCTCGATCAGCTGTGCTGGAGTGGCTCTGTGATGACTGTCCGCTGAGGTCGTAGTCTTCGAGATGAGGTTTGGAGGCTGGAGAGGATGGAGCCCAAGATGGCCGCCCCCGTGGATCGCACATGGCGGGCAGCGAGGAAGATGGCGTCCAAGATGGCTGCCCCCATGAGTCGCACGTGGCCGGCCGCGTGGAAGAGGGTTGCCAAGATGGCGGCCCCATGAGTCGCACATGTCGGGTGGGCGCGGAGTCGGCAGACACGCTGCAGCATTACGGGGCCTGCGGGCCTGTGAGTTTGGGAGGCGAGTGCTCTGGACTGCGGGGGAGTTTGGAGTTTTCGACTTTGCTCGGCATACTCGGGCATAGTGTCCTTTGCGACCGCAGCTGCTGCAGGTCGCGTTGCGGGCCGGGCAGTGCTGCCATGGGTGTTGGGGCTGCCCACAAAAATGGCACGCTGGTGTTGCATAGAGAGTGGGTGGCTGCGCGGCGCAGGCCTGGGGCAGTCGCTGGTCGGGGGCCCATGATGGGACCGCTTGGTCCACGGGGAATGATTTCAGACTGCGGAACAAGACCTCCATAGTTGTAGCTAACTCTACAGTCTCCTCCAAGTTCTGGGCCCCTTTCTCAAGCAACCGTTGGTGCACATAGTTAGACCTGAGCCCCGCAACATATACATCACGGACAGCGAGTTCCATATGCTGGGTGGCTGTTACAGCCTGAAAATTGCAATCCCGAGCAAGGGCTTTTAAATAGCTCAGAAAGTCTTCCAGTGACTCCGCGGGGCGCTGGCGGCGGGGCGTGAAAATGTGCCGCGCGTAGACCTCGATGATGGGTTGCACGTACATTCGGTCGTGCATGGCCAGGGCCTCAGTATATGAGGTGGTACAATTAAGTTGCTTAGTGATACGATGCTCACCCTTGCGTGCAGTAGGCTGAGTTTCTGCTCCTCTGTAGTTTCGGAAGTGCTTGATTCAGCCAGGTTCGCCTTGAAACATCGGTGCCAGTGTAGAAAGATTTCCTTCGCCTCTGCAGCCTGCGGGTCGAGTTCTAGTCGGTCAGGTTTAAGGGCTGATTCCATAGACGTTTTCTTCAAGTTTTCCAAGACTATTAAATTGATGTGACCATCAATTCACTGGACACATGATTGGAAGTAAACTGTGGTTTTAATAGTCTTACAATTAAGCCAGAGGAACTGAGAGCAGGCTTACGGCTGCAGTACTTTATACTTCCGGTTAGTGGGAGGAGCCATGGGCGGAGCCAAGGGTGGAGCCCAGTACAAAGTCTTCATCTCCCCCTATGGGCAGAGCCGCGCAATGGCTCACATACAGGGCCCACAAGGACACAATACAACGCAAGGCAATACAGTGTGAATTACGATGCATATAATTCACCACAGGTGGGTTTTTTTTTCTTGGGGGGAGGTGTCATGCAAGAGTGCCTTTAAGAATTGGAATGTTTAAGAAATGTACCTTTCACAAATTAGGCTGATCATATTACTGAAGTGATGTCAGAGGGTGGGAGGAGCTGAGCTGAGCTCACTTCTGCTTTTGGTTCAGGTTTGAGGAAAAAGCTGGGAGTGTTTGTGTGTTTTGCAAAAAAGCTGCAAGAAGAAAACACAGAACTGGTCTGTTGCTGTCTGAAAATCCAAAGAGTATAAGTATATTGAATGTAACTTCATGTCTGTTGTTAAAGGTGAAGTCTTTTGGAGGTTTGAAGGAACATTTTGAGGGATTATTTAGTGTTGTATTCTTTCCGGGGTTATTTTTGAAGTAAGGGGTGTTAAGTGATCCAATGTTTATTTAAAAGGTTAAGTTGAATTCATGGAATAAACATTGTTTGTGTTTAAAAACCTACATGTCCATAATTGTAATACCACACCTGGAGAACAAGCCGTGTGCTTCAAAAGCAAGAATACATTAAAGGGGGAGGTTGGTTGGACTCCATGATACCTTTTGTGATTCTGAAAACACCTCTCCCATAACAGGGGGGAGAGGGTGAGTGCTGGGGAGGGGGGTGAGGGCATGTGCTGGGGAGGAGGGTGAGGGTGAGTGCCGGGGAGGGGGGAGAGGGTGAGTGCCGGGGAGGGGGGAGAGGGTGAGTGCCGGGGAGGGGGGAGAGGGTGAGTGCCGGGGAGAGGGGGCGAGTGCCGGGGAGAGGGCGAGTGCCGAGGAGGGGGGAGCAGGCGAGTGCTGGGGAGAGGGGCCGAGTGCCGGGGAGGGGAGGGCGAGTGCCGGGGAGAGGGTGTGTGTGCAGGGAAGGGGAGGGCGAGTGCCGGGGAGAAGGGACGAGTGCCTGGGAGGGGAGGGTGTGTGGCAGGGAGAGGGGGCGAGTGCCGGAGAAGGGGGGGCGAGTGCAGGGGAGAGGGGAAGAGTGCCGGGGAGGGGAGGGCGAGTGCCGGGGTGGGGAGGGCGAGTGCCGGGGAAAGGGGGAGAGTGCCCGGGAGGAGAGGGGGCGAGTGCCAAGGAGAGGGGGCGAGTGCCGGGGAAAGGGGGCAAGTGCCGGGGAGGAGAGGGTGAGTGCCAAGGAGAGGGGGCGAGTGCAGGGGAAAGGGGGCGAGTGCCGGGAAGAGGGAGGGCGTGTGCCGGGGAGAGGGGGCGAGTGCTGGGGAGGGGAGCGCATGTGCCGGGGAGAGGGGACGAGTGCCGAGGAGGAGAGGGTGAGTGCCGGGGAGAGGGGGTGAGTGCCGGGGAGAGGGGGGTGAGTGCCGGGGAGAGGGGCGAGTGCGGGGGAGGAGTGGGCGAGTGCCAGGGAGAGGGGGCGAGTGCCGGGGAGAGGGGGCGAATGCCGGGGAGGGGAGGGCGTGTGCCGGGGAAAGAGGGCGAGTGCCGGGGAGGAGAGGGCGAGTGCCGGGCAGAGGGGGCGAGTGCCGGGCAGAGGGGGCGAGTGCCGGGGAGAGGGTATGAGTACCGGGGAGAGGGGGCGAGTGCCAGGGGGGGGAGGGCGAGTGCCGGGGAGAGGGGGCAAGTGCCGGGGAGAGGGGGCGAGTGCCGGGGAGTGGAGGGCGTGTGCCGGGGAGGGTTGGGTGAGTGCCGGGGAGAGGGGGCGAGTGCCGGGGAGGGGAGCGCGTGTGCCGGGGAGAGGGAGTGTGTGCCGGGGAGAGGGGGCGAGTGCCGGGGAGGGTTGGGTGAGTGCCGGGGAGAGGGGGCGAGTGCTGTGGAGGGGAGCGTATGTGCCGGGGAGAGGGGGCGAGTGCCGGGGAGAGGGGACGAGTGCCGGGGAGGGGAGGACGTGTGCCGGGGAGAGGGGGGCGAGTGCA